>NW_027040958.1:0-657500 GCF_037179485.1 Ochlerotatus camptorhynchus
CAAGAAATGACGAAATGGGAGCAATTAATAAATTATATTAGTCATAACCGTTGGTACAAAGGCAAAGGTTAATTGAGAATTATCTATGCCGATCAATGTATGCATTTGAATTGAATTGTGGGGCAAGCACAATGATAGTCGAAAAGATTTCCAACCCGAAATATTTTAAAGACATGACCGGAAATCCAAACTAGGTTTTTTTTTAAGGCCCCATCAAGTTTGATCTAAAAGTGTTAAGTTAGTTAGTTAGTTATCTTTATTAAGGAAACTTTCAGCCGAACGCTGGGTCGTCTAAGGAAAAAAAAGTGTTAAAGTTACTGTAATAAAATATATAATTTTTGTTTGCGTTTCAGGGCCACAATGCACATCATTCAGAGTCCTTGTAGATCTGCAGCAACAATTGAATAGCATTTTCAGTTCCATTATTAACTAAAGCGTCATTTGCGCTCCCGATAAAATTATATGTGAAGAAAGAAAATTATTCCATTAAGCATCTATGGCAGTGATGATTGACAGCGGTGGTCTTTAAATATGCACAATAGGCCCGATTGTCATACAAACTACCCAACTTTGGCATGTTGCAACTATGTTTTATTATGATCAATTGAGCTGAAATTTTGACAAAAAACTACAAATATGCTTAATTTTGCGTGTACTTTATATGCAATTATTGGAAGCGCTTGCCGGAAATTGACGAGGTGCTTGAAAATGGCCAACTCATTACCGCATTTATAATTCGAAATTTCTTCAAAAATGTTTGATCATATTGTAAATAACTTTCTTAAGCAAGCCGTCATTTATTGGCAAATAGCTGAGTGTGCCCGGCCTTCCTCGGTATTCAATGTTAGCTTGAGCTTATACGCCGATTAAAAAAAACATGCTATATTGTACGTATCCCCCTCCCCCCTTCTTATCTAAGGGATACTACCTTTGAACTCCACTTGCCAAATTTGGTTCCATTTGCTAGATTAGTTCTAGAGTAAACAAATAATTTTTCGAAATTTCTGTTTCATTTGTATGGGAGCCAAAAACTCCTGCTTACAAATTTTCACGAAGATCGGTTCAGTAGTTTCCGAGTCTATAAAGGTCAGACAGACAGACAGACATTTAGGCCATTATTGCAAATTCATTTAGGACAGAATTCCCATAGGCCATAATTGGAACACACCATAATAGGAACGTATAGCCATAACTGGTACATCTACCCTATACAGATAGAAGATATGGTTGAAAATTTTAAAACTTTTACGCTTCGGAAATTTCGAATTATAAATGTGCAAATTAGTTGCCCATTTTTAACCAGCTTGTCAATTTCCAGCAAGCGTTTCTAATAATTTGATATTACGTACATGCAAAATTCAGCATATTTGTAGTTCTGTGTCAACATTTCAGCTCAATTGATCATAACAAAACATAGTTACCTACCTTACCAATCAGGCTAAGGCCTTTTTGTCCTCTGCTGTCCGAAGAAGTCGTCTCCACTCTACTCGATCCATGGCCAGAGTTTGCCAGCCTCGTAGTCTGCGAAGGGTCCGCAGGTCACCTTCTACTTGGTCGATCCACCTTGCCCGCTGCGCGCCCCTTCTTCTTGTTCCTGTTGGGTCGCTTTCTAGAACCATTTTCACTGGGTCGTCGTGCGGCATTCTTACGACGTGCCCAGCCCACCGTAGTCGCCCAATTTTTGCAATGTGGACGATGGATGGTTCTCCCAGCAGCTGGTGCAATTCGTGGTTCATTCGCCTCCTCCACGTTCCGTCATCCATCTGCACTCCACCGTAGATGGTACGCAACACCTTTCGTTCGAAAACACCAAGGGCGCGTTGGTCCTCCACGAGCATAGTCCAGGTCTCGTGGCCGTAAAGGACCACCGGTCTAATCAGCGTCTTGTAGACAGTCAACTTCGTGCGGTGGCGAATTTTATTCGACCGGAGCGTCCTCCGGAGTCCAAAGTAGGCACGATTCCCTGCCATAAAGCGTCTTTGAATTTCTTTGCTGGTATCATTTTCGGCGGTCACCAGTGAGCCCAAATTCACGAACTCATCGACCACCTCGATTTCGTCACCGTCAATCTGAACTCGGGGTTGGAGGCTAACATTGTCTTCCCTAGAACCTCTTCCTTTCATGTATTTTGTCTTTGATGCGTTGATGGCAAGTCCAATCCGTCTAGCTTCAGCCTTCAGTCTGATGTACGTTTGCGCCATCATCTCAAAGTTCCGTGCCATAATGTCAATGTCATCGGCGAAGCCAAGGAGCTGGATGGACTTCCTGAATATCGTGCCACTCGTGTCTATCCCAGCTCTTCTGATCACACCTTCTAACGCGATGTTGAACAGCAGACACGAAAGTCCATCACCTTGCCGTAGCCCCCTTCGAGATTCAAAGGGACTCGAGAGTGTCCCCGATACTCGATCAACGCACATCACTCGATCCATTGTCGCCTTGACCAATCGCGTCAGTTTGTCCGGAAATCCGTACCTTGTAGGCGGCGCTCAGCAGTATGATCGCGCGGTAGTTGCAGCAATCCAACTTGTCGCCGTTTTTGTAGATTGGGCATACGACACCTTCCATCCACTCCTCCGGTAATATCTCCTCCTCCCAAATCTTGGCAATTACCCAGTGCAGCGCTCTAGCCAGTGCTTCACCACCGTATTTTAATAGCTCAACTACCAGATCTACACCAGTTGCTTTGTTGTTCTTCAGCCGACCGATCTCCTCCTCAACTTCTTGAAGATCAGGGGCCGGTAGCCTGTCGTCTTCTGCGCGTGCTCCAAGGTCTGTTGCCGTGCCACCTTCGTTTTCTGCTGCATCACCGTTGAGGTGCTCGTCATAGTACTGCTTCCACCTCTCAATCACCTCACACTCGTTCGTGAGAAGGTTACCGTCCAAGTCCTTGCACATATCGGCTTGCGGCACGTAGCCTTTGCGCGAACTATTTAGCTTCTCATAGAACTTCCGTGTGTCGTTTACGCGGTATAGATTTTCCATCGTCTCACGATCTCGGTCTTCTTGCTGACGCTTCTTCCTTCGGAAAACCGAGTTTTGTCTGTTCCGCGCTTGTCTGTATCGCTCCACATTCAATCTCGTGCGGTGTTGCAGCATTCTCGCCCGTGCTGCATTCTTCTCCTCTACTAACAGTTTGCATTAGTCGTCAAACCAGTCATTTCTTCGGTCCGGGATTGCAGTACCTAGTGCCGCTGCAGCAGTACTACCTATGGCGGAACGGATGTCCCTCCAGCCATCTTCAAGAGAAGCTGCGCCAAGCTGCGCCAAGCTGCGCCAAGCTGCTCCAAGCTGCGCCAAGCTGCGCCAAGCTGCGCCAAGCTGCGCCAAGCTGCGCCAAGCTGCGCCAAGCTGCGCCAAGCTGCGCCAAGCTGCGCCAAGCTGCTCTTCCGTGGGTAGTGCAACTTCCAGCTGCTGCGCGTAGTCCTGGGCAACTCCGGCGTCCCGTAGTTGCTCAATGTTGGGTCGCGGCGTTCGACCTCGACGTGTGTTATGCACCGTTGAGAGTGTTGAGCGCATGCATACTGCAACTAGGTAGTGGTCCGAATCTATGTTCGCACTGCGGTACGTGTGGACGTTAATAATGTCGGAGAAGAATTTCCCGTCGATTAGAACGTGATCGATTTGGTTTTCTGTGTGTTGGTCAGGTGATCTTTAGGTGGCTTTGTGGATATCCTTGCGGGGGAAAAAGGTACTTTGAACTACCATACCCCGAGAGGCTGCAAAGTTCACGCATCGTTGGCTGTTGTCGTTCGATACGGCATCCAGGCTGTTTGGCCCGATTGCCGGTCTATACATTGCCTCCTGTCCTACCTGAGCGTTCATGTCACCGATGACGATTTTGACGTCCCGTTGCGAACAGCCGTCGTACACCTGATCCAGCTGCGCATAGAACGCTTCTTTCTCGTCGTCGGGTCTCTTTTCGTGAGGGCAGTGCACGTTTATGATACTGTAGTTGAAGAAACGGCCCTTAATCCTCAACTTGCACATCCTCGCGTTGATCGGCTGCCAACCAATCACGCGTTGGCGCATCTTACCCAGCACTACAAAGCCGGTTCCCAGCTCGTTGGTGGTGCCACAGCTCTGGTAGAAAGTAGCCGCTCGATGCCCGCTTTTCCATACCTTTTGTCCCGTCCAGCAAAGTTCCCGCAGTGCTACGACTTCGAAGTTGCGTGGTTGAAGTTCGTCATAGATTAACCTATCGCAACCCGGGAAGCCGAGTGATTTGCAGTTCCATGTTCCGAGTTTCCAATCGTAGTCCTTTTTTCGTCGCGTAGGTCTGTGCCGATTGTTCCGATCCGTATTTCTTTCTTCAGTATTTGCAACTTTGTTTTTTTTTTCAGGGCGGCTTGTTGGGCCTGCCCCAACCCCCTGTCTCGCCGGGAGACCATCGTGCACAGCTCTGTTTAGAGTCCCACGCTGGCACTAGGACGGTGATCAGCCGCTCCCAACATGGAGAACAGGCGCCGTTTTGAGCCGCACCTCCATGATGAACAGACGCTCAGGTTTGGTGAAGCATTTCCTCTATCACCGTACTATGGTTACCGCGCCAGTGTTCGCGTTGCACCTCTTCACTTTGCTATTGTCGGACTGGCAACATTGCCCTGGCTACGCCACCCAGCTGTGTCCATGTTTCAGCTGGTAGTCTTTTGTTATCATATGACTCGAGGAGGCGTGAAGTATGAACTTGTGAGGACCAGGGCTAGGTATTCCGCTCCTTCCAGGTTGTCAACTCACCATTTTGTAACCTCACAAACGGATTTGTGAGGCCCGTTCTATAAAAACGCTTCATAACTCAAAATCGCAAGCAGATAGAGACATAGCGTCTTCTACAAAGTTTTTAGTTATGAAGCAACCTACAACTCTTCATATCTCTATCTGGTCAAACTAAAAAATTAGATTCTGCAGTGCCACCTGTGGTGACGTTCCGAACTAAAACTTTACTTCATTCAATGGGTCTTGTCATTTATAGAAACTCTTATCAAGACACTCTATTGAAAAAACCTCTGCTAATGAAAAAAGTTCATGGATTTGGCCTTTTGCACCGCTGTGCACTGTATAAAGCTACCGATAAAACTTGTCTTGTCGATGATATCCAACCATGAATATCCACTGAACAAATTGAATAGAGCACTTCCATTAGTTCTGTTCCATCATCTTTTCCCAGAATGCCGTCCGCGACCAATCAGCTCAACTTATCCCAACCAATTAATATTTAATGCCTTAATCGACTGTCTCATTATCCTCCGTACCCGCCGTACACACCACTTGCTGTCATTTCTTATTTATCAATTTCAATCGCTTGTCTTCCAGAAACTTAAGGTAAAATTTACCTTGCTGCATTTTTCTAAATGCAGATAATACGTCAGGTGTAACAGTTATGGCTGTACGTTCCGATTATGGGCTATAACTGTTGTACCTGTCCTACTAATTTTATTCGACTTCGTCATTTGTAAAAAAGGATCGGAGAAACAATTTGTTTCATCTACTTCAAAACACCGCACCAAAGTAGTACTGCACCTTAAACCGGGGAATGATCCTACCGGGTAAACGCACGTATCGAGCAAAAACTCCCTCCGAGCGCTCGGAAAAACACATTTCCAATTCATAGTCGTTATGGATGTATTTCTACTGAGTTGATATGCCAGGGGCCTTTTGTATAATGCGAAAATTATGTTCACACATCAACGCGCCTTGGCCAGTTTGCTTGCTATTATCACGCAGGGAATGTGAACAACTGAAAACGGCGAACAATTCTCACTCTCACACAGCATGAACGGTTTTTTTTTCCTAGCACTATCATACGCACCAGGCACCTATTTAAGTAGTAGAGCGACGACGCGACGGCCAAGGATCGTCATTTTATTAGCGCCAGTTGAATCCTTTTTTCCACACTCTTCCTGGACTGTACATATTATTGTATGTGGAACAATGGAAGCTGCTAAAGCAAACGAGTGGCACAGCAGCTATGCATCCTTTTTACTTTAGATTACTGTTGGTTTGTGTGTTTTTTCTTGATATCTGTTCAGGTTTTTGAATTTGTTCACATTGCGTTCACCGAGAGTTGCGGAAGCATTTCTGGTATTACTGAATCGCTGGAGCACTTCTTACAAATCTTTAACATAATGATTATGCCAAACTTGTAAATACCTTTAATTTAAATTCTCCCTAAATTTTTGTTTATAAATAAGTGATTTGTTTTTAAAGCTGTAAATTATAAGTGGTTTAAATTGATTCGTTTTATTTTAACTTCGGTAAGAACAGGCAAAGTAGCAATTAAATGTTTAGATTAATGATGACAGTTGTATAGAAAAAATACCATGATTTTAAATGGAGGGTAGGGGTTTTTCAGAAGGAAAGACGTGCAAGTGACAAACAGATCCAGATACTATTTTCAAATTATATGGCGTACCCACGATCAATGAAATCGACTCTGAGTGGTTTTGCACTCAAAATCGTAAAAAGAGGTTACTCATAAACTGAGTAAAATTGTTCTCACTTTTCCCTAAAAATTAGCTCTAATATGAGGAAAATTGACGAACATTTTACTCAGTCTTGCAGTATACTAAAAAACTGAGCGAAACCTCTCACGATTTTCCTCATATTCTAAAAGTTTTTCCTGGAAAATCGAGGGAAATTTTACTTAATCTAATAGATAGAGTGGTTCATAATATCGATTATGCTCCACCAAGCTCAATCGATTTCAAATCAGGTACTGATAATACTCTCAAAGTTTGAGCTCATTTGGATGCGAATTCATAATGCACTGGCCTTTTGAAGTTTATATGGGAATAACTATAGAAAAAGTAAACTTTTTGTTCTCATTGTTCTAGCCCTTCACTGTAATGATCTACCGAAAAGTTTCCTATCAATCAGCCATTCCATAGCAAAACGATGCACAGGTTCTCAAAATTTCGTAAAAAATGGTTGTTTTGTTCCTTACCGCAAAATATTAGACAGATTTTTTAATTTTGTCATTATAGTGATCATTTCCATGATAGAGTGGTTAAAAAATGATTTTTTCTTCAAAAATGACTTTCTTAAAAAAATTATAACTTTTAAACCACTGCCGACTTCAAAGATCAAAATAAAAAATGAAAGCTAATTAAAAATATTTTTTTTGATATAATATAATATTATTTAATAATACCATGCGTCGTGACCATGTAACAGTCGCGTTAAATCATTGGATACGCAGGTAGTCAAGTCGCATAAGAGTATTGAGTGAAAACCCAAAACTTGATAACTTGACTTGTTGTGTATAAAAGCCTAAATGTTCATGGAAAAATATAAAACGTATTGCACCCTCTGTCTACAAATCACGAAAACCATTAAAAAACAGAAACAATTAATGTTTTCCAACACAAAATCCCTGTTCTCATGCACTTCTGATACTCTCAGCGCTAGCTGACGTTAATAGATCGCTGTGCTTCTCTATGTTTACGCTGCAACTCCGGCATAATCTGCGTGACTACTCTGTTGACGGCATTCCAAGTGTCCTTCTCTCGACACATTTCATCGACGATATTCTCCACGTTAAGGACGGGCATCTCCCTTTGCACCGCCTCGAACCTTGGACAGTCGAAGAACACATGCTCTGGCATTTCATCGAGGTTGACACACTCCGGTAGGCAGGGCTGAAAAGCGCCTCAGAGTGTTTGCAAAGCAACTTTGTAGGGGAGAACAGTACATAACGCACCCCCGGGGTAAGACGCACTTTTTCATTTTATTTTGAGTTTTTCTTGGAATTTTTAATCCAATTCTAGGATTTATCATGCAGGATTTTGAGTTCAGATGCTATGCTAGAAGTGCTGCTTGATAAGACAACAAAAAAGTTACGTAAAAGCCATGAAAAACACAAATGAAAGTCAGCTGGTGCGTTCTGCCCAGGGGGTGCGTTGTATACCATTCTCCCCTACATGTATCGCACAACACACGACAAAGAGTGTGTGGCTCTCTCATTTGCTTCGCACACTCTTTTCCAACCAATATTTGCGAAAGCGATTCACACAATAAGCACTCACTCAGTGCGGCGCAGGGAGCGTTCAAAATACAACAAGCAGCTAACGTCTTCTTAAAGTTCTTTGCAGACTTTGGTTACCATGAGTGCATGAGATGGAGATGAAGATGCACATATCGAAGAAGAATTTTGTATATTTGCAACCCTACACTGAGTAGCGCTCTTTGCACTGAAGCCGTCAGAGCAATGGCTACACATTGAGTTTTCGTTATTCCTGGGTGTGTGCATTTCTTCTCTTCTCCGCTGCTGGACACTTGCGCAGTGTGAAAGGCTATCAAACTTAGTGTTTGCTTGATTCTAACTTTGTGGATTTCAGAAAATCGACCCATTGCGTGCAGTGAGTGATCAGATGACAGCCCTGCCGGCAGGTATTTCCTGAAGCAGCCGTAGCCAGACAGGAACTGCGTTAGGTGGAAGTTGACTTCTCCGTGTTTTATGTTCACCCAGGTTGAAAGAATCGGTAGCGATAACGCATACTGCTTCCGACGAGATGGTTCTGTACGCACTCACGATTCGCATGGCCATGAGCTGGAACGTACTGCTAAGTTTCCTTTGGATTGGATAAAACCCAGGCTGGAGCACCATACCTCAGGATCGACGACGACACACTGGCCAGAAGACACCTCATGTTACGGCTGAGGCCAGAGTTATTTGGCATGTCTCTAGCTATCGCGTTGATGGCCTTCGAAGCCTTCTCACAGGCATATTCGACGTGGCTGTTGAAGTTTAGCCGGTCATCGATCATCACACCCAGGTATTTCAACACGCGCTTCGAGGCTATGGCGTGCTCACCGACGGTGATTTATGCACGCTACACCACTTTACAGTTACCAATCATGTCGATCTCGATCATCACACCCAGGTATTTCAACACGCGCTTCGAGGCTATGGCGTGCTCACCGACGGTGATTTCTGCACGCTACACCACTTTACAGTTACCAATCATGTCGATCGCCTAGGTTGCCAATACTTCCACCTCTTCCGGCGTCGCGTCTGTTACCTTCAAACGACATCGTCCGCAAAGCCAACGAGCTCAACTCCTTTAGGCAGGTCCAGCGTTAGCACGCCGTTGTACATCCCGTTCCAAAGCGTTGGATCAAGGATAGAGCCGCTGTGATCCTAATCAATCTCTGTCCCATGTCTGTCTCGTAAACCAGAATCCGGTTCTGGAAATAACTTCTCAGGATCCTGCACAGGTAGTCAGGGACCCTCATTCTATGCAGCGCTTCTCTGATGGCCTCCCTGCTGGTGCTGTTGAAAGAATTCTTGACGTCGATCGTTATCAGGGCGCAATATCGACAAAGAAGAATACTAAGATGAAACAGGTGGAACAAAAACTTTCTATTTTAGTGCCCCCTTTCACGGTCCCTGTCATCCAATGAATACCCCCCGTATGCAAGGTAATTTTGTGGTTTTGCTGCCCCCTCGGTAGAGATGAAATTTTGCGCTCGTCTTTATCAAATCAACAACACCAAAATCAGACATGTCCCAGTTTTTAAATTATTCGATTAAGATCTAATCGATTATTTTTTGTTCGCTGTGCTGTCATTTTTTCACCAATGAGTGTGCAGCATATGTTTGAAACGAAGGAGACGTTAATGCTGTAGAAGTTAATAACAGCATTGTATAACCGATTACAAATATTCTACTTTTCGGTTCGTTATCGATTAATCGATTATTCGAATGAAAATCGGTCATCACTAGATGAATGTGAAACGTCATTTCAAATTTAAGGCCGTACATAAATAATGATATAATTTGAAAGGCACCGGGGCTAATCAAAAATTACGTCCCCATGGTAACTGAAATAAACACGAGTGCGGACCGGTTGATATCGATCTCCTCTCCGCTTCTGTTTGGACACCTTCTCGGCTCTCTCGACCATTGTCCGAATTGCATCCACCGTCGATCTCCCTTTCCGGAATCCGAACTGCCTCTCAGACAATCCGGGCTCACTCTCCGTGTATCCTGTTTAGGATGATCTTTCCAAGAGTTTCCTGAGTATATCCATCAGACATATAGGCATACACGATGCTAGATCCCACAGCGGTTTTCCACCTGTCAGGGAAGTGACCCTACAGGCATTCCTACAGCACTATCCTGAACATATCCGGGACGCCTGGATCGCCGCTTTCAACGCCACGTTGGGGATTCCATCCGGACCGGGAGCTTTCTTCACCTTCAATCCTTTCGACACTGCTACGAGTTCCTCGTTCGTGACTTCGACGTTATCTCTCTCTCTCCCTCTCCGTACGGTGTACGTGGCCAGGTAGTGGTGTCGTGCTTCGGGAAAAGCCTTTCCACGATGATTTTAAGCTTCTCTGGGCACATTTCAGCGGGCATCGTTGGACCTCTGATCTTCGCCCCCGACACAGCTCCATAAAACAGTTTGACTTGCTCTGCTTTATCGCTCGTCTTAGAGCGGCCTTGGCCGCTCGAAACACTTCTCTTCGTTCCTCTTTGTTTGCTTCCGTTCTTGCTCTATGAACACGTCTTCTGGCTCTGAGACAACTTGGCTCCAGTTTCCTCGGCATGGTCGTGTCACATGCTCGCATTAACGTTTCTGTCAGCTCGTCCGCGTTCAGATCCACAGGGACCCTATCCACACGGAGTGCTTCAACGAAAAAGATTTTTGTCGAAAGCCTTCGCAAGCTCTCGTCCTCCGTACTGCCACGGTATTCCGTTGGCCGATGTCATATCGGATCGCCAGATGGTCGCTATGGGTATATCCTTCGCACACTCTCCAATTCATGTTTGCCACCAGCGATGGACTACAGAAAGTGACATCGATAATGGATTCCAGACCATCTCTGCGAAAAGTGTTGCTAGTGGCTTCGTTGGACAGCATAACTTTCAGTTTTGCCAGAGCTTCCAACAGACTGTGCCCTTTTGCATTGGAACATCTGCTTCCCCACTCCACTGCCCAAGCATTGAAGTCTCCTCCGATGACTATCGGTATTCGGCCGATCAGCTCTTCGGTAAGTTCATCCAGCATCTCATGGAACTGCTTAATCGTCCATCTGGGGGGGTCCGTAACAACTACACATGAAGATTCCGTTGATTTTGGCGATCATGAAACCTTCGTATGAACTTGCAACCACTTAGTGAATGCGGTATCTGCCCATAACTTGTATTGCAGCCATCCCAGCTCTATCTACCACCCAGTTACCGTTATTGGGAGGTACTCGATACGGCTCCGCAATGATTGCAACGTGGCACTTTGGTTCTGTTGACGACTGTCACAACAGTTGCTGTGCAGTGTTGCATTGATTGAGGTTTATTTGGGTTACCTCCATTACTGTTGGCCATCGCCTTTTTTTTGTGCTAGGCATTTGAAGCCTCCCGTCGTATGATCGGTTCCGTCCTCTTTTTTGTAGATCATGCACCTCGGTTGCTTCGTGCAGTCTCTTGCAATGTGACCTTTCTCCTCGCATTTCCTGCACAGATCAGATCTATCAGCGCCAATCCAGTTCCTCACCTGGTGACCGAAACCCATGCACTTGAAGCATCGCTCCAGTTGCTTGGTAACCCGAGAAGTGGCTTTCAGCGAGCACACTGACCACCCAACCTTGACCTTGACCGTCTCCAACAGTCGAAAGCCGTATCACCGCCGTTTGCATGCCACCGTACGCCTTTCTCATCCGGAGTGACATCTGGACATCTCCAAGATCGCAGTGCACTCTCAACGTGCCTCTCAGCTCCTTTTCTGTAAAGATCTCGTCCAGATCCCTGAACTCAACCACTATCTCCTGGGATGGAGCTCTTACGCTCGCCCCTTCGCCAAACGACCTTTTGACGAGCTCCTTGAAGGCTGAGCTCTTTATCGTTGCGGGTCCGATGTATCTTCGATCTGGAGTTCGATTCACGCAGCCAGTGAATGACTTTGACAACACTAGAAGGTTCGCTAACTAAAAGAGACTGTTTAATTTGAAATAAGTCAGTGGTTAAAATTTGTCTACGGTAAGTTTAAATTTGTAAGGTATTCAAAAAGTCCCTGTCAGTTAGCGATCGTTTTGCATACTTTTATTTACTATTCGACAAGCATTCAGAATATCCCTGACAAAGTATCAAAACTGTAGTATGTCATTAACCAGTACTCTCCTCTTCTGGTATACATTGTTGGTCATCAGTCTTGTCTTGTATTTGGTATTTTGGTTGTGGGGTGCCTCCCATCATCATCTTCATAGCAGATTGCGTAATTCTTAAAAATTCAGCCGAGTGCCTTTTCATGCTTGAAGCATCGGACTAAAAATCAGTCCCACAGAAATAATACAATAGTTTCACCGTCTCTATCTGCCCGAAAGAAACCTGCTCGAAAAATTCAGTCTCTTTCGGAGATGGTCTCAGGTGATGTGGCTTGCTGGCTGTAATAACCCGTTCACATTACAGCGTATATCACGTGATATACGCTGTCTTGCAATGAGCACTCATACATCTAGTTTTCACTGGAAATCCTATGTATGAGTGTTCATTGCAAGACAGCCTATATTACGTGATGTAGGCTGTAATGTGAAGACCAGTTTTTAAATCAAGGAAGTTGTCGAGTTTCACCCTGTAGTTTGAACTACTTCTACTACCGTATGCGTGATAATGTTTGCACCATTGAGTAATGTCAAAATTTAAAAAATTCTCAAAAATTTCGTTTTCGAGTTTTTTTTTATTTATTCAAAGGGGGATGTTTCTCAGAGCCTTAAACTATGTTTATCATCGATTGAGTTTCCTCTTGCTGCAATTACGGCCTCCACACGCTTCCGGAATGCACGGCGGGTTCTAATAATGTAGTTTGGATCAATTTCGCTCCAGGTACGGGTCAATGTTTGTCTGAGGCTTGCTGTACTCGGGTGGCGTTTAGAACAGGCCTTGGCCTTCATGACGCGCCATATTGAGTAATCCAGCGGATTAATATCGGGGCTGGATGGCGGCCACATATCCTTCGCCCAGAACGGAAGATGTTCCTGCAACCACTTCTGAGTGCGGTTTGAGGTGTTGCACGGAGCCCCATCTTGTTGAAATTCAACATTTGGCTTCGGACCATACTGTTCTTTGATCCACGGAACTTACTTAAAATCCCGATGTAGGCCACCGTGTTGACCTTGTCGCCTTTTGGAATGAACACCGGGTCCATTTTTTGCCATCGGAAGTCACCAATCCAAACACCATAACGCTAGCAGGATGCTTGGTCAGATATACGTTCTTGTGCTCGTCGGCCACGTCTTTTACCGGAAGAGAACTAATATACCGGTCGGTTCTGGAATTTGTTACGAGATCTATGGTAAATATGCTCTCGTCGGTAAACAGGATTACCGGATTTTTTCGCTTGAGAAGGTCAAGCTTTTCTTGCATCGTTCGACTCGTAGCTCCCGGATGCGGTTGGTAATCATGTGAGTTTTTTCCGTGCCCTCGACTTCGCCCCGCAATCTTCCTTTAGATCTTCCGTGCCGTAAAGTCACTGATCCCGTGTTCCTTTGCCATTTTCCTTATTGAACGCACTGCATTCACCCGAATCTTTCTTTTGATATCAGCGATAACCCTCGGAACCCGAGCTGACCTCGGACGACCTGTGGCCGCCTTCGCGGATAGTTGTCCTTTTTTTTCTCGGTCAAACTAAGTAAACCATTTTCTTGTATACACAGCCTACTACAGTATGAGCTATAGGATACGTGCATGCAAAGAAAACCAAGGCATTGTATGCACAGGTGAAACGGGAACCTTATTTTTACGATGGTGCAAACATTATCACGCATACGGTAGCACTATTGCAACGAACACAAAACTACTACTAAATAAGTGAATGGTGGTTTCGTTTCGGAATCAGATGAGGACGCATCCATACTTAATGTCACAGCATCCTGCATGGTGGATATCTGAGTTACAGCATCTCCGTAACGTATTGCGTAAAGGTAGAAAACGTTATTTTAGAGCTCGGACTGCTGAGAACCGGATCAATCTACATTCGCTCGAAACAGATTACAGCAATTGCCGGACTGCTGCATTCCGTAGCTACATCGGACGAATGGAGCTGACCGCGAAGCAAGACCCGTCATCCTTTTGGTTGTTTATACGTAGCCGTAAGCAATCCAATTGTATTCCTGCCGCGATGACTTTCAAGAATTCCTCTGCTGGTTCACCGCATGAGCGGGCTAATATTTTTGCCGAATTCTTTGAGAATGTGCACAGTTTAACATCGCCGACATTCTCTCCTGACAGTGTAAGGACCTGCCCTGCATACAATCTCAACTGTCCATCCAGTCTTGTAGGCGGTCACGGTAGTCGACACATTTTCTGTGATAATCGACTGCCTTTGCCTCCGACACTTGCAAAACAAGCTATCGTAGTACAGTACCAAACTAAAATGTCATATGACAGGCTGTGTCATACGACACTGTCACCGAAGACCGTCACGAATGTATGTAATTTAATTTTTCTCATAATAAGAGCTGGTGATGTTGTGCTTGTGTGAATTCTAAAAATAGCAAGCAATGATGTCCTTGTAATAACATTACTGATCAGAAATGGTTTAATTTGCACCAAATTGAGGAATTAGAATAAAATCACACATGTCATATGATAGTTATTTGAAAATTTTATGTTTGCTCTAATGTTATTCTACCGTTTGTGTTGTGTGCGAGAGACGACGGTACAGCATGAGTGTACGAATACAAACAGACTGTCGGGCACGACAACGAAGCGAGTGTAGTAAAAACGTCAACCGTTTTAACCCGTGTCCACCTCTAGTTGTGAGCCAGAACGACATTTTTTTAGCTTTGCAAAAGTTAGACGTTTCCCTAACCTGGCACTGACAACATACCGCCGTTGTTTTTAAGAGAATGTGCTGGCTCACTGTTGACGCCGCTGATGATTATTTTTAACAGGTCACTCAGTGAAAGTACTCTTCCCGAAGCGTGGAAGTTAGCCTCGATCACCTCGATCTTCGAAGCTGGTAACAATCATGCTGTTGAAAATTACAGAGGTGTTTCGATTTTATGCTGTCTAGCTAAAGTGTTCGAATAATTGGTTCACAAAGCTCTGTATGTCGCCTCCCGACCGCTGATATCGGACTTTCAACATGGATTTGTTAAGAGGCGATCTACGACGACGAACTTGATGTCCTACGTGAGCTTCCTGTCTTCAGAAATCGAGAATCGACACCAAGTTGATGCCATATACTTCGATTTCTAGAAGGCGTTTGACAAGGTTCCTCATGATCTTGCAACTGACAAATTCAAGCATCTGAGCTTTCCGAATTGGATCACCGAATTGCTGCGCTCTTACCTATCCTGTCGGAGGGCATTCGGCATTAAACGGTACTCGCTCCCGCGATTTTTCCATCGCGTCAGGTGTCCCACAAGGACGCACTCTGGGACCACTGATTTTTATATTGTTCGTGAATGATTTGTGCTGTCGGCTGAAATCGAGCCTACTGCTTTAAGCTGGGTTTAGACAGGGTAAGTCAATTGATTAAGCTAGTTGAATTCAACTGGCTTAAACGTGAATTGAACGTGTAAACCATGCCATTCAACTGACTTCATCAACTCACTTGAATTGAAAAAAGTTGAACCAGGCTCAACTTTTCAAGCCAATTCAATTCAACTGAGTTGATCAACTGACTTGCCTAGTCTAAGCCCAGCTTTATTTTGACGATCTAAAAATATACAAAGTGATATCATCGCATCTAGACTGTTGTGCTCTTTAGGCCGATGATGACGAGCTTCTACTATGGTGCTGTGAGTATGGAATGGAAGGTCATTCAATTTTATCGCCGACAATCCCGAACAGAGTTTGAATACTCCATTGGCTATAGAACGTATAGAGGCTATAGAACGTGTTCAAACAATACGTGACCTAGGGTTCACTGTGGACAGTAAACTCCGGTTCAACGAGCATGTCAGCATAACTATCGCAAAGGCCTTTGCAGCCCTGGGATTTATTTGTCACAATACCGCAGCACCGATATATATGCTCTCAAGGCACTGTACTGTTCAACTGTTCGCAGCATCATGGAACATTCTGTGAGTGTATGGTTGTCATATCATGCACAGCAGATCATCAGAATGGAAAGGGTTCAACGTAGCTCTTCATCAACTTCCGTGGAATGATCCAGTAAATCTTCCTGACTATACAAGCCGTTGCAGACTTATAGACATGGATATTCTAGCTCACAGACGCACTAAACTTCAGAGGTTATTTGTATTCGATCTTGTCAAGGGTAACCTGGATTGCCCTTCACTGCTGCAGAATATTAACTTTTATGCGCATTTTCGACAGCTTCGTGAACGAGACTTATTTTTAGTCAGGCGGCATAGAACCACGTACGGGTTTAACAACCCTATTGATAATTGTGTTAGGGCGTTTAACAATGCTGTCTTTGATTTTAATTTGCCAAAGAAGAATTAGGAACTTAGGTTAAGAATCAGTCTGTGGAGTTTTTATAAATTCGAGATGAAGAACAAATGAATAAATAAAGATTTATCCGTTCAGATCCTTGTCGAGTCTGTGATTAAATACATGACAAATATCTGAAAAATTACATGACGGAGCAAACAACAACAAGCAACGACACTAGCAACCCTTCACTACGTCGGAAATAAGCAAAATATTTAAAGTACCTAAAAATACTTAAAGATACTTATTAGATATTTCAGAATATTTATATCTACCAGAACTGACGTTTAGAGTGGACTGCAATTTCTTGTATTAATTGTACTTTGGTGCATATTGGTTCAAAGCATATTCAACAGCTATGAATGATGGGGGCATATCATTATGCTCCATGTTTCACGACACTTCTTCAAGCGCACATATTGACTGCACACTTATTTATATTTATTTATTTATTCGTCAATCAATCAAATCGTAGACTACATATTAACATTAGGACTTATGTTCTATGACTTCGCAGGGTTCTGAAATATATTTTTAATTCTGTTGAGGGCATATTTAGCCGGCGCCGGTGGTGTAGTGGTAAGCGTGACTGCTTTCTAACACCCCGATGGGTCTGGGTTCAATCCCAGCCGAGGTCGGTGGGATTTTTCTGAGGCATAAAAATCTCTGGTCACGTCTTCCTTCGGAAGGGAAGTAAAGCCGTTGGTCTCGGCCCGAATGTGTGCGATATCCTACGCAGGTGTTGAAGCTGCCTTCCTACATTCGCTTGCCGTCAATGAATGGCAATCGATGTCCGTCGGTGATTGGCACTAGATTGCGGAACAGAGACCGACGTTAAATAAAGGAAAAAGAAGGGCATATTGAGGTCAATCATTTCACAATGATGATTATAAACAGTCATCATCTGATTTACCGGTCCAAATTTAGCGTAATTGGTCCGATGGCGATCTACTGCGAACAAGTGTCGATTGCGTAATTGTCGGGAAGGTGTATACAAATTTAACCTTGACAATAGATCACCTGAGTCAATGCGTTGCGAAATGATATTGTTTAATAAAGAAATCTTTGCGTAATCCCGACGTTCTTTCAATGTTTGAATGATGATCAGCAAACAACGTGCTTCATATGACGGGAGAGGAAAAGCCGTCCAACCTATCTTACGTAGTGCATATAATAAAAATTGCTTTTGGATTGAATCTACTCGTTCTTCATGCTTTTTCATATAGGGTGACCAAACAACGCTACAATATTCTTAAATTTACCTCACAGAAGCAACGTAAAGTGATTTAATTGTATAAGGATCTTTAAAGGGGAGACCGAAACGTTTTATAAAATTAATCATATTGCCTGCTCTATGTATTATTGTGTTATAATGGTCCACAAATGTCAATTTAGAATCTAGAATAACACCTAAATCCCCCTACATTTTCACATTTTTGAACATTTCGATTACCTAATGAAATACTGTACGTTATAAGCAGGGTTAGTTCCACTCACTTGCTATGAAAAAATGTTTTTCGGAATTATGAAATCATGAAACAGTATATGGCTAATTAGTGCTTGTAAGTTACAAGAAGAGGTCATGAAGTGTATGTTTGACACATAAAATCTGTCAATATTGCTTTCAGTGCGTCACAATCAGCGATTTTACGACACGTGAGCGCTCACTCTGAGTGAACGTCAGTCAAACACATACTTTACACCATCTTTTTGTTACTTATAAGTACAACATATCATTATAACATCTAATGATTGCATAATTACGAAAAATATTTTTTTAATAGCAAGTGAGTGGAAGCAACCCTGGTTATAAGATTACATTTTTTAATATTTAGTTTCAATAGACTTTTAACTACACCATCTGTAAAAAACATGTATTTCATTCTGAAACACATTCATATCGTTATCGCTTCCTATTTCTAAAAATAGCTTAATGTCATCAGCGTATATAAGCACCCTGATATTTTTAAAAATAAGAGAGACGTCATTAATGTACAAAATAAAAAGAAGGGGACCTAGGTGCGAGCCCTGGGGAACCCCTGACGTGACATGAATTGGCTTAGATGTTTTCTCGTTGAATCTTACAATTTTCTGGCGATCAACTAAATACGATTTACTCCAGGAGAGGAGCTCTATCTCAATTCCCATTTTTTTCTAATTTAAAAATCAGCATTGGGATATCAATTCTGTCAAACGCTTTGCTGAAGTCTGTATATAGAGCTTCTACTTGTTTACCGCTGTCCATTGCATTTAATACAAAGTCCACAAATTCCAAAAGGTTTGTGGTGGTTGAACGGCCTTTAAAAAAGCCGTGTTGTGCACTGGTTATTCTTTGTTTTATTTGGCCAAAATGTTTTTATTTATAACACTAGTTTACAAAACAACATAAAAAGTGTGAACTTTAGTGGTTGACCAACGTTTCTAATGCAAAATCCTACGCTGAATTCAATGCCGTGGTCAGAAAAAATTAAAGTAGAGCCATTTTTGAGATATACAAAAATTTTGATTTTTTGAATTTTGGACAAAAGTACGATTACTAAAATGTCAATATCTTTGGAACTAGTGCATCAATTTTAAATCTTTTTTATGAAAGTGAAGCTAAATAAATTGCTATCGTTCGCTAGAATATTATGTCGTAATTAAAAATTTAATTTTGAAGTCATTTAAAAATTTACAGCATTTATTTTTTATTTTTCCTGTGAATTTTCCATAAAAATCTTGTTTTAATCAACATTTTTAATGGGATAAAAAGATTCAAAAAATCATTCCATAATTTATTCTTAAAGTCCATTAAAAACTGGATAAAATGAGCCTTTAATGGATAAAATCGGTTGGAAATTGTCGAAGTTATGAATTTTTTTGTAAAATCATGGAAATTGAATGTTCCAAGATTGGCCGTTGTCCCGCTCCTAGGTTCATGCACCACTTCCAGTAAGCCTTTCTGCGGACGTGTACGCATACGGTGCATTTCACTAACACTACCAGTTGTCACGCAAAATTAAATGGGATATTTTCAACAATATAATTTACGCTAGTGTTTGTGAGACCGCTCGGCGAGAACCTAACGCAACCAACTCAATTTGACAGCTTTCTTTCTTTAACATTGCTTAACGATATATACGACAAAACGTGAATTCAAGTGTAAAAATGATCCTCAAAAGTTTTGTTACGCGTGTGGCAACTATTTATCTACAAAATCGGTCAATTTCACTGCTTCGTTGCAAACTGCATACAGGCTTTATTTTAAAATTGATCCTGGAGACTTTGACGAACCGTGGATTCCAAAAGTATTATGTAGTTCGTGCAAAACGTGCTTGGCTAGGTGGATGTCAGGCGCAAGGTAAATTGATTTTTTGAATAACTTTCAAATAAACAATTTATGTACAGCATGGTAGTGCTTTGTTCTTTCCTGATCGACATTATCTTACTTCATCTATTTTTGATAAGTGTTAATGTCTTACTTACTAACTCACTTATTTGTTATCTGTCAGTCGCTATTTGTCCTTTGACATGCCCACCATATGGCGTCGACCGTTTTGTCATGCAACGGATTGTTATTTCTGCTTGACAAAAGTTAAGCAAAAAGGACGTCACGTTAAAAACGATCCTCTTGTGGCAAAAGAACGCATAATACTTCCACCACTACATATAAAACTTGGGCTATTCAAAAATTTCGTCAAAGCGTTGCAAAAAGAAGGGCCGGCATTCCAGTACTTGAAATCAGTATTTCCAAATTTATCTGACGCAAAGATAAAGGAAGGTGTATTTGTTGGCCCACAGATCAAAAAACTGCTCAATGATTCCGCATTCAATACAGTTTTGACACCAGATGAGGAAGAAGCGTGGAAATCGTTCCAGCGTGTTGTCACAACCTTTTTAGGAAATTTCAGAAGCCCAGATTATGAGGAAGCCGTCGATGAATTGCTCAAAAATTATGAGAAAATAGGTATAAATCAAAAATATTGTGTTTGTTACATATAATTAATTTCAAATCCTTTTATTTCACTGAACACAGGTGTGAATATGTCTTTGAAGATACATTTCCTACATTCTCACATGGATTTTTTCCCGGAAAATCTTGGTGACGAGAGTGATGAGCACGGCGAACGTTTTCACCAACAAATGAAGATGATGGAACGTCGTTACCAAGGGTTTTGGGATGAAGCAATGATGGGTGACTATTGTTGGTTTCTGATTCGAGAAACAAGTTCAAAACATCGAAGACAAAGTCAATCGATTCTCAATCATTTTTAATAAAACCTAAATAAATTTCTTTTGTATCAACTCGGTTTTAAATCCTGATATGCCTTAATCAAATTGATATGTAGAGAAAATAATCTTCCATGAAAACTTTACATGCGATTTGGATGCTTACAACGACACATAGAAAAGGAACTCTAAAGCTGTTATATTTCAGCAACATTTTTAAGTGTTTTACAAAAATGCTCATAACTTCGACAATTTCCAACCGATTTCATCCATTAGAGGCTCATTTTCTTCGGTTTTGAATGGACTTTAAGAATAAATTATGGAATGATTTTTTGAATCTTTTTATCCCATTAAAAATGTTGATTAAAACAAGATTTTTATGGAAAATTCGCAGGAAAAATAAAAAAAAATGCTGTAAATTTTTAAATGACTTCAAAATTAAATTTTTAATTAAGACATAATATTCAAATGAACGATACCAAATTTATTCAGCTTCATTTTCATAAAAAAAGATTTAAAATTGGTGCACTAGTTCCAAAGATATTGACATTTTAGTAATCGTACTTTTGTCCAAAATTCAAAAAATCAAAATTTTTGTTTATCTCAAAAATGGCTTTGCTTTAATTTTTTCTGACCATGGCATTGAATTCAGCGTAGGATTTTGCATTGGAAATGATCATCACCTCACCGAGTTCAAAAATGCTGTAAACTAGTGTAATTGATTCGAAGAGTTTTGGAATGCACGAAATGATAGCAATCCCACGATAATTTCGAATACACTGGAACCTCCATTTACGAACCAAAACGGGGGTTCGTAAATCGAATTAGTGCGTAAAAAAAACCTCGTTATTTGGGATTTACTTCGTAAAAAGAAAACTCGTTATTTGGGATTTACTTCGTAAAAAGAGGTTTTTGAAAATATTGTCAAATACCCCACAATATGGGTATTTTTGGAATCAGGGTGACGTGTAGGGACCGGAAATCGATGTCTGACGCCATTTTTAAATCCAAGATGGCGGCTTCCGCTAACAAAAAATAACTTGGAAATTCTATCAAATACCCCACAACATGGGTATTTTTAGAATCAGGGTGACGTGTAGGGACCGAAAATCGATGTCTGACGGCATTTTGAAATCCAAGATGGCGGCTTCCGGTTACATAAAAACTTGGAAATTCTGCCAAATACCCCACAATATGAGTATTTTTGGAATCGGAGTGACGTGTAGGGACCAAAAATCGATGTCTGATGCCATTTTGGCGGCTTCCGGTTACAGAAAAACTTGGAAATTCTGCCAAATACCCCACAATATGGGTATTTTTGGAATCAGAGTGACGTGTAGGGACCGGATATCGATGTCTGACGCCATTTTGACATCCAAGATGGTGAATTCCTGTTACAGAAAAACTTGGAAATTCTGCCAAATACCCCCACAATATGGGTAATTTTGGATTCAGGTTGATGTGCAGGGACCAGAAATCAATATCTGACGCCATTTTGAAATCCAAGATTTCATGACTGACGTCAGACATAAATTTCCGGTTCTTACACGTCACTCCAATTCCAAAAATACACATATTGTGGGGTATATGACAGAATGTCCAAGTTTTTCTGTAACCGGAAGCCACCATCTTGGATTTCAAAATGGCGTCAGACATCAATTTCCGGTTCCTAAACGTCACTCCGATTTCAAAAATACCCATATTGTGGGGTATTTGGCAGAATTTCCAAGTTTTTCTGTAACCGGAAGTCGCCATCTTGGATTTCAAAATGGCATCAGACATTGATTTCCGTTCCCTATATGTCACTCCGATTCCAAAAATACCCATATTGTGGGCTATTTGACAGAATTTCGAAGTTTTTCTATAACCGGAAGTCGCCATCTTGGATTTCAAAATGGCGTCAGACATCGATTTCCGATCCCTACACGTCACCCTGATTCCAAAAATACCCATATTGTGGGGTGTATGACAGAATATCCAAGTTTTTATGTAACCGGAAGCCACCATCTTGGATTTCAAAATGGCGTCAGATATTAATTTCTGGTCCCTGCACATCACCCTGATTCCAAAAATACCCATATTGTGGGGTATTTGGCAGAATTTCACGTCACTCCGATTCCAAAAATACCCATTTTGTGTTGTATATGGCAGAATGTCCAAGTTTTTCTGTAACCGGAAGCCGCCATCTTGGATTTCAAAATGACGTCAAACATAGATTTTCAGTTCCTACACGTCACCCTGATTCCAAAAATACCCATATTGTGGGGTATTGAAAGTATCTTCCAGTTTTTCATGAACCGGATGCCGCCATCTTGGATTTCAAAATGGCGTCAGACATGGGTTTCCGGTTCCTACATCTCACTCCGATTCCAAAGATAGCCATATTGTGGGATATTTTATAGTTTTTCCCAGATTCCCATAATCGCAAAAAAAAAACACGTTATTTGGAATTTAGTTCGTAAAAATAAAACTCGTTATTTGGGATTTACTTCGTAAAAAAAACCTCGTTATTTGGGATTAACTTCGTAAAACGAAACCTCGTTATTTGGGATTTACTTCGTAAAAAGAGGGACGTAAATTGAATACTGCGCAGGCATGGAAAATCATTTGCATTCATTTCGTGCATTCATTTACATTCATTTGACTCTAACTTTTTTTTTCAACATCATTCCGCAAAATGAAGTATATAGCTTTTGTAGGTTTTGCTATTAGCTACAACTTTTGTTAACAAGTCAAATCCGTATCTCTTATGCATGACGAAGCAGAGCGAACAGAAGCCACTACTGTTTTTCAGTGAATGTTTTTTACATTCACTGAAAAACAGTAACAAGTTCTGCCCGCTCTAGATTGTGATGCATAAGAGATACAGATTTGAGTTATGAGCAAAACAAACAATTTTGCGGAATGCTGTTGATGAAAAAAGTTAGAGGCAAATGAATGTAAATGAATGGAGGTTTCAGTGTATCGGATTTTTTACCTGATTTATATATGGGTATTAAGTAAGATTTTTTCCATTCCTTCGGGAATATACCGGAATAAAGCGACATATTAAACAGCCAGAATAAAGGGGTTGTGAGTTCAGTTGCTAAGTTTTTCATAAAAATAGGTGGGATTCCATCTGGTCCTGAACCTTTAGTGGCGTCCAAGTCTCGGAGGGCATTCCAAATATCTTGAAGCAAAATGTTATTAACGCCAACAGTAGTTGAAAAGTCAGAAAAATAAGAAAAATATTCATAATCAACCCATGTTGGTATATTATGAAACCTTAACAGACATAGGGGAAAAATCTACTTCGGCCATTCCCGGCCTATCGAGCACAAAACATCAAATATATCTATGATTTCGGCGTGAACGTGTCAAACAAACGTTTGGTACGATGGCTCTATTCAATAGCTGCAAGACGAAGTGTTGAAGAACCGCAAAATAAGATCTCGAAAACAAAAGGCGCACGCGAGTTCACTTTTCTTTCCGTTCGATAGGCCAAGGAGAATCCCAATGGCGTTTCAATGGCTAATAGGCCCAAGAAAACCGGTAGGCTAAGTTTGGCCTCCAGAAGCAGTTTGGCATTTTCAACAATAAACAAATAATTCACGATCCCTTCTCAGAACTAACGGTACACATGGAAAGGTAAATAAATTTGGAAGCCATCTGCAATAATAACATTCCGTTTGGTGCTAAACTAAGCTAGATTAAGAAAGACTAAGTGCGGGTTGTGCTTAATAGACAGATAATGGGGTAGTTAACCCTATCATTGTCAATTTTCGACACTGTTTTGAATAGCATAATGGCCTACTTTTTCTAATTAAAATAAAAAGTTTTGCTTTTCGACACTTTTGTATGCACAAATAATGTTGTATGCAACTCGTTGCGTAAATAGCTATTTAATTTATAAATTCTTTCAAAATAACATTTGCCTGTTCTTACGATGTTTTATTAGGTAGTTTGATTATTGACTAGATATTATTCACCTCTGTGTAATTTTGTCCCAGTTTTATTTTCAAATTTGCTAAGCATTCTTTTTTGTCTGCCCTTTTTTCTTACAGGTCCGTTTAATTGGCTACTGACATTTTTGTTTAGTTTCAATCTTAACCGAAACAGTGAATTTCAATTCCACAGAATGATACTGATACCTCTATAGTGCATTTAGGAATTGTCGTGTGAAGCCCCAAATATCTCTTCCAACATGCTAAAATAATTCTGAAGCAGTCTTCCCTTCAGACCTTCTTCTCTCCACACAAACACGCTCGTAAACAACACCCATGGCACAGTTCTGCGTTCGAAACTATAGATACTCACCTTCATGCACACTGAGAGTCTAAACTCCACCAAGATACAATCATACATCCCATTTACGGTTTGCTGTTGACAAAGGCACAAGTATCTCTCTTATAGTTTGTCACCTAATTTCTTCGTTGTGCACCCAAATCTACATCGTTCGGCGAAGCAACAGATATATTTTGTTGTCTGCCTTCGTCATTCCACCAATCACTGAATACTCTACCTAACAAATAATATCAAGTCACGTTAGAACACTGCCTGCCCAAGCAAGCCCACACTGAGAGGAAAAGTCACTGGAGATAATCAGCCAAAGGAGCTAGCACTGCACACCCCCCACCTGTACTCAAATGTAGGTTCTCTCACATTTACCAAACTTTTCTCCACTCCAACTTTTCTCCATCAATGTGATATCGCTACAACACTCTTAAACTGATAGCAAAACAAATGCTTTTCTTCGTTTTGTTCCCACCATTGCACTGCCTCCATACATAACACCCCTCCCCCCACCCCCCGCCCGCATCCATGTGAGCGATTTCCCATTTCCCATTTCTTTGCTTTTGATTAGTTTCGGCCAAAACAAGCTTACACAAATCAAGACCAACAATTGAAATGGGCGGAATAATCAAACGCAAATTTCTCGAAAATCAAAACACACTCACGCAAACTTTCAATGCCATTCGATAAAGGAAGTATGGTCTATCGTTTGACTGTTCCGCCTGTTTAAAATGTTGGTCTAGAAATGGGTTAGAGATGTTGTTGTGGTCTTCAAACCCAGCGCCAAGAAGAGCGTGTGCACTGTGACATAACCGGAATAATAGAGTTTTATCCGGGAAATTTCTCACAGTGCACGCAGTTTCTTGGACTTGTTTTCCTATACATAATCCCATTTTCCATTTAACCTCCCAAACGAAAACCAGCTGGAGTGGGCAAGCAGAAAAGGAAAACACGGAACGTGGATTTCCCTTCTACAAGCACGGTTGGTGCTGGGCGTATGGAGGGTGCCACTATGACCTTACCCAAGCCATCCTCAACTGGCTCCTTAATTGATGGTGCGCCTGCTAAGCTTTTGCTACTCCCACCCCAATCCGTTTTAGGTGAATCTGTTGCCCTAGATTTTTCGTTTTTTTTTTCTCTCTTCTCAATGTAAACCATCTTGTTCTCCAGTTATGTGTATTGGATTTGTTTTGTGTTTCGTTTTGCTTCCGAAAGCAGATTCATCTTGATTTGTAAGCTTTCTTCGACCAAAGAGAAGTTTTCGTGCAATGACAAGTTCCGGTACTGATTGGTAATTTGATTTTGTTAGACATTTCTCCTGGGCTTCTGAATAAGGGAAGTATGGTGTATCGTTGATTTTTGGGTGGCCAATCAAGATGGATACGGGTAAATTCCCCAAGGATCTGATCAAATAACTTAGTGTTTAGTTTAGTTTCGCATCAAAAATCTTAAAAAGGCATATTCCTAGCATCCATCTCCACGAAAACCACAATACGTGTTGTTTTGCTTCTCCAGTTGGTGCTGTGAAAATTTCAATCCTAAATTTTCCTAACCCTTCACCTCAACCCTCATCACCCGTTGCTAATAGAATAAGTAGTTTTACTCAAGCTTCCACCATTTGTCAATCGAAAAAGGATCATACAAAGTTCATCACAATTCATAACAATATACTATTAAAACAACCTAGCTCAGGGCCAAATAATATTTTTTTACACCAAAACCCCTCATCCCAAGCACAAATACCTAATCCACTGAAATCTTTTGTTTACACACACACACACAAAAACACATCTTTAGCGACTCTGCTTTTCAGGCTTTGCTTATGCAAAACACGACACATACACTCCGTTTAATGCGCTTTGGCTGTTGTAGAAGTGGCTTTCTTTTTGTTACCGCTCTGTTGCCTCCCACCGGAATAGGATAATTAGAATGGATGGGAATCAGATAGATTACTCAGGAGCGCTTCAAATTAATTAGCGACAACCGGATCCTCATCGGAGTTTTAACATTCAAGAAGCATAAGCTGCATTAAGAAGCATTCGACCACGTTCATGTAACTTCTATACGATATTAGCGATTATTTTGAATTCAATCACCTAAGTAACCAAAAGCTCCCCCTTAAATTCGCTCCAAGCAAAGCATAGCTTTGCTCAAGTTCCCCAGCTTATATCGTACTCTTATGTGTTCGTTCTGTTTCGTTTCCAATTCGGTGCGCGGCCCACTATACAGCAGAAGCTTTCGCGCATTCTCTTAGACGATGGCAACGCCAACTCGCGACTATTCGCCGAAGCAGCGACCGTCCTCTACCACCGGCAGCAGTACTGGTGGCAGCTTTAGCACTCATACCTCGACGTCTTCGCTGTCGACGTCGTCATTGTCGCCGTCGCCCTTTGGCAGCGGCCATCACCATCAGCATCATCCGCATCAACAGCAGCAGCAGCATCATTATTCGCATTCGCATCTCAATCAGCATGCTTCGTCGGCGGGACCCAACACGGCCCCGACCAGTGCCAATTCGCTCGAGTCGGCCTTTTCCTTTGCTGGCGGTAGGTTTATGCGTTTATGTTTACGAGATTTTTACTCGCTGTTCTTGAGGAAAATGCAAACTACGGGCACAGCGAGTTGATTTCATTTTGTCTTTAAATTACACCGTTTTGGCCTTAGGTACATACAACATGCAGCATTGAAACACTCGCGAATGATTTTACATGTTAGATTATTGATTCAATGTTTTGGGAAATTTCAAGCAACTTTACACATATAACTTTCCACAGCAGGATACAGTTTTGGTATCGGTAATCCACGTATTAATCAAGGCAGAAAGCATTTTCCTTTACGAGGTCACTGTAGTTTCCAAAATTTGTACCATTTAATCTAGAAATCAAAATGCCAACTCAAGAGAAACATTACTGAAATCGGTAAAATGGTGCTCTAATGTCAACATCATGCCAAAAATTACTGAACGTTCTTTATTATAGTTTCTATCAAAAAGCCTTCAAAATTTAAAAAGAAAAATGTGGAAATTACTTTGGTATAGATAAATTTTCTCACGACCAATATCACCATTTTCAATAAAACTTGGACAGTTGAATCTAGAATTAAAATACAAATGCATATGGCCAAAATTTTAGAAAAATCTGTTCAATTTAAATGTTACTGCGATGGATTATTCTGTTTGAAGCTACGCCCCAAGTAACAATTCAGTAGCCATTTGACATCCACTCTGATTTATGGTGGTTTTATAACGGCAATGAACAATCCATTTAGTATAAAAACAGCATTTCAAAGTGTAAAACATTCCTGCTTAGTAATTCAGCTTATTGCTGTTTAAAAAACCGTTTATAGTCTGGCGAGATAGTCAAACTGCTCTGTAATTCAAGCATAAAAGTCATTAGAAATTGTTTATGAATGTCTTGATAAAATTCTTTATAAACGTGTTCTATCATTATAAAAGCAACCATACAACAATTAGGTTTTGCATTAGAGCAAAAAGCATTCATTGTTGCTTTTAAGGCTTTTTAAAGTGCATCATAAACTCCCCAGTTATTCTGTTTACAAGTTGAGCTTAAAGATGGTTTTTCATAGTTAGTAAAAGCCAAATTTATGACAAGGAAATCTCGAAGGATAGACGAAGTAGGATGAAAAAATTCAAGTGAATTTCAGCAAAATTTACTTCTTTGGAAAAATCAGCACACCATCAACGACTGACCATCTGGAGAAGAGTAAAGTGAGCGTGGGAAGTTTAACAACATACCAGCTTTCTCCAGATCTTGCGAATAGATGACAACCGACAGCAAACCACTTAAACTGTTAGTTAGCGGAGATTAGCTGGTTTCCGATCCATAGCAGCGATTTTATTCGGCGAAAGAATCAACTCTCCGAAAATTTCATTCAACCGTATATCCCTGCATCGTTGGATGGTGCACTTCTGTTACCATCCGGAAGAAGGGAATCTTTTTCGGGAACGATTGCGCTTCCAACTGTTCGAAATGCGAAATGTTGCAAAACAGTATCGCAAACTATCTGAGTAACGGCTTCCAATCCATCGGGAGAAAACCGCCTGGAAGAATCCTGACGTTTAACTTTTTGCAGGCAACTTTGCCTCCATAAATGCTGCCATAAATCTGAACGGGCTAGGATCTATAGCCATTTTAAATTCAATTCAGTCTGCAAGTTTTCTTCATAAAAACCATTTTAAAACCTAATGAATTTGTTAAGGATTTCTTGAAAGCAGAACAACTTTTTCACAAATGACCCATGAAAATCAACTTTTATGCCACCACCATGTTACAATAAGTTTGCTTGTTTTATACAATCTTCGGTTTTCAATCTATAGTTCCTTGAATATAACTATATTTTGGTAATTTAAGCAATTTAATTACGAAAATCAAAAAACAAAAAAATCTCGGCCTAGCTCGATCTTAAGAATAATTTATTCCTGTCAATGTAAAATAATTAGTCAAATCGACGTTTTACGAGGGCGGACTTATTTTTTCGACGTTTTCACGTACATTTCACATAAAATTTAATGAAGCACTTAAAACTAGGCCACTTAATGAGAACTATTGTAATAAATTTGGATATTCAACAAGATTTTTATACCATCGTTTCTATTTTAATTATTTCAATAAGATTGGATTCATAAATCCTTTTCTATCTTGTTGATGCTTTCCTAGTGGATTTAACAAGTAGCTAGGGGAAATGGCTCGGAAAGGGTTTTTATTGTTGCTAAATAGCTTTTGTTGTAGCTTTCAAATGGTTCTCAATGCGTTCGTCATATAACCTTTTGCAGTAAATCACTCTTGGAGAGCTTCGAGAATATACCCTTCAGAACCTTCTCCAGGGTGGGCCAACTAGACATATTCTAGTCTTAATTAGGTTTTGGTGGATGCATTAATGACCAAATAGCCTTGACCAGAGTTTTATGAATGTTGTTTTATAGTTGCTTTGTAGTACTTCATAAAACTTAAAATGTTACTTGGGCGAGCTGTTTTAAATTTAACTGAAAGTTATAGAATACATTTTGACGTAGGACTATGTTTGTGATTTTTATATGGGGGTACACTATTTGAAAACCGAAAATTGAACATGTAACAAAATTATGAAAGATTTTGAACGCTAATAACTCAGCTGCCCCTTGACCAATTTCAATAATTTTATCCCCAATCGATCAGAAATATTTTCACGCATCTGGTAAATTTAAAATTTTAACATTTTTTAAAATGTCACTATTGAAAATTGCACAAATGTGCATCTGTTGGTTTGATAATTAAAATTGTTACCGATTGCCTGCATAAAGCGATTTCGCTGACACAGATTTCAAAGTTGAATTCTGCCCGGTCTCACCAAACGGTGTTTATTCAATTATTGCGTGGTGAGTGGTGGTGTTCTCCAGTACACAAGGAAAGGATGCTTGCAAGCAGCGAGCTTTAGACCACATGAGCATCCATAGAAGGAGGAAGAAGCCGCACCGCTATTGATCGGAATCAGTAGCTCGTCGTGAGTCGCTCTGGGCCATCTATGTTAAGCGCGTCATACTATAGAGTATAAACAGAGAGAACCCCACTCAAATTCCTATTCCTACACAAAACACAAGCTCCTGCTGCAGTTAACTAATAAGATTTATTATATAAGACCACGTAGTCTTTCGTCACCATTGCGTAGTTTTTTTTGTCATGCAAGCATTCGATGAAAAAAATGATGATTTCTTTCTGAGCTCATTAAATTTACACTGCCAAAAGGCGGACTTGGGCAGTAGAGGCTTAACTAACGCGAAAATGGATTAATAGACCAGATTTAATCCACATACGATTACAAAGTTAAGTTGTGGAAAAAGCTCCTGAATGCGTCTTCAGTAAGAACAGTCGATAGTTTCTGCAAGAGGTCCATGTTAGCCTAGTTACTTAGAATTTAAATTTTTTATTGGCTTATAGACTGATGGGGCTTGTCTCAAGTTAGTCCATAGGAACTTCAGATCAAATTCAGTTAAATCCAGAACTAATAAGATTAAGAAATTTTGGATTGTTATAAGGAACAAATTTAAAAGATCCCTTAGACAAATTCGAAGGTTTGTTCAACTGACTAAATTTAAAAAAAATCAAAGACAGCTGTAGTGACTGGGTGATGTTATTACCTAACGGAGATGAACTAGCCCGTTGCAAAAAAATCTCCTAAAAAAAGTAAAAAAAAAAAACGTAGCTCCCGAACAAAGACTAAAACAAATTTAAAAAATCAAGACCAGTGCTGATAAATCCATTTCTGCTACACTCAACTTAGCTGAAAATGAAGACAACCTTAACAGGTAGACCAACTACCTGTATTAATTTGAATTTTGACATAACAGCATTCTCTTGATCAAGGCTACCTCTGACCTCGAAGTCAATATTTGTTTTTTTTTCGAGTCCGCATCGTGCTCTCTTGCCGTGCGGATCTATTTGCTTTTTGCTGAAGGAAGTGTTACTACTACCTAAAGCTACAACAAATTTAAACAGCACTTTTCAGTGCTCAACCTGTAAAAATTTTCTACCTTGTTAAACTCTTATTCCTCTTCGATCCTTGTTTGGACCCTACCCGAGGTAATCCTTCTTGGATATCGATTTGGAAAATTCCTCTTCGATCCTTCAGATTCTTATAGTAATCTGCTTGGAAGTCGATTTGGATAAAAATTTACTGCCGCCATGGCGCCTAAACGCAAAAGAAAGGGGCAAACTCTTGACCCCCCTTCTGAAGAAATTAATTTGAGTAATCAATTTGATTTGCTCACGGATGATGAGAATGATCCATCATCCAAGAAAAATTCTAGTAAACTTTCCCGGCTTAATGCCAAGAAGGAAAAGATTCCCCCTATTGTGATAACCACTACCGATTTCCATGCTCTTCGCATGGAACTTTTGAATTTCGTGAAAGTTAAGTTTTCACTACAAATTGGACGTCGGGGTGAATGCCGTGTATTGGCTGAAACCTTGGACGGATTGAAATGTCTTCTCAAGTATCTTACTGAGAAGAAGCACAAATTTTTTACGTACGACACCAAAACTGAACGTGTGTTCAAGGTTGTCATGAAAGGACTGCCCAGTGGTGAATCCCTGGATCAGATCAAAGATGAACTGGCAAAATTACTTGGAGTTGTGCCACTTCAAGTAATCAAAATGAAAATGAAATCCCGTCCTGGCGATTCGCGCAACGGGATTTCTAATGATTTTTATTTAGTTCACTTCAAGTCTAGTGAACTAAACAACCTTAAGGCCTTAGAAAAAGCTAGCCTTATGCTCCATGTCCGAGTGAAGTGGGAACACTTCAGGAAGACTGGAGGAAATTTCCAAAACCTCACCCAGTGCCGTAAGTGCCAGGGATGGGGTCACGGAACTAAAAATTGCTACATGCCAGCTAAATGCATGAATTGTGGTGATTCCTCTCACGCAAAGGACGACTGTCCTGTGAAGGAAGATCCTAAGAAATTTAAATGTTCAAATTGTGGTGAAAACCACAAATCCAATTTTTGGGAATGTAAGACTCGCAAAGCGATCCTACAATCTCGTTCTAACCGACAGGTAGGAAACGCTTCACGTTTCTGACCAGGTACAAATTCCTCTGCTGTTAACAACGGTCAGCGAGGAACAAATTCTACATTCGTACCCGTAGGTACAAATATCACCCCTGCTTCAAATGTTTCATCTGTACCTACTCCCCTCGCTGCTAACAATGTTCAGCGAGTTAATGGAGCTACCTATGCTGCTATTGCACCGGGTAGAAATCAAAATACTAACCAACGTTCTAACGGAAATTTTGACAATTTTGACTTAGGAAGCATTACTGCTCCTAAAATGGAATTTTTACAGAATTCATTAATTGACATGATTTCTGATATGCTTAAATGTAACTCCATGTTTGATGCTATTCAAACTGGAGTAAAATTTGTTAATAATATTGTCATGACTTTAAAATTCAGTAATGGATTTTAAAGCATTAAACATTTTAAATTGGAAAGCTCGATCTCTTAAAGATAATGAAGACGAGCTATTTAATTTTTTTGAGAGTTCATAACGTGCATATTGCCGTTATAACTGAAACGTTCCTTAAACCTGGCCATAAGGTTAAGAAGGACTCAAATTATTTAATTTATAGAAATGATCGTCTTGATGGACCCTGTGGTGGCGTTGCCATCATTATTCATAGACGAATCAAACACAAAATACTTTCTTCATTTGAAACCAAAGTTTTTGAAACTTTGGGAGTTTCTGTTGAAACAAAATTTGGACAACTTACGTTTATAGCTGCCTATTTGCCATTCTAATGCGTAGGCCAGCAAAAGAATTTTCTCAAGGGTGACCTTCAGAAACTTACCCGTCATAGGTCTAAATTCTTCATTATTGGTGATTTTAATGCAAAACACCGCTCATGGAATAATGCTCAAAGCAATTCCAATGGTAATATTCTGTTTGATGATTGTTCTGCAGGTTATTACACTATTCAATATCCAAACAGCCCAACATGCTTTTCTTCTGCAAGAAATCCCTCAACTATTGATTTGGTCTTAACTGATTCATGTCATCTTTGTAGCCAATTGGTTACCCATGCTGACTTCGGTTCTGATCACCTTCCAGTAACTTTTGAAATATCCCAAGAAATAATTTCTAATCCCAACAGCTTTACTTTCAATTACCATAGGGCCGATTGGGAGCAATATTGAACATTTATGGAATATAACTTCGATCCAAACATTCCTTTGCAAACCAAAGATGAAATTAATTATGCTCTTGAATCTCTGACTACTTCTATAGTTGAAGCAAGAGCTGCCTCAGTACCAAAATGCAAGGTTAAATTCGATTCAATTATAATAGACGATGATCTTCAGCTCTTGATCTGTCTTAAAAATGTCCGTAGGAGACAATTTCAAAGAACACGCGATCCTGCCATGAAAGTTATCTGGCGGGATTTGCAAAAACAAATTAAAAAGCGATTCTCTGCCCTGAGGAACAAAACTTTTGAAAATAATGTTTCGAAATTAGACCCGAGTTCCAAACCCTTTTGGAAACTCACAGAAATTTTGAAAAAACCTCAAATGCCAATTCCAGCGCTTTAAGAAGGTGGTAAAATTTTGATCACAAATTTGGAAAAAGCTCAGAAACTTGCTAAGCAATTCGAGAGTTCCCATAATTTCAGTTTGGGTCTAACTAGTCCTATTGAGAATCAGGTTGCTCGGGATTTTCGGAATATTTTCTCTCGGGAAAATATTTTTGATGATTCCTGGGGGACTGATTTGGACGAAGTAAGGTCTATAACTAAAAAAATTCAAAATATGAAAGCTCCAGGTGATGATGGAATTTTCTATATCCTCATCAAAAAACTCCCAGAGAGTACCTTGTCTTTCCTGGTAAAATTATTTAACAGATGTTTCCATTTGGCATACTTTCCTGATAAATGGAAAAATGCAAAAGTTGTTCCAATTTTGAAGCCGGATAAAAATCCAGCTGAAGCTTCTAGCTACCGTCCAATAAGTTTGCTTTCTTCAATAAGTAAACTTTTAGAAAAAATAATTTTGAATAGAATGATGCTTCACATCAATACGAACTCAATTTTTGCAGATGAGCAGTTTGGATTTCGCCATGGGCATTCAACTACTCATCAACTCTTAAGAGTTACCAATTTAATTCGTTCAAACAAATCTGAAGGCCACTCAACTGGAGTTGCTCTTCTAGACATAGAAAAAGCATTCGACAGTGTTTGGCATGAAGGTTTGATTGCTAAATTGAAAAAGTTTAATTTTCCACTTTACATTATGAAATTAGCTCAAAATTATTTAACTGACAGAACTCTGCAGGTAAATTATCAAAATTCCAAATCTAATCGACTACCTGTTAGAGCAGGAGTTCCTCAGGGTAGCATTCTTGGGCCTATATTGTATAACATTTTCACTTCGAACCTCCCTGATTTGCCTCAGGGTTGCCACAAATCTTTGTTCGCTGATGACACAGGCATTTCCGCTAAAGGAAGAAGTCTTCGTGTTATTTGCAGCAGACTTCAGAAAAGTTTAGATATTTTCTCTTCTTATTTACAAAAATGGAAGATTTCTCCCAACGCTTCCAAAACTCAACTTATAATATTTCCACATAAGCCCAGGGCTTCCTTTTTGAAACCTAGTAATAGTCACATAGTCACTATGAACGGAGTTCCAATTTCCTGGTCAAACCAAGTAAAATATCTTGGATTAATACTTGACCATAAATTAACTTTTAAAGATCACATTGAGGGCATTCAAGCCAAATGTAACAAATATATAAAATGTTTGTATCCTCTTATAAACAGGAAATCCAAACTTTGCCTGACGAATAAACTTCTAATATTTAAACAAGTTTTTAGACCGGCCATGCTTTACGCTGTGCCGATATTGTCTAGTTGTTGCACTACCAGGAAAAAAGCACTTCAAAGGATTCAGAACAAAATTCTGAAGATGATTTTGAAGTTGCCTCCCTGGTTCAGTACAACCGAAGTACATAGAATTTCGAATGTTGAGACTTTAGCACAAATGTCCAACAAAATAATTAATAATTTCCGGCAAAAATCGTTACAATCCTCAATTGCAACGATTAATTCCCTTTATACTTAGATAAGATTTAGTTTTAGTTATTTAGTTTTAAGCTATCAATTGTTATACTGACATGCAGGTTTAAAAAACCTGTTTAAAATACTGAATTGCCAAGACAGGAACAATGTAAAAACACTTAGATATATATCATAACAATTAAGGCTGGTAAGTTACTGTAGTAACTGGAGCACCTAGGTTAAAAATGAAATGTAATTTATTTTGAATTTGGAACAAATAAAAAGTTAAAAAAAAAAAAAAAAAAAACCGAAGAGTAAAACATTTGTAATTGGTTAAATCATGCCGATATAAGCATGCCCAAGTAACCATCAAGCCCGTTAATCGCCCTTTTTGGTATATAAGGCTGCTATACGACTGATAAAATAAAGTTCGGAAACCCTATATTTACCTTATATCGCAAAAAGGGCGATTATCGGGTAGTTAGCGGGATGGTGGTTACCTGGTTGGGGGCGCACCTCTGATTTTGGTGTGATTGTTTTGATAAACAATAGCGCAAAATTTAGTCTCTACCGAGGGGGCAGCAAAACTACAAAATTACCTAGCATAGGAGGGGTATTTATTGGATGAAAGGGACCGTGACAGAGGACACTAGCATGAAAAGTTATTCTTCCGACTGTTTCATCTTAGCAGGGTTACTTCCACTCACTTGCTATAAAAAAAATGTTTTTCAGAATTATGAAATCATGAGATGGTATACTGACACTTATTACTTGTAAGTTACAAGATGAAGACGTGAAGTATGTGTTTGACATATAAAATCTGCCAATATTGCTTTCAGTGCGTCACAATCAGAAATTTTACGACTCGTGAGTGCTCACTCTGAGTGAACGCTCACGAATCATAAGATCACTTATTGTGGCGCTCTGAAAGCAAAATTGACAGGTTTTATAAGTCAAACACATACTGTAAACCCTCTTCTCGTTACTGACAAGTACAGCATATCATTATATCATCTAATGAATGCATAATTCCGAAAAATATGTTTTTATAGCAAGTGATGGAAGCAACCCTGCATCTTAGTATTCTTCTTTGCTAGTAATTTGCACCTAATTTCATATTACAAATTAATACTTCTACAGATTTAGATTTATATTACAATTCAATTGTCCATTCCTACAATTCAATTGATTTTTTTTTTTAAATATTTACATGGGAGTTGCAGTTCGTAATTTTTTGGGACATAATAACAAATGGGACTGATATACGATTATAAGAACTAAATGCAGCACAGTTTTGTACCATGCATTTTTAATCGAACTATTAAATTTCAATGCTGTGGACCAATATGAATGTCTTTTCAAAAATCCAGTACACCGCCCTTCTCAGTATTTAAAACTGATTTTATGATTAATTGATTCAAAGCATCTTATTCTATTTATTACGAAACTTTCTAGATGCAATTCCACAGCTTTTAATTGAGAGCTTTCGATACCTGTACCATTGTTGCATAAGTATCTGGGAAGTAGACTGGGAATTGAACAAATCCACCTCCAGCACGGTCTTGCTTTGTAGCTGCGCTTTTACCGATTGAGCTAAGAGAGGCCCCAATACATACATACGAATCAATAATCTAACATCCGTTTAGCAAACAATTGTGCTTAATTCAATTTCACTGATATATGTATACGTTGACATATCGATTTATTTGCGGAACACCACAGCAAATCAAATTAAACACAACCCGTCCGACACCAATGCTGCTTCATAAAAACAATTCACCGAAAAAAAAAAATCAAAAACCCACATCCCACATCAAACTGTCAATCAAAATTCAGCCCTCAATTGATAATTTCTGTTTTGCCAAATTCACCGAGACACCCACAGTCCACACACACCCAAACAAAACCCAATAAAAGGAAATCAACATGACTCGAATTCCCCATTTTCAATCCAACTAACAAAAAAATCTAAAAAAAAAAATTGAATCAACATTTTGCTGCCCATTTGTGTGTGCCGCCGCTGCTGCCATCATCCATCGTCGTCGTCGTCGTCGCGTGGCATCAAACCAACCAACCACACCACCAAACAACAGTGAGTGGCAGTCCAACGAAATTGTCACTATTCAGTAGCCCGAAAATGTCAGCCACCGGAAGTCCACCGACGCTCCCGACCGGGCCCGGTCCCAGCCGGCAACGGTCGCTGCGTGACCGGTTGCGCGAGGGCATTACCGGAAGTCTAACCTGGCAGTAAGTTTCTTTCTTTGTGCGAGTTTTCTTCATTTTTGTCTTCTTCTTCTTATGTGATGGTTTTTTTTATCGTATTGTTAATTTTTTGTTAGTTTTGGATTAGTTGTGTTTGTTTTTGTATTTGTGATTTGAAACTACAAAACATACTTTTGTGATTCGTTCCTTCTTGGAGAAGATTCAACCTGTGATGGTTGAATGTTTGGTGAACATTTGTTTGTACGTATTATAGGATTTTTGTTGAGCAATGGGCTAGGCAAAAAAGGTTTGAGATGTTTCTGTTTCTGTTAGAATTATGTGTACATAGAAGATATAATTTTCGATGTTGATTATGAAGTTGTAAGTTCTTGTGTAAGGCAGTGTAGCCAGCTGAGCATTGTTTTGATAAATCATTGATCAATCAAGCTTAAGCTCCAAGTGAAGGTCAAAAAAGAACTGTAGTAAACATCACAAAGTTTCAGCTAATAATAACAATTTTGACTAATGCAGTAAAGGCAGTAGTGGTCAAAGCTATCGCCAGAATTCAAATACGGTACCGGTTTGTTTGATTGATCGTTTCAATCCAAATATGAGTTGATGTATATTGAGAAGCAATATGAACTCCAATTATTATACATTTGCCTAGCCTAGAGTCTCGTTACTGTGATTTGTTTATTATAATTCCATTAGTACGTTCCGTTCAATCTTACTTACCTCCAAGCCCCGTGCAATCACTTTATAAATCTTTAGATTTTTCTTATAGATTACTTTCAATTAGACTACCAAATCCTTCTAGTTAGATCGACTAGCGATAAAGCAGAAAAGTAGCGGCACTTATGAACCTCTCACCTCCGCAGTAGTTCACCAATCATGGAAATGTTGTTCAACTAGCACTTCGCGTTTCACACACTTTACTTCTAGTAGCGCGCACACACACGGTAGCGAATGAGTTTACGATTTAGATCAACATTATCGTCCCCTCTCGCGTAATTCCCATCGCCGCCCCCTTCCACAATTTCCTCGCTGACAATATACTTTAATTAAGTTTTAACCCATCATCGCTTCGGTCTCATAACCTTTAAAACTTACGACCAAGCGCGTAAATGAGTCGATAATCGCAGGCTAATCCGTTTCCCCACTGGACAAAGACCCCTTCCTTCACCACACGCGTTTTATGATTCTTTTTGCTTGATAAAGTTATTAACCACACTACGTGTGCCGATGGAGAAATCCATTAAAATCCCACCCTGGCAATGTGGTCGTAAATTTTCGTTTAATTGCACGCACTCCCGAGCGCCCGCTATCATTGCACACAGACATTAATTAAAATCGATTATATGCATGATCCACTGGTGTATTAAACCGGAGGAGATCTCCGGCGGAGAAATTACATCTATGCCTTCATTTTATTGCAAACCAAACCCAATTGTGACAATTTCCGCACCGTGTGCATGCAAATTCACGACTGTTTCCTGTTCCGTTTTATGTTCACGGTTTTCTGCTTTAATTCGATCGTGAGCTACCTACCTACCTATATCTTCATTATTTTTTATTCGTTTCTGGAAGCTTTGTATTGAGCGACCTATTTTCATCAATGCACTTAAATTTTCAGACGGGATGGTGGGATTTTTTGGAAGGAATTCCGATCTGCTGCCACCTTGGTCACACTATCGGTGAGCAAGTGTGTGTGTGTGTGGTTTTGATTCATCAGCTCACTTAAATACCAATGAAATGGAATAGATTTAGTGTGTATTGGGGATGGAGTAAGTGTGTCAGATTTACTCCAGTTTTTGGTCCTAGCTGTAGATATATGGCAACATATACGGTCTAACCTTGTATAAAAATAAGGTTAGTAAGGTGAGAAAAATGTGAAATTTATGATAAGGCCAATCAGAGGACCACAAGGACCGAAAACTGGCACACTTACCCTAAAACTTTTTTTTTTTTATATTTTAATTTCAACAGTTCCAAATATGAATTCACAGAAAGTTATTGTTGATCTTTATTAATTTCGTAGGTTCATGAAACTAGGTTTGATTGAATTGCCTTGAATTGATTACTTATTCGTACTTATATATGAAACTAAATGATGATGACAAATATATTGAACGATGTATCAAATTAGAATATCACAAAACTATTTCAGAAAACTACAGCAGGTAAGTGATGTATTACAATGTACAAATAAAAAGAGTATTGAACAACTTTGTAGAACAATTTAAATCAGTAGAAGTTTATACAAAATAATTATAATTTAAAAACTTGTATTCAGGTGTTTTCCACGAAAAAAGATTCCTATTTCAGTGAGATGATAAAATAGGCACCTAGTGTATTGAGCGAAGTTTCTTGAATTGATTTTTTTTTAGTTTCGCCGAAGACACCTATCTTGAATATGAAATTTTGGAAAAAAAAAACTTTTTGGATCCCACTTCTTGATATGTCAATGATAAAATAAATGGCTTTTCATATCCAGAAACTTTCCCCAAGACACCACTTATCTTCAATGCAAGATTCAAGAGATAATTACTTTTGACCGTATTTTCCCAGTTGTAAACCACTGCGTCGTGATGGATGCCGTGTATTGGTTGAAACCTTGGATGGATTCAAACGTCTTCTCCAGTATCGTACTGAAAAGCAACACCATTTTTTCACTTACGACACCAACTCTGAACGTCTGTTCCAGTTTGTCCCTGGATCAGATCAAAGGTGAATTGACATAATTACTTGAAGTTGAGCCAGGCCAACTAATCAAAATGAAAATGAAAGCCCGTCCTTGTGATTTGCGCAACGGGATTTCTAATTATTTTTATTTAGTTCACTCCAAGTCCAGTGAACTAAACAAGCTTTGGGCCTTAGAAAATGCTAGCCTTATGCTCCATGTCCAAGTGAAGTGGGAACACTTCAGGAAGACTGGAGGAAATTCCCAAAACCTCACCCAGTGCCGTAATTGCTAGGGATGGGGTCACGGAACAAAAAAAAAATACTTCATGCCAGCTAAATGCATGCATTTTGTTGATTCCTCTCACTCACAGGACGATTGTCCTGTGAAGAAAGATCCATAGAAATTTAAATGTTCAAATTGTGGTGAAAAACAGAAATCCAATATTTGGGAATGTGAGACGTGCCTAGCGATCCTATAATCTCGTTCTCAGTGTTAGCGAGGAACAAATTCTTCATAAGCACCAGGTACAAAAAGCTCACAAGCTTCAAATTCTTCATGTAGGATTAACTACTCCATTTCCGGCCCCGCACAACCCGCACATAGTATTTCTTAATCTAGCGTAGTTTAGCACCAAAAGGAATGTTATAACAGTACTTTCCCGTTTTTGCCAGCCCTGAAATTTTAGGTTGACAAAATCGGGAAATTTTCTTTTTCAATATTTTAATCATCAATATGATTTTTAAATCATGTTTAACCGTTATTTATCCACTATAAATGGAATTACTGATAAATGTTTACTATTCTTACAACAAAGGGTACACCAAACGTCTCGAAAAGTTTGCGTACGGTTTATTGAGCCGGTACGTACTGTTCGGTTTCCTTAAATTTCGCTTTGTTTTCAGCGCTGCAACCAAGGCTGAACCTCCATATCTCAGTATCAACGTAAATACACTAACCGAGAGCCGTCTCTTGCTACTGCTTGGTCCCGAGATGTTCGGTATGATTCTGGCAACCGCGTTGGCCCTCACTGCCTTCTCGTAGGCGTTTTCTAAGTGGCTATTGAAGCCAAACGGTCGTCGACCATCTCTCCCAGGTATTTCAACACGCACTTCTAGTTTATTGCGTGCTCCCCAACGGTAATTTCTGACCGGTGCAGCGATTTAAAATTACTGATCAATACCACCTCGCTTTTGTTGTGGGCTATCTGCCGCTTCGCTCTATGCATTAGGTTTCCAATCATGTCGACCGCCTTGGTCGCCAACATTTCCATCTATTGCAGCGTCTTGCCTATTACCGTAAGACGACGTCGTCCGCAAAACCAACGATCTCAACTCGTTTGGGTAGCTTCAGCGTTAGACCGCCATTCTTAATCACGTTCCAGAGCGTTGGACCAAGGATGGAGCCTTGTGGAATTCCCACCGTGATCCTAATCGATCTCTGTCCCATATTTGGCTCGTAGATCAGAACCCGGTGCTGGAAGTAGCGTCGGCCTCCCAGCTGGAGCTGTTGAACGCATTCTTGACGTCGATCGTTATCAAGGTGTAATATTGATCTCCTCTCCACCAGGGATCGACTAAAAACTCAGAGTGGTGCAAAAAACACTGGTGCTTCTCTAAAATAAGGGAGGACGCCCTTTATATTTGGAAGGAGAAAGAGACTAAGGAGAGAGAGATTTCATATTTAGGAGAGAGCAGTTGGAAAGCTCAGGTGCTACTTGCGTATAGCACAATCGAGTAGTGCACGGTGTTATGACGGGAGTACCTAGCACTTTTCAATCGGGAGAGACGTGGCTTGGAGATTCACAAGAATAGCTGCTTATTTTAAGCTGGGTGCAGAATATTTTTACACTCATATAATATATGTTGCAGTAACTGTATGGTATTCAGAAGCGTAGGAAAATGCAAATTTTTATGCTTTGCCTAAAGAGATGTTTTTAAGATCGATGTGTAATTTTCTTCACAAGGGGGTTAGCTCTGGTCGACATGCCGGCGAAAAATCTAAGCCAACCCGAAACCAACCTGACTTCTAGCAAACTCCAACCCGATGTTGACCTGACATTGACCCGACATAAACCCCAAATTGACCCAACAACAACACGACATTGGGTCGACATCGTCCCTAAATTAGCCTTACATTGATCTGACATCGGGCTGACTTGTCTGTTCGGGACCATTTTGCTGGGTTTCTTCCACACTCCACTGTCGTATATCAAATGATAGTGGGGGACTCAATTGACAGTGACAATGAGCTTCGAATGAGAAAAGGGCTCTTCAAATGATGGGCACGAGAGATTTTTTTTCTCTGAATCGATTTAATAGTTGTATTGGTTCATCTTCAATCAAATGATATGAAAATTAACAGCACTGATGCTAGCTATCCTACAACGCTACAGTTATAGAGAAAGTACACTGTCGGAGAAACAAAGAGAGAGAGAAAGAGACTTAACACCGTTGGAGCGGCAGCTCTCCAACACAAGAAGAATGAAATGTGCTGCACGATTTAAACTGCTCTTTCACGTCTCTTTGGAAATGAAAGTGCAGTCTCGCAACAGCGTGTGTTTTACTCGCAAAAAATTGAGTAGCACCCGATCCCTGCTCTCCACTTTCTCTCGACAACTGTCCAAATTGCATCCACTTTTGCTCTTCCTTTCCGAAATCCGAACTGCCTCTCCGACAATCCTTTGCTCACTCTCCGTGTATTTCGTCAGCCTGTTTAGGATGATCCTCTCCAAGAGTTTTCCGAGTGAATCCAGCAGGCACTGCTACGAGTTGCTCGTTGGTGACTTTGTCGTTATCTCCCTCTCCGTCTCCGTACGATGTAGATGGCCAGGTCGTTGGATCGTGCTTCGAGAAAAGTCCTTTCACGATGACTTTCAGGTTCTCTAACCACATTTCAGTGGGCATGACTTGGCATCTGATCTTCGTCATCACGACACGGTGTGCGCATAGTTGCTATATTCATAGTCTGGCGGATAGAATTTCGGGAACCAATTGAGCTGTCAAATAGCGGAACCAATCGAACAAATCACGACCAACAACAGAAAAGAGCACATCAGTTATTGCGAACATAACTTCGGAACCCCTTTTCTTGTAACTCAAGACTCGCCTACGCAAATTAATACACGCAAACCAAAAATCTATTACAATGAATGTTAGTTCCGTTTCCTATCATCCTCTGTTTATGAACATCGCAACGAATGTTAGAAATTGAGCATGCAGGCGATGTAATGGTTTTTGTCTTTTTTATTTTGTGTTCTATCTACGCTTTCGACTATACCAGTAAGCTTGTAGAACGACGCACATTGAAGAACATTGTAGAACGACGCACACACTTGCCTCGAATCTCTCCAGCAGAAAAAGCATACGAAGTCGAGTATGCGAGAAAATGAGCTCTTCATGTTTGCTTTTAGGCTATCCATATTCAGAAGCAGGGAGAGAGCAATGCAGAAAGCACAGGTCTGATAATCGCAACGTTCGTGGTTCTTCGAGTCCAGTCGGCAATCTGTTTTCTATTTTTTTCGACATAACTAATTTACCTCACTGATACACTCAACATTTTTCGGTCTCCAATTTTCTTGCATTGGACCGCAGCTAGGTACATCGCATCCTCGGTTCATGCGGTCTCCACTAACATCCTCTGATGATGAATCCCACATAATTGTAAGAGAATCTTACATCCCCCGGTTGGGTGTACCATATTTGGGTTGGGGAAAGTTCTGTAAAGTGATGCTGGTAATTTGCGTTCGGTTGGCGAAGAAAGAATAATCAACGTTTTGTTTATAAAAGTTGATAGTACCTTTTCAATTGTTTGTCTACAATATATTGAATTGGTTCCGCTTTTTGATAAATCGAAATTCTATTCGCCAAACTATGAGTATAGCGAATATAGGTGTGCGTCGATGGCAGCAGAAGCGTCTCGACCCAGCTCCAGTTGACAGTTTGACTTGCTCTGCTTTATCTCTCGTTTATGTGCTCGGAAACCTCCTCTACTTTCCTCTCAGTCTTCTTCTGTTCTTGCACTCTGAACACGCCTTCTGGCTCTGAGACTACTAGCGCGGAGGGTGCTATTTGCCTCGTTGCACCAGTAAACTGGAGGCCGTCTGTTATTTAGCTCCAGTTTCCTCGGCATGGTCGTGTCACATGCTCTCCCTAATGATTCTGTCAACTTGTCTTCCAGTTCAGATTGCAAGTTCTCGTACTCTGTACTAACACAGGATTCCGTTGGCCGATGCCATATCGGATTTCCTGATGGTCACTATGGGTATGTCCTTCACACACTCTCCAATTCATGTTTTCCACCAACGACGGACTGCAGTCCGCATAAAGTGACGTCGATAATGGACTCCCGGCCATCTATGCGAAAAGTGCTGGTGGTGCCTAATTTCCAGTTTCGCCAGAGCTTCCAGCAGAATGTGCCCTCTCGCGTAAATTCATCTGTTTCCCCACTCCACTGCCTAAGCATGGAAGTCTCCTCCGATGACTACCGGTCTTCGTGCGATCAGCTTTTCGGTAAGTCCAACCAGCGTCTCGTGGAACTGCTCCATCCCCGAGCAAAGGATTATACCAAATTGATAACAAGTTCTGATACCCGGTTATCAAGATTTGAAAACCGAACGTGTCATCATTGTGGTTGAATAAACAGCCAACATAACAAAAATTAAAACAAAAGAATACTCATTGAATATCGCAAAAAATACTGATTTAGTTATCATTGAAAACATCTTGATAACAAATCCTGTGATCCATGCAAACTTTGTCAACACATTTCAAAATATTTTATAAAAAATTGAAGTTTTGAACTAACCTTGCATCATTTCATAAGCTTTCATGATAAAAAATGATAACACAATTAGTCGAGGTTGATAACTCAATTAGTTATACGATAACAGCTGAAAACAAATTGATATCTGGAAAAACAAGATTTGTTTTAAAGATGATATCAGGTTGTTATTTTACTTTGCTCGGGTCGTCCATCGGGTGCGTAGCAACTGCATATGAATATTCCGTTAATTTTGGCGATCACGAAACCTTCTTCTTGAATGGTGTTTCTGCCCATAACTTGTATTGCAGCCATCCCAGCTCAATCCACCACCTAGTTAGTTTTATCGGGAGGGACACGATACAGCTGTGCAGTGTCGCAATAATTGAGGTTTATTTGAGTTAGCACTTTTATTGTTGCGACAAATCAATTAAGTGTCGTGTGGAGCGAAATGCTTGAGAAAAAAAAGCTGACAAAAGCGGGGGTAGACAAAATCGGGAAAGCACTGTATTACGAATGGCTTTCAAATTTATTTACCTTTGCCGTTAGTTCTGATAAGGGGTTGCGAAATATTCGTTTATTGCTGTAAATACAAAACTGCTTCTGGCGGCTCAACTTGTCCTACGGGTTTTCTTGAGCCTAAAGGTAATAAAAATTGGTACACACATACTTACTCACCAAAATCAAAATCGATTATCTGATTCTCTTAAAATTTTCAGGGAATGAAAAACTACTTATGAACTATGATCTAAATTATTTTTTTAATCAATTTCGTCTCCCATTCCGAATGCCTGCACCTTCCTTTTCACTCCACCCATCACATTTTGAACCATCGATTTTCCCAGTGTTTTTGTTGTTTTTACCCAAATTTTCTTCAACTCCAGCTCTTTTTTTTTTCGTCGATCTTGTTTTCCGTGCTGAGCACCAATGCTACCGTCGTCAGGAAGGCAGCTCCCACACCTGGATCCTACCTATCGACCCATCAACTCATGAACCGGGGACCAACGGTGCCAACTAGGATTGAACCCAGGCCTGCTGGGGTGAGAGGTAATCACGCTTACCACTACACCACCGGCGCCGCTGACTCCAGCTCTGTTTTAATAGTTTAGGGATGTTTGCTAAGTTCCGTCTTCATAATTGCCCAGAATTTTCCAAATGGGCGAAGTTCCGGTGAATTTGGTGGGTTCATATATTTTGACACAAAATTAACTCCGTTGGCTCGGTACCACTCCAACACGATTCGAGCGTAGTGGCAGGATGCTAAATCAGGCCAAAACAGAGTTGATCCTTTGTGCTTCCTTATGAATGGCAAGAGACGCTTCTTAAGGGACTCTTCCATGTACATTGCACCGTTGATTTTTTCCGGAAGTGATGAAGGGAGCCCTTATTTCACCACATTCACAAATTGCCTGCCAGATCAGCAACTTCTTTGCAAAATTTCGATAATTTCTCCTCAGGAACATCGATCTTAGACTTGGCAACGAAATATTCTTGCCCAGGTAGTTGACGGAAGTCGGCCTTGACGTAAGTTTCGTCATCCATCACGATTTGGTGAGTGCCTTTCGTGTAAAGTGATGTTTTGTTTTTCATTCCGGTTTGGGGCTTTTTGCACCATGTAAATATGTAACCATGGTTTTCTGCACAAAGCCTTCTGACACCTTGGACTTTTCAGCGCCATCTCGAATTGACATGGTCTTAAACTGTTGCTCCCTAGGGGTATCCCACTCCAAACTTTTTATATCTCGCGTTATACTTAGAAAGTTCTTAAAAATACCTAAGATACCTGGAAATACTTAAAAATACTTAACCTATATTTTGCATTAGGTTGTTACCACCGTTGCTAAACACATTTTAGTTGTTTATTTATCGGATGTCGTCAAGGATTTTGTGTGAATATTTGAAAACTGCAGTGTTAATATTTTAAGCTATTTTAAATGTTTCGTTTTGTTTTGTAGGCATCAAGATATAGTCTTCGAATAAGAGAAGATCATTGCAAAAATGATACATTATACCTCACTATTAAATATGTCACACTTTGATGCGCATTTAGCATGATCCGTTCGACATGTTACAGGAAGAAGTCAGGTTTTAGGTACTTTTTGACAGTTATGATTCGGCCATGTATCACTAACTTAAGACTCTTAAGGGCCACCCACATTAGATCCGTTTGCGTTGCGTTGACGCAAATTTGACAGTTAGACAATAGATTTAGCTGTCACTTCGCCGCAACGCGTCCGATCCGGATCTAATGTGCGTGGACCTTTAGGACTATCTAATCTGAATAAGAAGTTGAGGAAATTTTCCACACCATTCGCATTCTACTTGTTGCCGAGCTTGTGGTATCTGGAGAGTCGCATCTTGTAGCTTCCCACCGAACGTGTTTATTCTGCCGTAAAGTACCATAATTCTGCGCAGGCCTAATTCCGGGCTCTTTTGAAAATTTCTAAAATAATTGGAAATTGCATATAATTTGAATTGAATTGAACATGATGGTAGGTTGGTTTGTTGTCTTTATTAAGGAGATTTTCAGCCAGACACTGGTTCATCTCCGGCGATGATGGTAGGTATTTACTACTTGTGCATGGTAAAAATATAAATTTAGATAAAACTGTAAAATACGGCAAATTTTAGCGAAATGCACGGAATTAAGTGCTGCGCAGAATTATGCCACTTTGCCATAAATATTAAACATGTTGTAAATATGAACTACATTTTCTCGGATTTGGAACCGTCAATTCTCATCTGTTAAACCATTATTAGAGCTGGACATGATTGATAAGCCATATCTGCTGTGTTGATGTCGAGTCCCGTTTTTTAATTGACTCTATCAGCTAACAGCAAAGATTGTAAAACTTAAATTAAACAATTTATTGTAACACATGACATGCGAATAAATAAGTATCGATTGTTCAAACTTTTAAATAAAAACAAACAACCTATCAACTTCTTTTACGTGTCGCGTTCTGGAACGATCGGGCTGTATAAGTCTCGCATGAAATGCTTCGATTAAACCGGGATAATCTATTTGCCACTACGGATCAGAATGATAACGATGCTAGTGTTTTTGAAATCCTCAATCACCAGCACCTTGTCGTTCGTAGTTTCAATTACTAAAACTGGAAAATTTATGTTCAAAAGAAAACATCGACTTCTAGCAAAATTCTAATTAAACTACTTTACCAGATGTATGTATGTTCTCCGAAAAGCGTATTGCAATCAGTACAATTTCCTACTGTAAAAGGTTCGCTTCATCGTCGTAGTTCGACAGGCAAATGCGCAGCGTAACCCTGTATAGGCATAGCCAAGAACTTATACTTCTCCATACTTGCACCGCTTGTGCTAACACTTTTGGTTACATTCTTGGGTCTCCCATGTCAATCAAGGGTTCCTTATTTTCTTGAGAATCTGGAACAGCTCTGTAAAGGAGTCCAAATTCATGATAGCGCACTGGAAAGTCGGCTCAAAACTAAAGAGGTTCTAGAACCTCTCTAGTCTAAATCATCAGTAATTCGAATAACACACAATTTTTTACACTATTAGATAAGCATAATTGAAATACATATACCAATTATCATGATTTTATTGAAATTATAATCGATTAAAACAAGAATTAATTTCATTTCATAAGTGACAAAAACAAGAATTAATATCATTTCATAAGTGACAAAAACTTTAAAATTGACGGGGCTTACAACAACAAACAACAACACTAGCAACCGGTAACAACGATGAAAATTATGCAAGATTAAAAATACTTTAAAATACTTAAGAATACTTATAAGAGATTTAAACATATTTAATGTATACTAGTACTAAAGTTTAGAGTGGGATGCCCCTAGGTTGCTCCTTTTTCCTGGCCATTTTACTGTCCATTTTACGACCAGTCCCTTCCTTCCTTTGGGCAGTCAGATGCTCCTTCAAGGTTCTTATCACATGAGACACAGTTGTATTTGCAATGGCAAGGTTTTAAGCGATCCATCGGTGGGACGCCTCTGGATTTTGATTGTAAAGCGTGTCCCACATCAAATTTGACCACGGAAAAAAAAACGCTGCAGAAAATTACCTAGTTGACCGATCCTTTTCTAACTTTCAAAATATAACTCATTAGTAAGCTTTTGGCATATTTATTCCATTCAACTTCAATATCATTGCCGTCCGCTCGCACCTTACGCTTAACTCCATTCATTAGTGTAGTAGATAGAGCTAGTGTTGAATAAATAATGAGTAGAATCAAGTGAGCGTGAAGCGTGATAGTTCGTATGTAAACCGAATCTCATTGGTTAGAGAATTTCGATAGGTATGAATCGTATGAAGTACGAATTTTGGAGGTGACGGACCACCAGCAGCAGCATAAACAGCAGCAACAGAAACCTCAGCAGCAGCAGCAATAGAAGCAGCCGCACCCGTGGGAGCTGCATCGCTAATTCGTGTTGCCGTGGCCAAGGTTGGAAACCTCGGTCCGGTCACGACAGATAGAAAGAAGATTTATCACGATTTTGAAGATTTCCTGCAAAAAGATGATGCGCGATGCAAGTAGATGCGAGAAATGTAAGAAGATTTTTCGAAGATTTATTCGCTAGTGTGAGATTTAGATGTGTCGCCCCCTCGGTATAAACGAAATATTATTTTCAGAGTGGGGAAAAAGTTCATAAACTTAATAGAAGTTTTACCACAAAAAAACCGTCAAATGCCTCATGATATTGATGAACTACGAAATCCACTCAAAAATAGTGGTTTTCCGCAATAAATGCATTTAAGTCACAATTTTGTCGATGCTTTTGTCATATTCAGCTTCATTTATGATTGTTTAGAGCAAATAAATGCATTTTAGACATTTCAGAATGATTACATGTGTTTGGGACACGACTCAAATTTTTGTCGCACTATAGACAAATCCAGCTTCCTGGTGACATATCAAAATTCTGATGATCCTAAAATCATCTTCGAGAAAAACGCAATGAATAAAATTACCCCTTCACTTTTGAATGTTCCATGGTGCCTCCGAAGTTGGTACGATAGTGTAAGTATAGTGAAATGACTAAAGAACTGAAGAATTATTTAAAAAAAATTGCCATGACCTGATGGATGGTAGATAGAATGACCATGACCTGATGGATGGTAGATAGAATTACCATGACCTGATGGATGGTAGATAGAATTACCATGACCTGATGGATGGTAGATAGAATGACCATGACCTGATGGATGGTAGATAGAATTACCATGACCTGAAGGATGGTAGAAAGAATTACTATAACCTGGTAATTCTGGAACGGATGGTAGATAAGAATTTACATTACCTGATGGATGGACTGAAGAAATTTAGAAATAGTTAAAATTGCCATGACTTGATGGATGGACTGAGGAAATTTTTAAATAGTTGGAATTGCCATGACCTGATGGATGAAATATCTCTGAGATGGTAGATGAAAGTCCCCCGAGAGGGTAGATAAAATTCCCCCAAATGGGTGGATATAATGCCCCCCTTCCTCAATTAAAGAGAGTACAAGAGGGGAAGAATGTAGTAGATAGAGCTAGTGTTGAATAAATAATGAGTAGAATCAAGTGAGCGTGAAGCGTGATAGTTCGTATGTAAACAGAATCTCATTGGTTAGAGAATTTCGATAGGTATGAATCATATGAAGTACGAATTTTGGAGGTGACGGACCACCAGCAGCAGCATAAACAGCAGCAACAGAAACCTCAGCAGCAGAAACAGCAGCAGCAGCAATAGAAGCAGCCGCACCCGTGGGAGCTGCATCGCTAATTCGTGTTGCCGTGGCCGAGGCTGGAAACCTCGGTCCGGTCACGACAATTAGGTTCTGTATAACATCTGGCTGCAGCTTCTTCTGTAGGGAAACACACTTTTTCTTCATGTCTTCCTCAGATTTGACCTCCTTGGGATGCTTCCGTAGTGCCTGCTTCATAATATCCCTGTATTTTTCGATGGTCCTTAGTTCCGGTACGTTGGGGTACGAAAGTGACCCCGTTGGCTTCGTACCACTCCACCAACAACATTTGAATAGTGGCACGAGGCTAGATTTGGCCAGAAGATCGTAGGGCCCTCATGTTGCTTCAATAGAGGAGAAAGACGTTTCTGTAGACACTCCATGAGGTAGATCTCCCCGTTTACAGTCCCCATAGTCACGAACGGCGCACTCCGTTTGCCACATGAGCAGATCGCTTGCCAAATCATGTATTTCTTGGCAAACTTTGAAAGTGTCTGCTTCCTTACTTCCTCCGGAACATTAAACTTGTGCTGGGCGGTGAAGAACAGTAGCCCCGGAAGTCCGCCTTGACGACAGTCTCATCATCCATGATGAGACAATGAGGCTTCTTCAGCCTCTGGGTGTACAGTTTCCGGGCACGTGACTTTCCCACCGTATTTTGCCGTTCGTCACGATTTGGAGCCTTCTGCACTTTGTACGTATGCAGTCCCTCCCGGTCCTTGGTTTTTTGAACGAAAGACTTGGACAGATTCAACTTTTTGGCCATATCCCTCACCGAAGCATTGGGATTCCGCTTAAATGCTTTCACGACACGCTTGTGATGCTGATCACTAATAAAACATCCATTCTGACCGCATTTATTCTTCCGTTCGATGGTCGGAGTTTTGTAGCAACGTTTAATCATATGACCACCGTTGACTGCACGATTCCGAGTTGTTTTCCAATCTCCCGATGAGAGAGTTGAGGATTTTCCAAGTGCTTGCGCAAAATCAATTCGCGAAGTTTTTTTTTAGGTGACGCCATTTTTTTTTCCATTTTTTGAAAACTGACTGCGAAAAAAATACAGTGTAAACAATACACTCTAAACTACTTCTACCCAAATTTTCAAGAGCAAATACCCAATGGGTAATTTTCTTTTTTTTTCCTTTGGTTTGTTTTTTCCGTCGATCTTGTTTTCCGTGCTGAGCACCAATGCTACCGACGTGCCAGGAAGGCAGCTCCCACACCTGGACCCTACCTATCGACCCATCAACTCATGAACCGGGGACCAACGGCTTTACTTCCCCCCCTTCCGTGATCAGAGATGTTATGCCTCAGAACATCCCGGCGGCGCCGACTGGGATTGAACCCAGGCCTGCTGGGGTAAGAGGTACCACTACACCACCGGCGCCGTTGATGGGTAATTTTCTACAGCGTTTTTTTTTCCGTGATGCAATTTGATGTGGGACACCCTTTATTCCCAGATGTCTATTTCGACGTTCTAAGCCAACGCCTTTTTGCATTTTACTCTAAAGTGCTCGAATTTCAGGAAAATTTCAAGTCGATGTCTTGAAAAACAATAAAAGCCGAGCGGTTTAAAAAATAGACATTTTTGTATAATTTGTGTACCTTCCGAAAAACTGCTTCTCTACTGTAGTTTCAATAAAACGAATTGAATGATTGTAAATTTATCAAATTCTACATTAAAAAACTTTCAAATTGGTGGGTCAAGGACACAAATAACTTGTTTGGCTGCGGAGTAATCCTTATTCAAAGATATATTTGTCAAACATCTCAAAAACCAAGGGTTGTAGCCCAGAGGTTTCCGAGCACATTAGAGCAAAATCCAAAAAGTCATTTTCTTTGAATGTAAAAATAAGCATCTGGACAAAGTTGGTTGAAATCGTTGACATTGACCACAACTCTGTATGCAGTTGAGCTGGAAAATCCATATATATCATAACAATTAAGGCTGGTAAGTCACTGTAGTGGCTGAAGCACCTAGGTTATAATGAATTGTAATTTAATTTGAACTTGGAACACCTAAAGGGGTAATAAAATTCTAGTGGGGCGTAATAGAATTTTATTCATGAGTTTTGAGTCTAAATAATCTCAAAAACGGTCTACGTAGTGTATGATAAGCCCCCTACGCGTTTTGACGTAGGACTACGTCTGTGATTTCTACTCATCTGGTCAGTGAAATTGATAAGTATGTCTTTCGCAGGAATATTTAGATTCATTATTTGTTCCTCTCAGGCGTCGTGGGATTTCTTTGCTGCGCCGTCAAGAAAATTCTCCCCCGATCACTTGTACCGTCTTCAAGAGCGCATGATTTCCACCTCTAAAACGGAATACCGGTCATAGCCTTGGTTCTTGGATCCCATAGCTCTCACCTGGTTTATCGCCAGTTTTGCTTCTCTACTCTTCTCAATCTTCCTCTAGTTTTCATCATTGATCGACTTTGCTGCTAATTCAGATTATTTTCTCCCGTTTTGATTTATGAACGATTGATGAAAGTTCATTTTTTTTTTGTATATTAATTTATTTGATAAGGCTCAACCGAATTAACTTTACAGAGCCGAGGATTCTTGGTCACTATACAATACATCTTAAACTATAGTCAAAAGGTACAACACAATAAACACTTTATCTTCCGCTATCCAAAAAGCCTCCTCCATCAGAAATGGAGCCGCTTCCAGTAGTTTCATTGTATGGCAAATTGTTGTATGCCAACGAGGGTCAGAGCGCGTCCATTGCAGCAATGGACACAAAACGTGGTCAGCACTCACACACTCATCACGAAACGGTTGCTTTCCAAAGTCGACGACGCATCGACCGAAAGAACTGCTGATGAAGAACAATGAGGAGGACCACACAATGGTTGCTGTCGAGAAAACAGACGATCGCGTAGCACACATCGAGAGTGGCCTGCTTTTGTCGACAGCCGAGTGAACACTGGATGAAAGTTCATTAAGAATAATGGAAACCAGAGACTATGTTAAATAAGAGACGCGCAAAGACTGAAGCCAAAAGTTCCAATCGAACCGTCAAACGCGGTTCCAATCGAGCAATGAAAATAAACACGATGGTTGTCTTTATTAAGAATATTTTCAGCCAAACTCTGGTTAACTGTTGAGATTTAAATAATTATAATTAAGTTTGCGAATGAATAGTGAAATTGGACAGTGAATATTATTGGTATTCACCAGCTGTATTCTCGTTATGTTCTCACGAAATATTTGCTCCAGCACAACGAAATGCACCTACATAGGCTCTGTAACAATGATCAAGGTGATTTTTCAATATAGTAAAATTTGTGAAAGATTTCACTCATGCATGATGGGAAGCTACAATCGCAGATTGAATAATTTTTTTGTGCAACGTTCTGTAGAATATACCCTCCAATGTGGTATATTTGGTTTCACTCAGAGTTGTCAAAAATTGAGTGTTCAAACGCGAAATTGAATAGCGATACTACCGATACGGTTAAAATAGTATTCATTTGACCGTGATGCTGAAGCAGATGACAGTCGCTCATATTAAAAGTCACTTGAAGTAAACACAAAATTGCGGGTTGCCAAACCTAACAAAAAAGAAATAAGTTGGCCGTGCAACCAGATTTAATATTATTTTCTCCGCTCGTCTTTTATATAACATCGTCTCTGATGTAAACATGTTCGCAAAAGCGTAGCTTTCCATTTATTATTCACCTTTGGTTCTTAGTCTTATCAAAATAGAACCATGTCCTTACTACGACACAAAACTTGTGACAGTTATAATGGTACTACCAGCCGGTGGAAACTAATGTTTTTAAATTGGCGCACGACTTGACTAGCCTATTGGTCCCAAGCAAATCGATGACGTACCCCATTCTAGTCAAAATTCTAGTATTACACAATGTTTGTTTTGATTCGCTATGAAAATTTGACAGATAAAATGAGGGGTTAGTGGATTTTCCTATGTTTCGAGGGGTGAATCGATTAGCTTGGGACCGAAGATAGTACCAGAGCTGAGCCAAAAAGTTGAGCACGTTTCTTCGGGACCTACTAGTCTTAGAGTTACTTCTATGGTACTACCGCTATACTTCATTAAGCTAGTACCTCAATCGGCTGCCCTAGCAGCACACTTGTCAGTGAGTAGTTGTGGTAACTTGTATACAACTTATTTTTGTCACAATCAAGCTGCAGCAACATATTATGATTAATGTGTGTTGCTTGGGTGGCTAGAGGAGTAAAATGGATGTCTGTCGATGGTCTAGAATTCGAACACTAGAATATGTATCACTCAAAAAACAATTGATTTCACCATTATAAAAGTATCACAAACAAAAGCGCCATTAGCAACAACTATTCACACTCCATTAAGTACATTGGGGTGAAACCTTACCGTCAAAGCACCCCATGTTCCTTCTGTTGATTATAAATTTTTAGCATCAAGCAATTCATTTCAAACAATAAACAATTTCACGCCTCTCCATCGCAAGCAAACGAACAGCACGAAGAAAAGCGTATCAATGATTGCCATCAGTATAGAGAAATATCTGTAGCTAGTTACCACCAATCGAAGACCATCGTCTGGCTGTGCTGTGCAGTGAAGAAAGACATTTCCAAACGAAACAGTTTCAGCACCGACAACAATCCTCGCAGATTATATGACACTCGTGAAAGGAAAACCGTCAGTCTTACAACAACACTGAGGGTCATATAAATGTGTACTACAGATATCGTACAAACGGACCAGCGTCAATAAATGCCATCAAATGATGGAGTAATGATTATTCAACAAGACAAGTACGATGGGAATCGGTAGGAGAGACCGCATAAACATTGATGGCAGTTGGGAAAATACCAAGATCGTCCGATGGATTTAATCGGCTCGTAACACTCGAGAAGTGTTAATGGAAATTTAAAATTTTCAAGATATTTTTATCATTCCGTGGACCATGGATTTATGATGAAATATTCAACTCGGTATGGGTTTAATGGCTTAATCAATATGTTCTCATTTGGTTCGCTCCTAGATTTATTTCATCTATCTGATTAATTTTCTTCAAGGTAATATTTCTGAGGGTTTATTCATTTATAAAATGGAAATCATTTCGCCAGTATCATCATTTAATCGATTCTTTGGAATAGAAGCCGTATGATGTAGCTTTCAACGATCAAAACAACAATTTTAGATTGAAGACACGTGTGTGCCAACCACCGTTCCCTCCCACCGGCAACCGAACCCTTTGGCCATGACGTTGGCCACCATTTCGTCATGCCCTGACTCAATGCCACGCTGATGCTGCTGCTGCTGCTGCTACTGCTGCTTCTGTTGCAAAGCAAAAGTGGGCTGGATGGAGTGACGGTTTTGACAAATTAAGATCCCCAAGAAGCGACGGCAGGTTTCATCAAATTTTAATTAACGCAACTACTTCAACAGCTGGCTGGCACATCCCCTTCCTTTCGCTGCTTGGCCGCATTGCGTGAGGATGTGAACCGTCCTGGCAAGGAAATTAAGTTCCGTGCAAAAATTTTAATTGGCAAACAGATTGGCGCGCCCATAAAAGGCCACTCCGCGGAGCGCACATTCTTGCAATCGACGAAATTCCACTTTGTATTGCTCAAGTGGTGCTACCGGAATGAACGCAAAAAAAGGTCTACCTGCCTCAACGCTCAGTGTCGTGCCGCGATCCCGCACTGTTCCGTGGCTAATAATCCATAATTGTTATCGCATAATCAAAGTCGGGCAACAACGAGTGGCGAGGCGGCCGGAGGACGCAGAAAAGTCATTTTTCTTATTAATCTTTTCATTGCTGGCTGCTGCAAATCGTGCGCTTCTGCCCTGGAATGGGTGTTGGTCGCTGTTCATTCGAAAAGACGTGCGTTCAAGGTCGTCCCGGGTGCATCGAATTGGAACCGATTGTTTGTCGGACTTCGGGAGGGCCAAGTGTCAGATCGTGTGGATGCGTACCATTCGTCGGTGGGGATGTGCAATAAGCGTTTTAGTTTAAATATATTGATTTTGGATTGATTATAAGTATAAATTCAGAATACTTTGAGACATGAATGTTGAAAGTGGTCAATCTGATAGCTAACAGCCATATATTATAAATAGTGTTATTTTAAAAAGTGACACATTATGCATTAGGGTCTAAAAAGACCCAGACTGCAAGTCGCTTCCAAAAATCAATTTTTTAACAAATTTTTGATGTATTGTCCTCAAAAGAAAGATAAAGGTTCCAAGAATAGCACAATGCCCAATTTTTTTTTCACAATTTGGCCATTCAGGATGTCTGGCACTGGTCCCGATAGGACACCAGACCTCATGTACTGGTACCGTCAGACGGCTTTAAATTTATGATTTTCTACCAGAAGTAAACAGACATCATGCCATGAACCGTAAGGTAAATCCACATCCGGAAACCCGGAACCAGAACCGGTAGGACTCAAAAGGGACATAAACCTCATGTACTAGTATCGTCATACGGCAGAAAATTTATGATTTTCCAACCAGAAGTAAATTTACAACATCCTTTGAGGAACACGGAAGTTTAATTGTGAATGCAGTTGAGGGCAGGCCACATCGCCATTTAAAAGTTTCGCTACAAATAAGGCTTGTTGCATTTTGCTTCTGTGTTCCAATATGTCCAGGTCCAATAGCATGCATCGGTCTGCATAAGGTGGTAAATTCATTGGATCGCGCCACGGCAGGCTGCGCAAAGTCGACCTCAAAAATCTTTTCTGAACACGTTCTATTCGGAGATTCCACACTAGCTCATATGGAGACCAGACCACAGATGCATTCTCAAGAATGGGCCGAACTAAAGAGCAATATAGTGCCTTCAAGCAGTGAGGGTCTTTGAAATATCGTGCAATCTTCGAAATAAATCCCAGTTGACGATTCGCCTTAGAGATGATCGAGGAATAGTGAAGATTGTTGGACAACTTTTGGGTCCAAAAGAAAACCAAGATCAGTCATACAGTCTACTCTGCGAAGCGTTACATTGTCAATGCAGTAGTAGCAAAGGATTGAACTCTTAGAGCTTGAGCTTGAGCTTGAGCTTGATTGACCGCCCACGGTTGCTACTCTGTTACTGCCAGATCAGCTGTAATTACACAGAGAACCAATAGACGATGCTTGGGACTAGCAATCATCCTCAATGTGTATAAACTGGTGATCTTAAATTAGGCAATACCAGCGCCGGCCGCGCCCGAACACAGGTCAAGAAAGGAATGGGAAGGATTGTGTTGACATGACACTCGCTTTGATGGAAGCCGAGAACACCTCTGCACTTCCACGAGGAATCACTGGGATGTTGGATAAGAGGGTTGGGTTTGCATCAGGGTTCGTTTTGGTAAACGATAAGCTGAATTGATGTCTTAACGATTATATAACGCGAAGGAGCTTGGGACTAAACCCACGGTCTTCTGCTCAGTAAGCAAAAACGTTTGCCACTAGGCAGACGAGCACCTTTTTAATCACCGAGTTGCTGTTATTACCATGTAGTAATATTAACAAATAAAACGATAGACGAATCTTGAATGTGGATGGGCCTGAGATTAGACTCATGATTTTCTGCTAATTAAGCATTCAAACCCGGAACCAACGACAACAACGAGTTTCGCAAAATACACGATACACAAGCGATTTTACCATAAATCTCTTTGATATGTAAGGATCTGGGACCGCGTTTTTCTGCTCAGTAAGCAGGCCACTGTAACCGACGATCTTTCAAATCCGAAAACTAAAAACTACGAAAAAGTACTTAGGCCTTCATTAAGTTCCACTTTCACGTGACGTTCAATGATAGGGTCCTATCCAGGATTACTTCTGAAAAATCCAAATCTGGCCAACGCCCACCCTAAACCTAAACCTGTTCTAATCCACCTGAAATGACTAACGAATGAAAGACTTTGACTACCCAGCCATGCAATAGTCTCATTCCGTGCCTTATGGCAACTTGATGATTCTATTGCGCTGATCTTCTGGCACCACCCAGGGGAGACTTGGTCCTGTACCCAATGCTTAACTTATCTCCATTCCACTCAGCTACTCGCAATTTCTTGTGATATAGTGGGCGGAATATTATTATATGAGACAATTCAATGCAGACGTCTTTCCAAATTTGGCAGATCGACAGGTAATCGGTGAGTTACCACGATAGTTGCTATTCAACAACTCGACATTGTCCCATCGTCAACGCCTGCTATGAGAATTTCCCATTGCAGACGCCAACGAAATGACGTAATCGAGCTATCGATCAACTACCCTGGTTATCGCCTAGTACCTTATAGCACGATGCTAGGAGGCGAACCGGAAGAATCGATGAGCTACCTCTCCCCCTAGCAAATGATTGAACTCTTAGAGCGGTGAAACTCTATCACTGCACACTTTGGAACGCTGAGGATGAGCTTATTGCGACGGCACCAATCCACACTCTAGCAGAGCTTGAAGACGATGAAAATCCGCAATCGAGTGAACTATGACGTATAGGTAGCTTAAGATTATTGCATAAACGAGCTCCCAACAAAGCTGCTACATCGTTGAAGAATAACGTAAACAAACGTGGATCCAGGTTACTTTCCTGAGGTACTCCAGAGGTGCTGGTAAACGTAGAAGAGACACAAGATCCTAGTCGTACTCGAAGAGTTCGTCCAGTCAAGTAGGAATGTAACCACGACCTAAGTTGCTCAGACGCTCCTAGTCGGGAAAGCTTGCACAACAAAACCTTATATATGACGTCGACTTGTGCCTTATCCTCCATCGCGGTGATGCATGTACTGGTGAAATCCAAAAGGATAGTAGCTACCGATCTACCGGGAATAAATCCATGCTGGTCAGTGGAAATGTAGTTCTTGGAGCGATTCAGGACAAATTCGCTCAAGATGATTTCGAACAGTTTGGACGCTGCCGAAATACTGGTGATACCTCGATAGTTCTTAATATCCCGTTTATTGCCAGCTTTGAAAACAGGAAACATATACGACTGCTTCCACAATGTAGGGAATTTTCCTTGCTCAAAAGATGCATTAAATATGGCTGCTAAAGGTTCTGCTAAGGCAGCTGAGCAACGGCAGAATACCACTGCCGAAATTCCATCTGGATCAGGAGAGAGTGAGACTTTCAGTCTCCTTGCTGCTGAATGTACCATATCCCGAGTTCCTTCGAATTTGCTCAGTGCAACTAAGTCACTAGGCGTATCAGAGGCAGCAGATTCAGCTTCAACGTCACTTGTCATATTTTTATCGAAGACAGATGCAAAGTGTTTAGCAAACATCTCACACGCTCCACTAAGAGAAGTGAAATCTTTCCCATCGAGTAGCATGTTGGACGGTATATTAGAATCTTTTCTTTTGCTGTTGACAAAGCTTCAAAAATATCGGGGGTTTCGCCGCAAATTCCATTGGACTCTAAGGACGTGTGATTTGTACAAGGCACTGTTAAGTTTAGACATGCCATAAACAAATAGGTCGATCTAGCCACATTCGGTACCCAGACCCGATTCCGGTAGGGCTGCAAATAGGACAAATCCTATACCTAATGTACTGGTACCGTCCGACGGCTCAATATTTATGATTTTTCATCAACAAATAAATATACATCATGCCATGGACCAACAAGTGGATCTGGTCACATCTGGATACCCAGAACTGGTTCTGACAGGGCCCCAAGACAAGGACACTTCATATCCTTTTTGAAGTAGTATCAACCGACGGCTCAATATTTATAATTTTTCAACCAGAAGTAAATAGTCATTATGCCATGTACCGACAGGTGGATCTGGCTACATCTGGATAACCGGAACCGGTTCCAGCAGGGCCCAATAAAAGTCACTTTCAAAATCTCAGGTACTGATACCGTCCGACGGCTCTAAAATTTATGATTTTTTATCCAGAAGTAAATAGACAGCATGCCATGGTCCGAAAGGTGGATTTGGCCACATCTGGATACCCGGCCCAAAAACAAACTCTTCCAAATTCTCACGTACTGGTACCGTCCGACGGCTAAATATTTATGACTTTTCATCAACAATTAAATAGACATTATGCTATGGACCAACAGGTGGTTCTGACGTCGTTTGGACACCCGAATCCGGTTCCGGCAGAGCTTCAAAAAGGATACTTCCAAAATGTACTGGTACCGCCCGACGCACAGTGGGGATTTTGGCAGGAAAAAGGCTTGAAATTGTCTGCCGCTCAAACCACACATTGTAACATATGAGTTCCTTTCGGAAAAATGTCAAGAATTTTATTCTGCATATTTTCACGTGGTGATAAGTGCATGTGTAGAGCATATTTAGCCCCAAAATCCCATATTTTCTGTAGTTCTTTCCCATTATGTTACTTCATTGATTCAAATAGTCAGTACCCTTTATCAGAAGTACCCAATTTGTCTTCTACTAGTTACTTTTAGCTTTTTAAAAACTATTGATAACATTTATAGGAGAGCATGGGGTCAAATAATCCAGATTTTGTAATAAAATATAAAAGTTTTCCGAATTTAAACTCAATATTAAAAAATTAAAAAATAGATGCTCAGAGAGTGGATTACAATAGTCTAAAGGACAAAACTGATTCAAATGCATGTTTTAAACGTATTATGCCCCAGTATCTCATATAAAAACAATTAACTTTTTTTGAAAGATTTCTTATGATTGAACAGTTTCTGCCGCTGAAATGCTAACACTAGATTTAGGTTTTCTTACGGTAAAAAGGAATCTAAGCATCAAATGTGCTTGTTTTCATACTGTGTACGGACAAATATATACATGTTTAGAGCCTGATTTACCCCAAAATCCTCTATCAATTGAAAGCATTTAAACTGGTTTATTGGCTTAAATAGCAAATAAATTTCTTTGGAAATTTACAAATATACCATTTAGAAGCAAGAAGTAAGTGAGCTTTGATTAACTATTGAAAAAAATTATAGGAGAATGCGGGATCAAATAAGCCATGTGTCAAATATACAAGTTTGCTTATGTTGAATGGCATATTAAAAAATAATTGTGATCGCTGTAAACTTTTATATAGTAACATTATGCCACAAACAAAATACACTTGTACCAAAGAAATCTATGTCAACAATGAAAAATATCTATTCCTTCATTCTTTCACTTTGAAAAATTTCCAGGAACAATATCCATTTCCTAGCTATTGGTTTCAACATAGATGTAAACAATGCTGACATTACATACACTTTTATGATTTGAAGCATAGCTGACGCATCTATTTGAGCATACGTGTAGGGGAAGGAGAGGCATAGTGAACAGGTGGGTGAGCTAGTTGCAGTTTGGGTCTGTTTTGACCCACTAATGCACAATGTGTAACATTTTTCTAATGCATTAGGGAGGTTAAAGAACGTTTGAGCCGATATGCACTTTATGAACCCTAAACAAGTTTAATAAATTGTCTTCATTATATTTAAGAAATCGAGCATTCCAATTCAAAGTATTTAATTACTTAAAATCCATTGCTGAATTTAAAAGTTCGCAGATTTTACGCCAGTTTGAATAGCATCAAACATGGAGTTAGTTTTCAGCATATCAGTAATCATGTCAATTAATGAGTTCTGTAAATATTCCATTCTAGGAGCAGTAATGGGACCTAAGCCAAAATCATTAAAATTTCCGTTAGAATTATGTTGGCTAGTATTATGATTTACATTTCTACCAGCTGCAATAGTAGCAAAGGTAGCTCCGTTTACTTGCTGAACATTGTTAGTAGCCAGCGCTGTAAATTCCCAAAATCAATTGAACATTTTTGATGAAAACGTGAAAAGCAGCTATGCACTATCAAAGGGGACCTCCTTCGAATGGGTGATTTCAGTTGCTTAATCATTTGACGAAGGCATGGATCATTCTCATTTGAGAAACTCTTGATATCATTCAATTGAGTGTAACCTACACATAAACGGAGCTTTGGTTGACATTCCGGCTAAAAAGCTAAGCCAACTAGACACCAACCTGACTTCTACCAAACTCCAACCCCACATTGATCCGACATAAACTTAAAATGGACTCGACATAAAGCCGACATTGGTTCGACCTGTCTGTTAAGAACCATTTTGCTGGGTTTCATCCAGACTCCACTGTCGTTTATCAAATGATAGTGAGTGACGATAAGGTTCGAATGATAAGGCTCTTCAAATGATGGGCATGTGAGAATTCGTTTTCACAGAATTTATTGAATGGTTGTATTGGTTCATCTTCAATCGAATGATATGAAAATTTCGGTACGGATGTAGAATTTGTTCCTTGCTGACCGTTGTTAACAGCAGACGAATTAGTAGTTGCTTAGAACGAGATTGTAGGATCACTTTGTGGGTCGTACATTCCCAAAATTAGATTTGTGGTATTCACCACAATTGAAACACTTAAATTTCTTCGAACTTACCTTCACAGGACAGTCGTCCTTTGCGTAAGAGTAATCACCACAATTCAAGCAATTTGCTGGCATGTAGCAAATTTTTGTTCCGTGACCCCATCCTTGGCACTTACGACACTGGGCGAGGTTTTGGAAATTTCCTCCAGTCTTGCTGAAGTGTTTCCACTTCACTCGGACATGGAGCATAAGACTAGCTTTTTCCAAGGCCTTAAGGTTGTTTAGTTCACTGGACTTGAAGTGTACTAAATAAAAATCATTAGAAATCCCGTTGCGGGAATCGCCAGAATGGGAATTCATTTTCATTTTGATTACTTGGACTGGCACAACTTCAAGTAATTTTGCCATTTCATCTTTGATCTGATCCAGGGATTCACCACCGGGCAGACCGTTCAAGACATCCTTGAACAGATCAGTTTTGGTGCCGTAAGTGAAAAATTGGTGTTGTAAGATATTTGAGAAGACATTACGGAAATTTCGCCTGGATCATTCTCATGACCCGTGAGCATATCAAATTGATTGCTCAAATAAATTTCATCCAAAGGAGGATCAAGAGATTGCCCTTTTTTGCGTATGGGTACCATGGCGGCATTAAAAAGTTTCTTCAAATCGACTTCCAAGCAGATTCCTATATGAATTCGATAGGAATTTTCCAAATCGATATCCAAGCAGGATTACCTCGGCCAGGAATGGAAAATCATTTGCATTCATTTCATACATTCATTTGCCTCTAACTTTTTTCATCAACAGCATTACGCAAAATGATGTACAGAACTTTTGTAGGTTTTGTTATTAGCTACAAGTTTTGCTCATAATTTAAATCTGTATCTCTTATGCATCACAAACTAGAGCGGGCCATTTTGCGGAATGCTGTTGAAAAAAAAAAAGTTAGAGGCAAATGAATTTTAAATGAATGCACGAAATGTATGCAAATGATTTTCCATGCCTGACCTCGGCTACGTTCCAAACAAGAATCGAAGAGGAATAAGAGTCCAACAAGGTAGAAACATTGCAGGTAATATTGAGCACTTTGAAGAGCTGTTTAAATTTGTTGTGACTTTAGGTAGCAGGAACACTTTGTTCAGCAAAAAGTAAATAGATCTGAAGGGAAAGCGAACACGGTGTGGACTTGAAGAGTACGTGCCCCTCGGATACCCGCGCAGTGATTGATCATTATTTTAGGGATTTCGCATTACTTTTAATTATATAATGCTTACGTTATATCCCGTTGAATTTTCAGCTAACCCATCGTAAAATAGATAGTTTAATGCTATTAATCTGCCTATCAAAATACTAAACTTCAGCACCCTAGAGCCAAACTCCATGTTAACAAGTAATGAAAAAGTTCCAAAAGAGCGACCCATCCCTGCGCCCGTGGAAGTGTTCATTCTCTAACTAGGGTCCAAATCCATCATGCGGTACCTCAAATCACATAATAATTCGTCGATCACATCATGTCGGAATTTCTATTAGTAACTAGGCTCAGATATATTGGTTAATTTTTTATGTATATAGTCAGGAAAATCCATCAGTTACAATTTGCGTCTTCAATTTTAAACAAAAATATTATAGTCTACCACGCCCGGCACGACACATTTACATTTGAACATCCACAGTTCGGTTGGATTCCAACTTGTTTAGTGCTAAACACTTGCAAAAAGGGCACATAAAAAAAGCACGGTCGCCCCTTGTGTGGCACGACCCCGAGAGGATCACCGGCGTTCGTTGCGCTGCATTGAACTTTACACTGCTGCTGCTCTCCGAGTGCGTCTCGCGTCGTCGTCGTCGTCGTCATTGCCGTGCTCTTTTGTAAGCCCACTTAGTGTAAAACAGCCAAACAACCAGACGCACCCGACAGACAGTTTGTTCGAGAGGAGAGCGGAGATCTACACTTACCTTTAGGTTAGTATACTAACTACGTATGAACTGCCTGCACGTTACAATTTGCAAGTGGCGCACCAGTTGGCAATAGCCCATTTGTTTACGCGTGCAGGGAATTCTTGAACCTGACCGCGCTTTTCTTGCATTTACCCAGTTGAAGACCGACGATGACTGTGACGACTGCACGCGAGAGTGATGAACGTTTAGCACTGGGGTATCTTTGAAATAGAATACCAGCCGGCAGCTCGTATCGTTCTTGCTCTGCCCTCCGTCGCCATCTCAATTGTAGACTGATCTCGGGCTGCTTTTATTGGAGTGAATATGCACCTACGGAAATGGTGTACTTACAATGTCGACCGGCGCGGCGCACGATAGGTCATAAAGGCAATTAACTTGCATCGTCTACAAGTTGACGTTCTCGTTATGAGTCGTCGCCGCGACTCATTGTGGGATGAATGCAATTTATGGAAATCGAACGAAATCGGAATGTCAATGTGAAAGTTATGCAAAGCGTTGAATTCAAAGACACGTGTGAACGATCTGTTTCGATCACAAACAGTAAACACCTTTATTCGTAAAATATAAGACGCAGTTGGAAGTTTTGCATATTTATTATCAATTTGCAACGCGCATTCGGTTTCGCTTGGGGAGGTGTGAAGATGTTCCGGCGGCAGTCAGCGCGTTAAAATTCGTGATCAACTAGAATTCCACCTGTTCTTTCCGTTTGTTTGGACTGTGGTAAGAGTGGCTAATTTCGGTTCTCTATCCGACTGGCATCACAGTGTGGCAGTGTATTGAATGTTAACGCTCGATTGAATAATCACGGAACTATGTTTTTGTTGGATCTTCCACGCCTTGCTAACCACTCATCCGATGCTTGTTGAACAATCAATCAGTGTATGTAGCAGTGACTTTTCGAGTGCTTTAATGCAGGATGCAACTGAGCGACTACCGAATACTCTTGAAGGATCAACCAACCATCAGACACGTCACTGTAGCTGTCTCTGGAGAGTGCTTCGAACGTTAATCCAACTCCTGTTCCTTCTGAGACACTCTTTTGTGTCATGTTCGGAAATGAAATTAAAATAAACATTCGTGACTTGTCATTCCCTATTTGGTCACATGCCTCGGTTCGGTTTTTTGATTTCGTAGTCGCGAGTATATCTATTCGCAGTCACGGCATGATTCCTATCATCAAAGCCGGGTATGGTGCAAAGAATGGAAGGGACTGATGCAGGCACTGCTGCTGATATCTAAATTTAAAGTGTATTATTCTTCAATTTGCAACACGACACCATCATCGGTAGTGACCGGTAGTAGCATTGTCATGTTTCTGGCGTTCGTTGATAATTGGCCAGTGTTTCAAACGAATATCTAAATCATAATTGGATATCCGGAAACGGTTGATAGCGTGCAGAAATGGTATCGTTGGAACAGAACCTGTCACACTCAGCAGGTGGCAGCCAAAAATTGCTGACCGAGTAGAAACATTATGAATTTGCGAAACATTTGCCCAAATTAACCCTGCACTACGGGACCATCCATAAATGCCGTAACATATGTTTGATCAACTATCCATATAACGCATTGATCTATGAAATATTGAAGAACAGGAGATTTTTATCGATGAGCCTACACACTTAGAAATAACTAATTTTACAAGTGACGGAATCCGTCTTTGACATAAAAGATGAGACGTAAACAAACATGTCATGTAATATTAAGTGCTCCGAAACTGAAAAAAATCGGTGCTCAACGAAAAGTACGTTTGATTGAGCTATATTTGGCGTCTGTTATGACTCAAATTTATGTCAAAATTGATGCTCGTATATGTCACTCTCAGAGCACCTAAATTTACATGATTTTTTCTAAGTGTGAAGATCCATAGGTCAACATTAGAATCATTTCTCCCCTAGCGAATAGCGTATTTCAAGCTGAACATTGCATATGGTCCTAAGTAACATAAGCCATTTTATTGATGTTTTCACTCACTCACGTCAAGCTCTGCCGGAATTTTTGGAGAAACAATAACGTATTTGCGCTGCTATCTTTCTCACGTAAGTGAATGTATAAACAGACACAAAGTGAACTGTCAACATTCTCACTCTCTCGTGCTGTGTCTAAAAATCTCTCCAGTGGTGCCAGGAGAAATCTTCGATGAGACAAGCAGAGATTCACCCAGAGAATGATATCTCTTGCACCCGGGAGATTCTCCCCAGATAATTTTCAACTTTGCTCCTCAGAACTAATTTAAACTACTCTGAAGCTCTCTTCAGAATGACTTTGAACTTCTCCTCAAAACTAATCTGAAGTTTTCCTCAGAACCACTCTGAAGTTCTCCTCAGAGCTCTGCTAGTTCTCGTCAGAACTACTCTGAAGTTCTTCTAAAACTACTCTAGATCTTCGATGAAGATTTCAACATAGTCAAGTCGACGATGACAGGGAGCACATATCGTGGTAGGGGTAACAATAGCTGCAATTTCCAAACCTACGACTGAATGCCTTTCTTCAAATAACAACTGAAGTGCGGTAAAAATCGGTAGAACTGTGGTCGGTGTTCATCTCTTTTTGCCAGTGGTGGCTGGGGGGGGGGATGGGGGGACACCCCTCACCATCCCTCTCCAAAGGGGGAGTTTGGTAAAGAGAGATGATAAAACCGATTTGTACCTTCCTTAAAAGTTGTCCTAGCTCGCTATCTACTATCTATATGCAATTTTCACACTGCCGTACTCTAATGGAACTATCATCTCTATACTTTCATCTCCTCCATCTATCGTATAAAAATTACCACTTTAGTCTGTTATTTGAAATTAGCATCTTCAACAAATATATAAATTTTTATCTCAATTACTAATAATGTAAAAATGTAAATGTAAAGTGTAAAGTGTGATGTATAACTAACATGACTAACAATAAAATGGGATTACGAGAAAAATAAAGGAAAGATCTCACCCGATATGTTGCAAAGGAATCCGTGACATCACGATTATTTCGAAGAGCTCCAATAGATATGCTGCCGCTACTTCTTCAACCGGTGTTAAAAACAGCATCCTCGCCTTTCGGTTCTCACACGGCACCGCTAGCCCAATCAACCACGAAATACACTCTAGCTGCTCCAACTAGAGGGATCTCAGCAGAGAAAAAAAAGGTCGCGTTTAATAGCGGCCACGGCACACTTGGATTGCATTTATGAAACACAACCTCGACGCACAAACACGACGATGACAACATTTATCCGGGAGGCGGAACGCCAGCACGCACAAAGGAAAGACAAAATGCACACACAGAACACGGCACGAGCTGAACTGCTAACGTTGAAAGCCAAACGTGAACTGATCAGCATAATTAATTGATTTGTCCGAATTAAACTTGATGAAAGCCGTTTTTTCCTCTCTAATCCGAAACGCTGCTCTTTTTAGAGCTTAATTTTTTTTTCCGTCGATCTTGTTTTCCGTGCTGAGCACCAATGCTACCGATGCCATGGAGGCAGCAGCTCCCACACCTGGACCAGAGCTTAAAATTATTGACTGCCTAGGCTGAGTGTGAAAGCACTGCACTATTCAATCCATTGCTCTGTGTAGACCGTTTGTACCAAACGGTAGAGGACTAGGCAATGAAAGAGCCAACAAAAACATTCAGTCACTCACGAGCAGGCGACGCACACCGATTGCCATCGCTCACACAGCAAGTAATTGAGTCATTTTTCCATAGAAAATGCACCAATATTGGGTACCATCGCAGAAGAATAAACGTGTTGACTGAGCTACTGACTGAGTGCTCGGCTGTTAGTGACTCGTTTACCTCTGAATCATTCAGACTCTCACGAGGCAGTGAATGATGAGGCATATGGCAGTTCTATTCATATCAAAATGACTCAATGAACCTGACTGTTTTGCGCACTAACCTGGACCCTACCTATCGCTGGGATTGAAACCAGGCCTGCTGGGGTGAGAGGTAATCACGCTTACCACTACAAATTGGCTCACTACTTGACTAGCCTATTGCTCCCAAGCAAACGATTAACGTAACCCATTCTTGTCAAAATTCTAGTACTACAGAATGTTTGTTTTGATTCGCTATGAAAGTTTGATAGATAAAATGAGGGGTTAGTGGATCCAGTCCGCATCGTGCTCTCTTGCCGTGCGGATCTATTTGCGTTTTGCTTAAGGAAGTGTTACTACTACCTAAAGCTACAACAAATTTAAACAGCACTTTTCAGTGCTCAACCTGTAAAAATTTTCTACCTTGTTCAACTCCTCTTATTCCTCTTCGTTCCTTGTTTGGACCCTACCCGAGGTAATCCTTCTTGGATATCGATTTGGAAAATTCCTCTTCGATCCTTCAGATTCTTATAGTAATCTGCTTGGAAGTCGATTTGGATAAAACATTTACTGCCGCCATGGCGCCTAAACGCAAAAGAAAGGGGCAAACTCTTGACCCCCCTTCTGAAGAAATTAATTTGAGTAATCAATTTGATTTGCTCACGGATGATGAGAATGATTCATCATCCAAGAAAAATTCTAGTAAACTTTCCCGGCTTAATGCCAAGAAGGAAAAGATTCCCCCTATTGTGATAACCACTACCGATTTCCATGCTCTTCGCATGGAACTTTTGAATTTCGTGAAAGTTAAGTTTTCACTACAAATTGGACGTCGGGGTGAATGCCGTGTATTGGCTGAAACCTTGGACGGATTTAAATGTCTTCTCAAGTATCTTACTGAGAAGAAGCACAAATTTTTTACTTACGACACCAAAACTGAACGTGTGTTCAAGGTTGTCATGAAAGGACTGCCCAGTGGTGAATCTTTGGATCAGATCAAAGATGAACTGGCAAAATTACTTGGAGTTGTGCCACTCCAAGTAATCAAAATGAAAATGAAATCCCGTCCTGGCGATTCGCGCAACGGGATTTCTAATGATTTTTATTTAGTTCACTTCAAGTCTAGTGAACTAAACAACCTTAAGGCCTTAGAAAAAGCTAGCCTTATGCTCCATGTCCGAGTGAAGTGGGAACACTTCAGGAAGACTGGAGGAAATTTCCAAAACCTCACTTAGTGCCGTAAGTGCCAGGGATGGGGTCACGGAACTAAAAATTGCTACATGCCAGCTAAATGCATGAATTGTGGTGATTCCTCTCACGCAAAGGACGACTGTCCTGTGAAGGAAGATCCTAAGAAATTCAAATGATGGTGAAAACCACAAATCCAATTTTTGGGAATGTATGACTCACAAAGCGATCCTACAATCTCGTTCTAAGCGACAGGTAGGAAACGCTCCACGCTTCCGACCAGGTAGAAATTCCTCTGCTGTTAACAACGGTCAGCGAGGAACAAATTCTACATTCGTACCCGTAGGTACAAATATCACCCCTGCTTCAAATGTTTCATCTGTACCTACTCCCCTCGCTGCTAACAATGTTCAGCGAGTTAATGGAGCTACCTATGCTGCTATTGCAGCGGGTAGAAATCAAAATACTAACCAACGTTCTAATGGAAATTTTGACAATTTTGACTTAGGAAGCATTACTGCCCCCAAAATGGAATTTTTACAGAATTCATTAATTGACATGATTTCTGATATGCTTAAATCTAACTCCATGTTTGATGCTATTCAAACTGGAGTAAAATTTGCAAATAATATTGTCATGACTTTAAAATTCAGTAATGGATTTTAAAGCATTAAATATTGTAAATTGGAATGCTCGATCTCTTAAAGATAATGAAGACGAGCTATTTAACTTTTTAAGAGTTCATAACGTGCATATTGCCGTTATAACTGAAACGTTCCTTAAACCTGCCCATAAGGTTAAGAAGGACGCAAATTACTTGATTTATAGAAATGATCGTCTTGATGGACCCTGTGGTGGCGTTGCCATCATTATTCATAGACGAATCAAACATAAAATTCTTTCTTCATTTGAAACCAAAGTTTTTGAAACTTTGGGGGTTTCTGTTGAAACAAAATTTGGACAACTTACGTTTATAGCTGCCTATTTGCCATTCCAATGCGTAGGCCAGCAAAAGAATTTTCTCAAGGGTGACCTCCAGAAACTTACCCGTCATAGGTCTAAATTCTTCATTATTGGTGATTTTAATGCAAAACACCGCTCATGGAATAATGCTCAAAGCAATTCCAATGGTAATATTCTGTTTGATGATTGTTCTGCAGGTTATTACACTATTCAATATCCAAACAGCCCAACATGCTTTTCTTCTGCAAGAAATCCCTCCACTATTGATTTGGTCTTAACTGATTCATGTCAACTTTGTAGCCAATTGGTGCTGACTTCGGTTCTGATCACCTTCCAGTAACTTTTGAAATATCCCAAGAAATAATTTGTAATCCCAACAGCTCTACTTTCAATTACCATAGAGCTGATTGGGAGCAGTATCGAACATTTATGGAATATAACTTCGATCCAAACATTCCTTTGCAAACCAAAGATGAAATTAATTATGCTCTTGAATCTCTGACTACTTCTATAGTTGAAGCAAGAGCTGCCTCAGTACCAAAATGCGAGGTTAAATTCGATTCAATTATAATAGACGATGATCTTCAGCTCTTGATCCGTCTTAAAAATGTCCGTAGGAGACAATATCAAAGAGCACGCGATCCTGCCATGAAAGTTATCTGGCGGGATTTGCAAAAACAAATTAAAAAGCGATTCTCTGCCCTGAGGAACAAAACTTTTGAAAATAATGTTTCTAAATTAGACCCGAGTTCCAAACCCTTTTGGAAACTCACAAAAATTTTGAAAAAACCTCAAAAGCCAATTCCAGCGCTTAAAGAAGGTGGTAAAATTTTGATCACAAATTTGGAAAAAGCTCAGAAACTTGCTAAGCAATTCGAGAGTTCCCATAATTTCAGTTTGGGTCTTACTAGTCCTATTGAGAATCAGGTTGCTCGGGATTTTCTGAATATTTTCTCTCGGGAAAATATTTTTGATGATTCCTGGGGGACTGATTTGGACGAAGTAAGGTCTATAACTAAAAAATTTCAAAATATGAAAGCTCCAGGTGATGATGGAATTTTCTATATCCTCATCAAAAAACTCCCAGAGAGTACCTTGTCTTTCTTGGTAAAATTATTTAACAGATGTTTCCATTTGGCATACTTTCCTGATAAATGGAAAAATGCAAAAGTTGTTCCAATTTTGAAGCCGGATAAAAATCCAGCTGAAGCTTCTAGCTACCGTCCAATAAGTTTGCTTTCTTCAATAAGTAAACTTTTTGAAAAGATAATTTTGAATAGAATGATGCTTCACATCAATACGAACTCAATTTTTGCAGATGAGCAGTTTGGATTTCGCCATGGGCATTCAACTACTCATCAACTCTTAAGAGTTAACAATTTAATTCGTTCAAACAAATCTGAAGGCCACTCAACTGGAGTTGCTCTTCTAGACATAGAAAAAGCATTCGACAGTGTTTGGCATGAAGGTTTGATTGCTAAATTGAAAAAGTTTAATTTTCCACTTTATATTATTTTTTTTTTTTTTTTCCTTTGGTTTGTTTTTTCCGTCGATCTTGTTTTCCGTGCTGAGCACCAATGCTACCGACGTGCCAGGAAGGCAGCTCCCACACCTGGACCCTACCTATCGACCCATCAACTCATGAACCGGGGACCAACGGCTTTACTTCCCATCCGAAGGAAGGCGTGATCAGAGATGTTATGCCTCAGAACATCCCGGCGGCGCCGACTGGGATTGAACCCAGGCCTGCTGGGGTGAGAGGTAATCACGCTTACCACTACACCACCGGCGCCGTTCACTTTACATTATGAAATTAGTTCAAAATTATTTAACTGACAGAACTCTTCAAGTAAATTATCAAAATTCCAAATCTAATCGACTACCTGTTAGGGCAGGAGTTCCTCAGGGTAGCATTCTTGGGCCTATATTGTATAACATTTTCACTTCGGACCTCCCTGATTTGCCTAAGGGTTGCCACAAATCTTTGTTCGCTGATGACACAGGCATTTCCGCTAAAGGAAGAAGTCTTCGTGTTATTTGCAGCAGACTGCAGAAAAGTTTAGATATTTTCTCTTCTTATTTACAAAAATGGAAGATTTCTCCCAACGCTTCCAAAACTCAACTTATAATATTTCCACATAAGCCTAGAGCTTCGTTTTTGAAACCTAGTAGTAGTCACATAGTCACTATGAACGGAGTTCCAATTTCCTGGTCAAACCAAGTGAAATATCTTGGATTAATACTTGACCAAAAATTAACTTTTAAAGATCACATTGAGGGCATTCAAGCCAAATGTAACAAATATATTAAATGTTTGTATCCTCTTATAAACAGGAAATCCAAACTTTGCCTGACGAATAAACTTCTAATATTTAAACAAGTTTTTAGACCGGCCATGCTTTACGCTGTACCAATATGGTCTAGTTGCTGCACTACCAGGAAAAAAGCACTTCAAAGGATTCAGAACAAAATTCTGAAAATGATTTTGAAGTTGCCTCCCTGGTACAGTACAACCGAAGTACATAGAATTTCGAATGTTGAGACTTTAGCACAAATGTCCAACAAAATAATTAATAATTTCAGGCAAAAATCGTTGCAATCCTCAATTGCAACGATTAATTCCCTTTATACTTAGATAAGATTTAGTTTTAGTGTTTAGTTTTAAGATATCAATTGTTATACTGACATGCAGGTTAAAAAACCTGTTTAAAATACTGAATTGCCAAGACATGAACAATGTAAAAACACTTAGATATATATCATAACAATTAAGACTGGTAAGTTACTGCAGTAACTGGAGCACCTAGGTTAAAATGAAATGTAATTTATTTTGAATTTGGAACAAATAAAGAGTTAAAAAAAAAAAAAAAGGGGTTAGTGGATTTTCCTATGTTTCGAGGGGTGAATCGATTAGCTTGGGACCGAAGATAGTACCAGAGCTGAGCCAAAAAGTTGAGTACGTTTCTTCGGGACCTACTACTATTAGAGTTACATAGGCATATGGCAGTTCTATTCATATCAAAATGACTCAATGAACCTGACTGTTTTGCGCACTGATCTGGACCCTACCTATCGCTGGGATTGAACCCAGGCCTGCTGGGGTGAGAGGTTATCACGCTTACCACTACAAATTGGCTCACTACTTGACTAGCCTATTGCTCTCAAGCAAACGATTAACGTACCCCATTCTTGTCAAAATTCTAGTACTACACAATGTTTGTTTTGATTCGCTATGAAAGTCTGATAGATAAAATGAGGGGTTAGTGGATTTTCCTATGTTTCGAGGGGTGATTCGATAAGCTTGGAACCGAAGATAGTACCAGAGCTGAGCCAAAAAGTTGAGTACGTTTCTTCGGGACCTACTATTTACTATTAGAGTTACCTCTATGCTTCAATCATGTCGTAAATCTCAGGAAATTTTTTGGCCACAAAAATATACAAATGCATTAAATGCAGCGTAATGTCAGTGCATTCACTTTGATGTGGTATAAAAATAATTTTTTTGCTGTGTATTTGCCCCTAGCCAATGCAATTAGCTGTGATTATCCGCAGTCGGCCTACCTCTCTTTCAACGTCAATTTCTCACACACAACAACTCAATAATTCTAATCGACATTACCAATACATTAGCGATTGTCTTCTCTGTTGATTGCATGGTCGTAATCTGCAATGGCAGTAAAAAATTTAACTGCACACTTAATTTTTTTCACTGAAATCTGTAAAATTTTACCGAAATCTCAACAGCTGAACGTTCGGTAAACAGTTTCGCAGATTTCCTGTAATTTTTCACAAATAATTTTTCACAAATTTTACAGATATCTGTAAATAATTACAGGAAAACTGTTAAAAAAATTACCGTGTTGAGATTTCGGTAAAATTTAACAGAAATCTGTAGAATAATCTTTTTTTTTTTTTTCCTTGATTTGTTTTCCGTCGATCTTGTTTTCCGTGCTGAGCACCAATGCTACCGACGCCAGGAAGGCAGCTCCCACACCTGGACCCTACCTATCGACCCATCAACTCATGAACCGGGGACCAACGGCTTTACTTCCCATCCGAAGGAAGGCGTGATCAGAGATGTTGTGCCTCAGAACATCCCGGCGGCGCCGACTGGGATTGAACCCAGGCCTGCTGGGGTGAGAGGTAATCACGCTTACCACTACACCACCGGCACCGCTGTAGAATAATCTTAGTTTGTGTGGATAATCGAGTCCGACCTGTATTAAGAAAATCCGGAAGGTCAGGGCGTAGATATGATGAATTTCTGAAATTATTTACATAGACGAAAAAATATTAACTCACAAGAAGGTTGGTACCGTAAAACGGGGTATCTTTGATATTGCGGATAACTTTGATAGTAGAATACAATGATTAAATTTACTCTCTGCACTATTTCCGAATTGGAAACATTGGTTCCATTTTGTAGTTTAGGGTCTTGTTTTCCGCCTGACTGAAAAGGTACTAAATCAACCACGTATTAAGGAAGGGAAGTAAAGCCGGGCCCGGCCCATGTGTGTTGAATGGGTGCCTTCATGCACATTCGATTACCGTCAATGGATGGCAATCTATGTCCGTCGGTGATTGGCACTAGATTGCGGAACAGAGACCGACGTTAAATAAAGGGATGAAGAAGTTGCATATTTCTTGAACTAAATTGTTTGAGATACACGCATGTTTCCTTCTTTCATCAAGTGTTATCAAAGCAACCCCAAAACAAATGACTGATGTTACATACAGTATATCTAGACAAAAAAAATGAAAATCAATTAATTTCCGTTTAACATATTACTACCAAATTGACTCTAGGATCCTCAGGACATGTTTTAAGAAACCAATATTTGAAGAACATTAAGGCCGGAAGAAATCACAAGGTTTTCTTTGTCACTCGATGCTCACACCAGTCGAGGGTGGTTTGTAAAAAATAAACAAACAAACAAACAAAAACATAAACATTCAAAATTCGTTTTACATTACATCCGTATATTTCAAACGCTTACATTTTTCTTAGCCTTCGCTTTAGCCATATATTTCTTTGAAGCCGTTATTTTTGACACTAATGCACGACAAGAGCCACAAATGTTCACTTTATTATGTGTAACACTCGGGTTATCAACAAGCATTTCACCCATAAGTTTTTGTATCCTTTCAAGGAAGAACATTGGTAATAATGTAGATGAATAGGACCAAAACAATTCATTTTTGGGTATTGATTGATTCCGGGTAAACCATCAAGCGGAATACCACAAACGTAACAATTCATATAACACACGTTCTGTTTTCGATAGTTCCTCCCTATCCAAATATAATATGGCAGAGCAGGAAACCCAAATTGATATGAAAATACCTACTTTGTGAAATTAAACTCAGTTTTCTCAACAATTGTGCGTGATTCAAAAAATATAACTAAACGTATGGATTCATGAAAGTCTATTCAACAAAATACAAGCGTAACATTCAAAAGAAGGAGCCAAAATCCATCTTGGCTGAACATAAAAACCAAATTTTAACAAAAATTACGTACTTTTGTTAACTTAAACCTGGCTTTGTGTGTGCTTAAAAAAATAATCATTACGTATGGATTCAGCAAGGTCCATTCTATAAAATCCATGTCTATTTTCAAAGATCGGAGTCGAAATTCAACTTGGCCTATTTCTCAAAAAAAAAAAATAATAATAATAATAACCAAAATTCAGTTGGGAAAAACAGAAAATTCAAATTTCTATGACATACCTACTTTTGTGAATATTAACCAGGTTTGTCTTTTTCGAATGGATTCAGAAAGTTCCATTCTATAAAATCACAGCACACATTTAAAACGATAGAACCTAAATCCAACATGGCTTAACAAAATCTACCATCACGTATGAACTCACAATGGTCTATTCTATAAAATCCAAGTCTGTTTTTCAAAAGTCGGAGCCAAATTCCAACTTGGCTGATCAAGAAACCCAAATTTCCATACAAACACGTACTTTTGTGAATGTTAACGCAGTTTCCTCAACAATTGTGCTTGCTTAAAAAATCTACCATCAGGTATGACACACGAAGGTCCATTCTTTAAAATCTCAGCCTTATTTTCAAAGGATGTGAATCTCAGAAGAACAAGGAAGAGGCCAAAGGGAGCGGAATCTACGATAAAAGTTAGTTTAATCACTTCAGGAAAGCTCAGACTAACGTTAAATATAATTCAATCACCAAGCAGAAAAGTTTGGACTCCCTAAAGAAGGCATTGAACCACTTCAGAAAAAGTTGAACTCCGTTTGGAAAATTTAACCAAAAAAAAAGCGTCGGTTCACTTCGTAAAACTTTCTATACTTTTAGGAAAGCCAGATGACCAAGCACGATTGTCTTCTTCTTTCCTATATTTAACGTCAGTCTCTGTTCCGCAATCTAGTGCCAATCACCGACGGACATCGATTGCCATCCGTTGACGGCAATCGAATGTGCAGGAAGGCAGCTTCCACACCTGCGTAAGATATCGCACCCATTTAACACACATGGGCCGGGACCAACGGCTTTACTTCCCTTCCGATGGAATGCGTGACCAGAGATTTGTATGCCTCAGAAAAATCCCACCGACCTCGGCTGAGATTGAACTCAGAGAGGGGATAAGCAAGATTGTGTCCTTGCCAAATGCCAAAGCAGTCAAGAAAAATATGGAGCTTACTTAGGAAAATATCAAACCCGTTCTGACAAGTTTGGTTTCATGAGCATGAGCATGAGCATGATTGACCGCCCACGGTTGCTACTCTGTTATTGCTAGACCAACTGTAATTACACAGAGAACCAATAGACGATGCTTGGGACTAGCAATCATCCTCAATGTGTAAAAACTGGTGATCTCAAACTAGGCAATACCAGCGCCGGCCGCGCCCGAACACAGGTCAAGAAAGGAAGGGGTAGGAATGTGTTGACGTGACACTCGCTTTGATGGAAGCCGAGAACACCTCTGCACTTCCACGAGGAATCACTGGGATGTTGGGTAAAAGGGTTGGGTTGGGTTTGCAGCAGGGTTCGTTTTGGTAAACGATAAGCTGAATTGATGTCCTAACAATCATATATAACGCGAAGGAGCTTGGGATTGAACCCTTGGTCTTCTGCTCAGTAAGCAAAAACGTTTGCCACTAGGCAGACGAGCTCCTTTTTAATCATCGAGTTGCTGTTATTACCATGTAGTCATGTTAACAAATAAAACGATTGACGAATCTTGAATGTGGATGGGCTTGAGATTAGACTCATGATGTTCTGCTCAGTAAGCAAAACCGGTTGTTTTAAGGCCACCGAGCCCCTCATATCACATTATAGCGTTACTCAACACGGCACCGACGTCAACGAAAAGTTTTACAAAATACACGATAAACAAGCGATTTTACCATACATTTTTAATATGAAAGGACCTGGGAACGCGTTTTTTTCTGCTCAATAAGCAAGCCACTGCAACCGACAATCTTTGAAATCCTTGAACTAAAAGCTACGAAAGAGGCCTTCATTAAGATCCATTTTCACGCGACGTTAAATGTTTCGATTTTCTCTTTACGCATGGTTCAGGCAATCATAACAAGCTATGACCGACGTGACGATTGTTTAAGACCTGGTTTAACAAGCTATTCAAATGAAATTACGTTCTCGAATTTCACTTCGCATGTAATGAACAACAGAAATACGCGATAATTCATATTTTCAGCGGTTGGTGGTTGATTTTAAATATACTAACGGTACTGCCTACGACTACGACGGCGCCTACGACAACGACAACAGCGAATTTGTAACTTACCATTTGTCTAGGATAAACACCTTTGCCCGGCACCTCCACTGGTTCTTCATGTCCACTATCTGTTACTGTTTGCAAAATATCTAATAGCAATTACCTTTGTTGTAATACTTCCTGTATTGCCATGGTCATCTGGGAGGAGGGTCGCATCTAGTGCTTTCCCCAGGAACCGTTCACGGCCACCAGCTACTGCCCGTCCAGTCTTGGGCGTACCCAGCGAGGCATCCTTCAGATAACTTACAATCTCCGACACTCAATGCAAATCGCAGGTACACTTACGCTAGTTACAAAAAAAAAACACACCCGTGCAAAGAAACGGGTCAAATAAACGTCACTCTCGCGAAAGCACACCCGTCTTCGTTGAACGGCTTTTTGGATCTTTAGTTGCCTCTGTGATATACTTACTTGCGGCATACTATTTTGGGAGTGTATATGAGCGTGTACGGTAGCTCATCTCCCATCGTGATGGTGGGACATAGTAGACAAATTAGAGAGAAAACAAGGAGGTATTAGTATTAGTTATATGTAAACAAACAAAACAAAAGAAGAGAAGAGGAAAGAAGAGCAGAAAAATAAAAAGGGGATAAAGTAGATAACAAAGAAAAGAAACGTAGGCAGATTATTAGAAAAGGCATTATCCGAGAATCAGCAATCTAATGTCACTCCCGCTGAGATCTCAGTGAAACCCTCCCCGCCGAGACCCGCACAGCCGAGCTCGGTAGAAAAAAAAACTAAGTGTGTAGATAGATTAGCAGGAAAATATATAAAACTACTTTATGACTCAAAGTGCAATAAATGAGCGTTAGTTTCGGGATCATTTCAGTGTTAGATTTATGTTAGTTTTGATCCGTAATCAGCCCTGCCGGCCCCTCCAACATTAGTTGCAGTTGCAGGCAGTGGTTGTTAGATTACGCGGCACTGTAGCTACTACTGTGATTCGTCAAGTTTATACAACTCAATGTTTCAATTGAGGCAAACTATCTATCTTACAATTACAAAAGAAAACCTCAACTTACAATTATATGCGAATGCAAAATGAAACTTGACAAATCATCGTCAATCCCGAGGGTGGCGACACATCTACATCTCAATGCCAGATACTCAACAAATCTCACATTAGCGAATCAATATTCGAAAAATCTTCTTTCATTTCTCGAATATACTTGCATCGCACAAAATCTTTTTGAAGAAAATCTTCAGAATCGTGATCAGTCTTCTTTCTATCTACTCAGCGTGCGCGCAGCTAACCACATCAAAACGCAAATTTTCATGCATCGTAGATAAAGTCGCCCCCCTCGGTCAATCCCCTTATTCCAGGGCAGGGCCTGACGATTTGAATCTAATTTTGATCAGTGAACGGGCACCATATGGTACATTTTCTCACCATGAACCTACCATTTCCAGCCTATCTTAACTATTTAATAAATGGAAGCCATAACATGGGTTACGCTCCCCCTAAGCAGGCCCTCCGCATCCTATCTCTGTCTTATCTCAAATACAAGATACCAATGGTATGAATGTATCTATATATAACTTGGAAATGACGTACAATCAAATAAACCCGTAACCCATTCACTTGGCCAGGCTTCAGAATCGTCCAGTGGGCAGTGCGCTCTACACTCCAAGTTCCCTTTTTTTTTCAAATTTACTGCAAATTTGATATTTTACCCATTGAGTGTTGATTAATCACAATGAAACATTGTGACAGAGGTTGAGGTTACTAGTGTTTTAAATAATCTAGGTCCTATTTAGGATTATATCTGAAAAATCCAAATCTGGCCAACGCCCACCCTAAACCTAAACCTGTTCTAATCCACCTGAAATGACTAACGAATGGAAGACTTTGACTACCCAGCCATGCAATAGTCTCATTCCGTGCCTTATAGCAACTTGATGATTCTATTGCGCTCATCTTCTGGCACCACCCAGGGGAGACTTGGTCCTGTACCCAATGCTTAACTTATCTCCATTCCACTCAGCTACTCGCAATTTCTTGTGATATAGTGGACGGAATATTATTATATGAGACAATTCAATGCAGACGTCTTTCCAAATTTGGCAGATCGACAGGTAATAGGTGAGTTACCACGATAGTTGCTATTCAACAACTCGACAACGTCCCATCGTCAACGCCTGCTATGAGAATTTCCCATTGCAGACGCCAACGAAATAACGTAATCGAGCTATCAATCAATTACCCTGGTTATCGCCTGGTACCTTATAGCACGATGCTAGGAGGCGAACCGGAAGAATCGATGAGCTACCTCCCCCCGTTCTGACAAGTTTGGTTTCAGGTCGGAAAAAGTTGAATCAATGCAGGAAACCTTGGATTCATTTAGGAAAGGAATTAATCCGGTTAATGTTTCCTCACTTCAGAAAATGCGAAACCAATTCTTTACAGCTTGGATTTGGGATATGTTGAATCACTCCAGGAAAGCTTTGACATCTTTAAAACGGATTGAATAACATAACTTCAACAAAGCTCAGACTCAGTTTTGAATCTGCTTTGAATAGTGTCACCTCAATAAGGAATTTCCTGAATCGTTTCTGATTTGGTCTCACTTCTAAAAGTTTTAAACCAATTTTGAAATGATTGGATTTTGCTCGGAAATCGTTGAATCACTGTAGAAAAGAATTGAATAATTAAGTATCATTGCAGCGGGTTTGTATGTTAAGAAATTTCGATCGAATGCAAAAATCTGGCGACTACGATGGGCTGGGCACATCGTAACAATGTCGGATAACGACCCAATGAAAATGGTTCTTGGTAGTGACCCTATTGGAATAAGACGAAGATGTGCGCAACTAAAAAGAGTGATCGATCAGCTTACCTAGTGAGTTGCCAAACAACATTAGGAGTGATGTTCGATGAAATCCGTTTTCAACAACTGAAACCGGCTGATCCGATTTCAAGGACTTGGCATGCCTACTGGTCTAGTACCAATTATATTAATACCTACAACATAATAAAATCTAGCAATGCGAGTATCCATACCCAAATGAATTTGCGATACTCGAAAAATAATTATGCACTGAAAGTTTTTTTTTATTTCTACTTTGTGATCATCCAAAATTTTGAGACCCCCCCCCGAAAAAGTGACAAAAAAAAAACTTGGGATTTGTTCCGGCCTAATTGTTTTAAAAAATATCTTGAAAATTCTTTTAAAAAAAACTATCAAATCCACCCGTTCTACGGTACTCATAAGAACGCTGATAAAGCCATGAAAAACGAGTAGAACAAACAATGTCACAAGTTTGGCAATTGTTCGCCTTTTTATTAATTTTATTAATCAAGCACAACTAAATTTGGCAAACAACTGCTCGCGACGGTTTTCGATCGAGAAAGCCAACAGAAGATTTATTCTCCACATCTGCCGATGTTGCATCATAAGTGCTAGTTGATGTCTTCCATTAAAATCTTTACCCACATCAAAAATGAATTCTCGTACTAGTCAACTCAAATGAAGTTCATGGACGTCTGCGAGTGCCAACTCCAAGTACAAATCATCGAGAAGGTCGTCTCGGCTTTAAATCTTAAAACAAACTGAATACAGTGCGAAGTTCATTTGTCACACATTTCCATTCGGAGAGAAATCCAGTCTAGTTCTGCGACATAAATATAATTCATCGTTTCATCCTTGATAGATGACTGCTCTCAACTCCCTCGAATCTGACCTAGAATAACGTTAATCAGCGGAACGGGTTGGTTTGCTACTACTCATAATGCTCGACTATAAAGGTGACAGCACCCAGCAGCACACATTGCTTGTCAATAGCTAAACCAAACCGGATGCCCGACTTTTGCGCCTACGCAATTTCAAGTTACCAAACAACGACCGATGGCGCTCCACGTGACGGTTTGACAGGTCATCTATCCTCCTACTAGACATTAGCGTATCTTCTTACACCACTTGCCAACCAGAGCGCAACGGCTTTCTCACAACTGCCCTTAAGTAAGCAAAACCGTCCACTCACCGTTCGCTCGTTCGCCGATCATTCAACGCTGCCAGACTCTTATGATTAATTACGCGGCAGTAACAACTCCCCCTTCAGCAGCAAATCAGCTCCAATTGGCACAGTAATCGATTTCTATCTTCGAGGTGGTCCACTTTGAACTTTTGCTTTTGCTTTTGCTTGCTCGAGAAACTCCCGGCTGCTGCTACTGCGTTGAGCTCCTCGAGCTGCGGTGCATTCATCATCAGGTGCTCAAATCGGATGGGACCTTCCTGCAGATTCGCAAAGCAATGCTTCCCACCCTGACGAGCAGCCGTACGCCTTCGATGCTTATCGGGCAATGCTTTTCGGGCAAGTTTTTCAATTAATAGCTACATAAAAATCACATTTATCGATTACGTCCGGAATTGAGGAAGCCAAGTGTCTCAATCGTTCCCCTCAACGGACGCGTTCTCACAATTTAACATAACATCACATGCAATCTTCGCCACACGGACCGTCACGATGCATACGGACTGACTGACTGTGTAGGTATATCACACACGCAGCATCTCGCCTTGTTTGCTTCAGAAATCTGCTGCTGGAGTTCAGAAACCGTTCGCTTCCTTCTTTTTGCTGTTGCTTTCCGTCTGCAGGTCGATGGCTTTGAACTTGAATGCGGGCACGGTAGGGAGGGTACTTGGAAATGTGTCTCCGGAATTTACTGTTTTTTTTTTTTTTATATTTATGGCAGCACAAATTTGTTTTGCACTTTACTCCGCGAGTGAATCTACGTGTAACTTTTGTTTTCATTAACACTATCTCAGGTGTCGATGATCCGCGAGTGCGGGTTCCTCGCTTTGAAGACGGACAGGGTTGGATGGGAGACTGTTATTCTGGAAAGGAAGACGGTTTCCTTTAAAACTTCCATGGGGGAATATTTTCGAGTGATTGCGTGGTAAACAGGACTGAGAATTCAAAAGGTCAATTCAATCAAATAGGCGGCACCGGCACCTCGGTGGATTAGTGATAAGCGTGACACAACTGTCAGTGGTAAGACACTGATCCCAGTGGATCTGGGTTTAATCTCAGACGAAGTTTTTTAGACCATTTGTGGCGAAACATTTCTGGTCTAGGGAATTCGGCAGACAGGCACAGCACAGCCATTGATCCCGGCTTGTGTGTTAATGGGTTCAGTTCGTGGGGTCTTGGTGGAGTTACCTGCTTTGTCTCGCTCACTGGCGCCAAAGCAAGATATATTTATTTACTCCGATGGAAGTTAGTAATGAAACGAAACGTTCTAGCGGATCGGTGACGAACGGAATTTGAATAATGTAACCATTCAAAGTCGGAATTCTACAAAGATCTATCTGTACTTCTTTAAAGCTCGCTTTGAACTTTGAGAATGTTCGTCTATACTTCTCCAAAGGACCCTCTTAAGTCATTAAAAGTTCCCTCTGAACATTAAGAAGGTCTATCTTGATTTCCCGAAGGGCTCTCTGAACATCTCTCTAGCCTCAGGCTAAAAATCTCTAAAATAAAGAAAAAAAAAAAAAAAAAAAAAAAAAAATCTGAACATCTCTAATTTTCCGTCTGAACTTTACAAAAAGCATTGAAAATGTCCTATGAACTACTGAGAAGATCTCAATGAATTACATCGAAGCTCTCTCTGAACAAATGCTCGAATGACGAATCGGAAAAACTCGACCTTTTCCGGCTTGTATGACACTTTGCATAATTATTAGGATAGGTTTCTTTATTCAAGAGATGTTCAGCCATTGACTGGTTCGTCTCTGGTTTGCATGATTGTTTGTTATGGACAATGATTAAAATGTTTGCTTATTTTGGTTCTTGTAAAATTTTCAATATGGCGTTTTCTAAATTTTTCAAAAAATAGTAGCTGAAAACGGCACTTCGGATCGAAATGATGTCTGAGACAAAGTTTTAGAGGTAAATATTGTTTTGAGTATTACATGAGCTTGATTGACCACCCACGGTTGCTACTCTGTTATTGCCAAATCAGCTGTATTTACACAACCAGTAGACGATGCTTCGGACTAGTATTCATCCTCAATATGTAAAAACTGGTGATCTCAAACTAGAAAATACCAGCGCCGGCAGCGCCCAAACTCAGGTCAACAAAGAAATGGGTAGGAATGTGTTGACGTGACACTTGCTTTGATTTTTTTGTTTATTAATTCACGTATTAACTTTACAGAGCCGAGGATTCTTGTTCACTATACAATACATCTTAAAACTATAGTCAAAAGGTACAACACAATAAACACTTTGTCTTCCGCTATCCAAAAAGCCTCCTCCATCAGAATGGGAGCCGCTTGCAGTGGTTTCACAAAACGTGGTCAGCACTCACACACTCATCATTAAACGGTTGCTTTCCAAAGTCGACGACGCATCGACTGAAAGGACTGCTGATGAAAAACAATAAGGAGGACCACAAAATGGTTGCAGCCGAGAAAACAGACGATCGCGTGGCACACATCGAGAGTCGCCTGCTTTTGTCGACATCTCGCTTTGAGGGAAGCTGAGAAATGCTTTGCACTTCCACGAGGAATCACTGGGATGTTGGGTAAAAGGGTTGGGTTTGTTAAACTATAAGCTTAATTGCCCAACAAACAATTTAAGCTGCAGATTAGCTTATACAGCCTTAATTTGCCTTATGCAGCTAATTTTTGCCTGTATAAGCTAAGCTGCAGCTAAAATTGTTTGTTGGGTGATGTCCTAACGATCATATAACGCGAAGGGGCTTGAGATTGAACCCACGGTGTTCTGCTCAGTAAGCAAACAATTTTACAACTAGACAAACGAGCTCCTTTCTAATCATCGAGTAGCTGTTATTACCATGTAGTCATATTAACAAATAAAACGATTGAGGAATCTTGAATGTGAATGGGCCTGAGATTAGACTCATGATTGTTTGCTCAGTAAGCAAAAACGGTCGCTCTAAGGCCACCGAACTCCTCATGTCATATCAGACCGTTACTCGAGTTGTTGTAACCATTCAAAACCGGCACCGACGACGACAACAAGTTTCGAAAATTGCAGGATAAACAAATGATTCGTCCATAAATCTCTTTTATATGAATAGACATGAGATCGCGTTTTTCTGCTCAGTAAGCAAGCCACTGAAACCGACGATCTTTCAAATTCTAAAATTAAAAGCTACGAAAAAGTTCTTATGCTTTCATTATATTCCAAATTCACGCGACGTTCAATATTTCGATTTGCTCTTCAAGCATTTTTCTTATGTTCTAACCAGTTTTGGCTAAAACCAAGATCAGCTATCTTTCAAGATCAATATCACCTAAAATCACAGGCACCAATATCACAAGCCAGCATCTTCACGAAAATCACCCGTGATTTTCAACCAATATAAGTTGTGATTTTCGATCAACCAAGTTCAAAATCATCGAAAATCTTAGCATTAGAAGATATGTTAAATTCTAGAGTCTGGGACATTCCAAAATTCAAGTCAGCATTCCGGATGAAATTAAATGGTGGCCTCCGGACAGCGGCTTTAACGATACCAGACGTCGATGGCGATGACGTCTGGTATCGTTAAAGCCGATGATGATAACGTCTTCAAACGTGAACGCTATCGGCGATGACGATAGGTACTATACGTTATAAACTCGGTAATGTCTTATGGTATAAATTTAGGATAGTAGTAAATTTCAACATGTGATAAGGGAAACGGATCTAATGCTGGCATATGGATCTAAGGTTGGGCGCATCGCTAATGAAAATGTGTGCTACTACTGAATTTATGAATTGGCCCAAATTAGGGACATTTAGGCCGACATTAGAGCCGTTGCGCCTATCTCGAGGTTTTGGCAAGCTATAAGGTAACTGTCTTCGACAGAGTTGTTCTGGAAACCAAGGTCAATAGGATGGGCAGTTAGATCAGAATGTATTCACTACGTAGCGCTAGTGTACACGACGTAATATCTCGAGATATTAGCCAGCTTGAAAGTAGCTTTTAAAAGCAACTGAAAGTTGTTCAGGAAAGCAAGGAAGTAAACCCGTTGGTCCCCGGTTCATGAGTTGATGGGTTGATAGGAGCTGCCTCCCTGGCGTCGGCAGCATTGGTGCTCAGCACGGAAAACAAGATCGACGGAAAACAAATCGAGGAAAAAATGTAACAATAATAATACACATTGTTTTAGTTCTAGTTTATTACCCAAGTAGTACACATATGTCACACAAAGTTGCAGCAACTTAAATGTGACTAAAATTAGTTCTATATCAGTTTCCTCAACCGGTTTGTGACAAGTGTGCTACTAGGGTAATATATCATAAAAACAATGAGAGAAAATGCAGGAGTGAATATTTTGACAGAAACGATGAAACAGCTGATTGTGTGATGGCTTTTATACCTTCGTGAGCCTGTTATTGAAAAAGAAAAAAATATGAATAATAAAATAACACAATATTTAGAAGCGTACAAATTGACCAAATCCTTATTTGCCTTCAGCAGTGATTGCTGCTCCAATCTGGCATCGGAAAGCTGAGATTGCGTTTGGCCTAATATCGAACCGACAAGCGAAAAGAGGCGCTCAACGCTGGCACCAGCAGGGATAGCAGTATTGTACCGCATGAATAGCTCTTCCAATCTGTGGAATGGCATTGGGTTACGGTTACCGTAGCACTCCTCAACGGTATCGAAAGTACATGCCAAGTAGCGATTCAGCTCTTCTTCACATGTTTCCTTGTGAGTTGCTTGCAGTTTGGGTTGACTAACGCCGAAAAACGCCGCTTCCTTGTCAAGTTCTGAATTGTCATCGACATTTGAATCGTCCTCTTCAGCATAGACTTCACGACCGTCAGCTTCAGTCATTCTTAGGACAAGTACTCGATAAATATCATCTCTGTTCATGTTCTTGAATGCATCTTATTCAAACATGAATGCCGGTATCAATGTAGCGGCAACAATCAATTCTTTTTCGGTCATCATAGTTCCGAATCGCTTATCGGATTTGATCGATGATATAGCTGCTTCCAACAGTGGTAGCCAATGTTTTAAAGGTTTTCCATCTTTGATTCGCTTCGCTTCCAATGACCGCAACAGACCATAGATGGTTGGAAGCAAGTAGCCCATATACATAAACTTCTCTCGTTGTAGAATATCTAATGTGTACGCAATAGGTTGCATCACCCACAAATATTCTTTTAAATTCGCCACTTCTAACGGCAACAATTTTGGCAACCCTGTGCGTTCAACTTTTCTGGAGCACGATCTTTGATGTTGCAAATCTGGAATGATTTGAAGCTTAATAGTGAGGAATCAAACAAAGGTTAGTAATTTACCTGGGCAATGGCATGATATTCTGAATTCCAGCGTGTTTTACTTGTACTATCAGACATACTCCTAAGCACTCCTTTATTACATCGGCAACTACAGAAGATTTGTTCTGCTACCTCCAACAAGTGTTTTCTGTACAGTTTCGTTCATTTCCTTTAATTCAGCAACCTCCTCAAATACTGGATTAACGTCAGTAGTGGCCCCAAAGTTCAAAATGTGGCACACACACATCGTTGGTGGGATGGAAGGGGATCAGCAAACGCACCTTCACCGAGCAGAGTTTTAGCATCAAGTTCGGTTTCAGAACATTCAACATCTTCGTCATTTTCATCATCATCATCAACATCAAAATCTAAAATTATCAGTCAAGTTTAATCTTCTATGTTGCTTATGGCCATATTTTCGCCTGACATTTTACCGTTCACTGAATACAGAAAAAAAAACTCTCGTAGAAGAATTGATGAACCGCTTATTACACCGTCGGTAGGAACATTGAGGTTTATAAGTAATTATCGTCATCGCCGATCACGTTAGCGTTTGCAGACGTTATCGTCAACGTCGTCAACGATAACAAACGTTATCATCAACGGCGATGACGACAATTTATCGATTAACAACCATGCAATATGGGTATCAACGGAATATGCTTGATGAGTAGAAGCGGAAAATCAACATCCGCCGGTATTTTGGAATCCAATATGGTGGACCAAAATCCAATATGGCAGCCTCTAAACAGCGAAAAAGCGTCTAAACCCATGCAATATGGGTATCCACGGAATAGGCTCGATCGGTAGAAGTGGAAAATCAATATCCGCCGCCATATTGGAATTCAAAATGGTGGACCAAAATCCAATATGGCAGCCTCCGGACAGCAAATATGCATCTAAACCAATAAAATATGGGTATCTACGGAAACGGTTTGATGAGTAGAAGCGGAAAATTAACATCTGCCGCCATTTTGTAATCCAATATGGTGGACCAAAATCCAATCGCCTCTAGGCCTCTAAGCAGTGAATATGCATCTAAACCCATGCAATATGGGTGTCTACAGAATGGGCTCGATGAGTAGAAGTATTAATTTAGACAAGGAAAAAAATATATACACAACCACATAAAAACACATAAACAGGGAACATGGCACTTCCTAATACAAAAACAACCATCGTAAAACCGCCATCGAACTCTCTGAATCTCAACACATTGTAAACAGTGAAACTATCGGCTAGCTTCAAATTTATGATACAACTTTTTTCTCTTTTTCTAGCATTTTATAAAATACGGTTAGGCACAAGTCAATTCGATACGCAACTTGCCGCTGAGTTCATTAACACTCCGAATACGATGCCTCCGAAAATCGTGTAACGGCAAGTTTGCAATAGCATAACTTAGCCATTTCTTTATGAATTTCAAAAATTGTGGTACTTCTATAATTTTTAGGGTCTGTAGATTATTTTGTTGTAAAAAGATTTAAAATAGGGTTGTCTGCTTCATTCAAAAGCGAAAAGAGTCGTTACACCTTTTTTTTAAAGGGGTGTTTATGGATTTTGTAAGTGGCCTAAGGTCCATAAATTAGATAAATGGGCACAAATGTTCATAATAAGCCAAAATACAGACATGGTTCCTATAGATGGATCCTGGAGACAACGGAACGGTGCTCCGGAAGATTCGGAACATCTGTAAAATTGGTCAATCCACGAAACTGATCCTAGAGCTCCGTGGTTTTTTCGAAAACACTTGGAGCTGTGATATAAGGAAGAATTTGGGGTCGTGGCATAAACATGGAACCGTCCTTCGAAAGATTCGGAGCATTGGTAAAATTGGTTCATCCATGAAACTGATTCTAGAGCTTAGCAGTTTTTTTAAATCTCTTGGAACTGTGATATAAGGAGAAAAAAAATTTGTCGGGGCGTAAACATGGACCTTGATGGGCATGAGACCGTCTTCTGAAAGATCCGGAACATCCTTAAAAGTGGTAAATCCATGAAACTGATCCTAGGGCTCCGAAGTATATTTCAGAAAATATTAGGAGCTGCGTTATAAAAATGAATTTGGGGTCGTGACATAAACATGAACCTGGATAACATAAAAATTGGACCGTCATTTGGAAGATCCGGAACATCCGTAAAAGTGTTTCATACATGAAACTGTGAAAAAACCGTGATTTTTTTTCGAAAACTTCACAGTTCGAAGTGTTCTCGAGAGAAACGCAAAGTTCTAGAATCAGTATCATCGATGCACCACTTTAACAGATCTTCCGGAAGACGGTTTCATGGTGATTCGGGTTCATGTTTATGTCACGACTCCAAATTATTTCTTATTTCACAGTTCCACGTGCTTGCGAAAAAACCGTGGAACTCATGGATCAGTTTTATGGATTGACCATTTTACGGATGTTCCAGATCTGCCAGCCGACAATCTCATTGCCATGCAGGTACATGTTCATAACCCCTAATTCTTATATCACAGTTCCTAATGTTTTTGATAAAAAAAACTGCGGATCTCTAGGATCAATTTCATTGGTTGACCTCTTTTCTGGATGTTCCGAACCTACCAGAGGACGGCCCCATGGCCATCTGGGTCCATGTTTATGTCATGACCCCAAATCCTTTATTATATCACAGTTTCAAATACTTTCGAAAAAACGTAGAACTCTAGGATCAGTTTCGTGGATTGACCACTTTTACGGATGTTCCGGCGCCGTTGGTACTATAAAAAAACTATTGAAAATGTATAAATGATAATTTTATTACTGTTATAATTAAATAAACGTTTGTCCCAAACCCAGTCGAAATAATCGAGTACCACTTGATTGAACATCGTTCTGCTTGAACCTGAAAAGGTTTTTTAACAGCATTGGGTCCTGCAGTAAGCAGGAGCAAGTCAGCGGTTAAAGGTGGATCACAGCGTTATCACCTTTACAACCAGCGATGGGGTGGAAGGAGACTTGGTTCCCGTTTGACTAAGGGGCTGTTCATTAACTACGTAAACAGTTTAGAGGGGGGGGGGGGGTAGGGGGGTTGGAAATTATCCACGGCTGATACAAATTAAAAAAAAAATTATGAAGAATTGTCTACGCCTGGGGAGGAAGGGGGAGCAAGCATCCTTAAAAACTGTCTACATAGTTAATGAAAAACCCCTAATACCAAATGCGGAAAAGTTATTTGCGTTTTTGTGTACTATGCTGAGGTGCAAATCAACAAAAAAAAAATGTGTGACGAAAAAGTGTCAGTTCATATTGTAGTCGATGTCGATGTCGAATTTAGTGCATATTGATCATAGCAAAATAGCCCAACATTGATCAACCCAGTGTAGTTATACAGGGAAAATTCTGTCAATTCGGAACCATTACATTAAATTTAAATGCGTAAGATGAACGGTGGTCTGATTAGGCTAGCATGAATTGTCGCGAGTTTTGAACCATAACCGAAACATTGAAATAGGAAATGTATGTAATGTCGGCCTAAGTGTCCCTAATTTGGGCCCATACATAAATTCAGCAATTGACTAAATTTTTAATAGCAACCAAAAATATCCATTAGTACCGTCCCAATGACGCGTTCATCTAGATACAATTGATAAATAGCCGATTTTTAGCAATGGGCCCAATCTTAGATAGGCCAACATTAGAGCCATTTCCCCTACTTGAAAAATTTAAGATAAAGTATAACAGTCAAAAATGCTTGACATACATCAATTTGGCGTAGTTATACGTCATTCTGCGGTCGTGTCTAGGACACAACCCTTTGATTTTTCCCTTATGCATTACAGTGGTGACATCTCTGTAGATAAATTGTCACTATTTCGGGGACAGTCTCAAAAAAATCTAGAAAAATCCGGAAAAATATCCCGAAAGAAAGTCAGAAAACAGATACTCTCGGGTGTGATACCAGAATTATTATTGGGGCAAACCGGGAGAAATCTGGATAATCTGCCAGAAGAAGTTGGAAGTTAAATGAAAATACGGAGTGAGCACGTTTTCCAGAGTAGATCAGAAGGACTTCTTAAAGAAATTTCTAAGGGAAAGTGTCGGGGGGGGGGGGAACCAATTCTACTTAGAAGAAATTTCCGGGAGAAGTAGGGAAAAGGAATCTTGGTATGGTGGGAAAAATACAGGGGAAGCTTGAATTCTTCATGCATCTTCAACAGAAGTTGATAAATGATCATTCTAATACGCCTATCTGATTGCTGGATAACATTATTTCCTGATTTCCAGGAATTTCCAGGAAGAGTCATCAGCTTTTTCTAGATTCCCGGGTGTCGAAAAAAAAATATCGGGAAATGAAAGCACTGGTCATGTCTCTTGCAAAATAAGCATTGTCACTGAAAAACTAGATTTGAGCCTTACAGACAGACAACGTGTCTCCATTCCATCACTTTTAAATCAGATATTCGCAAAAACTGGAAACCACCTAAATCGTCCGTTCGGTTATCAACCTCTTGACCTGGCCACTCTTTGGGGTTTAACAAAAAATACACAACGACATGCCTTGCTTTTGCAAAACCGGGGACACTTATGTCCGAGCGAGGATTTTAAACTTAGATTATCGAGTGATGCAATCTGCTGCAAACTAAATTCTCCAAGGACATCCTACTAGCTTAAGCGCTCGGTAACAAGGCTCTCATCGCACTGCTCCGCGATCACAATCTCCATACACACAACGCAGGATGTTTTTCTGTGCTTCTATTCAACTCCAGCGTAGTATGGACTGGAAGTATGATTAATGAGATCCGATTAAGCCGAACCATATTTTTTTCTCTCGCTTCAGCGGTCATCAAGATTTTGATCCTTTTAAACACGACGCAGCACTAGCCCGTGGCCGTTTCCGCTATCGGTTGGATTCGATTCGAAATAAATCAGCAGAGTGCGGCGGTGCTGAATTGCATGAAAAATAAGTTCAAGCACGATTTTTTTTTATCGAGGTGGAGCACGCCGCGTTACGACTTGTAGGGAATCCCCTTCGGCGTTCTATATCTGCATCGTAATCGAGCAATCTTTTGGACACCACTATAGGGTCACTGCTGCGCAGGGACGATGACGACGTGTTGCTGACGACGGCGCTGCCGTTGATGACGGATACACAGTGATTAATTAATATCAGTCCACGGGAGGTAATTAACACAATAATGTAGCGAAATTGATACCGCTTGCCGTTGGCTAGAATGTGACCCACTAGAACTCTAAAGCTCGATGACCTAGAGCCGATTGGGGTACATATACGGTTGTTCGATCGGATCAGCTCTCAAACTTTTTTGTTAGGCATAATCAGGCGGCCATTAGTGGCCGGTTAATTAAGATGTGTTTATTTGTATTGAATCAATCGGCAAATTTTTCGGAATGGTCATTGATTATATAGCTGAAATATTGAATATAAACACAGAAGAAACGTTTACCTGACACGCACTGATCGCAATCTCTAGGTGTACATTTTGAGATCAGCTTCTGTTTGTGTGTAGAAAACTTCAATGCTCAGTTACAAGTGTTCCCCTGCCATATCGCGGTTGTTGTATCTGGGCTGCACATGTCACACTGTGCAGCACTGAATTCGTTTTTGCGTAGTCGACATACCGATCCGGGGGTGTCAACCGGTTGCTTATTTGAAATTCTAATTAATTGTTGCGTCCAGCGCATAAATCAGAACAAATTTATAGCCCGTGGATGAAACCGCTGCCACTGACTACATATAACGAGCTGTGGAATAGTCAGCTGCGGCTGGCAGGTTTGTGGCCGACAAATTGCGTTTTGTCTATCTGTTTAAAGAACTAAAGCTGCTTATTGCTGCGGGTTGGGTGCATTCAATTTATTCAAATTTATCAATGATCGGAAGATCTGATGTCAATCATCGATAAATTAATGGTTGACCTGTTTCCGACCCGCACAGAACATGATCGGTGCTGTGTACTTGTATTTCACTTCCGGGCTCCGGTCATCCATCAATATGATGATGCGTCCGTAAGTGTGTTCCACTCTCTTAAATGGATGCATCCGATCAGGTCACAAGGCTTCAATTATAAGGTGGAACGTCTGCGTCTGTGCAGATAAACGAGTACAGCATGGCAGCGGGTGACTTGCGATGTCGGAAATGGTATGTTAATGCGGTCAACTTTGCTGCAGTTATGTCCTTTTTAATGATGCATAAATTAATCATGCGCCGCTTATTAATGGCTTGCAGTGCCGCCATCGAGATTTTCTTGTGTTGTTGGGTTGCTCCTAGAATCACTATCAAAACTATGTCTCTGCAGGAAAAGGTGCTCTACTCGTTTGGCAATAACATCCCAAGATAGACTTTGTTTTTTCGAATCCTTCCACGGATGGGAATTATTTTTATCAAGCCTCATTTTTTTTCCTAAATTATTATTTTGTATTTATATCAACATCCCAAGATACAATCTATACTTGTAGAAACGCCTTCTTGATGATTTTATAAAGTTGCATACTAAATAAATAGCCGCACTATTTTTGTCACCACTTCTTTTCAAGCTTTGTTGTTGATTCAAGCGGAAATCTAAGCCTTCGATGTTCCGCTGCAGCAACGGAAAGTCGGCGGGTCCCGACGAAATCGGGTACCCTCTACTCAAGAGGTTACCAACGCCAGGTCAGCTACGGATGCTGGAGCTTTTCAACAAGCTCTGGCTCACCAACTCGTATCCAGCGTCGTGGAAAGAGAGCTTAGTCATTTCCATCCCAAAAGCCAATGAAACATCCCGTGAAGCTAGCAAGTTCCGGCCAATAGTCTTGACATGCTGTATGGCCAAGGTCCTGGAGCAAATGGTCAACAGGAGGCCAAAGCATTTCCTTGAAGCCGAAAACCTGCTAGACCACCGACAGCACGCCTTCCGTCAAGGGTACGGAACGTCAACTTATTTTGCAACATTAGGGGAGGTCCTCAAGAGTGCCAACGATAGCGGTCTCCACACCGAGATCGTCTCGTTGGATATATCGAAGGCCTTCAACAGGACGTGGACGCCCCTCGTCCTAGAGCAGCTTGTCAACTGGGGGCTGTGTGGACCCATGGTCCACTTCATCAAAAATTTCCTGACCGATCGCTCTTTCAGAGTCGCAGTTGGCAACACGAGGTCTCAGCTTTTCAGAGAAGAGACGGGCGTCCCACAAGGTTCAGTTATCGCCGTTACCCTCTTCCTTGTGGCCATGAACGGTGTTTTCGGAGGATTGCCGAAAAATGTTTACATTTTCGTGTATGCAGACGATGTACTTATCGTAACCACCGGCCCAACAGCAGCACGTAACAGGATCAAGGCCCAGGCAGCAGTTTCCGCTGTAGCCAGGTGGGCCAGCGTGGTAGGTTTTCAGCTTTTGGCCACCAAAAGCGTCAGGTTCCACGTGTGTCCATCCCGGCACCGTGTCAGCGGGCCACCTATTAAAGTTCAAAGCCAGCCCATACCACTGAAGAAGACGGTCCGTATTCTGGGGGTACTTGTTGACCGGTCCCTCAACTTCGAGCAGAACTTTAAGGCGATCAAGAACGACTGTCGCAGTAGGATCAACTTGATCCGCACTATCTCTCGCCCCCTTCGGTCTAACAATCGCGACACTCGTTTCCGGGTTGCAAGAGCCGTCATCGATAGTCGCCTACTGTACGGTCTTGAGATGACGTGCATCGCCACAGAAAAGCTCGTGCAGATACTAGCACCAACTTTTAACACCTACGTTCGGATTGTCTCCGGTCTTCTTCCGTCAACGCCCGTCGATGCCGCATGCATCGAAGCGGGTATTCTGCCCTTCCACCATCGTATAACCGCAGCAATTGCAACGAAAGCCGCTGCCTTTATCGCAATGACCTCCGGAAATGACAGGATCTTTCTCCTCGATGAGGCATGACTGCCAATTCGGAGCTCCCCCCAGTGGCCAAGGTCCACTGGTACGGAGACAAAAGTTGGCGCATACCTCCACCAAAAATCGAGAGTCGGATAAAAAGCAGGTTCAAGGCTGGAGATAATTCTGCAGCGCTGAAGAGACCAATAGCTGAACTGCTGGGCTCGGACTACCCAACCCATGCCCACATATACACAGACGGATCGCTTTCCCGAGCCGGGGTCGGAATTGGAGTAGCCGGAATTTCAGCACCGATGAGTAGCAACCTACCGCCACAATGCTCAGTTTTCTCCGCCGAAGCTGCAGCCATCTTTGTTGTTTGATACAAGCCCTTACATCGGAGACCATGACTCACCCCTGGATACAGGGTATTGTGGAGGCCACACCTCCGAACACGGTGTTTTCCTGGATCCCTGGGCACTGCGGTATCCCAGGAAACAGCGAAGCCGACAGCCTGGCAGGGTCTGGACCAGCTGGCCCCCGTTACACCGACGATGTGCCACTACAAAACATAAAGCGATGGATAGTCAGCAAAATGTGGGAAGCCTGGGAAGCAGAGTGGTGCCAATCCCAATCCCTCTTCATCCGAAGAATCAAAGGAACGACGAGCAAGTGGACGGATATGTCGAAACTACGGGACCAGAAGGTGGTTTCTCGTCTTACGACAGGCCATACAAGGATCTCACATAGTTTTGGTGGGACGCAGTTCCACAGAATGTGCTACGTTTGTGGAACCACAGCATCGGTGGAACACATCCTATGCCTGTGTCCGCAATACCAACAACTACGGCAGCATTATGCACTTCCCAACAGCATAAGGGACATACAGGGCGACGAACCTTCCATTTCCTCAAGGACGCTGGGTTATACAACACCATTTAGGTCCTTTTAACTTTCTTTTGGCTGACGGTACATCTCTACCGGACGGGGGATTACCCCTCCTACGGTGGAGCTCCGATCTCTTTCAAAACCCTACCTAACTTTGATGTACCAGATTGTTTTTTTTTTCTCGTTGTCTGTTAGTCTTTTTACTGGAATCTGTTTTAATTGCTTCTATTTGAGTACATGTGAATTGTAAGCCAACTCCGTAACAAAATTTGCTGGCAGAACCCCCCTCTGGGGCCTCCCATTTTATAGAGATGAACTAGCCAACGGCTAAAAATCTCTCTAATAAAGTTAAAAAAAAAAAAATTCAAGCTTTGTTCACACAAATCTGCAGAATCTGTTCAATTACAAATATGAGCGTTGTATAGAGTACGTTGAAAAGCATTTATTCAACAGTGCAACTTCGAAGCAGCATCAATTCTGCTATTTTTTAGATGGGTAAGCTTTTATTAAACTTCACTGCTGATTGAACTTATTAGTTGCATACGCCTCTCATTGTATAGTTTATACAACCAACAGCTAAATTAGTTAGCTACATTTGAATTCGTAAATAGGCTCTTATCGCATATTACTATTATTATTATTATTATTATTATTATTATTATTATTATTATTATTATTATTATTATTATTATTATTATTATTTGGATTTCCTGGTTATAATAGGATACACACGTTTTATATATTTATTACATTTGGCATAAATGTCTTCAATGTAATCTATAACAGTGGTCAAGTACTAATCCAAGATATTTCACTTGGTTTGACCAGGAAATTGGAACTCCGTTCATAGTGACTGTGTGACTACTACTAGGTTTTAAAAAGGAAGCCTTAGGTGTTTGTGGAATTAGTATAAGTTGAGTTTTGGAAGCGTTGGGAGAAATCTTCCATTTTTATATGGTAATAGGAAGAGAAAATCCCTAAACTTTTCTGAAGTATGCAGTAAATAACACGAAGACTTCTTCATTTAGCGGAAATGCCTGTGTCATCGGCCAACAAAGATTTGTGGCAACCCTGAGGCAAATCAGGGAGGTCCGAAGTGAGAATGTTATACAATATAGGTCCAAAAATGTTACCCTGGGAAACTTCAGCTCTAACATGTAGTCGTTCAGAATTGAAATTTTTATAATTTTCCTGCAGAGTTCTGTCAGTTAAATATTTTTGAACTCATTTCATAATATAACGTGGAAAATTAAACTTTTTCAATTTAGCAATCCAACCTTTATGCCAAACACTGTCGAATGCTTTTTCTATGTCTAGAAGAGAAACTTCAGTTGAGCAGCCTTCAGATTTGTTTGAGCGAATTAAATTGGTAACTCTTAAGAGGTCCTGAGTAGTTGAATGCTCATTCTGAAATCCAAACTGCTCATCTGAAAAAATCGAGTTCGTATTGATGTGAGACATCCTTCTTTTCAAACATATTTTTTTAAAAGTTTAGTTATAGAAGAAAGCAAATTTATTGGACGGTAGCTAGAAGCTTCAGCTGGATTTTTATCCGGCTTCAAAATTGGAACAACTTTATCAGGAAAATATGCCAATTGGAAACATCTGTTAAATCATTGTACCAAGAAAGACAAGGTACTCTCTGGGAGTTTTTTGATGAGGACATAACAAATGCCATCATCATCTGGAGCTTTCATATTTTGTTTTTTTTTGTGTTAGATCACAATTCGTCCAAATCAGTACCCCAGGAATCATCATAAATATTTTTCCGAGAGAAAATATTCAGATAATCCCAAGCATTCTCAATAAGACTAGTAAGACCAAACTGAAATTATGGGAACTCTCGAGCTGCTAAGCAAGTTTCTGAGCATTTTTCGGAATTTGTGATCCAAATTTTACCACCTTCTTTAAGCGTTGGAATAGGCTTTTGAGGCTATTTCAAACATTTTGTGAGCTACCAAAAGGGTTTGGAACTCGGGTTTAATTTCGACACATTATTTTCAAAAGTTTTGTTGCTCAGGGCATTTGTTTTTGCAAATCGCGACAGATAATTTTCAAAGCAGGATCGCGTGTTCTTTGATATTGCCCCTTACGAACATTTTTCAGATGGCTCAAATTCTGAAGATCATCGTCTATTATAATTGAATCGAATTTAACCTTGCATTTTGGTACTGAGGCAGCTCTTGCTTCAACTATAGAAGTAATCAGAGATTCAAGAGCATAATTAATTTCATCTTTGGTTTGCAAAGGAATGTTTGGATCAAAGTTATATTCCATAAATATTCGATACTGCTCCCATCCAGCTCTATGGTAATTGAAAGTAGATCTGTTGGGGTTAGACATTTTTTCTTGGGCTATTTTAAAAGTTACTGGAAGGTGATCAGAACCGAAGTCAGCATGGGTAACCAATTGGCTACAAAGTTGACATGAATTAGTTGTTGGGCTATTTGAATATTGAATAGTGTAATAACCTGCAGAACTATCATCAAACAGAATATTACCCTTGGAATTGGTTTGAGCATTTTTCCATGAGTGGTGTTTTGCATTAAAATCACCAATAATGAAGAATTAAGACCTAGGTTTCTGAAGGTCACCCTTGAGAAAATGCTTTTGCTGGCTTTTGCATTGGAATAGCATTTAGGCAGCTATAAACGTAAGTTGTCCAAATTTTATTTCGACAGAAACTTTGGTTTCAAACGAAGAACGTATTTGATGTTTGACATGTTTTTGAACAACGATGGCAACGCCACCACAGGTTTCATCAAGACGATCATTTCGACAAATGAAATAATCTGCGTCTTTTTTAACGTTATGGTTAGGTTTAAGAAACATTTCAACGGTGACATGCACGTTATGAACTTTCAAAAAGTTAAATAGCTCATCTTCATTATCTTTAAGAGATCGAGCATTCCAATTCAAAATATTTAATGATTTAAGATCCATTACTGAATTTCGATGTCATAACGATATTGTTCGCAAATTTACTTCCGTTTGAGCTTGTTTTCAGCATATAAGTAATCATGTCGATTAATGATTTCTGTAAAAAATCTATATTAGAGGGACAGTAATTCTACCAAAGTCAAAATTATCAAAATTTCCATTAGAATTATGATGGCTAGAATTTTGATTTCGGTTTATACTAGCTGCAATAGCAGCATAGGTAGCTCCATTAACTCGCTGAACATTGTTAGCAGCGAGGGGAGTAGGTATAGATGAAGAATTTGAAGTTTGTGACCTGTTTGTACCTAAGGGTACGAATGTAGAATTTGTTCCTCGCTGTCGCTAAGAACGACATTGTAGGATCCCTTTGCAAGTCATATATTCCCAAAAAACGTGGTTCTCATCACAATTTGAACATTTAAATTTCTTAGGAGTTTCCTTCACAAGACAGTCGTCCTTTGTGTGAATGAAATCACCGCAATTCATGCATTTAGCTGGCATGTAGATTTTTTTTTTCCGTGACCCCATCCCTGGCACAAATTTTCTGCAGTCTTCCTGAAGTGTTTCCACTTGACACGGACTTGGAGCATAAGGCTAACATTTTTTAAGGCCTTAAGGTTGTTCACTAGAAATTTTCATTTTGATTACTTGAACAGGCTCAACTCCAAGTAGCTATGTCAATTCATCTTTGATCTGATCCAGGGATTCAGCACTGGGCAACATACGTTCGGTATTGGTGTCGTAAGTGAAAGGTTTGTGTTGCTTCTCAGTAAGATACTTTAGAAGAAATTTGAATCCGTCCAAGGTTTCAACCAATACACGGCATTCACCCCGACAGCCAGTTTGTACTGAAAACTTGCATTCAACGAAGTTCAAACATTCCGTGCGAAATCCTTTTTGGCATTAAGCCGGGAATGTTTAATGGAATTTTGCTTTGATCATTCTCAGCATCCGTGAGCATATAAAATTGATTGCTCAAATAAATTTCATCAGAAGACGGATCGCTATATTGGCCTTTCTTTTGCGGTTAGGTACCAAAACGTTTCTCTAAATCGTCTTCCAAGCAGATTACGATAAGAATTCGAAGGAACGAAGAGAAATTTTCCAAATTGATATCCGGGTAGGATTACCTCGGGTAGGGTCTGAACAAGGATCGAAGATGATTAAGAATACAACAAGGTATAACATTTGCAGGTAGTATTTAGCATTGAAAAGTGCTGTTTAATTTTGTTGTAGTTGTAGGTAACCGTAACACTTCCTTAGCAAATGGATCCGCACAGCAAGAGAGCACGATGCGGACTGAAATTAAAGACTGGTTATTTCAAAGGCACACTTACATACCTGGTGACAGAATTCAGATCCATGTTGTGCACTATCCAATTGGTCTAATAAATTTGAATAAATTTGCCAAAAACAGATATCTTCTATCTAGTTGGGATTTCAAGTAAGAGAGTGCCACACTTAATAATTTGGAAAATAAACACATTTTCAATGCTACCTTTCCCATCAGACTAAGGCCATGTTGTCCTCTGCTGTCGGAAGAAGTCGTCTCAACTCTACTCGATCCATGGCCACACGTCGCCAGCCTTGTAGTCTTTGAAAAAAAAACACCAAGTGCAGTGCTACGACTTTGAAGGTCATCCACGAGCAGAGTCCAGGTCTCCTGGCCGAAGAGGTCCACCGGTCTAATCAGCGTCTTGTAGATAGTCAGCTTCGTGCGGCGGCAAATTTTATTCGACCGGAGCGACCTCCGGAGTCCAAAGTAGGCACGATTCCCTGCCATAATGCGGCTTTGAATTTCTCTGCTGGTATCATTTTCAGCGGTCACCAGTAAGCCCAAATACACGAAATCATCGATCACCTCGATTTCATCACCGTCAATCTGAACTCAGGGTGGGAGGCTAACATTGTTTTCCCTAGAACCTCTTCCTCTCATATATTTCGTCTTCGATGCGTAGATGGCAAGTCCAATCCGCCTAGCTTCATCCTTTAGTCTGATGTACGTTTCCGCCATCGTCTCAAAGTTGCGTTCCATGATGTCGATGTCATCGGAGAAGCCAAGAAGCTAGATGGACTTCCTGAAGATCGTGCCACAAGTGTCTATCCCAGCTCTTCTGATGACACCTTCTAACGCGATGTTGAATAGCAGACACGAAAGTCCATCGCCTTGCCGTACTCGAAAGTCCGTACTAGAACAACGCACATCACTCGATCCATCGTCGCCTTGAACAATCGAGTCAGTTTATCCGGAAATCCGTACTCGTGCATAATCTACCATAGCTGATCTCGATCGATTGTGTCGTATGCGGATTTGAAATCGATGAACAAATGATGTGTGGGCACGTTGTATTCGCTCCATTTCTGCAGAACCTGCCGAATCGTGAAAATTTGGTCCATGCTAGCGCGGGCACTCATGAACCCCACCTGGTATTGCCCCACGAACTCTCTTGCAAATGGTGACAGGCGGCGGCATAGAATTTGGGAGAGTACCTTGTAGGCGGCGCTTAGCAGTGTGATCGCGCATTATTTGCAGCAATCCAACTTGTCGCCCTTTTTGTAGATTGGGCATACGACACCTTCCATCCACTCCTCCGGTAATATCTCCTCCTCCCAAATCTTGGCAATCACCAGTTCAGCGCTCTAGCCAGGTCTTCACCATCGTATGTTAATGCTCACTTGCGACCTCACTTGGTAGTTGATCTACACCAGTTACTTTGTTGTTCTTCAGCCTGTCGTCTTCTGCGCGTGCTCCAAGGACTGCTTATCGTAGAATTTCCGGTTGTCGTTTACGCGGTACATCGCCTCGCGATCTCGGACTTCCTGCTGACGCTTCTTCATTTGAAAAACCTAGTTTTGTCTGTACCGCGCTTGTCTGTATCGCTACACATTCAATCTCGTGCGATGTTGCAGCGTTCTCGCCCGTGCTGCATTCTTCTCACCTACTAACAGTTTGCATTCGCCGTCAAACCAGTCATTTCTTCGGTCCAGGATCGCAGTACCTAGTGCCGCAGCAGCAGTACTACCTATGGCGAAACGCATGTTCCTCCAACCATCTTCAAGAGTAGCAGCGCCCAATTGCTATTCCGCTGTGCGTAGTCTTGGGCAACTCTGGCGTCCCGTAATTGCTCAATGTTGGATCGCGGCGTTCGGATGTCTCGGGTGTTATGCACCGTCGAGAGTTTTGAGCGCATGCAACTGCATCTAGGTAGTGGACTGAATCTATGTTCGCACTGCGGTACGTGCGGACGTTTATAATGTCGGAGAAGAATTTCCCGTCGATTAGAACGTGATCGATTTGGGAAAATGGTACGTAGGACTACCATTCCACGGGAGGCTGCACGCATCGTTGACCGTTGTCGTTCGATACGCAGGCTGTTTGGCCCAATTGCCGTTCTGTACATTGCCTCCCATCCTACCTGAGCGTTCATGTCGCCGATGACGATTTTGACGTCCCGTTACGAACAGCCGTCGTACGCCTGCTCCAGCTGCGCATAGAACGCTTCTTTCTCGTCGTCGGGTCTCCCTTCGTGTGGGCAGTGCACGTTGATGATGCTGTAGTTGAATAAACGGCCCTTAATCCTCAACTTGCACATCCTCGCGTTGATCAGCTGCCAACCAATCACGCGTTGGCGCATCTTATCCAGCACTACAAAGCCGGTTCCCAGCTCGTTGGTGGTGCCACAACTCTGATAGAAAGTAGCCGCTCGATGCCCGCTTTTCTATACCTTTTGTCCCGTCCAGCAAAGTTCCTGCAGTGCTACGACTTCGAAGTTGCGTGGTTGAAGTTCGCAATAGATTAAGCTATCACAGCCCGGGAAGCCGAGCGATTTGCAGTTCCATGTTCCGAGCAATTGTAGTCCTTATTTGTTGCGTAGATCTGTGCCGATTGTTCCAATCCTTATTTATTTCACCCTCATAAGTATTACGGGGTTGGAGAATTGGGTAGGGTATTAGGTCAGGATTTGCCTCAAGCTGGTGATACGGCCAAAAGCGTACGTTTTTTTGGAGGAACTTGAGAATAAACCCACGATCTTCTCATTGCTAGTAAGTAAAAGTGGCAGCTGCTATGCCAACCGAGTTCCTCAATTTGTAATTCTAAATGGAATTTATATGAACTAAATAAATAAAAATAAATGATCTCACCGAGCAGTCCTTAAAGCTCTCGAATGCAGTAAATGTTCCGAAACGTCTCTTTGATCTTGACTAAGAAAAACCGCTACACCTTGCCAGCCGTCGGAACGAGATGCATCGAATCAGTATGTGTATCTAGCTGCTGCCTTCTGAAACTTGATGACATGGGGTTCGTTTAGAGTCACGGAAAAAGAGACTCCAATCTTGAATCACTTCGGAAATAATGATCAACCAATACTGTTTAAAAAATATGCCGAAATATTTATGGTAATTTTTGTCCTCGCAAAAAAAAAAAAATCACAGTGGAGCAAATGCACGTCAAACTTGCCTAAACCAATAATAATAAAAAAAAAGTTAAAGAAATTGTTTCATTTGCATTTAAGTCTACGGTTAGCCTGTTTTCACCGAATTTGGCAAAAACAGCTACATAAAATATTATCGCCGGCGCCGGTGGTGTAGTGGTAAGCGTGACTGCTTTCTAACACCCCGATGGGTATGGGTTCAATCCCAGCCGCGGTCGGTGGGATTTTTCTGAGCCATAAAAATCTCTGGTTACGTCTTCCTTCGCAAGGGAAGTAAAGCCGTTGGTCCCGGCCCATGTGTGTTAAATGGGTGCGATATCCTACGCAGGTGTGGAAGCTGCCTTCCTGCACATTCGATTGTTGTCAATGGATGGCAATCGATGTCCGTCGGTGATTGGCACTAGATTACGGAACAGAGACCGACGTTAAATAAAGGAAAAAAAAATAATATTATTAACAATAGTTGTTATTTGATTTCAATGGTAAACATAACGGGTGTTCAATAAAAAATGAGCATGATTTAAGTGCCGTCCAGCGCTCTTGTGAGAGCATCGCGACTAAGTTGCGTCGTACGGCGGACCAGGGCCCCTTCTCCAATATTCGTTGACGTTTTTTGAAGAATAAACATTATGTTTTTAATAAACATTACTGAATTCGTGGATTTTTTTTACTAGCTATATGATTGAAAAAATTCTCATTTTTTATTGAACACCTGTTATTCTTTTTTGTTTTGTATTGAATAATATTGTAAAATAAAATAAAAACATAAATTGAGTGAACAATAAAAGCTGTTAATAATTTGAGTAATTATCCATCGGCTATGTTTATAAACAAGCAGTAATCGATTTCCCTCCATTTAAGACGCATGACCCTTTTTCCCCATAGGGGTTGACACTCTTACCGCATGTCAGCTTAAAAAAAACAGAACTAAGATGACATTTTGAAAAAATTGTAAGCACTTTTTGCCGAGCTTTAATTTGCATTACATTGCTGATTTTTGAAGGCAACGGTATGAACTTGCAACACGGTGTACAAACTGCTACAAATATTCACTAGTTGGTAAATATAGAACGTACAATTTTTAAGAGGGTACTCTTGCCCCACTAGACCCTACAAGTACCTACGCTCTTTTACAACCTCTCTCTGTTCTCTTGGTCTCGATAGTTATAACAAGCAAGCTCGCAATTGGTAGATTGCGCCCAAAAACTTTGATCAATTTTCAATACTTTTCTAATGATAAACTACGATAAGCATTAAACCATACGAATCTTACATCAAATCTCAAATTTCAAAAAATTGAAATTCATCGATAAATGACTTGGCTATAAGCTTTTAAAACCTAACCCTATTTTGTCACACAATTTTTATGATTTGCATCCCAGTATAGTGCACAAAGACTTAGCCCTACATCAAAAATTGTCATTGTTCTCGGTGATTCAACATAGTGACTATGTGCAAGAATCATTTAACAACCGAAATAACCGCCAAGACCCAAAACCATGTTGAATTGACCACCACTCCGACCAAAACCGTGACAACAACGATAGACCAATTTCCGTTGGAAAAGGCCAAAACCCACGGCCGAAACGTCTCCTAGTCGATACCATTATGTTCTATGCAATAGTGAAATGTATCATACGGATACCAACGCAACTGACCAATTTGCCTTCAATCTATCACTCTAGAAATAACAGAATCATCCAAAGGTGTATAGCTTTCCTCTACCTTTGATAAAAACCCACCTCCTGCTTTAGTGCAAGATCACATTAATTGCCTTACCACACGTACAGCCCCCGTACACAGTTCATTTCTAGCCGGCAGCCATCAGTTGGGTAAGAGTATAGGACATACGACATCGATAAAAATAGATCCTGTAAATTTGCGACGAAATAGGTATACCGAGCAGATAAAAACACTACATTGTATAAGCTTGTAGAAAATGTGTTTTCAACACACGATCGGCCGTTTGTTTGGTTGGGTCATCGGGGCGGCCTTCTGGTGGATTAATAAACGATCGAGATGAACGATAATTTCCAGTTTCCTGTACGGTTGTCGGTGCCGGATCAAAAGTAGATACGCCCGCGTGTGTCACCCAAAAGCTATTCGATATTCGACTACACGGGAAAACGTGATATGTATCCCGAAGGGCAACCGTCTGTTGGGACAATCAACGCCATTTTCCATTGCACAATTCCTCCTTGAAATTTGACACCCTACAGCACCACGTTTCAGGAGGAGATGGTGTACCTTTGATTCCCGCATCCCGACGGGGGGTTGCTCCGATGGCCTTACATAAAATCAACCATCCGTAGTGGGTAACGATGATAGCAGTTTCCGTCATACGGATATCTTCTTTTGTTGAAAGTGGTACCAGCTACCTACTTAATAGCGAAGTGCGTAGCGTACAGAAATTTCCAGCGAACAAGCTTGGTAATGAAACTTGTTTGAGTTCTAGAAAATTGCACTCTCGTTCTCATGTCGCGTCGTCGCCAGGTGTAGCAGCTAACGAGAAAAAGTTCACCTTTTCCCCGGTGCAGTTCAAGACCTTCGGCAGGTCAATTCCGCGATGTGAGCGCTGCGCACTCTCTGCGCGCAATTATCGGAGAGCCACATTTGATACAGTTCTCACAGTGAAGTGCATCAAGCGGACATATTTATTGCGCTGCTGCCTTAGAGAGCTGCATAGCCAAGAATGCCAGCCGCTAGGGATGTTCATTTGAGAGAGATACGCCTAATTGTTATGGTTATAGTCGATTCCGGTGGGACATCCCAACGTGCAGATTAATCATATTTTCTCAGCGTGCCTGAAAACCTTGATTGTCTGCACTTATGGGCGTCGTTTTTTTACCTTTCCTGCTGATATATAGGTTCACAACAGGAGGAAAGCCCAAAGCTTAAAGTCCTACATGCTCAACCGATTAAATTATAATCCGCAACATTATTTCCATGCTCTCACATTCGGTCCACCAAAGAAAGAGAAGGAAAGATACTTTGATCGGTGCTGCAACTGCAATAAAGTCATTGAGCAAAATTGTGATTAATTATATGAATTATGGATCGAATACATTTAAGGATGCAGAGTAGCAACACAAATTATTTATCATTATAAATTTAAATATAATTGCAGTTTATGGACAAATTGAAGCACAGTTTTCGTTTCAAGTACCAGCCTGGAAAGGTGTGGGATGATTTCAGTTTAGATACCTCACTGTTGACATTTGCACGTATCGCATTAAACTTGTGCAAATATCTCCAGTCTTTCGGAGCAGCTCAGAACAGCTCTCGGAGCCATTAATCATTCATTATTGAACAGTAATATTTTCACAGCCTTGTTATTCGACACGCGGCGGATGGATGTATGACATTCAGATACTCGCTCAGGGGCGCCAAACAATGCCTAACAACATAATCACCAGTCTAGTGGTGTTTGATATTTCATCCATATGGCCATCACGTGCATCTCCCGGGTGATTTGTCAGCGCGATATCAATCGACTGGTTTACGGATTCGTGTTGGAGTATTAAATCCGCATTTACATAGGCTGTTCTTTTAGTATATATAGTGCGTATCAGACAGGGGTTCCATTTGGTCGTAAGTGCAATGCGGTCGGTCATTAACGTCACCATGCCGGGAGTAGTGAGTTCGATTCCCGATTCGGTCAAGGGTATGCTTTTCTTGACTTAGGCAGATGCTACCACGGTTTTCTGATAGCTAATGTTTATACGCCAGAAAATGCAAAGTGGCATCAAAGCAATGGCTTCCAAATAAACTTAACTTAAAAACGGCATAAAATAGAACATCAAAGTAGTAGAAAAAGCATCCGATGGGCGTCACATACGTGAATATTAAAATCAATTTAAAATGATTAAATGCAAACAAAGACCGTGAAGAGCCTCCCACATTAGATCCGTTTGCGTTGCGTTGACGTAAATTTGACTGATAGACAATAGATTGATCTGACACTTTGCCCCAATGCGTCCGATCCGGATCTAATGTGGGTGGCCCTTGATTAATCAGATCTACTAAAATGGTACAGATAGTCACATGGAATTAGATTTCCATCTTCAATGTAGAAAAAATAACTAGTCCAATCTAAATTTGTTAGATCCACAACAGCGCCAGCTACATCCACACAATATTTTTGGGAGACAATGATGGTTAGTAGGGCGATAATTTGTTCAGAATAATGGATTTCGGTTCCATTGTAACCCGACTTTGCGCATTGCCTTTGAAATTTGTATTCAAATTCCGCCATTCCATAGCAAACCGATATAGTGGTTCTCATAATTTCGTTAAAAAATTGTAGTTTTGTTCCTTACCGCAAAATATTAGACCAGATTTTTTTTTATTTTGTCATTAGGGTGACCATTTCCATGTTAGGATGGTCAAAAACATCGTTTTTTCAAAAAAAAATTTTTTGGACAATTTTAAAGATCAAAATATCAAATGTAAAGCAATTAATACTTTTTTAAAAAATACAATGCACAGTGGTCCAGAGCGGAAAAATACATGGACATTGGGTTTCAAGAAAAACAGTTTTTTGACCATAACCTTTTTTGCTTTGTATTTAAAAGAAACTATTTTTCAGAACACTTTTAGAACTTTAAAAAACACACATTTTGATCACCGTATTATGACGTTTGGACCACTAAATAAAAAGATATCGTAATTTTAAGGTTAGAAACAAGTATTTTTCAAACTAATATAACTTTTAAACGCGCAAGGCGAAGAAATTCGGTTCTATACTTGCGGAAAAAATGGCAGAGTTATCATTTTTTCAACTCGAGATATTTGAATTAGAAAATTGTCATTTTTAAAGGAAAAAAACCATAGAACATGAATAAAAGTGGCAATAACCGGTCATTCACCGAAGTCAGTAGGAATTTACCGGTTTTTTGAACAGCAGATCAAGTCACCAAAATTTTCCAATGACCGTTAAACGTGATAAATCAATAAATTTGACAAATTTTATTGTTTTTATAGCTAAATGGGGTAAGCTAAACAAAGTCTGTACAAGTTCGGAATTCATTTACTAATTATTGGATTTTTAAAAGATTTTCAAACTTTTATCGAACAGTTCTGTAGCTCAAAATTTACCGATCGGTAGAGGCCTGGATTAGTGTGCATGACAAATGAACTATGTTTACCAATGAAATCAAATGAAAACTATTGTTGTTGATATTTTATGTAGCTGGTTTTGTCAAATTTGGTGAAAACAAGCTTACCGAAGACTTTAATGGGCAATGAAGCAATTTCTTTTACATTTTTGTATTATTTTATTTACAAATATAGGGGTGGCACTCTTGCCCCGTGTGAGTTTTTAAGAAAATTACTTTTGGCCAATTATAGGGAATAGTTATATATTCTTTCTTATTGGTAATTCAATATTTCATTATTAGTAATGCCTCAATGCAGGAATTGTAGAAAACAATATTGGGAAATTCCAAAATCCTTATTTTATGATGTCTTTGTAATTTCTATTTTTGACACATCAGCACAAAATGTTGTTTTGCAATTTTTGTAATACTTCATTTTGGACATAACTTTCTATAATGCTGCATAGGGACACCATTCATAGTTTCATGGGAGAATTAGCATTGAAAACATGTTAATTTTCAAAATTATAGAGGGTGGCACTTTAGCCCCATATGATACTCAAGCCCCACCCGACCCTACTTACGGTGTGTGATGTGGGTGTGTAGTATGAGGGGGCCGGCCGGCGACGTTGGGATCAAGCTTCTGAGGGGTTGATGCTGCTGGCGATGATGGTTACAATCGGGTGATCTTCGAGCTCGTTTCTAGCACTCGTTCCACAACGAGCTGGGAAAACTGCAGGCTTGTACGATCAGTCCACGTTCCATTTTGTTCTAGTTCATTTTATTGATAACCTTGATCGTTATTAAAAGAAAAATTAAACATTAAATAATTGCTCAATCACAGCAACTAATTCACTTTAATTTGTTTGTATCCAAAGTTTCAGCTCAGAACGAGTTGTCAAAACATTTTTTGTGAGCAAACAACTTAGATTAGTTGTCACTATTATTTTACAATAGCTTCTAGCAGTTTTTAGGAGGAATGACCGGTAATTGCCTCTTTTATTCATGTTCTATGGATTTATTCCTTAAAAAATGACAATTTTCTAATTCAAATATCTCGAGTTAAAAAAAATGATACATTTGCCATTTTTTCAGCAAATAAAGTTATGTAAGAGCGTTTGAAAGTTATATAAGTTTGAAAAATACTTGTTTCTAACCTTATAATTACTATATATTTTGATTCAGTAGTCCAAACATCATAACTAGGTGATCAAAATGTGTTTTTTAAAGTTCTAAAAGTGTTCTGAAAAATAGTTTTCTCTAAATACAAAGCAAAAAAGTTTATGGTCAAAAAACTGTTTTTCATGAATCACCCTAATGAGATAAAAATTTGACGTTTTCAACAAAGTTGCTTGATTTTGCATCTTCTACAACTTTAAAGGAGTAAAAGAAGTTCCCAAAAATTTCCCTGAAGAGTTAGATTTTTGAAGTCACCCTAAAACTGAATCACTCTAATGAATGATCCAATGAAAAGTTGCGTTTTTTTTTTCATTACACTAGTTTACAGCATTTTTGAACTCGGTAAGGTGATGATCATTTCCAATGCAAAATCCTACGCTGAATTCAATGCCGTGGTCAGAAAAAATTAAAGTAGAGCCATTTTTGAGATATACAAAAATTTTGATTTTTTGAATTTTGGACAAAAGTACGATTACTAAAATGTCAATATCTTTGGAACTTGTGCACCAATTTTAGATATTTTTTTTATGAAAATGAAGCTAAATAAATTTGCTATCGTTCACTAGAATATTATGTCTTAATTAAAAATTTAATTTTGAAGTCATTTAAAAATTTACAGCATTTTTTTTTTATTTTTCCTGCGAATTTTCCATAAAAAATCTTGTTTTAATCAACATTTTTAATGGGATAAAAAGATTCAAAAAATCAATCCATAATTTATTCTTAAAGTCCATTCAAAACCGGAGAAAATGAGCCTTTAATGGCTGAAATCGGTTGGAAATTGTCGACGTTATGAGCATTTTTGTAAAACACTTAAAAATGTTGCTGAAATACAACAGCTTTAGAGTTCCTTTTCTAGGTGTCGTTGTAAGCATCCAAATTGCATGTAAAGTTTTCATGGGAGATTCTTTTCTCTACATATCAATTTGATTAAGGCATATCAGGATTTAAAACCTAGTTGATACAAAAGAAATTTATTTAGGTTTTATTAAAAATGATTGAGAATCGAATGACTTTGTCTTCGATGTTTTGAACTTGTTTCTCGAATCAGAAACCAACAATAGTCACCCATCATTGCTTCATCCCAAAACCCTTGGTAACGACGTTCCATCATCTTCATTTGTTGGTGAAAACGTTCGCCGTGCTCATCACTCTCGTCACCAAGATTTTCCGGGAAAAAATCCATGTGAGAATGTAGGAAATGTATCTTCAAAGACATATTCACACCTGTGTTCAGTGAAATAAAAGGATTTGAAATTATTTATATTATACGTTATATATATATTTTTGATTTAAACCTATTTTCTCATAATTTTTGAGCAATTCATCGACGGCTTCCTCATAATCTGGGCTTCTGAAATTTCCTAAAAAGGTTGTGACAACACGCTGGAACGATTTCCACGCTTCTTCCTCATCTGGTGTCAAAACTGTATTGAATGCGGAATCATTGAGCAGTTTTTTGATCTGTGGGCCAACAAATACACCTTCCTTTATCTTTGCGTCAGATAAATTTGGAAATAATGATTTCAAGTACTGGAATGCCGGCCCTTCTTTTTGCAACGCTTTGACGAAATTTTTGAATAGCCCAAGTTTTATATGTAGTGGTGGAAGTATTATGAGGATCATTTTTAACGTTGTCTTTACCAATTGTGAAATTATCCCGTTTTGGCCAATCTTTTCGGACGTAGTGTTCCTTACGAGCTCAACTGTCCCATTTACACAAAAAACACATATATTTTGTGTATCCCTGTTGCAATCCAGTCAACATGGCAACCACTTTAAGATCGGAACAAATTTTCCGATTGTGTTGATTGTAATTTATCAAATTGAGCAGTAGAGCCATTGATTTATACGTTTCCTTCATATTAACGGCATGAGCTAATGGAATAGAAGGTTTCTCATTCCCTTGATGCAGTAAAACGGCTTTCAAGCTCAACTTGCTGCTATCGATGAATAAACGCCATTCAGCTGGATCATATGGCTCACCAAACTCTTCAAACAAGCCGTTTACGTCATGGCAAAAACATGCCTTGTCCTTTGTAGAATAATATTTGTCAAATTTCTTGTGACGATTCCTGTGACAAGAAATTTTGACCTCCTTGCTTAGCATGTTGTGTTCTTTCCAGCGTGATGCCAGCAATTCGGATTTCTCCTTCGATAAGTCGAGATCTCGCACCAAATCATTAAATTCGGATTGTGTAAACAGTTTTGGGTTTCTTTCGAATTCCACCTCAAAGTCTTCCTCGCATTCCTCCTTGAATTCCTCCTCACTTTTTGTAACGGTCGATTCAACAGAGGGCGCTCGTTTCCGCTTTGGATAAACAGGATACGGGACCGAACTTGAATGTGGAACAGGTTTTGTCATAGAAGCCACTTGTGGATACTCAACTGTTTTGTGACGTCCTTGTTGCTTAACTTTTGTCAAGCAGAAATAACAATCCGTTGCATGACAAAACGGTCGACGCCATATGGTGGGCATGTCAAAGGACAAATAGCGACTGACAGATAACAAATAAGTGAGTTAGTAAGTAAGACATTAACACTTATCAAAAATAGATGAAGTAAAATAATGTCGATCAGGAAAGAACAAAGCACTACCATGCTGTACATAAATTGTTTATATGAAAGTTATTAAAAAAAAATCAATTTACCTTCACCTGACATCCACCTAGCCAAGCACGTTTTGCACGAACTACATAATACTTTTGGAATCCACGGTTTGTCAAAGTCAGGATCAATTTTAAAATAAAGCCTATATGCAGTTTGCAACGAAGCAGTGAAATTGACCGATTTTGCAAATATATAGTTGCCACACGCGTAACAAAACTTTCGAGGATAATTTTTACACTTGAATTCACGTTTTGTCGTTTACATCGTTAAGCAATGTTAAAGAAAGAAAGCTGTCAAATTGAGTTGGTTGCGTTAGGTTCTCGCCGAGCGGTCTCACAAACACTGGCGTAAATTATATTGTTGAAAATATCCCATTTAATTTTGCGTGACAGCTGGTAGTGTTATTAAAATGCACCGTATGCGTACACGTCCGCAGAAAGGCTAACTGGAAGTGGTGCATGAACCTAGGAGCGGGACAACGGCCAATCTTGGAACATTCAATTTCCATGATTTTACAAAAAAGTCATAACTTCGACAATTTCCAACCGATTTCATCCATTAAAGGCTCATTTTCTCCAGTTTCTAATGGAGTTTAAAAATAAATTATGGAATGATTTTTTGAATCTTTTTATCCCCTTAAAAATGTTGATTAAAACAAGAATTTTTATGGAAAATTTGCAGGAAAAATTAAAAAAAATGCTGTAAATTTTTAAATGCCTTCAAAATTAAATTTTTAATCAAGACATAATATTCTAGTGAACAATAGCAAATTTATTTAACATCATTTTCATAAAAAAAGATTTAAAATTGGTGCACTAGTTCCAAAGATATTGACATTTTAGTAATCGTACTTTTGTCCAAAATTCAAAAAATCAAAATTTTTGTATATCTCAAAAATGGCTCTACTTTAATTTTTTCTGACCACGGCATTGAATTCAGCGTAGGATTTTGCATTAGAAACGTTGGTCAACCACAAGTTCTCACTTTTTATGTTGTTTTGTAAACTAGTGTTATCAACAACTCTTTCCAAGACATCAAAACGCTACAATCAGTAGCTTTTGCGGAAAACCCAATTTCCATGTATTTTTCCGCTCTGGACCACTGTGCAATGGTATTAAAACATTAGGAAAAACATTGATCGTATTTGTTGTTAATGGTTAAAACAGTTGGTTGACAGAGGGTGCTTTATGTCTCTTTACTTTTCCTTAAAAAATGGGCCTTTTACACAACATATAAAAAAATCAGCCATGTGTGTTTTTTTTTTCGTTTTTGAGTTATATTTTTTGAAGTTATCAAGTTTTGGGTTTTCGCTCAATACTCCTTTGCGAATAGACTACCATGCGTCGTGACCATGTGATGCTATAAATCAATGAATATGCCTGATAGTCTAGTTGCATGAAGTATTGAGCGAAAAACCAAAACTTGATACCTTAAAAAAATTATCGCAAAAACGAAAAAAAATAAAATACATCACTGATTTTTTAATATGTTGTGTGAAAAGCCTAAATTTTCATGGAAAAATATAAATATATATTGCGCTTTCTGACTTCAAATCATAAAAACCACCCAGCAAACCACAAATCGTATAAGGATGTTTGTTTAAAATCGTATAAATATCCAAATCAAGTTAAAGTTGCATAAGATGCAATTCCAAATTGGTTGAAATTGTTTAAGATAAAAAAATATGATTCAATTATAATCCTTTTTGCGAGATTATATATGAGTTCATTTGATGCCAATAAGGAATTATTTCACGTGTTCTATTTTAAAAATGGTGATGATTTTATATATGTGTACATAAGATTAGTTTCAGTCATTTTGTCAAAACAAATATTGGACCATAACAATCCAAAAGTAACAGCCAACTGTTGCGAATATTCATGAACTTCCTCACATTAATCCAGAGACTATCGGAATTTAATATGGAGCGAGTAAACCCGTGGATGCTGATGAATTTTTGTCTCCGATGATACAAGAACTACTGCTACTTTTGGATTTTGGAGTACTCATAAATAACCACCGGATTTCATTGAAAATTCGAGCATTTATAAAAAGCGATGAAAACTTAAACGGGAAACATGGATTAAATGTACTACCAAGTGGAAATATATTCCACATACGAGAGCCACGGTGTTACCGGAAGTAGATGCGAAGCTGAGAACACACTCTGTGACGATAAAATCTCCGTTAATAAAATTACCGATTTACATGGTGGAATACGTAATTGTTACCAATGCATTACATTTACTGGAACTAGGAGTAATGCGGAAATTACTCAATTCATGGCTAGCTGGATCGATGACTAAACAAGATAAATAGAGTGTCAAAGAAAAGCAAGAAATTTCAGCAAAGCTCATTGTAAATATTGAGGTTTCCAAGTGAAATGGATGGGTTTGGAATACATAATTTCTCACAACTATGTAGGTGTAGTTCTGCTCAAACATCACTTACCTTCCAGAAATTACGAGCACTTCACACCATACAACCAAACCCAAACTTGTACTTATTGCTGCTTATCTGGGAACCATGTTTGTTCCAAATTAAAATAGTTCATTACGAATAGTTGAAAAACATTAATGTACAGTTGAAATTATATAAGATCATAAGTCATATACCATGCAGAACAAGATTGCATGATGCAATCTGCACTGCTCCAAGCAGTTTCAGCTAGAGGAGGAATGATATCATATAATACTCCAGATCGAATTAGATTTAATCACGTATACAAGCGTGGCATCATGATTTGAAATTTATTGCTCCAAATATACGTGCTCATATGCCAGCGAGGATTGCAACAGGACTACGGAGCTAAAGATCTTAGGTCCGAAACTAGGTATTGCAGGTAATATTGAATTAAAGCTTTAAATATGTTCATCATTTCAAGATATAACTCATTATATTTCAATTTCCAACTTTTATTCAAACCAATATCACCAGGTGCAACGAACTATAGAAAATTGAAGGTTCATTTGAAAGGTATTTTTTCATGCTTTTTGCTTTTTCGTCTGCCATAATTTTAGAGATGTAATTTGCAAGTCGTACAAATAACATTTTAAATAAGATATTGGCATATACAAAATCATATTAGAAGCAAGATAAAGTTGTACATGAACTTGTATAAAGTACCATATTGAATCAAATGAAGTCATAAAATGTAGGAATATTTTTCCACATGCACGTATATGGCCTCCAGATTTGTACGTATAGTTGAATTCTATGCACTTTATACGATTTTTTTTACCGAATAAAGATTCACATAGCAGAGTAACGATTCAGTAATGCGAACAAAATTGTTGACTGGGAAACACAATCAATATTTTTCAGCACAAAATCCCAATAAAATCATTATTGTTTTCCTAATCATTGAATTTTTGAAAGCGGTCGAGTGGTTGAAAAAAATTATTTCTGAAAAAAAAATCGACTTTTTGGACCATCCTAACATAGAAATTGTCGCACTAAAGCCAAAAATGTTTTGTTTTAGCAAACACAACAGCTAGTCATGACGGTAATTTTTGTTTTGTTAATTTTGAATACGTCAGAGAAAATGCTCTACTTTTTTTGAACTACGCCTATAAGATTGAGCAATTGTTTTTGAATAACCCATCCAAACATACCAACTCTAGAAGATGGGAAACTCCGAAGTTATTGCAGTGTGTAACTAAGGACTGTTCATTAAAAGTGCACTTTCTTTAATGAAAAGTTCCTGTTTATCAATGGTTTAGGGTTAAAACGTAAAGAAAAATTGTGAATTTCGCTCAGTCTGTAAAAACATTGTTTATTTTGGTAACACACCTGAAAAAAAGTGAGAAATTTCGAACAATGGGTCGGATCAGCTCATCAACTCGCATATTCATTCTGCTCAAATGGTTTTCCGAAAAGTTGTCGTTTCGAGAATTGGCAAAAAGCATGAAGTGCAGCCAATTTACAGTGTTCAAGGTTGTTAAAAAGTTTGGAGAAACGTGTTCTCTTGAAGATTTACCGAAATCTGGGCGCAAAAGGGGGCATCGCACCAGAAAAAGGAGCTGGAAGCAGTGCGCCTTTTGAAATCGCATAAACCGTGTTCCGTTCGTGAAATTGCCAAAAAATTGGACATTAGCGTGCAGAATATCAAAAAACGTAACAATATCAGAACCTACAAGAAGCAAAAAGCACCCAAAAGCACGGATTTACAGAAAGCTTTTTCGAAAATACTGTCACGGAACTTGTATGACGTTCTCCTTCAAAAGCCGAACTGGTGCTTTTTGATGGACGACGAGACGTGCGTCAAATTGGATACCAGTGCACTTCCCGTATCACAACTTTTCAACGCTTAGCAGAGGACAGATGTGCTTGATGATGTGCGATACATCCAAACCGAAAAATAATAATAATAATAAAAAAAGGTTTTGGTGTGGGAAGCCATTTGCTCCTGTGGCTTGAAGAGTTCTTCGTATTTAACAACGGACATAATCAATGGTGAAAATTACAGAAAAGATGCTACGCTGGAGATGCTCAAGAAGGACAAAGTCGATTTTGTCGAAAAATTCTAAAATCCCCCAACTGCATCCTATCTAAAGATACTGGGCAATAATTAAACGGCATCTTAAGAAAGATGGAAGAGCAGCAAGCTCTGTTGACTGCTTCACGAAAATTTGGTCTGCAGCACAACGAAAAGTTAAGAAGAAAGTTGTGCAGAATATAATGGGTATCATGGGCAGACAGTTTTTCAGAAATGAGAAGTAAACATTCAAACTCACGTGAAATCGGTGCACACATCTCAAGCACGCATATGAGATAGAGCTATTGTTTTTGAATGATTCATCTAAACATACCAAATCGAAATTATTTCAGTTTGGAATCTGATTTTCATTGGTACACTGGCAGTGTTGGCAGCATTACTGATAACTTTTTTTTTAGAAATGTTACGTTAGTTACATGGTTCAAGCAAATTGTGATCTCTAGGCGTGGAAATGTAAAAAAAGTAGGTTTTCTCACACTAATTCCATACTAATTTCAAAGGCAATGCGGAAGGCCGGGTCCGCATTAGCCTCAGTATTTTGATATTAGACAGAGTCTGTACAGAACTTGATGGTAAATATATGAAATAATTTTTATATCACAATTCACGCTCAAATCAAATCGCTCTTCCGGATTTACCAGTACAATAATGCACTCGATAACTTTGTTTCTTGGCCAAAAAAAGGCTCTTGTACTGTACGACCGTGTTTTGACGAAACACAAGGGCTGCACTTTGATCGATGACGAAACATACGTCAAACTCGAATTTAAGCAGCTTTCCGGTTAAAAGTTTTATGCTATTGGACGTTGGGATGTGCCGGAAAGATTTGAGTTCATGTTTGCCGACAAGTTTGCTAAGAAGGCCATGATTTAGCAAGCGATTTGCAGTTGTTGCCTGAAAACGGAACCGTTCGTCACATCCTCGACGGTGACATCCCAAGTTTACATCGAAGAATGCCTGAAAAAGCGTGTATTGCCGTTCATCCCCGGGAACATAGGGGAAAAGTTATATTTTGGCTCGATTTGGTCAGCTGCCACTACTCCAAGGTGGTTCTGGAGTGCGGTATGCTGTCAATAAGATCGATTTTGTCCCCAAACTAATGAATCCTCCAAATTGCCCTGAATTTCCACCAATCGAAAAATACTGGGCAATTTCAAAGCAGTGACTTCCATGGTTGCTTCCATTAGATGTTATATGATAATCAGTACTTGTAAAATACAAGAAGAGGATGTATAGTATGCGTTTGACACATAAATCCTGTCAATATTGCTTTCAGAGCGTCACAATAAGCGACTTTACGATTCGTGAGCGCTCACTCTGAGTGAACACTCACGAATCTTAAAATCGCTTATTGTGACGCTCTGAAAGCGAAATTGACAGATTGTATGAGTCAAACACATACTTTACAACCTGCTCTTATTGCTCTTATTTCCTTTCAAAGGTAAGGGAGCAGATGAGTTTGCTGGTCGAAAGATCATATATGATTACCTTTGTATGGGTCCCCTCACATTGCTCAATCCCAGGCAATGAGAAGGCAGACTCTCTCGCAAAAGTGGGCGCACAACAAGGCGAGATTTATGATAGAAGAATTTCACATGATGAATTTTTCCCATTAGTACGCCAGAGTTCTCTTTTAAGTTCGCAAAACGATTGGACAAGTAATTCTATTGGGCGGTGGTTACATTCCATTATTCCAAAAGTTTCTTCGAGAGCGTGGTTTAAAGGTCTGGATGTAAGTCGGGGATTCATTCGAGTGATGTCAAGACTTATGTCCAACCACTACTCGCTAGACGCACATCTCTTTAGAATAAATCTCGTTGACAGCAATATATGTAGGTGCAGAACCGGTTATGATGACATCGATCACGCAGTTTGGTATTGCCCGGGTAATTACGCCTCCAGAACACGGCTATTGGATACCCTAGTGGCCCGAGGTAGACTACCCTTCCGTAAAGTAAGAGATGTATTGGGAACACGTGATCTTCCCTACATGCAAGCGATCTACGAATTCCTTTGTTTGTCTGATGTTAGAGTGTGATGTGACTATCCCCTCCTTTCCAAACAATTTCCCGCCATTGTGTCCCAGTCTTATTATCCTCCTGTTCCTGTGCTACTTGCCCCTGCCCAGCCAGGATTTGGTCAACCGTCCGAGAATAGTATCTGAAGGAGGCTTCAAAAACCAGTTTCCTACCTTATGACCTTATGAATATTTTAGGTGGACAAAAAGGCGAACTAAGAGGTGGTCGCCTGAGCTTTTCCACATTTATATCGCTGTGAAGCAACTGTAAACTCTAGAGGGAATTTATATCTGTAACTGAAACCAGTTCGATTTTGTTTGCCAACCTGGTTAAAATGTCATATTCAATTATCTTAAAGATAAATCGTCCAGCTCAAACCTTTGTAGGGATAAGAGATGGGACCATCATCATCATCATCATCATCATCTAGATCCTTCCAATCGAAATTGTTACCCATTAACCTCGAGCCCACCACGAGTAATTGGTACCCAATACTAACCTAGAAATACTGCTATTTAAAATGTAAATCAAACATTACTGACTTTCTTCGGAAGAGAAGTAAGCCGTTGGTCCCCGGTTCATGAGTTGATGGGTCGATAGGTAGGGTCTAGGTGTGGGAGCTGCCTCCCTGGCGTCGGTAGCATTGGTGCTCAGCACGGAAAACAAGATCGACGGAAAACAAATCAAAGAAAAAAACTGTTCTTGTTACTTACAAGTACAAAATATCATTATAACATCTAATGATTTGATATTTCGGACAAACATTTCTTTTTAGCAAGTAAGTGGAAGCAACCCTGGTGACTTTGACGAAGCGGCGGGACAGTCAAGGACATCCAGCAAATGCGGGCAAAATGGAAGAAAATCACTGATTCCGTGTCCGTTTCCACTGTGCGGGCGCTGATGGGAAGGGGAAGGTTCGAGATCTCGTTCCAACTGGAGAAATGTAACCATCTAATGCTGTAACTTTGAAGTTTTCAAAGCAACCATTAATGGACTTTTTAAACTTAATGAATCACGAATTACAGGTGTTTTTGTGCGTACTAATTTACTTTTAGTCAGCCTTTATGTTATATATTGACTCCATCTATTGCGCAGCAACATAATAGCATATCAGTCCCAACCTGAAATACAATCGTCCAGTGGTCAATTTACACTTCTGCCTTTTGTGTTGCCATATTTTTCGCTGATATAACAAAACATGCAAGCTTCATTACAACTGATTTTAACTTGAATGAAATTTCCAAATATTTACATGGGAATTGCATTTGGTAACTACTTTTTTCCATATGGGACTGATATGCGATTATAGTAAAATTTTAAGTTTTATGAAATACTACAAAGCAACTATAAAACAACATCCATAAAACCCTGGTCAAGGCTATCTTGTCATTAATGCATCCACCAAAAACTCATTAAGACTACAATATGTCTAGTTGGCCCACCCTGGAGAAGGTTCTGAAGGGTGTATTCTCGAAGCTCTTCAAGATTGAATTACTGCAAAAGGTTGCATGCCGAACGCATTGAGAACCATTTGAAAGCTACAATAAAAGCTATTTAGCAACAATAAAAACCCTTTCCGAGCCTTTTCCCCTAACTGCATGCTAAATCCACTAGGAAAGCATCAATCAAGATAGAAAAGGATTTATGCATCCAATCTTATCGAAATAATTAAAATAGAAACTTATGGTATAAAAATCTTGTTGAATATCTAAATTTATTACAATAGTTCTCATAGCCTAGTTTTAAGTGCCATATTAAATTTTATGTGAAATGTACGTGAAAACATCGAAAAAAATAAGTCCACCCTCGTAAAAAGTAAATTTGACTAATTATTTAACATTGAAAAAAAAAAAAAACTATTCTTCAGATCGAGCTTGGCTGAGATTTTTTTTATTATTTTTGCATTTAAATGTTTGCTTATTGCTAAATTTACCAAAATATAGTTATATCTAGGGAAATATAGATTGAAAATCGAAGATTGTAAAAAAAAGCAAACTAATTGTAACATGGCGGTGGCATACAAGTTGATTTTCATGGGTCATATGTGAAAAAGTTGTTTTGCTTTCAAGAATTCCTTAACAAATTCATAAGGTTTTAAAATGGCTTTTATCAAGAAAACTTGCAGGCTGAATTATATTTATCTAAAGCCATTTTGCTTGATCTTAACCCGTTCAGATTTATGGCAGCATTTATGGAGGCAAAGTTGCCTGCAAAAAGTTAAACTCAAAATTTGTTAATCTTTCGATAGTTGCGCTGTGGGATCCAGGGTTCTTCCAGGTGGTTTTCTCCCGATAGATTGGGAGCAATGACTCAGATAGTTTGCGATACTGTTTCACAACATTTCGCATTTCGAACAGCTGGAAGCGCAATCGTTCCCGAAAAACATCCCCTTCTTCCGGCTGGTTATAGAAGTGCACCATCCAACGATGCAGGGATGTAAGCTTGGTTAATTTTTCGAAGAGTTGATTCTTTCGCCGAATAAAATCGCTGCTATGGATCGGAAACCAGCCAATCTCCGCTAACTTTCCTTGTCATGAATTTGGTTTTTATAAGCTACTAGCTGAGTGTGCCCGGCCTTACTCGGGATTCAATATTAGCTTGAGTTAATGCGCCAATTGAAAAAATGCAATATTGTACGTAGCCCCCCCCCCCCTCTTATCTAAGGGGCTAATCCCTATGACCTCCACTTGCCAAATTTGGTTCCATTTGCTTGATTAGTTCTCGAGTTATGCAGAAATTTCTGTTTTATTTCTAAGGGAGCCCCCCCCCCTCCTTTACAAAGGGGAGGGGTCTCAAACCATCAAAGGAACCTTTCCCTGCCCCAAAAGAATTCTGCATACAAATTTTCACGCCGATCGGTTCAGTAGTTTCCGAGTCTATAAGGGTCAGACAGACAGACAGAAATTCATTTTTATATATATAGATGAGGAACCATCTTTTAAGCTCAATTTGTAAACAAAGTAATTGAAGAGTTTATGATGCATTTAAAAAAGCCCTACAAGCAACAATAAATGTTTTTTACTCTAATGCAAAACCTAATGGTTTTAGGGTTGCTTTTATAATGATAGAACACGTTTATAAAGTATTTTATCAAGACATTAATAAACAATTGCTAATGACATTTATGCTTGAATTACAGAACAGTTTTAAGGAGGGATTGAGAACTGATTTAAATTTATTTTAAAACAAGACAGTTTTTGACTTTCTTGCCAGCCTATAAAAGGTTCTTAAAACAGCAAAAAGCTGAATTACTAAGTAGGAGTGGTTTACACTTTGAAATGCTGTATTTAAACTAAATGGATTGTTCATTGCCGTTATAAAACCATCATAAATCAGAGTGGAAGCCAAATGGTTACTGAATTGTTACTTGGGAATATAGGTGACTGGATCAACATTTACGTTACTAAGTTTGATATAAATAAGTTATGATCGTTTATGATCAATTGTGTTGCTTGGGGTGTCACAAATTGTTTGTATTTTGATAAAAATTCACCACTGCTTTTTTATTTGAGTGTTTTTTTTTTCTTTTTGAGAACAAAGGGTGAAAATAATCATAATTTTTGCTCTTAAACGCCGAAATCATAAATGTATGTGATGTTTTCTGCCCAATAGTACAAAAATGGGCGATGGAGTCCCGGTACATTTTTCACCTACTGGCAAATAATTTCTAGAACGGGGATTGATGAAATTAGACATGACCAAATTTTTGAATTTTCTAGAGGTCTGCTAGAGCTGAAACTATTTTAAAGACAATATTTGATGGTGGCACCTTTCAAAATACAAATTCTTGCAATGTCTAGTTATGAAAGTTCGTAATTTATACCAGTTATTCTTCTTCCTGACATTGACGCTCTTACGCGAGCTGTCTATTTATGCCAAAATTTGTATATTTGTCACACAATATATTATGTGCCCAGGAAAGTCGAGAAAATTTCGAACCCGAAAGATTTACTAGACCGGAATTGAACCTAATGTCTCTGATCTGGTAGTACCGTGCCTTGAATGACTTGGCTCACTGAGGTAGACGTGTTAAATTTAGCGCATGAGACATCTATGAACAAGCAAGATTCCCTTTTCTTGGGTAGTACACTGAAACCTTCGTTTACGAAGTCTTTTTTTACGCAGTATTCAATTTACGTCCCTCTTTTTACGAAGTAAATCCCAAATAACGAGGTTGTTTTTACGAAGTAAATCCCAAATAACGAGTTTTCTTTTTACAAAGTAAATTCCAAATAACGAGTTTTTGTTTTTTGTGATTTTGGGAAACTGGGATATACTGTGAAATACCTCACAATATGGGTATTGTTGGAATCGGAGTGACGTGTAGGGACCGGAAGTCGATGTCTGACGCCATTTTAAAATCCAAGATGGCGACTTCCGGTTACAGAAAAACTTGGAAATTCTGCCAAATACCCCCACAATATGCGTATTTTTGGAATCGGAGTGACGTGTAGGGACTGGAAATCAATGTCTGACGCCATTTTGAAATCCTAGATGGCAACTTCCGGTTACATAAAAACATGGAAATTCTGCCAAATACCCCACAATATGGGTATTTTTGAAATCGGAGGTACGATTAGGGACCGGAAATCGATGTCTGACGCCATTTTGAAATCCAAGATGGCGGCTTTCAGTAACAGAAAAGCTTGGAAATTCCGTCATACACCCCACAATATGGGTATTTTTGGAAATGGAGTGACGTGTAAGAACCGGAAATTTATGTCTGAAGTCATTTCGAAATCCAAGATGGCGGCTTCCGGTTACAGAAAAATTGGCAAATACCACCACGTCACCCCGATTCTTAAGATACCCAAATTGTAGGTTATTTAACATTACTTTTATGTTTTATGTAACCGAAAAGTCGCGATATTGAATTTCAAAATGGCGTCAGACATGGGTTTTCAGTCCTAATAAGTCACCCCGATTCCCAACAACCCATATTGTTGAGTATTTGACAGTATTTCCCAGTGTTTCACCGGATTTTACCATCTTGGATTTCGAAATGGCGTCACCCATGGATTCTCGGTTCTCACAGGTCACCCCGATTCCAAATAAATCCATATTGTTGTGTATTTAACGGTATTTCTCTGTTTCCCTGTAACCGGAAGCCGCCATGTTGGATTTCAAAATGGCGTCAGACATCGATTTCCGGTCCCTACACGTCACTCCGATTCCAAAATACCCATATTGTAGGGTATTTGACAATATTTTCAAAAAATTCTTTTTACGAAGTAAATCCCAAATAACGAGTTTTCTTTTTACGAAGTAAATCCCAAATAACGAGGTTTTTTCACGCACTAATTCGATTTACGAACCCCCGTTTTGGTTCGTAAATTGAGGTTCCAGTGTATTTATTCTGATGCACTTAAAGCTTTCACAAAAACATTGAAACCAAATCCCGGGATAGAAATATGTGCTGATAAAAGTAAACAGCAATTCAATTTCCGAGAACCAACATCTCAATCCCTCGGGAAAAACCTACTTCAAACTGCGCAATTCCAGTTGTGACTGCATTCACCATTCTATTACACTCTGTGCTGCATGCAAACGATCAATTCCCTTTCATCAAATGTGAACGAGGAAATGATTGGTCGAGGCTTGCAAACCTATTGGGATGGACAATCATTTTATTGCCCATTGAAACACACACCGCCGGGTTCAAATTGATTCGAAATAGAAAACAAACATCACATCGCACTCAACTCAAGTTCCGGTGAAGTTCGTAACCATCATTCGAAACTCTCGGCTCGGAATCGACGGAGATGCTCGTTCGGCCCATTCTCCTCTGACATTCGTCAACGCGGCCAAATTGATCCGGGGTGGGTAGAAGCAATAAATTAAGTCTACCATGAAATCAATAATAGATCAGGTCTGAACTTTTTTTTTTCCCTTTTGCCCAGTAATTGATGCCGCTTGTTGTGATGGGAGCTGCTTCAACCGGAATATGGTATCAGGTATGTTTGCTGCGTACGTTGCCTTCCACGGAACGCATTATGTGAACTTTGATTTTTTGCTATCCCAAGCGACCGGGGTTAACAGAACCATAAACCGTGCGTGGACTTTTGATCTGAAATAGAATCTCGAGTGACCGTCAGCCGCTTATTGATTGGTGGTGACCAGCTTCGATATATTTTTTGCGCCACACTCCACCGGTTGATATGCGAACTTGGAGATCCCTTCTGTTACCCGCGGCGGGTGGGTTAGCAGGAGATAGCATACGAACGACATCGACGATGACGACAAGGTTGACTCGGTCGTAAATCAGCGCATTGTAATATCGAGAGTGCGTGTAGTCTTTGATTTTGCTCTCGATTTACACGCACAATCGACTCCCGCTACCACAAGTAACGACGACGACGACGACGACGACGTCGTAGGAGTTGGAAAAGGTTACACGTTCAACCCCTTTTTCTGCGAATCAGATCTCAGTGTACCTCTGTACCTGTTCCTGAGGACGAAAACGACGGAGCGGAGCGGATCCAATGCAGATTTATGGGGTTGCAACTTAATTGATTTTGATCGAATACTGCTTATGGACGTATGCTACTCGATTGTAATGATGATAACCTTTTCCGTCCGGTACGTCTACAGAACGCAAGTCAATGCCACTCCTGAACCGGTCAACACATCAGAATGGCGCTGGTTATCGGTTCAGTGCTTGCCATAAAATATAATTTGATTTGTAGACGGTCTAGATAACAAGCAGTTTGAAATATTTGCCACGTTCGTGCTTCTTAATTAACTTCCACAAACAAATTCCGATGCTCTTCTATCGCTGTGCTCAAAATCTATTCCCATCTTTTTTTGGCACACACCCAGACGCTCCTCCACCGAAAAGCGAAATTTTAAAATATTCCCATCACGATCCAATTTACTTTAATGCACGGCTCGCTCGCCACGTTACTAATGCAGTCAACGTCTTCCATACTTTGTTCCTGATCGTCCGAAAAGAACCATTCAACCGGCTTTTCACCGAAATGTTTTGTGAGTGAAAAAGCCGCACACACCGCGTCGGTTAGTAGCCAATCCGATACGAAATAAGAAGTATGGTTCTTTGTTTTCCAATCGGACGTAAAATCGTTAAAATCGAAATCAGATACATTCCTTCCGCAAGGAACCCGAAAAAAAAATGCGATTCGTGATTGGAATGCCCTATGGCAAATGCTAGATCATTATCATTTCAAAATTGACTCGTTACGACTAGACCACAACTGGGCTACATACATTGGTACTACCACAACAGCATCCAACCATTCATTTCGAGAGAATGAAACAAAAAACCGATTTGCCATCGCTCTAATCAAATTATGTCCATCACCGAGCGAGCACCAGTGCACGATTTGCAACGCGCTTTTGAGCTGCATTTGATGGAAGATGATGAGGTAATGCTCATTTAATTACACGATGACATAGATTCCCTTTTACCGACTGCCAACTAGGCAGGTAGGGAGGCAAACAGTGCAAAATGTGGTGAATAACTTACAATCGCCACAAGCAAACGAACGAATCACGTGACTTGACGCATGTTGTTGGCCAGACGGCAGTGTTGGTGACTGGATCTAGCAGCAGCATGGTCGTGAGAATACACGGCTTGAGATTCGGTGTGATACAGGCAGTTTTGGTTCATGCTGGAGGGATTCCCTTCTTCTGGTGGCTCGTGCCTGTGTCACGACTAAGCTACAATGTTGATTGGTGGGTTGTTCAATTCAAGACACTGCACAGTGGGGATTTTGGTAGCAAAAAGGCTTGAAATTGTCTGCCGCTCAAACCATACATTGTAACATGTGACTTCCTTGGGGAAAAATGTCAAGAATTTTATTCTGTATATTTTCAATCGGCGCACGTGGTGATAAGTGCATGTGTGGAGCCTATTTTGCCCCGAAATCGCGTATTTTCTGTAGTTCTCTCCCATTATGATCCTTCACTGATTCAAATAGGCAGTACCTTTTTATCAGAAATAGCCTATTTGTCTTCTAGTAGTCAGTTTGTGCCTTTTAAAAACTATTGATAACATTTATAGGATAGCATGGGGTCAAATAAGTCAGGTTTTGTAATAAAATATAAAAGTTTTCCGAATTTAAACTCAACACTAAAAAATAAAAAATAAATGCTCAGAGAGTGGATTACAATAGTCTGATAGACAAAACTGATTCAAATGCATGTTTTGAACGTACTTTGCCCAGGTATCTCACATCAAAACAATTAACTTATTTTGAAAGATTTCTGATGACTGAACAGTTTCTGTCGCTGAAATGCTAACACGAGATTTAGGTTTTCTTGCGGTAGAAAGAAATCCAAGCATCAAATGTGTACGGACAAATAAATACATGTTTAGCGCCTGATTTACCCCAAAATCCTCTATCAATTGAAAGCATTTAAACTGGTTTATTGACTTAAATAGACAATAAATTTCTTTATCAAATATATCATTTAGAAGCCAGTAAGTGAGCTTTGATTAACTTTTGGAAACATTTAAAGGAGAATGTGGGGTCAATTAAGCCATGTGTCAAATATACAAGTTTGCTCATTTTGAATGGAATATTAAAAAATAAATATGTACGCTGCACAAAATACTCAGTAAATTGGTTGCAATAGTCTACCAAATTAGAAATACGTTTAGCAATATGTTTAGACTGCCATTCAAAGATGGTTATCACTGCTCAGTGACAACCATTTTTGATTGGCAGAGCATATAAATCACTTCATGATTATTCCAGATGAACCAGCCAAAGGCTGAAAATCTCTCCAATAAATCATTAACATTAACAGAAGTTTGTAAGTTTTCAGCGGCATAGATGTAAACAATGCTGACATCACATACACTTTTTTAATTTGAAGCATAGCTGACACATCTATTTGAGCATACGTGTAGGGGAAGGAGGGGCATAGTGAACAGGTGGGGCATAGTGAGCTTCCTGTGCTTTAGCCTTAGATTTCTTATGGTTTGAAGCAAATTCATTGCTCAATAATCATTGCAATGGTGATATCGAACCTACTACCAATTAATTTAATTTGAACAATTACAAGTTTGGAACTGGAGTGCGGGATGCTCATTATGCCCCTCTTACCCCTATGCACGATTTAAAATGTACAGACTTGAGTGTGCTTGGCGTCCGCGGGATAGATTTGCGTTAGTAAGAAAGAGAGAGTGAAAAGTACTAGTTGTCGCTCTCATACCTACGCAAACCACAACCAAAATCAGTAGACCTGTAAAAATATAAAATGGCTGGTGTCTGCACTAGTAAAACGGCCGTATTGTTGACTTGTTAAATTTTCAAACAAAATTTAAAAGAATGGTCGTCATTAAAAAAAGGCATACAATTCAAGAAATTTAACAAATAAATCGAGTAACAAGGGTACCGGTGCAAAACAAGGATTATACTTAAACATGTCTAATTTTGGTCTTTTAGACTATTGCAACCAATTTACTGAGTATTTTGTACAGCGTACATATTTGTTTTTTAATATGCCATTCAAAATAAGCAAACTTGTAAATTTGACACATAGCTTATTTTACCCCACATTCTCCTTTAAATGTTTCCAATAGTTGATCAAAGCTCACTTACTGGCTTCTAAATGTTAAATTTGGAAATTTCCAAAAAAAATTATTGTCCAATAAACCAGTTTAAATGCTTTCAATTGATAGAGGATTTTGGGGTAAATCAGGCGCTAAACATGTATTTATTTGTCCAAACACAGTATTAAAACAAGCACATTTAATGCTTGGATTCCTTTTTACCGCAAGAAAACCTAAATCTCGTGTTAGCATTTCAGCGACAGAAACTGTTCAGTCATCAGAAATCTATCAAAAAAAGTTAATTGTTTTGATGTGAGATACCGAGGCAAAATACGTTCAAAACATGCATTTGAATCAGTTTTGTCTTTTAGACTATTGTAATCCACTCTCTGAGCATTTATTTTTTTATTTTTTAGTATTGAGTTTAAATTCGGAAAACTTTTATATTTTATTACAAAATCTGACTTATTTGACCCTATGCTCTCCTATAAATGTTATCAATAGTTTTTAAAAGGTACAAACTGACTACTAGAAGACAAATAGGCTATTTCTGATAATAGGTACTGACTATCATAATGAAGTATCATAATGGGACAGAACTACAGAAAATATGGGATTTTGGGGCAAAATAGGCTCATATCTTACAATGTGTGGTTTGAGCGGCAGACAATTTCAAGCCTTTTTGCTGCCAAAATCCCCACAGTGCACTGTATGAAGTCAAGAGCAAATTTTCATTATGTCGTAAGTAACATTCGCACCGATCCGAGAAAAATAAAGTTTTGTTTTGATGACCGAAAAGTTATTCCTATTTCCAATTAAAAACATATAATCTCATAGTGATAGCAATGTTTAACATATACAGCCGGGTTTTAATCATACAAAGGTAAATCGCTAGCTTTCATGCTAAGAAATACTGGTTTTTGAGTCAAAAGTTATTATACGTCGTTTGGTGGCCCGTATTGTTACTTAAGTCAAAGTGTATTTACCAGGATATTCGGGAGAATTATCAATTACGTCTCCTTACGTGCAGCCCATTCATCATTTTAGGACCACCGAAATCATCTTAGCAACAAACAGTTCGATTTATTCACTTTAATAATGAGAAAGCGAAACGACGAACGTACACTTTTCACGGGTTTCTCAGTGCTGTTACTTAAGTCAAACGGCATCTCCATAGAAATTGGGTGACTTAAGTAACATCGAAAACTATTTTGATCGGAAGGTGATTACGTCAAAAAGAAATTTGACTGGTAAATAAATTTAAAAATGGGATTTGATCCTATATTCGGACAGTATATAGTGTAATAGCAGGAGAATCGATTGACACTGATAGCTCGACTTCGTTTACCTTTGTTACATTCGACGTAATGAAAATTTGCTCTTGAAGTCCAACAATGAGTAAAGATCATTCTTTTTTCTATTACGTCGCAACTGGAACCTAACGTCTGCTCTGTTTTTTTGGCACAACTACATTTAATACAATGGCAGTTTTCTAAGCCTGTACCGATTTCGGTAAAGATATCTCTAAAAATAGGACATTCTTCGTTAATTTTTTTAGAACATTAGAATAAATTCAATCACTTCTGGTTTTCATTATGTTATTAAGCAACATTTCAGATCTATTTTCGAAAATTTCCAGAAATATTTAAACTTTTTTTTTTACCGGTAATGATTTATACTCGCCGATATGGTCTAGGTGATGCACTACCAAGAAAATAGCACTTCAAATAATTTAGAAAAAAGTTTTGTTGGCAGCCCTGCAACCAGACAGATGCATGCGATGTTTTTGTCCCTTGAGGGACAGTGTTGTCAGCACTGAAACAACGTAGAAGAGAAACGATTTGTATTTTGAGTCCATCATTAAAATATCAAAATCTAACATAGGTTCCAATAATCACTAAATTACCAAAATGGTAACATGAAACAGTTCGTTGATTGTGATGATGATGAACATGGATGTAGTGGGAAAGACACTGATGTAGACTGCACATTGTAGTCGAAATACGTATCTGTCATGGATACCAAAATTAATTAAGTGTAATTAAATGGAAGATAACCTTTTTTTTGTTTTTTCCTTGTTTTCCGTCCGACGCCAGGGAGGCAGCTCCCACACCTGGACCCTACCTATCGACCCATCAACTCATGAACTGGGACCAACGGCTTTACTTCCCTCAGAGATGTTATGTCTCAGAACATCCCGGCGGCGCCGACTGGGATTCAACCCAGGCCTGCTTGGGTACGCTTACCACTACACCAACGGCGCTGCTTGCGTAGACAATTGTCCATACACAATTTTTAAAATTTGTATGGGCCGTGGATAATTGCAAACGCCCCCAAACTTTTTTGGATGGCAGACTCAAAAGACATACTAGTTATTTATTTTCTCCGATGTTTCAATGCTGACAACGCTTTCCCGCAAGCGACAAAACATCACCTGCATCTGTCTAGTTGCAGGGTTGCCAACAAAACTAAAACTATCTTTTACTCTAAATTATTTGAAGTGCTTTATTGGCACAGCATAAAGCATGGCCGGTCAAATGGTATAAATATTAGAAGTTTATTATTCAGGCAGAGATTAGATTTCCTGTTTATAAGAGGCTACAATCTATTTATTTATTGACTTATTTTGACAAGCAAAAGTAGACTACATATGTTTTACTTACAAACTATGCATTATTCCTATTATGTTTTAGTCGGGTTTAAATTTATTCTTTTGACATAATGATGCTATGGACTTCACAGTGTAGATAATACTGTCGCATCATTCGATTGAAGGGGCCATTTTTGCGTAATTTGTTCTGTGTGATTTTTCTTATAATAATTTTCGTGTTCTTAGATGCCGACAGGGTGTGTAGAAGTTTAATTGTGAAAGTATTTCTGGTGATACTATGCGATGTGAAATAATGTCATTGATGAAGAAAAGCATTGCAAATTCGCGGCGTTCTTTGAGTGTTGATGAGCATGCAGCGTGCTTCATATGATGGAAGAGGAAATGCGGTCCAATTCAATTTAAGAAAGGCATATAAAAGGAATTGTTTTTGGCCGGATTCTATGCGCTTCTCGTGTACGGCAATTTACGGATTCCATACTAGGTTACAGTAATCCAGAATAGGTATTACGTATGTAATATAAAATAATTTAATAGTGAATGGCCCTTGAAAATTAAAGCTGAACCTCTTAATGAAGCCCAACATACTATTTGCTTTCGTTATGATTGTAGTACAATATTCTACAAAAGTGAGTTTGAAGTCTAAGATTACACCTAGGTTCCTCACAATTTAACATTTTTCTACTTTTTGGTTGCCTAAAAATATTTCAAAAAGGGGTGTTTCTATTTTTCTGCTAAAAACAATTGCGTTGCATTTTTTTACATTGAGTTGGAGTAGACTGCAGCAAGTGTTAAAAATGTTGATTTTATTATGGAATTCTTCTGTGTCGCTAGAATGACTTATTTCCACGAAGAGCTTCATGTCGTCTGCATATATAAGTACTTTTTTTAAGTATGTAGGAAATGTTGTTTACGTACAAAATAAAAAGAATTGAGCCTAAATGAGAACCCTGGGGTAGGTTCTGAAAGTTTATTCTGAAAACGAACTATTTGTTTGCGTTGCATTAAGTATGGTTGGAGCCAATTCAGAAGTCTAGATTGCATTCAGGGTTGCTTCCACTCACTTGTTATAAAAAATATTTTTCGGAATTATGCAATCATTAGATGTTATAATGATATGTTGTACATGTAAGTAACAAGAAGAGGGTGTAAAGTATGTGTTTGATTTATAAAACCTGTCAATTTCGCTTTCAGAGCGTCACAATCTGCGATCTTATGATTCGTGAGCGTTCACTCAGAGTGAGCGCTCACGAGTCGTAAAATCGCTGATTGTGATGCACTGAAAGCAATATTGACAGATTTTATGAGTCAAACATATACTACATGACCTCTTCTTGTAACTTACAAGTACTAATTAGCATTATACTATTTCATGATTACATAATTCCGAAAAACATTTTTTTATAGCAACTGAGTGGAAGTAACCCTGATTCCATTCCTATTTTTTGCAATTTAAAGAGTAATAATGGTATGTCAATTCAGTCAAATGCTTTACTGAAGTCAGTATAAAGAGTTTCCACGTGCTTGCCATTGTCCATTGCGTTAAGAATGAAGGTAACAAATTTAAGAAGATTAGAGGTAGCTGAGCTTTTATATATTTATTACATTTGGCTTGAATGTCTTCAATGTGATTTTTAAAAGTTAATTTTTGGTCAAGTACCAATGCAAGATATTTCACCTGACTTCCACAATAAATTGGAACTCCGTGAAAAGTGACTATGAGACCAGTGATGGCATAATCATTAGCAAATTGATGTTTTCCACTCTCATATGCTCTCAATATCACGCGTGATATTGGAGCAAAATACAATGCTTGATATTGATTTTACAAGCTCTTTTTATGGCGAGACTTCACAACATGTTAACTTGAAGCTGAAAGTTGAATCGACGCAAAAATGATTCCCTTGCATCTCGTTGAAACTCAATCTCACCACAGTTTTGTGAGATTTGCTGCTGTTGAGTTTTGTTAGCTTGATATTTATTTTTATTTTTTTGATCATTTTGATATTAAATGAATATTTTAAAATGAATTTTGCAAGCGATTAGGGAAATAATCCTTTTTTTTTGTAAATAAGAAGAGAAAATATCACCGACAAACCGACATGAAACTTAAACTTAACTCTTGATCGAGAATCCATAACGGACGATTCAAATGTGCAGCGATCCCATGTTTTATCTAGATAAAATTAATTTGTCCGAAATAGATTAGACACGAACCAACTCATAAATTTTGTACGCGTGTTCATGGCTAGGATAAATATGTTCCGTGAACACGGCGGCAGATGTCAGTTTTGTGCTTTGATCAGAAATTTCTTTGTAATTTGTATGATCATTCATGTCGGTTTGTCGGTGAAAATGTCTCATCTTTTCTGCAGCCTGCTGCAAATAAAACGAAGACTTCTTACTTTAGCGGAAATACCTGTGTCATCGGCGAAAAAAGATTTGTGGCAACCCTGAGGCAAATCAAGGAGGTACGAAGTGAAAATGTTATACAATATAGGTCCAAGAATGCTACTTTGAGGAGTTCCTTTTGTAATAGGTAGTCATTCAGAATTGAAATTTTGATAATTTACCTGCCGAGTTCTGTCAGTTAAATAAGTTTGAACCAATTTCATAATATAAAGTGGAAAATTGAACGTTTTCAATTAAGCAATCAAACCTTCATGCCAAACACTGTCGAATGCTTTTTCTATGTCTTAATGAGCAACTCCAGTTGAGCAGCCTTCAGATTTGTTTGAACTTATTCTTTCCTTTATTCAAAGTCGGTCTCTGTTCCGCAATCTAGTGCCAATCACCGACGGACATCGATTGCCAGCCACACCTTCGTAGAATATCGCACCCATTAAAATTCAACACACATGGGCCGGGACCTACGGCTTTACTTCGCTTCCGGAGGAAGACGTGAACAGAAATTTTTATGCCTCAGAAAAATACCACTGACCTCGGCTGGGATTGAACCCAGACCCATTGAAGAGATAAAGCAGTCACGCTTACCACTACACCACAGGCGCCGGCTTAGATTTGTTTGAACTGATTAAATTGGTTAAGAGTTGATGAGTAGTTGAATGCTCATGGCGACATCTAAACTGCTCATTTGCAAAAAAATCATTCTATTCAAAATAAACTTTTCAAAAAATTTACTTATTGATGACGATTGTTAGAAGCTTTAGCGGGATTTTTTGGACTAACTTTTGCATTTTTCCATTTATCAGGAAAGTATGCCAAATGGAAACATCTGTTAAATAATTTTACCTAGAAAGACAAGGTACCCTCTGGGAGTTTTTAGATGAGGATATAGAAAATTCCATCATCACCTAGAGCAATCATAATTTGAAACTTCTTAGTTATAGATCTTATTTCGTCCAAGCCAGTCAGCCAGAAATCATCAAAAATATTTTTCAAGAGAAAATATTCATATAATCCCGAGTAACTTGATTCTCAATAGGATTAGTTCGACCCAAACTGAAATTATGGGAAGTCCTCTAACTGCTTAGCAAGTTTCTGAGCTCTTTCTGAATTTGAGATCAAAATTTTACCACCTTCTGGAATAAGCCTTTGAGTTTTTTTTTTTAAATTTTGTTAGCTTCCAAAAGGGTTTGGAGTTTTGTTCCTCAGGGCAGAGAATTGCTTCTTAATTTGTTTTTGCATATCCCGCCAGAAAATGTGTGTTTTCTTTGTTAGACTGGGGGCATCGGATGAATTAGCGAAAGCAGCCAGTACTGGGGGCCTCCCTTAGCTTAAGGCGCAGCTAGAGGTCCAGCTGGAGGTGGCTGGGTTCAATTCTCGGTCCGGTCTAGGAATTTTTCGGGTTGGAAAACTTCTCGACTTCCCTGGACATAGAAGTATGATTGGACTTGCCACACTATACCAATGCAAAAATGGTACATGCATCGAAAGTTCTCAATTAATAACTGTGGAAGTGCATCTTAGAACGCTAAACTGAGAGCACTTAAGCTAATATGCGATATGCAATAAGCTTGAAATGCGAAGAAGAAGAAGCCAGTACAACAACGAACGAAAGAGCAAAACCAACAACGGAATGAGGAAGAGACCAGTACGTACGCTAGTGTTTTGACTGGATGTGCATCGCCAAACGAGGAAGCGGTTGAGGTCTTGGAAGAAAAGGTGGTGGTGATGGAGGTGACGTCCCCAGACGCTGAGAAGACAGTGGAGAGGAAGCAAGCGCTGCTGAGAAACAGCAGCCGCCTATTTTCAGGTGCAAAAACGATGCGTATTGGGGGTTTCAATCTTATTTCCGTCCTACTAAGCACAACCCCCACTTAACCTCTATTTTTTGAACGGATTTGAACTAAATATTGAATATTTCTGTCAAAGAAGACTTTTAAATTTATTCACCTTTCCATACGTACCGTTGGATTTGATAAAGAGTCACAAATTGTTGAGATATTGTTTAAAATCTAATACTGCTTCTTGATTCTAAATTCGTCTTACGAGTTTCAATTCCATCCTAATGCATTGAAAACGTCTTTAGATTTGCTTCGTCCTTCGGATAACCGTAGTAAAAGGGGATTCGCTACGAGCGCTTCTTTTGTTTTGAGAACAATGAGCGTAAATATTCATACGCTCTAATAGGATTTATGTTGTAGCTATTGAACTAACGCATCGGAACAAACCTATCATTGATTTGTACATGGTGAAATCATTGATATTATTGATATTTTCTGATCGATAGAATGAATATGGGTGATTACGACGAATGGCACTCTACCCTACTGCTACAATTTTGGGATAGTGGACTATGCCGAGAAAGAGCATAGCGGAAGCTTAATACTTGAGTTACCTTTAAAGAAGAGTAAGAACTTATAACTATGTCCCTTGTAATAATTTAATATAATTATTAACTTATGTAATGGCTCTTGACTCCGTGGAGTGCTTTTGGACATTTGAGCCTAACAAATAAACTATTGAAAAAAAAAACTTAAATGTTTCTACTAGTTTTTTGAAGCTCCGAGAAGTGCTCAAATCCTGAATTTCTAAGATATTCCCTGAAAAACTTTGAAATGTCAAATATGGTTCGGCTTTAATTATTTTAAAAGTATTGGACTGGAAAACTAACCATGGTTACTACCCAAGCAATACAAATGTTCTATAACAGTTTATATAACCTTTATATGACTGGTTTTGGTGGTATAGCAGTTCACTCAACATAATTCTATGAATTTGTGTTACTTGGGTAGATACTGGAGATATTCCAGGTTTCCGGAGGGATTGTCTAAGTTTCTAAATTTTTGATGAATTTTTTTAAAGTATGTCGGTTAAAATTTTATATTTTAAGTAAATACTCAGCAAGAAGGACCATTTCCAAATCGAATGATGCAGTACGACAACCCTTTCTTACTGTTTTTTTCATAAACTTCGAATGGATCATTGACCACATTGACCGCTCTCGGAACTTACGGATGCCTCTGAGGGAACCTGTAGCAGAAGACAATTGCGTTTTTATACCAAATCATGTACGACAGCCCTTTCTTCGTGGTTTTTGATGAATTGGCTTTCGATAGATTTTAAGTGGATAATGACCACATTAGCCGCTCTCTGAACCACCAGAATGAACCTGAGAGAACCTGTATCAGGAAAAAATTGCATTTTAACACCAAAATATGTCTTGCGACATTTCTTTCTCCTTTGTTTTTCACTAATAGGTTTTAGATAGGCATTGAATGGAATATTTACTACATTGGCCGCTCTGAAACCACGGATTGCCCCCAAGGGAACCTGCAGCAGGGGACAATTGTATTGACATATAAAAAATGCCTTGCGATAGCTCTTTCATGGACCGCTTTTGAACCACCAGGATGCATTTGGGGTAACCAAAACTTTTTTCATTAGTTTTTCAGCAATAGTATCACGAAGGCTATAGTCTATAGCACATGCTTGGCATACACAGTTTTGGTCACGGATGTTTCAAGAGTGGCCAATGTGGAAAATGATCTATTTAACACCTATCGAAAGCCTATTCATGAAAAACCATGAAGAAAGAGCTGCCGCACCGCATCTTCTTTCTTTTATTTAACGTCGGTCTCTGTTCCGCAATCTAGTGCCAATCACCGACGGACATCGATTGCCATCCATTGACGACAATCGAATGTGCAGGAAGGCAGCTGCCACACCTGCGTAGGATATCGCACCCATTCAACACACATGGGCCGGGACCAACAGCTTTACTTCCCTTCCGAAGGAAGACGTGACCAGAGATTTTTATGCCTCAGAAAAATCCCACCGACCTCGGCTGGTATTGAACTCAGACCCATCGGGGTGTAAGAAAGCAGTCACGTTTACCACTACACCACCGGCGCCGGCTGCCGCACGGCATGATTTGGTGTAAAAACACAATCGTCCCCAACTACAGGTTCTTCCGGGGGGATCCCGGAGGTTCCGAGAGTGGCCAGTGTGATCATTGATCCAATTAAAGTTGATCAAAAGCCTATTAATGAAAACCGTTAGATAGAAGGTTCAGTGTTCACTCGGATGTCGACAGAAGCAGGCCTCTCTCGATGTGTGTCACGCGATCGTCTGTTTACTCGGCAGCAACAATTGTATGGTCCTCCTTATTGTTCTTCATCAGCAGTTTTTTTTCGGTCGATGCGTCGTCGACTTTGGAAAGCAACCGTTTCGCGATGAGTGTGTGAGTGCTGACCACGTGTTGTGTCCATTGCTGCAATAGAAGCGCTCTGCGGCTCGTTGGCAATACTGCCATACAATGAAACTACTGGAAGCAGCTCCCGTTCTGATGGAGGAAGCTTTTTTCATAGAGTAAGATAAAGCGTTTATTTTGTTGTGTCTTTTGACTATAGTTTTGAGATGTTTTGTATAGTGAACAAGAAACCTCAGCTCTGTAAAGTTAATTCGATTGAGCCTTATCAATAAATCAATGAACAAAATAAAAAAAAAAGCTTGAAGGTTGTGGTCTTTGGCAAATTAGCTCAGATGGATTATTCGTCGGTTTCATGCAATATTGTCACAAATCAGAATATACAATTTTTCCGAAAGCTTACCATATGTTAACGCCGTACATACTTATACCCCGTACATACTATATACTAATATAGGCTGTCTTGTAATGAGCAGTCATACAGAGGATTTCCAGTAAAAACTAGATGTATGAGTACTCATTGCAAGGCAGCCTATAATATTACATGATATAAGCCGTAGTCTGTACCGGGTATTAGATTGTATTGTCAAGATTGGCACCGCTGACCATCTAGATATACTGAAAACGAATCTTACTCAGAGAGTGAGTCACTTTTATTAAAGACAATTGACACCGTCTTCAACCAGAGGTTGTACAGACTGAATACTTAACACTAGATAATGGACAACACACAACACCCAGTAGACCAGTAGGGAAATTTCCGAGTTGCGAAAAATTCCACCGGCTGGAGCGGGAATCGAACCCTCACTTCGTGGCACTCACAATACGCCTGAACGACGGGTGACGCCGCTAACCGCACGACCACGAAGCCCACTCCTTACTCATTCGTAAGGAGAAATTTCTAAATGCGTAGGTTACTCCATGCACTGACTGTCGTACGCTTTTAGAAATTTCTCCATGCGAATGATTTAAAGTGACTCACAACTGAGTAAACGTTTCTCACTCTCTGAGCTTTTATCGTTTTCATGATATTTATTTTGACTGAAATCTCAGCAATATTCTTGTTTATTAGCTGAATTTTGGCATGTTTTTACTGAGACCGAGCAAAATAAAATGCCGAGCTACACTGCACTGACACACTGCTCTTTACAGTTGCTATTCAGAATCAGACTAGGTTGTAGTTGCGAGTAAGTTGAATGGGTCACTCTCGGTGAAAACCTACTTTTATATTTTTATTCTTTTTTCAGCAAGAATGACATAACATAACTGATGTAAAATTAGGCCAAATTAGTAGAAAATTGATTTGTTTTCTTCACAGTTTTTGTCACGGATGCTAAAGCTACTAATATCATGAAACAACTTTAAATATTGTAATATTGTTCGATGTGTACAAAAAGTGCGAGAACCCTGTTTTGTCACACTGTCCAAAATTTATAAGAATATCAAAATATAAGATCATATAAGTACCCAGCGAATCAATCTTCGAAAAATCTTCTTTCATTTCTCGCATCTGCTTGCATCGCACATCATCTGTTTGCAGAAAAACCTTCAAAATTGTCATCAATCTTCTTTCTATCTACTCAGCGTGCGCGCAGCTAGCCACAGCAAATCAAAATCATTCATGCATCGTAAACGGCGCCGGTGGTGTAGTGGTAAGCGTGATTACCTCTCACCCCAGCAGGCCTGGGTTCAATCCCAGTCGGCGCCGCCAGGATATTCTGAGGCATAACATCTCTGATCACGCCTTCCTTCGGAAGGGAAGTAAAGCCGTTGGTCCCCGGTTCATGAGTTGATGGGTCGATAGGTAGGGTCCAGGTGTGGAAGCTGCCTTCCTGGCGCGTCGGTAGCATTGGTGCTCAGCACGGAAAACAAACCAAAGGAAAAAATAAATTCATGCATCGTAGATAGAGTTGTCCCAGCTCTGTGCACCAGCTCTCAAAACGTTCACAAATCTCAAAATATTACCTGCAATGAATACATATCAGTAAAACTAGAAGAGTCTGTGCATTTTGCAATAGATTTAAAGACTGGAACGCGCAAAAATTGGTCGACAAAAAAAAATCGATTCTTTCAGTCAAAATTCATGTCACAAAAATCTTCTTATTTTTCTTTTGGTAGTTCAACTCATATATTTAAAGAAAAAAAATGTTCTTTTATTCTTTTGGTTTGCCAAATCTTAACTACTTATTGCCTTCCCCTTAACCCCTCCGTTAAATTTTGCACAGCGGTCTCATCGACCTTATTCGCCGCCGAACGTCAGTTAGATTTAAACTGCTGCTCGTTTTCCATGGATTTATTAGTTTTTTTTTAGATTCCGTTTGACCAAGGCCCAATACTGTTCGATAGGGCGGAGTTCTGGGCTGTTGAGTGGGTTGTGGTCTTTGGGTACCACAACCACGTTGTTCGCATCGTACCACTCGATTGCCTTTTTTCCATAGTAGCAGCTCGACCAGTCCGGCCAGAACAGCACAGGTCTGTTATGTTGCTTTAGAAATGGTAGCAGCTGATTTTCCAGGCACTTCTGGACGTAGATCTCATGATTGATGGTTCCCATAGTAATGAAAATGCCGCTTTTTAGATCTCACGTGCACATGGCCTACCACACGAGATATTTTTTCGGGAACTTCGATAGTTTGATGGTTTTTAATATTTCAGCTACCTTCCCTTTTCCTGGTGCGGTATAAAACTCCTGTCGCGGAAGCTGCTTGAAATCCGTCTTCACATAAGTTTCGTCGTTCATGACGACACAGTCGAACTTTGTGAGCAGATTCGTATACAGCTTTCGGGACCGCTACTTTGCCGACGTGTTTTGTTTGTAATCTCGGTTCGCCACCTTCACCTTCTTAAACGTCAACAACCCGGCTCGTTTCTTGGCCCGCTGCACAGTAGTATGGGAGACATTGAGCTTGCCAGCGACGTCCCGGATGGAGAGGTTAGGATTCCGCTTATATTTCACCGCCACCTTTTTCTTCGTCGCTACCACGTTCGGATTACGATTGCCGCTACTTCTAGGCTTCCTGGCGGGGGACAGACGCTCCCAGAAACCTTTTTAAACCTTTGTCACGGTCGATTTGGCCACATCCAACAATGTTGCCAACTTGGCGTGTGAGAACGTCGGATTCTCTTGCGGGGCGAGCAAAATTTTGACACGCTGCTCCTCTTGCTTGGACGTCATTTTGAAAACTGGAGAGCAAACGGTGAAAACTCATCATAGTAACCATTGTATATACACTCAACTTCCAAATGCAGCATTTCAGGTTTTTTATGCATTTTTAACAGAAATACACCAATTTGGAGATGACCAATTTTTGCGTGTTCCAGACTTTATTGCTAGGTATCCCGTTTTTAATGCTGATCCACAATTAAAAAGTGAGGTTATGCAACACAACTGAAACTGTACCTATAATAATAGGTTTTTATTCGTTTTTGTGAAGTTAACTACTTGTGAAGGGCATGCCACTTAATTAAGTTGCATTTGAAATACACTTGTTTGTCATAGTTCTGGAACATAAAGATTTGCGATTCCAGGTGCACTTTAATATCTATAGTTGTTTTGCTGTGACTAACATTAGTATGTTTCCGAAGTTGGGTGAACATGATTTGAACCTTATTAATCATAATAAAAAACTGATTTTCTAATTTCAGCAATTGTTTCATAATTTTGGGATTTATTCTATAACCGCCAATTTAATTTTTTTTTTTAAATAAATAGTTTATTTTGGTGTTAAATTTGTAAACCATTTGTTTTGTTATTATTATATTATTGAATGGAGCAGCAAAAATATTCACGTATCCTGCGTCAACTTTTCTCATTTTCTTCAGAATTGAGCTTACATAAAAATTACAAAATTATTTAATAAACCTTACGGTGGCCACATTTCAGATTCTATTCATGTCGCGAAACTTTCAAATTCTGCATACTTTTCGTGCAAGTCTGTTCTAGAATCTTACATTTCCCAGCTGGGAACCTTACATTCCCTCGGCGTGTCACTGGTCTAACGAAACTTTACCAAGTATTTCCTCGGCGATAATATAAAATTAGCTCAATCAATCCGTGGACCAGTATACGAAATTGGGTTAGCAAAATTGTATTGATTTCCACTGATCTGATGGTGATGGTATTGATCAAATATGCTAAAAGGTTAATCGACCAACCACCACCACGGTGCATCGGTCATTGTCTTTCCATTTCCTTAAGTCCAAATAAAAAAAATATATTTACCCTAAACTACAAACATCTATCTATTTCCGCATCGCCTATGATCAGCACCATTTTTGGAACTTGCAGGAAAGAAGTGCCATCGACGAAGATTTACTGAACCAAACTTCATTTCGATCTGATTGTAGTTCAACAACCGTTCCTGAAGCCAAACTGATCAACCAACCTGCTCCGCCGAGGCAAACGGTTCAGGTGAACTAGCTATTCGGTGTCACACCGAGTACGGTCGGCGCCAGCAGCAGTAGCAGCCACGGCAGCGGCACAATATTGTTGGTGAATATAAATCAAATTTTCCCCGGAGGCCATCACGAGGCAGCCTGCAGTGATCCAGCTGACCAGCAACCGTCATCAGGCCCTGTCCGGCGAGCGCGTTACATTAAGTTGCGTTGTGCCCTCTCTTGGCTGCGCTGATGTTGATGGGAATGTGACATGCAAACCTTGTGGGGCAATTTGTCACAACTGGCTGGCGGTGAAACTGCGATGATGCTGTTGTTTTCATCGTCGTATTTGAATTGAATATAGGATACCTATATAGGTCGACTTCTACGATCGGGTAGATGTTCCCTGTGGCGCTACTGATTGGATTGTTGATCGATATGCGTTACAGGACGGTGTTTATCTGATGGACATCGAAAGCGGTTCGAAAGCCACCATCCAACTGAGCACTTGACAAATTAGTGGAAACTGCTTGAGTACCGTTTCAAGTTTACTGCATAGCTATACAACCGGATGGCAATCGGAACTTAACAAAAAAATTGACAAAATCGCTTTTGGGCATCGAACGGTCAGTTCCAGCTTAACTTGTTGTTGAACCCCGCTAGAGGTTATCCAGCATATCGTGATAAAAAAAAACATTTTAGGTGAATTGGCGTTAATTTATCGTCATGTCAACCATATCATAAACGATTGATTGTTGCATACTGTCCAACTCGAATGGTGCTCCAGGCGATCCTTTGCCGTGATTTTGAAACAGCAGAGCCATTTTGGTATGGTCCTCAAGCAATTAGTCGTTGTGCGCGAGCACGCACCATTTGACAATGACCCGGGCGCTCTAAGCCGACGGCAAACCCCATTCGGACATGGTTTACAGTTATTTAATAATAACCGATTGTATCAACGAACTTTGTTTGGTCAATGCCAACGAACCGCCAGACCAGTAGTTGACATCGATTCAATTCACCGAATCGGTTCTTGCTCGTCCGTTACATATCGATTTGAGTAACTGTCCAGTAGTCCAAATCCGGAACAAAGAGCGCGCGCCACGGTGCAATTTTGCTGGCCACTGAATGGCCCATATTAGTTGCATAATTAACGAACCCCATCGACGGTAAGGATGATGGTTAATGAATTTTTAATCACGTTATTATTCCAAAAGCAACAATAGCCAAAAACGGTCCGGGCGGTATCAACGTCGATGATGAGGTGGTTGAAAGCTAATATCGGCCCGGCGGCGGTGCCAGTGTATGTAATATTAATTATTCAGTTAGGTGTTGAAAGGTTGGTTTTTTGTATACTGCTGAATGATTATTTTCGCTGAGATTGGTTTCATAACTCAACTAATTTCGGGAAAATATGACGATCACTTTGATGAATAGACTTTATTAGTTTTGGAGTCATGAGTACTGAATTAGTGAAACAATGCCAACCGTGCTCAAATATATTCACCGTTGTACTTTGGTATTCATATAATGGGTTGGGTTCTGGTAATTCTGGAATTTTAGAATTGGATTTTGAAACGTTAACGAAGCTCGTCAAACTCAGTAGAGGGAATCCCAAGATGGTGATCAATTAGATAATGTGGGTATTTTTTTCTTCGATCCACGAATGATAATCTGGGAATACCAGAACGTACGACAGTGGGCATTTAGTTACGAATTGTTTGTAAATTGGCATTCATGAATGCAAGACAGGGCAGAATACCAAGAAAGCTGAATATTCAAGAACTTGTAAGAGATATGGAAAATTATTGTTTAACTCAACATAAAGAGTTTAGTTTAGTTTAGCTTCATTATAGAAACTTTCAGCACCTGGCTGGTTCGTCTCTTTGGGAAAAGAGGGTAGGAGCGCCTGAAGGGAGCCCCCTATTTACAGAGTTTTGAAGGCTGGAGGTTCCAGTAGGGAACCCCCCTAGTTCCGAAATTTTTGTTTTACAGAGCTAAATACTGAGTTGTATCTAGTAGGTAGTCTTGGTTCATTGCAGTGGTTCGGTATTTTGAAGTTTTTTTTCGTATTGGGTACATTCATCACTGGGGCCTCCCTTAGCTCAGTCGGTAAAGGCGCAGCTATAAAGCAAGACCATGCTGGAGGTGGTTGGGTTCAATTCCCGGTCCGGTCTAGGAATTTTTCGGGTTGGAAAATTTCTTGACTTCCCTGGGCATAAAAGTATGATTGGACTTGCCACACAATGCAAAAATGGTACAGGCATCGAAAGCTCTCAATTAATAACTGTGGAAGTGCATCTAGAACACTAAGTTGAGAGCACGCAATAAGCTAAATATGCGATATGCAATAAGCTTGAAATGCGAAGAAGAAGAAGAAGACTATTACTTTGATATATTGTGATACATTCTCCGTTTTTATAATGCTTTATCAGTATGTCTTAACATTTTTTTTTGAAGCGACCGACATAAACTGACCAAAAGCATTTTCCCAGCCAGGTATTACATTTCGAATGAAATGTACTTCTTGACTGGGACCTGCATTTCATTTTAATATCCTATTAACTTCAAGTGATATGTACATTAGGGTGGCTCCACATAGCATTTTGACAGGAAACCTGGGGGCTCTTCCAAATAATACCGTATGCGTGATAATTTTTGCACCACTGAGCAATGTCAAAATTTAAAAAAATCTCAAAAATTTCGTTTTTTAATTTTTTTTTATTCATTCAAAGGGGGATGTTTCTCAGAGTCTTAAACTATTGAGTTTCCACTTGCTGCAATTACGGCCTCCACACGCTTTCGGAATGCACAACAGGTTCTAATAATGTAGTCTGGATCCATTTCTCTCCAGGTACGGGTCAATGTTTGTCTGAGGCTAGCTGTATTCCTTGGAGGCGAACCAGCCTAAGGCTGAAAGCCTCCTAAATAAAGCTAAATAATAATAATAATAATAGCTGTATTCGGGTGGCGTTTAGAACAGGCCTTGGCCTTCATGACGCGCCATATTGAGTAATCCAGCGTATTAAGATCTGGGCTGGATGGCGGCCACATATCCTTCGCCCAGAACAGAAGATGTTCCTGCAACCACTTCTGAGTGCAGTTCGAGGTGTGGCACCGAGCCCCATCTTGCTGAAATACAACATTTGGCTTCGGACCGTACTGTTCATTGATCCACGGAAGAACATACTTACTTAAAATCCCGATGTAGACCTCCGTGTTGACCTTGTAGCCTTCTGGGCTACATTTTTTGCCATCGGAAGCCACCAATCCAAACACGCTAGCAGGATGCTTGGTCAGATACACGTTCTTGCCCAAGCAACACATTTACATCATAATAAGTTGCTGCAACTAGATTGTGACTGCAATAAGTTACACACAAGTAGCCACAACTACTCAGTTACAAGTGTGCTGCTAGGGTGTGCTCGTCGGCCACGTCTTTTACCGGAAGAGAACTAATATACCGGTCCGTTCAGGAATTTGATACGGGATCGACGGTAAATATGCTCTCGTCGGTGAACAAAATTACCGGATTTTTTCGCTTAAGGAAGTTCAAGATTTTCTTGCATCGTTCGACTCGTAGCTTCCGGATGCGGCTGGTAATCATGTGAGTTTTTTCCGTGCCCTCGACTTCACCCCGCGATTTTCCTTTACGATCTTCCGTGCCGTAAAATCACTGATCACGTGTTCCTTTGCCATTTTCCTTATTGAACGCACTGGATTCACCCGAATCTTCCTTTTGATAGCAGCGATAACCACCGGTACCCGAGCTGACCTCGGACGACCTGTGGCCACCTAAAACCCTTTTGACGGTCCACCGGGACACTCCCACGGCGATTGAAATGTCTTTTTGCGACATTTGCGCGTGGGACAAATCACGAATACTTCGTCATGGTGCAACTGTCAAACTAAGTAAATCACTTTCTTTTATACACAGCCTACTACGGTATGTGCTATAGGTTATGTGCATGCAAAGAAAACCAAGGCATTGTATGCACAGGTGAAACGGGAACCTTATTTGTGCGATGGTACAAACATTATCACGCATATGGTAGCTTAGGGTCTCAGAAACAAACTTTTGTATGACAGCAACTCTGGGAAATGTTGCTTCGAGTTGCTAATTTGAGTTTTATGAAAAAAAAGTCCCATTTTCTCAGCTTATAACAAAAAATATTTGTAATTCTTTTAATTCTAGTGAAACCTAACCCATTCATTTTTTTTTTACAAATTCTTTAGGATCCAAAGAAAAATAAATGTCACGGGTTGTTTTGTGTCTAATTTTGGTGTTAAAATTTTCCTTATTCTCTAAAACAATGATTTTTTTGTACTAACAGGCATTTAATAATTGAAAGTGAGGTTCAAACATAACGCTAGTATCAATCTAATACAATAGTAAGATAGGAAATTTCACCACAAACAAGTTTGTAGCAGACAATTTGGTCCTATCTTAAAATCTCGCTGAGAAATTCACGATTTACTTAAGGAATAGGAAAATACATTTTTGCAAGTTTTTATAATTCTTCATATATTTACAGAACATAATAATCTTAATTATTATTTGTAGCTGATATACATAATAGATTACAGACGTTTTAATGCTATTATTTTGAAGTTTTCTGTTCTTAGCAAAGGCCAATATTACTTGATGTTTTTCAGCATCGGTAGTTGGATCGTGCTCATTCCAAGGGGTTGGTCACTCTACACAGTGTGCCAAAATCAAACTTGGGCACACCCGGGCAAAGCCATTGGTGCTGTTTGGCACCCATGGTTACAATTTGTATGATCTTTAAAATTACTGGCAACACTGAACTTTTTCTGCGCTTGCGTAGTGTCAAAATTTGTTATTGATGTTGCCACAATATAATAAAATTATTTTCAAAATAATCTTCAATCTCCACCAAGTCTCGCCATGGATTCTCAAAATCGTTACACCGTGCCAGCACCATATTTGACGCGTCCCTAATGATGACGCACTCGTCTAATCTTTATCGCATCTCGATTTTGACAAGATATTTTTTTAAACGTTGTTACATCAACATCCCTAGAGCACAGGAACTAATACTTGCAGAAGTAACATTTCAAAAATAATGATTGAAAATAGTCAAACATTATTGAGTGCGTCGATTTAGGAACCGCTTCGAATGTGGTGCCTCCACGGCACCCGTGATGGCAGTCGCATCCACATTTCCTCCCAGACGAAGAACAGCTGACATCGGTATCTTGACCTGATCAAGGTTTCCGGCCATGGCTACACGAACTAGCGATGCAGTTCCCACGGCTGCGGCTGCTTCCAATGCTGCTGCTGCTGCTGGTCCGTCTTTTTTGGTAAATTTTAGAGGAGATGGACCAGTAGAAGGATCAGCCGCAGCATTGGAAGCAGCCGCGGGAGTTGCATCGCTTATTCGTGTAGCCGTGGTTGACGCTGGAAATCTCGGTCCGGTCACGACAAGTGGTGCTTGAGATTTAATCGGAAAGTCAACAACCAAAGAAAAACTATCACCCATATTCTTATTTTCGTTCGAACCAAAACAAGAATATGGGTGTATGCCATCCGACCATTCGAACTGCTCGAATAAATCCATGGCGGTGGCTGCTACACCAACCATTCCATCGTCCAACGTATAATGTTGGAGGACCGTCTTGGCAAAATCTCAAATAGTTCAACAAATTATCTTTACTCTCTTGAGAACTCGACCAATCCGGAGGAGGAGCTTCCAATTTCAGCGGTAACATTCGCACTTGCGACGGGTGGCAGTCCTTGGTGGTGCATGCAGTCAGCAGTGGATCCTCGGACGGCATACGGGTGTCCATTCTACCATCTGGACCATGGCGGTGCCCTCGTTGGTCTTCAGGAACTTTATCCTGACCGAGATCCTGACAACATTTCCATATAGGCAGAACAGATTGAACAGCTTATCGGTGCTGGCTGTGTTGTTATTGAGTCCGTAGACCATCATCACTGCGCCCTGTTGCTGTGCCGGTTGAATGAAGTTGACTGGTCCGTTTCGGGTCAGCGGTGCGTCCTACATCTGTCCGACGTGTATTCCGGCCGGAGTTGGTTTCCAGTTTTCCGACGGATGATACTCGGGCGGTTCAAATCCGTTTTCTTCGCCGGCTCCTAGAAGGGCTGGTTGACTAATGATTGACGTTCGTTTTGCGGGGTCGGCATTCCGCCGAAGATGGAAGGATCGTTTAGCAACGGAACTCGTCCGTTGCAGGCATCCTTGGAGACGGATGCATCCAGTGTGTAGTCCCAACGGGAGTACGTGTCGTTTTTGAAAACATTGAAAAACAAAACAAAAACAAGAGCTGTTAAAATACCGGGTTGCCAAGCAAGGCATTATTCATAAGCAAATAAAAATCAGTTCAATGACTTCTTGGCACTGCCCGTACAGCTGCGGCACACTGAGGTACTCTGAGAAAAATTTTGGTGCAAAATAAGTGTGTAGAGTGACCACCCCTTGGCTCATTCAAATATACTGCCAATCCTATTGCTCGTTTTGCCTGGTCATTAATTACACATAAATTGTCGCATTTTTCTTTGATTTCCACGAATTCAAATTTGAAGCATCTTCTTCAAGTAAGAAATTAGGATTGACATTTAAAATCTTGAAAAATTGGATTGACTTGTTGCTCACAAAATCTCCGTTTAGGATTGAAGTTTTTCACTCTTGTTATGTTTTTGCCGTCACTTTGTTTTGAGAAGTTTTTGAGCATTTTCCTCTTCACTTTGATGTCGACCGTATCATCAAAAATGCCAACCAAATATTAATTTCTGACATGTACCACAAGTGACTTGTGAATTTTTTGCATGTGGACTGGCTGATTTCCCCATCATCGTAGCTCCTTAAACTTTCAACGAATTTCAAATCGTTTGATGGAGCAGACGTCGATGATGGCGCTTTATACCACCCTGTCAAGTATATCCGTACTACAAACAGTAGCAGATTAGTTTGGTGTTCCACATCCACAACAAATTGAGTTCGGAGGAGGTACATTTTAAGCCCATATATAGCTTTCGTCATCCATCTTGCGTGATGAAGCGCACCTGGCCGTCGAAACTTGGTGAATTATTTGTTTCCAATGCACATCAAAGCGAGTTGAAGAAGTTCGGCGTAGTCTTCCCCTTATGAACTTTTGACATAACATGTGCTTGAAAACTGAAACAAGATCCGCTTTCTCGGGTTCATTCACTGCTCCTGGGAGTTAAAGGAAAGGCAAATACATTAATACATACTGCAAGAAATAAGACAATTAGTCTGTACCTTCAGGAAACCCGGAGTAGTTGCTTGTATCCATCTTGTCTCACTCGTCTCGAAATAGTTTGAATAAACTGTTATCGGGTGACGATGTTCCTTGTTTGAAACATGCATTGTACGCTGCAGGGTTCGCATATCTTCCTGAAAGACGATGCTCTTCCCATATTGTTAGTGGAGCGTGTATGTCCGCAGACAAGATGCGTTGGTCGGGCCAGTTTGGGACGTCGACCCATTTATTAATCACACCTTTCACTGATCGGATGAATGGTTCTCTTCTATTTGCCCAATCCTGGGCCAGGCTTTAAAAGCTTTCGTGAACTATTTTCTCCGCTTACGATGCACAAGGTAATTCAAGATTTTATTACAGATTTGAATTAAAAATATGCAGAGTTCATAATGTTTCACCGTATGAACAGATTCTGTAATATTGTCGTCGAAATATTTTTTTAACTATTTTGATCTGTGTCTAAAAAATCCTATGAACTTCCATTAGGGTAGAGAACTACTTCGGCCTAATCGCCCATTTTGGGCCTATCGAGCAGACAAATTCAAATAAATCCATGATTTCAGAGTTAACATGTCGATTATGCGTTTGGTACGATACTTTAGTTAATAAGCTACCAAACGAAGTCAATGAGAACGCATGATATGAAGGTTTGCACCCATTATTCCCAAAAACAAAAGAAACGCTCCGACCGAATCAATTTTTATCTTCATTCGATAGGCCGAAGTGAATTCATTGGCGTTTCAATTGCGTTTCAATGCGTTAGGCCCAGTTTAGAATCCGTAGGCCGAGTTTGGCGTCAAGAAGTAGTGTTAGACTTTTGACCATATCTCAACGATTGGTTTCTCTTTATCAAATTTTACGGTACGTACGGAAAGTTAAATAAAATTGGAAGCCATCATTAATAATAACATTCCGTTTGATGCTAAACTGCGCTAGATTAAGAAAGACTAAGTGTAGGTTGTACTTAATAGGCCGGAAATGGGGTAGTTAACCCTACATGTGTGGTAAGAAACTTATACAGAGCATGTAAGAAATCCACGCTTGCATTTGCTTACACTATCACAGTGTTCAAGTGCTTGCTAATTTTTGTATGAATGGATAATTTTTGAATTACCTTCGTCCGCAACAACCGCCTTTAAAAACTGCCATCGTTGCCGTGGTTCAGGTTCTTTGCCTTTTACTTCCTATACCATCCAAAAAGGAACAAATGAAGAAGATCACCCAAAAATAAAAATTAAAACCGGTTCTCTCATTCCACGCACTTGACAACACGACAACAATGAAAGTCTGGCCGGCTATTTTTTGACATTGCCCGGTTCACACGATGCACGTGATGCACCATCGTTCTCGAGGGGTTTCCAAAAATAGCACGCCGGCAGGCAACCGGTTTCGACTTTCTGCATTATGCAATTGTTCGGAAGCTTTGCTCCTTCTATTGTCCGGAGCCCCCAGCCGGACCAAGTAAAAACAGAACAAGAAATAATTGCACACATTTGAACACACACGTACATGCGGGACACGTCTGGTTTCTTCTTCCAATCGATTCCGGTTTTTCCCGGATGGTGTACAGAAGTTGGCTAATTTTCCTACCCTACTATTATTCGATTTATTATTGCGGTCATAATCGTCGTAGCAATGCCGGCTAGCCACCTGCAGGGCAGGAGAGAGCGGACGTTGGTTGTGGATCCATTTAAAAATCAATACTTATGGCGCTCGCTGGGTCTTTACCGCTTTGATGCACGATAATCGGGTAATTGGTCAGAACATTGCCGGTTGAATCAGATTGCAAAGCGTGGGACCGAATTCACCTGGTGAAAGGTATTGGCGTACGTCATTGGACTGGTTGCAATGAATCGTAGAAGTTGGCATTGATGAAATAAGTTTGATCCAAATGGTTAAAATTGTTGAAATATTTCACCTCACTCGAAACAACCTCACCATGTGTCTCCATGGATTCAAATACAGTCGAATCGATCTCATGTGAACTTAGTGAAGCATTTAGACTCCTTTCAAACTTTTCAATTATGCAGTTACAATAGCTTCTCTAAACTAGCACGAAGCGGCGCCTAGAATGTTTTCGATTGCAGTCCAACCAGAACAGACCACCATCACGTAACTTTGTGCAACTGGCTGCCTACAAATGGGCAAAAGTTTTCGAATTTGATTGGAAACATTGTTTCACCGGCACCACCATCGGTGCAAAACGTTGTCAATTTGTATTCTGAACCATTGCCAGAATATTAGCAGCGCAGTAGAGATTGCGTTGGCGACAAGCGTCAGTAGGTATTACTAACAGCTGTCATTACAGTCACCACATGCTCCGTGCTGCTCCGTGTGCCATGGATGGTGTAGATCTCACGTTCTGATCAATCTCGCTGAAACACAAAACGATGCCATTCTCTAGGCACTAATTAGTTTATAATCACTGCCAGCCATCATCGTCGGAGTGCGCGATGCAATATTCGTCGGTAGGTGGCGTGAGCGTGAGAAGTGAGGCTAGGGAAGTGGTGGATTATTTTGATGGATCCTGTCAGCTGATGGCGACGACGGTGAGGACATTAACGAAATCGTGAAATAAAAGAACAGTGTGAATGAATTCTCATTTGCTAATTCAAATCCTCGGACGTGTAAACGATAGGGGCTTGACCCGTTCGTGGCTTGAATTAGCGATCATCAGATTTTAATGATCACATTTTTTTTTCAATAGCCGCTTTGGTTCCAGTTTCATTAATTAGCTGCAAATGGGCTGCTTTCCGCTGAATTCGAATCATGCGAAGCAGTTCTCACGTGTGTGCGGTTTCCTGTCCTTGCAGTGGAGATTGGCAAAGTTAAACATCAATGCCAAGGACGATCGTGCAGGATTATAAATGAAAGTAATGAGTATGCAGTCTACATTTGATATAGCCGGTTGAGAATGTTTCGTAATTTACAAATTCACAATGGGGAAGCTCAACGAACCGTGAAGCTAACGATTGCAAAGCCAAAACAAACCATAATTTCTCATCCACTTCTGCAAATACCATAAGAGAGAGAGAGATAGAGACGGTTGGTGCATCCCGAGCCAATAGCTTTCAGTGCACCCGAGAAGCTCTAATAGCAACTGCAAACCGTAAACAATGAATCACTCTCACTCTCCAACGTATCAACATCAACAACTGCGTGGTTCACCTGTTGATGCTGGCAGCGCGAGGTAGCAGTCAGTGATTGACGATCGTGCAGAGATTTCCGGAGTTTGACGAGAGCGGGAGAATTGGGCTACCACTGAGCAACGTAGCCGCATATTTTCACGATCCAGTGGTATTGAAAGCGAATTTTGTACGCATATGGGCGATGATGGCGGGGAAACACCTCGTCTATAGTAGCAGAAGCAGTTGTGTCTGCCACGCACGAGTTTGATTTTGCGTTCGTCACATCTCTCGTCAGAAGAGAGAGATCTATGGAGCAAACGATGCGTTGAGAGGCACAGATACTCTGCTCACTTAAGCACACAAAAAGTGCTGAGCGTTGGTGTGGGGGCCGTATGCATCCGATTGAAAACTGCCGCATTCTTCTCGCAATCGATTGGATTTTGACGATTTTTATTTAAACAAAAGAGCCATACCCTAATAAACAAATATTATAAACGAAAGGTAACCTCGATGGTAAAACTTTTCCACGAATAGTTTGGCTAATAACCCGAACACGTCATTAAGTTCTTTCTTAGGGCTATTTTTATTAGGGTAGGTAAATAAAAAATGCGAAATCCAAAAACTAATTACCTACTACCAGATAGTTTTGAATGATTTCAAATAAAAATCCATAATCTGAAAGTATTTTAAAGCTTAAAAATTGTAATTTCACGACTGTTTCAAGATATTCCACTGAACATTGTTCGCTGTATTCAATTGTAAAACATTTCTCAACCAAGTAACAATTTAGCAGCCTTTTGGCTGTCACACTGATTTATTGTTGGTTTATAATGGCAATAAACAATCTTTTCATTTTAAATACGGCATTTACAAGTACAACACATTCTTGGTCAGTAGTTCAGCATTTTGCTGTTTTAAAAACCTTTTAAAGTTTGACAATAAAGTCAAAACGGGTTTGGGTTTTAAAAAGAATTTAAAGCAGCACTCTATCCCTGTATAAAACTGCTCAGTTAGTCAATCATAAACCTGCTCGGTATTTTTGTATTGATGCCTCGAAAAAATAATCCACAAAGGTACTTTATCATTATAAAAGCAATTATAAAACCGTTCGGTTTCAAATGGAAACAAAAAGCATATATTGCTGATTTTTGGTGATTTTTTTCCCTACTGTTTACAAATTAAACTAATAATATGGATCCGCCTAGAGACAGACGAAAAATAAATCGATTAGAGCTTTTAAACGAAGAATCACAAGGAAATTCCAAAGGATAGTCGAATAATAATAATACTAGCGATAGTAGGAGGAATAATTGTAGCGATGCTGTCGACGGAAAGGAAAAGGACTCCAATTCCAGAACTTCCTGGAAGGCCCAGCAGCTCTGACTGAACCGGTCAACAATGACAGAACAGGTGACTGAGAAGAGTGAGCACGGCTCACGAAGCACTGGAAGCCGTCAAATTAGACGCTTAAAATTGTTGGGAATACCCTAAATAGTGTCAATGGCGTTTGCGACACGATCTGAAAAAACACAGACCAACCATCTCCAGAAATTGCATTTCTATTAATGATTCGAATAACATGCATCAGTGCCAAACTGAGACTGCGCCAAACTACCGACAGGAAACTTCAGAAGCTGTCAGCCAGCTGGAAACTGACTGCCTGGCTTCATTCGGCGAAAGGGTCAACTATTCCATAAAAATCCAAGCAAGCGCACAATAAATTCCTCTGATCATCCGGGAGGAGGGAAACTTTTTAGGAATGATTGAGCTTCCACCTGTTCCAAGTTATGCATATACACTTTCTGATTAACTGTTCCACTGGATGCTAATAGCCCTTATCGAGGATGCCACGCAACTTGTTGATCGGTACAATTTTTTTCCCTTGATTTGTTTTCCGTCGATCTTGTTTTCCGTGCCACCAATGCTACTGACGCCAGAGAGGCAGCTCCCACACCTGGACCCTACCTATCGACCCATCAACGGCTTTACTTCCCTTTACTTGGTGTAGTGGTAAGCGTGATTACATCTCACCCCAGCAGGCCAGGGTTCAATACCAGTCGGCGCCGCCGGGATGTTCTGAGGCATAACATCTCTGATCACGCCTTCCTTCGGATGGGAAGTAAAGCCGTTGGTCCCCGGTTCATGAGTTGATGGGTCGATAGGTAGGGTCCAGGTGTGGGAGCTGCCTTCCTGGCACGTCGGTAGCATTGGTGCTCAGCACGGAAAACAAGATCGACGGAAAAAACAAACCAAAGGAAAAAAAAAAAATTGCTTTTTCACAATTGACCTATGGAAAATCAATTTTTATGCCACCGTCATATTGCTATTATGTACTACATTTGTTTTTTCATCTACAATCTTCGTTATTCAAGATGTTTTTAAATGAAAATAACTTTAATCTCTTAAATTCATCAATGAGCAGTAATAGAGATTCCGAAAATCATTAAATTATCTCGGCTGGACGCATTTTTTAAAACTAGTTCGTTTATTTACTAGGCTCAGTCGTGTGTGACACTTTGCGGAGCCAAAATCAGTAATGTTTGAATTTACATTTTAAATAGCAGTAGTTCTAGGTTAGTATTGGGTACCAATTACTCATGGCGGGCTCGAGGTTAATGGGTAACAATTTCGATTGGATGGAGCTGGTAGGAAACTGGTTTCTGAAGCCTCCTTCAGATACTACTCTCGGATGGTTGACCAAATCCTGGCTGGGCAGGGGCAAGTAGCACAGGAACAGGAGGATAATGAGACTGGGATACAATGGCGGGAAATTGTTTGGAAAGGAGGGGATGGTCACATCAAATTCTAACATCAGACAAACAAAGGAATTCGTAGATCGCTTGCATGTAGGGAAGATCACGTGTTCCCAGTACATCTCTTACTTCACGGAAGGGTTGTCTACCTCGGGCCACTAGGGTATCCAATAGTCGTGCTCTGGAGGCGTCATTACCCGGGCAATACCAAACTGCGTGATCGATGTCATCATAACCGGTTCTGCACCTACATATCTGTCAACGAGGTTTATTCTATAGAGATGTGCGTCTAGCGAGTAGTGGTTGGACATAAGTCTTGACATCACTCGAATGAATCCCCGACTTACATCCAGACCTTTGAACCACGCTCTCGAAAAAACATTTGGAATAATGGAATGTAACCACCGCCCAAGAGAATTACTTGTCCAATCGTTTTTCCAACTTAAAAGAGAACTCTGACGTACTAATGGGACAAATTCATCGTGTGAAATTCTTCTATCATAAATCTCGCCTTGTTGTGCGCCCACCTTTGCGAGAGAGTCTGCCTTCTCATTGCCTGGGATTGAGCAATGTGAGGGGACCCATAAACAAGGTATTAGGGTATACGTCCCTAACCTCGGTCTAATATGCAGCCATCGATTACGTTTTTAATCATAACTCATCAATGAATTTACCTGCAAACGATATTCTACTGCTAAATGGTATGCTTAGATATGCTTATCATGTCGTTTGCTATCAGAAACCACGAAAAGTTGAAAAACTTACTTTTTTTAAGACAATAACTCACGAGGGAAATGTATGTAATATGGGTCTATTGTCCCCAAATTGGGTCTATTTATGGATGCAACTTCGTCCTATCTTGTTTGATCCTCAAAAAAACGCTCTTGGTAACGTTTTCTGATGTATTTTTTTTTATCACTATCACTGTTAACTTAATGCTCTTCATTCCTCAAAACATTTCTTAGAGAAAATTTTACGAAAACTACATTAAATCACTCAATTTAAAAATTAAAAATTAAAAATTTCGCTTATCGTCTTTTGACCGCAGAATATCTAAATCAGAACATTGTGATGTTCATTATACAGGTTTGGCAGAAAAAATCTCCCTTCCTGTTCGTTCCTTATCATCCAAATGCAAAACAACATTGTTGACGTTACTCTTATTGCTATATGCTGTCAAATGAATTTCATGGGCCATAGTTAGGAACATAGAAAAGAAATGTGTCCCTAAAGTTGGGTCCATGTTTTACTTGTGAAAACGTTGTTAAACAATTAAAATAAACATAAAATATTCAAACAGCAACTGTAAGTTTTACGTCTAGTGTGTATTATCAGGTAATTCCAATCAATAAATGCCATAATCAGGCCATTTGATGATCGTCAGTCAACCTTCCCATCTTAACCTTATAAGTCATGGCGGCTAAAAACTCCGAACATTGTGATATTCTCAACCAGTTTTATTACTTACGAGAGCTGAAAATGTATTGAAATGTTGTGATATAAATTGATTTGTGTGTGGTACACATTTATCAACCATCAGTGATCAATATTTTCCTTATTTTTTGTGTAATATTCCTTAATTAATTATTTATTTGCGTGATAGGCCGAATGAAAGGACTAGACCCACATTACATACCGTAACCCTATATATGATTTTACGACCAGCAAACTCATCTGCTCCCTTACCTTTGAAAGGAAATAAGATGAGTGCCTACATTGTTTCATCGACCGAATAGCCTCAATCGAACTGAGACTATCCGAGAAGATGAAGTAATGGTCTATGGGCATATCGGAAATCATCCCCAATGCGAAATTGATTGCTGCTAGCTCAGCAACATAAACGGAACAAGGTTCTTGAAGTTTCCGAAAGGCGGTTGAGTATTCATTGAAGACAGTGGATCCATCAATGCGTGGTCCATCAGTGAAAAATCTTCTATTGCAATTGACTCGTTGGTACTTTTCAGCAAAAATGCGGGGAATTGAGATAGGTCGAAGTTGATCTGGAACTCCTTGAATAGCCTGTTTCATGGAGAGATCATAGTCAATGGGGGAACTGTAGTTAGTAAAGCATACACGAGAGGGGTTATAGCAAGGAAGGCTAATATCCGATGACATATAATTGAGATAGATTCGCACGAATCTAGACTGGATGCTCAATTCGAGCATTTCTTCGAAGCTTTCAATCACAAGGTCGTTACTGACACTACATTTAATCAATATTTTTAATGAGAGCTCCCAGAAACGGTTCTGCAGGGGTTTTACTCCAGCTAGAACCTCTAGGCTCATATTGTGTGTTGAATGCATACAGCCAAGGGCAATACGTAAACAACGATATTGAGTACGTTCCAATTTGATAAGGTGGCTTTTTCTTGCCGAGAGGAAGCAAAAAGAGCCATACTCAAGGACTGAAAGAATCGTCGTTTTATATAGTTTAATGAGGTCTTCCGGGTGAGCACCCCACCATGTCCCGGAAATTGATCGTAGAAAGTTGATCCTTTGTCGACACTTTTGTTTCAAATTCGTTATGTGGGTACCTCAAGTGCATTTTGAATCAAACCAGACTCCAAGGTATTTGAAGGTTAAATATTGGGTAATGTCTCTGCCCAAAAGATTTAGACGCAGTTGGGCTGGAAACCGCTTCCTTGTAAACACTACCAATTCAGTTTTTTGCGGTGAAAACTCGATCCCTAAATTTCTTGCCCAGAAAGTCTTTGTCTTTGTCTTTGCAAGATTTTCGCACGTGGACCTCTCATGGAAACCACGGCATCGTCTGCAAGCTGTCTAAGCAGTTATCAATATCTTTGACATAGAAATTATAAAGTAAGGGACTTAAACATGAACCTTGGGGTAAGCCCATGTAGCTAATTCTAGAAGTTGTCAGTTGACCTAGATTGAAGGTCATTTGTTTTTCTGACAGTAAATTATACAAGCAATTATTCAAAATACCGGGTAATCCACTACAATATATAAGTAAGGGGTTTTGTCACCCGGTCCAAGTTTAAAAAAAAAACACGACAATGTTACACCACTCGAGGATAAAGACTAACTGATTTTTATTCCAAATTATTATAAGGTGAAACCTATCGAAAGCCCTATCTATCTGCTGAGTAAGAACTTATAGGAATGCGGTCGCCCAGTTGCTAATGCAAAGGCAACGAACTGCTGAGGTTGCTTCCGTCGCGTGGTCCTGGTCGGTGCCATCGATGGTTACCGGGTGAGAGTCTGCTGACGTGAGAATAACCGTGTGTGCATCCGTGCTACTTGGTGTTGCTGGGTAGTAAACTGCTGATGTTCGAGATTTGGTGGCTTGGGGTTGAACGTTCCGGCTGCTGGGCTAACTGATGTGCCGTCGTCGTCATCGGCGTTGTTGTTGTTGTTGTTGCTATGATCGTCGATGGCGATGAAGGTAATGATGATGTGTTGACGAAGCGATTGATGTTGGTAAGTGTAGTGTTGGGGATCCAGGAGGGTTCGATCTTAACTACTCCCCCTTTTGAAAACGGATCGTCCCGATTCGTTGGGTTGCATTCAGTTCCGCATTGTCGTTTCTTGGTTTTAGCGTCAGACTCCGTGGAGGTTCCTATGTTAAGAGATATTTGCTTCCGTCTCTTTGAAATCCAACAAAGGCCTGTAAAGATACTCAAGAGAAGACAAATGCTCGACATACTTATTGACGTGTATGTCTGAATCTTATGCTCTGTGGTTATTGTATCCATTTGGTGCCTGTTTCTGATGTGGATTTCTTCAATATTATTATGGATCTCCAGGGTCTGTTGATTGATATGTAAACCATCTAGCGACATGACAATGGTCGGTTCCGATTTATGCATTTCGGCATTGTAGTATTCGGTGCCGTTTATAACTATTGAACAATTGTGGAACTCTATTAAGTACGTACCAGATAAGTTCCGTTTTGTCAACCCGCAGTTTGAGTTGATTTCTATGTTATGAATATCCGTGATTACTATGTGGTTGTCAGTAATCCTTTTTATTGTTTGAGGTTGATGGCAGCTTGTAAACGTGCAGTTTCCTGATAATCCTTTTAGCAAATTTGAATAGCACGTATCTCCAGTGAAGTCGATGAGGTTATTCAGGTTGCATAGTCTCGTTTTCCCGATGTTTCGGCATTCTTCCCTGATGAAGTAAGTTCTGTTACCATTATGCAAAGCAACACTGGCTGGAAGTTTTAAAGTTTTGTTTGAAATTGGTAGGAGTTCTAACAGAAATTGAACATGGGTGGAGTTTTCTATCCTAGGAATTGAAACAATGAATATTAATTTTGAATTATTGTAGAATGCAGACAAATCTAAAAATTCGTATGTTTGTTCTATGCTGGTTGGTATAATGTTTTGTTTTTCTAGAATATCTGAAACAAATGCTAATTCTTCTACCGATAATATTTGTTTTGGAATAATATTTAATCTAGCTAGCTGAACTGATTCGAAAAGATTTTCTAAGTGGGACCTCAAATGGTCTAGATTGTAATTGATCTTCATGACTTCTCTTAGGATTTTAAAGTTTTTATCTGTGTTGTTTTCTAACCTTGCTGTTTTGATATTTTTTGTAATTTGGCTTTGTTGCTGATTCAAACGATTAATAATAGAATTGATTCGGTTCTGAAGTTGCAGGTTCATTTTAAATTGCTCGTTGTTTTCATTGATAAGCATCTTATTATTAATCTGCAAATCAGATATAGTTTTTGATATATGTTCTAAATCGTTGTGGTCCATATTCCCGGTGATTTCTTTTATTGCTGTTCCAAGCAGATTGAACAATCCTCTTCTTTGCCTTGACTTTGGTCGAAGATCATTAAAAATGCTTTGAACAGTATTGATTTTGTTTCCAGAATTTCAAATACATCTGTGAAGTTTGAAAAATTTCGTATTCCATGGATATTCATTAGCAGTTTTGTAAAAAATAGGATCATAGTTATTTAGCTATACTACATGAAAAAGTTTATGGTTTCCTATTTTTATAAGACTGCTGCCGGTTTCGATTGTAAGGAGGCCAGGGTTTTGTTTCAGGTTCTGGAAATGGATGGATTGTGGATGGGATAGTTGGATATACAGGAACGCAATGATTGTGGTTAAGAATATCCGAATTGGTATCATCTAAAAAGAGAAAATAGAGAGAGTTAGAATGTTGAAGAACTATTTCCGGATACGGCGAAGTTTTTCTTTGTGTAATCGTCGTTTTTTTGTATCTCTGTATGTGCGTCTTCTGTTATATTTAACTTGTATTTGCTGAAAACGGTCTTTAGTTTTAGATTTAATTCCTTGAATTTTATTGTATACCATTTCGCCGCGTTGTAGAGTCGGTAGTTTTTCTCGACTGTTGTTGTGGTACTTGTTTTGTTGGTCCTGTGTTTCTTTGAGTTTTAGTGCTGCTTCATCGTATAATTTGTCCCTTAGCTGGATCATGTTATCTATATTCAGAGGTCACTCTTCTCCAGTTTTGATTCCATAAGAGATTTCGCGGGGTTTAAGGTTGGTAGCTGTATGGATACTATTATTATAAAGAGTACATGCAATTAGAAATTTCTCTTTGTTTGATAATTCTCCGTATTTATGTTTGTTGGAATTGAAAATTTCAGTTATGGTGGAATGGAATCTTTCTACTTTTTCATTCATTTGGCTATGGTTTGAAGGGGTGAAATACTGCTGTATATTCAAATCTGAAAGCAATCGTCTTACTTCTATAGATTTTATGGCAGGTTCGTTGTCAGAGACAATCATTGAAGGGGGCCATACAGGGTGATGTATTTGAGAATCGCTTTGCGAACGTCAGGAATGGATCTAGACTTTATTGGAAGTAAGGTGCCAAATCTAGAGAATTTGTCAACCACGGAAAGGAAAATGTTGGGTTGGGCGTCTAAATATCTATATGAATAATTTCGAGGGGTTGTTTGGGAATCGGTGTTTCTCCGAGTTTAATTCTGTAGGGCTTCCTTTCGTACTTTGCCCTATTACACATTTCGCATAGAATTATAAATTTTCTAATTTTTTGTTTCATGTTTGGGAAAAAGAATCTTCTTCTTATTTCCTCAAGATTCTCGCGAATACCTCTATGAGCAGACTCATGAGTATCTTCTATTATTGAGTTTTGTTCCTCTGCGTCTGGTAAATCGATTAAAAGATTTTGAGAAATATAAATTTTAAATGTCTTACATCGACTGAAATAATTTTTGAAGACAATCTGTAAAGATTGTATTACTGATTCTGGGCATAAAATACAATTAGATCTTCTCGGGTCCATGTATTCCTTAAAAATTCGAATCAGTGATGGAACACCGAAAGTAACTTTCGTTATTGTCCGCCGATACACGCGAGGAAATATTTCCTCATACGTTTCGGATTCATTAGGATCGATTTTCAATATTATTTGGTTGTGAAAAAGGTTTATGGGTTTTTCGGTACATTGCATAAATTCGGAGTCATCAGTGTCAGCTGAGTGTACTGTGGCTCCGTCTGAGTCGGAATCATCTTCATTCAAGTTCAGTTCGTGAGATATTCTTGATAGAGCATCGGCAACAACATTTTGTTTGCCGGGTCTATGTTTTATTTCGAAATCATATTCTAAAAGCTGTAGACGCCATTTTACGAGCTTTGTATTTGGAGTTTTGAGGTTTAGCGCGTATGTTAGCGGTTGATGGTCAGTGTACAACGTAAAACGTCTACCAAAAAGATAGGGTCTGAAATATTGTGTTGACCACACGATTGCCAATAGCTCTTTTTCTATGGCTGAATATCGTTCCTCTGTTTTTGTTAATGTTCGGGACGCATACGCTACCGGCCTATCTTGTCCTATAGGTCCTTGAGACAGTACGGCTCCCAAAGCAAAATTGCTGGCATCCGTAGTCAATACAAACGGTTTCTAAAAATCCGGGTATTGTAGGATGTCACTATGTGTCAAAAGGTTTTTACATGTGTTGAATGTTTTTAAAAATTGTGGTGTATGTTCGACATTCTCGCCTTTTCTAAGTTGGGCGGTAAGGGGTTTCGTGATTTTTGCAAAGTCACGAACGAAGCGCCTGTAATATCCCAAAATACCAAGAAAGCCTCTGAGTTCTTTCTGATTCTTTGGAATAGGCCAGCTTTGTATTTGCTTGGATTTGGCTTAACGCCATTATCCGTAACAATATGGCCTAGAAAAGTGACTTCTTTTTTCAAAAATTCGCTTTTATCTAGCTGTATTTTAAGATTTACCTTTTCTAATGCAGTGTAAATTTTTGTCAAATTTTCAATGTGTTCTTGAAGGGAGACCGAGAAAATGATGATATCGTCCATATAGACGAGACAACATTTCCCGATAAATTCGCGAAGTACGTTATCCATTACCCGCTGAAAGGTCGCTGGCGCGTTTTTCAGTCCGAATGGCATCCATAAATATTCGTACAAGCCATGTTCTACAGAAAAGGCTGTTTTTTGAACATCATTTGCATGGACTTCAATCTGGTGGAAGCCAGATGCAAGATCCAAAGTTGTGAAATATTGGAATTTTCCAAGTTTGTCCAATATTTCCGTAATATTTGGGAGTGGGTACTTGTCGTCTATAGTTTTCTCATTGAGCTTCCTATAGTCTACGACCAAGCGCCATTTTTGTTGTCCTGAAGCATCCAATTTCTTTGGCACAATCCATATTGGAGAGCACCAAGGAGATGTGCTGGGACGGATTATACCTTGTGAAAGCATTTTGGTTATTTGTTTCTGTACTTCTTCCTTGTGACAGTAAGGGTACCTGTAGCTTTTCGAATGAACTAGGAGTTCATTATTGGTTTCGATTCGGTGCTTAAGATCGTCACCTTCCAAATAGAATACGCTAGGAAATTTAGAAATTAAATTAATTAATTTCCGTTTCTCCTCTGCGTTTAGGTGATCTATACTAAGTTGACTTCTCAATCTCGCGTCGATCGATGTATTTTCGAAAACATAGTCTGGTTCGTACTTGGGTACGTTGCCAACGATTTCAAAATTATTAAGTTCTGAAAAAATAAGTCTTTGAGGACTAATTTTGACAGGGACCTCATAGCAGTTCTTCAAAAGCACTGTAGCTTCATTGTTTTCAGCTGTGTAGAGTCCTGGGAGAACCATCACTTCTTCCGTCAGAGGAAGTGGATATTCAACATGAAAATCACCGTTAGATACATTAGTTTTTAGAAGTAGTGGGATTTCTTCGTAAGCATTCAAATTCACATTGAAAGTGTCTGGATACTTTCGATGCATTTGAAATGAAAATTCAGGAAATTTAAGGACGTTTGATGAGGTCAAAATTTCGGCTTTGAGATCTCTAAGAGATTCATAACCTATTAACCCGTCAAAATATGAATGAAAGTTTAGTATGTTAAAGGTTAAAGTAGAAGAATTTTCTTGAAATATGTTTAAATCAATGTATTATCGATGCTGTGTTTTCTATCTATGTTCTTTTCTTTAGTTGGAACACCGCTCGTCAAAAACTGCAGACATCATTCACCTCTACTGTTGACGCTTGCAATCGATCCTGAGAAACGCTTCCAAGACCACGCCGGAACCGTCTTCTACAACTTTCACAAAGGAGACTTCGAGCGAATAAATAACTTTCTCGCTAATGTGGATTGGAATGCGACACTAGACTCCGGGGATGCGAATCTGGCTGCCTCGACCATGTGTGGTATCATATTTATTCTACGCTATCGATCAGTTTGTGCCTAAAAAACTACGGTGTAAACCTGCCAAACCCGCCTGGTCGAACTCTGATCTTAAGCATCTGAAAAAGGTGAAAAGGGCTGCACTGAGGAAACACAGTAAATATCACACAGATTCTACGAAGGCTAATTACGTCCGCGCCAACAACGAGTACAGAGATCTCAATGCAAGCTTGTACAACGCACATCAGTCTCACTTGCAGAGTCGTCTCAAAGCTAATCCTAAGGAATTCTGGCGATATGTGAACGAGCAACGGAAAGAAACGGGATTGCCGTCCAATATGACTGATGGCGTTACTGATGCCAACTCCGTCGCAGATATCGCCAATATGTTTCGCACACAATTCAGCAGCATTTTTTTCAGACGAAGTTCTTGATGCTCAGGAAATTGCTGCTGCCACGAGTAATGTCCCTCGTACGTCGGTGTTTGGTTCTCCTTTCACCATCCACAGCGACATGGTGATTTCAGCCGGGAAACAGATGAAAACATCAACAGGATCTGGTCCAGATGGCATTGCCTCATTAGTACTGAAACGTTGCTTATACACTCTTTCAGAGCCCTTAGCTAAGGTCTTCAACTTGTCAATGACCTTCGGAGTTTTTCCAAAATGTTGGAAGGATTCGTTTGTTTTCCCTGTTCACAAAAAAGGATGCAAGCAGACTGTCGCCAATTATCGCGGAATAGCTGCATTGAGTGCTATCTCCAAACTATTCGAGCTAATTGTCCTGGAAAAGTTGGTTCAAGACTGCTCGTACAGTATTTCTCAGGATCAACACGACTTCATGCCTAAGCGCTCGACGACGACTAATCTAACTGTTTTTACATCGTTCATTATTCGTGAGATTGAACGTGGCCATCAAGTTGACGCCATATACACCGACCTCTCTGCAGCTTTCGATAGAGTGAACCATGAAATTACCATCTCTAAATATGACAAAATAGGTGTTCATGGGAGTCTACTTACCTGGCTTCGGTCCTATCTGACTGGCAGATCTATGTCTGTTAAGATCGGTGACTACGCTTCTCCACCCTTCATTGTTACATCTGGTGGTCCTCAAGGCAGCCACCTGGGGCAATTGCTTTTCCTGTTGTATATGAACGACGTGAACTTGATCCTCAAATGCCTTAAACTCTCGTACGCCGACGACATGAAGCTCTACTACGTAATAAAAGGGCCTCAAGACGCTCATTTCCTCCACCAAGAACTTGAAGTCTTTGATGATTGGTGCCGGATAAACAGGATGTCTTTAAATGTGTCCAAGTGCTCGGTCATCTCCTTTGGCCGTAAACGGGCGATGCATTTCCACGATTACACCTTAAGAGGAATAAGCTTGAAACGCGAATCGACTGTCAAGGATCACATTGCTTATGTTGTATCTAAAGCTTCATCGCAGCTAGGATTTTTATTCCGTTTCGCCAAAAGCTTCAAGGACGTGTATTGCCTGAAGGCTTTATACTGTTCCCTGGTTCGACCTATACTGGAATACTCTGCCGTTGTTTGGTCGCCATTCTATCAGAATGCCATCCATAGAATTGAAGCTGTTCAGCGAAAATTTATTCGCTTTGCGTTGCGACACCTTCGTTGGCGCGACCCGCGTAACTTGCCGAGCTATGAAAGTCGCTGTAACCTCATCGACCTGGAGCTCTTGGAAGGAAGGCGTAATGTGGCGAAGGCTTGTTTCGTTGCGGATCTTCTGCAAGGGAACGTCGACTGCTCCACACTTCTCAGTCTTCTTGACATCAACACTCAACGACGGGACCTCCGGCTGCATGCGTTCTTCAACAACCGGCGTTCGAGGACCAACTATGGCGTACACGAACCAATGTTGAGTATGTGCCGCGTTTTCAATAGTTGTTATTATGTGTTCGATTTTAATGTGTCCCGCGAGAAAAATAAGCGTAGCTTTAAGATATGTTTGCGTTAATTTTGTGTTTGAAGCAGTTTTGATGTTTAGATATAGAAAATTGTCATTAGGGTAACTATTTTATCTGTTGACAAGTAGAAATAAATAAATAAATACCAGAACACAACTTTTGACGTCACCTGGATTGATTTTTCCAGGGTTTATATAGTTTTTGTTGGCACCAGTGTCAATCAAAAACTTAAGCTCCCCTAATTGCGTATTTACTTTGATGTACGGTAAAAAGTTATTGTTGCCTATGTGTTTGCGTTCTCTTCGCAATCCACATGAAAATTTAAATTATCGGTTTCGAGTTCCGATGTCTCGACAGTATTGACATCATGCGAATGATTCTGTTCAACAAGGTTATTTTCATCGTAAATTTGTTCATTTTGATAATTGTATGGGTCATAATAATCATTATAGAAATTAGACTGCTCGTTCGAATTCATTTCATGAATGTGGGGCCTATTCATATAATTTACCCTTTGACTTCTAAGAGATGGATCTATCTCCATTGGGGTTGGTTTAGGTAAGCGGTGTGCGCTGTTACTTGCACTTGGTTGCGCGGAAGGTTGTGTTATTAAAAGCTAATTGGTTGAATTGATCGATATTTGAATTAATAAACACTTAAAAAAGTTAATTGTTATTTGTACCCCGTGTGCCCATTTTATCACACTTCCCTTTATATTAACATTTCAGGGTAAGAATGCAAATCATTCAGATCAAAAAAGTTTGAGAATTCAAGTTTAAAACTGAACAATTTAGTGAAATCTGCAGGCTGACAAAATCGGAACAAAAAGTTGACAAAATCAGGGGTAGACGAAATCGGAAGCTGACCAAATCGGGAACGCACTGTATACTATTTCCCGAGAAGGACGAACTATTTAGTCCAGCATTCGGTGCAGTACGGTTTGTTCATTTAAGAAACTACATTGAAACGATTAACGACAGTTTCATTAACAAACCGCATATACTGAAATCTTGTGTGACTTTTCAAAAGGTTCTAAGTAACAAATGTAAACCAATTGAGTTAAGCGATACAAACTGTTGCTCTTCTATCATTGTATGTGATACAGAAACACCCATCTAAATTTACTTTCATTTATTTAAGATAATCATAGGTAAAAAATTGTCAAATGTACAATTTGAAATGAAGAGTACATGATTGTTACTTCGGTGATTTGGACTGCCTAACATGATTGGGCTCATTTTCTAAAGTTAGTTACTCTACTATGAAATCTGTGAAAGGGAATATAGTATCATGTAGAACAAAACGTCCAATGTAGCATTGCCGATGTACAACTTGATTAATCAAAACGTCCTATGTGTTTTTCTTCTTCTTCTATATTGTAGCATGAAATTCAAAGTAAATTGTGATTTTACCGTTTCTACTGAATGTTCAACGTTATTATGCACTGACTACATTATAAATGGTATTGCAAGCGTTGATTCTAAACAGTTTAAATAATAATTGGTCTATTTGAAAAGTGACGCGAGAAATGTCAACATTGGTTATTTCAAGATTTTCTAGTAGATACCTACATCCACATTTTCATCATATTTGATGCATAGTGCCCCCGTCAAGTTGCCTCCGTCAGCTACCTGCCAGAGAGAAAAATAAAACCAATCGCGTGGCTCACCTCTTTGACTGGGTGCAACTGACCGACCGACCGACAATAATGGCACACACTCGTCGTGATCGTGATAGCAAAGAGTATGAGAGAGAGAGAGACTGCCGATGCCCTCTTAGTGGTTTTTTATGCACTAACCAACCAACCACCCGTAAAGTGCTCTCCCAGCCAAACTCACAGCAGAGAGCGTCGATCGCGATCTCCACCACGGTTCCGCTCCGCTCAAGAAGGCTCCACCGCCGTGCACTGTAGGGATATCGGGTTGTTCCGTGGACCGATCGTCGTCGTCGCAAGTCGCAATCTTGTGCTGTGAGCGTCGTGGTATTAAACATTTTCGAAACTTTGCCATTCGGTTTAGTTTTCAACGAGTTTCTTTATCGATCGCTTGGTCTTGTGCGCGTGTCTTGTGTGCTTAATGCCTGTCGCGAGTGGCTAGCAGCATAGGCTAGTGTGTATTTTTTTGTTTTACTACAATCTCGTCGGATTTGGATTCGAGAGTTGCAATTCCGGCTGCCCATTTTTCTTGGGGGGCCTGTTTGTGTGCCTTTAATGCTTTTATTTTCGTTATTTTTGTGATATGCGTTAGATGATTCGGTGCGTGCTTGGAAATCATTTATTTCCAGGGAGGAAAATCAATTTTGTGCGTAACGTAGAGTATTGATTTGTGCGACAAGAGTGAGTGAGTTTGTTTTTTTGATTTTCGCTCATGCGAAATCAAAGCTCGTAGGGAGTAGTAGTTCGTCGGAAAGTGAAACCCAAGTGCCTTGAGCGGCCTTAAATGGCGAAAGTGATACCGACGACCTTTCCTCCGTCGTCCCGGGATTGTATCGATCGAGATTAACCTGAGTGCAACGTGTGTGTAATCAAGTGTCATCGTCAACGGTCGAAATAGAGCGCGCAATATGATCCATCGGAAGAAAGTGCGCCTTTGAAATTTCACAAGAAGAGAGCGGTCAGTTTGTGCACGGCGAGGATCTTGGCTGCCTTCGAGCGCCAACAAGAGTGAAAAGTGCAATCGAAACTAGTTTTAGTCAGGTGGTGTGCTACGTAGTGCCTTCAATATTAGACTTCTTTATTTTTGTAATCAGCGCGTCTAGACGCCATTGCTTCTATTGAAGTCCCCCGAATCAAGCGTCGTAGTGTGCCATAGAAAGAAATAACAAAAAAATAAAACGAGTTGGAATACAAAACCATCACACATCCAGTGAACAAACGAGTTCATCCGACCACCGAGAGGAACCCCATCGAGTTTGAACATTCTAGTGAACCGCATCGGGGACCCTCGGAATCCGTCAACGAGAGACAGATTGCGGATTTTTTTTAACAGGCGTCCACATCTCGAAATCCATCACGAAAGGAAATTCAAGTAAGATTTCCGTTCCATTATTCAACCACAATTTGCTGGAGCTTGTTTCACAGAACCGATTTATTGTTTTCCTCTTCGATGTAACCCGCTATAAAACATATGATCGAAAAGCACCCGCAAACTCAGCGACCAACTCAATGGAAAGGGAAGAAAACAAAAGTACAACAAAAATAGTATGTGCTAAAATTGAAGCAACAACAAAAAATAAAATCAACGTCAGTGTTGTTACTGTTGCAGGCAGGCATACCACACCGACCGATCACGGCTTAACCAACACATGGTCAGAGAAAGGTGTTTTCGCTGCTGTTTATGTTTCGATCGGTCGGTGTGCAGCAGAAGCAGAAGCAGCACGGGTAGAAACATGAATAAGTTGTGGCGAACACGAGAAGGGAAAAGTTGAATCCGAGCTCTGGGCGCTTTCGGGGGGTTTACAGTGGTGTTGGTTATTGGGGAACCAGGGTATGCAAATGACGGTGGGGCAAGTGAGGGATTTTATCGAAAATATTTTGCAATACTATAGAAACACATGCAACTGGGGTTTTGCGTGGTTTATGCGAAATCTTTTTTTTTATCTAGAGCAAATCCACGTTAGCCTACGAATCGATTTAACGCTAGCTTCTCCGAATTGCATGAAACTTCGCACAATTGTTCACTAGGGCAATGCTGGAACTCGGCAACCAATTTCGGTCATTTTGAAAGTGTCCATTGTGTCCATTTCAGAAAATTTAAACATAAGTTTTTTAATGGTTTTAAACTGTGCTTTATTGCTAAAGCAATTCACTTTTTGTCAATTTTTTTTTCAGCGTGAAAAGGCAATCCAGTTTTCTGCAACTTTAGCTTGGACGTCATTTCAATTAGATGATCTGTTTTCGTGCTATAATTTATTGAATAATATCAAATACGTCATTTTGAAAAGATAGGCAAGAGTCAAAATAACCTAATTCCAGCACAAACGTCGTTCATTGCCCCTAGCGAATAATTATGCGAAGTTTTATAGAATATAGGTAGACATTGTTTTCGATCAGCGTATCCTAAAACATAAAAAATACTAACTGGGAAGAGTCCCATTCATAAAATGAGCAGTTCCAGGCCAAATATCAAAAAATAAATCAATTTTTAAATCGGCATTCTACGATTTCAGGAATCTTTGCATAATCGTAACACGAAAAGGTCACTTCTAATCAAATGACGTCTGGGACAAAGTTGTAGGGATACTAAAATTCCTTCTTTATAAAATAAACACGGTAAAGTTTTTTTTAGGAAATTTTGAGAAAACATATAAAAAAAAAGTGATAACAAATTAAATGACACAAAATGTGCTTGATTAAAATTTTCGATTTATTTTTCAACACGCGAAATATTATTTAAAACCTTGGACATCTAAAAAATTTCAAAAATCAAAGTTAACAAAATTTTGATTTATTTTTTGCAATATTTTGTAAATATTTTAATTTTCTCGAACCTCTTAACGGAATCCCTTTATGGAGAGCTTTTTGAGTTTGTTGATTTATTTCCTTTTAATTCAATTATAACTGCTTATCTTTCGACAGATATTCCTATTTCTTCTACTACAAGCAGACTTCATCAGTGGTGTTGAGTACTTGGCTCTGATAAAGTCTGCAAAGTCTGCAAGTAGTCTGCGTATCTGTCAGAAGATAAGCAATTATAATGGAATCAATGATTTAAAAGGTCACAAATATTGTTTTCTGTGCTAAATCTATAAATAACAACGTATGAACAAAAATTTCTAAAATTAGTCCAAAAGTTGTTGTTCTACGGTTTTTGTCAAAATGTGGTAATTTTTAATTAGAAATTTTATATTGTGCTTTTTTTTTTAAACAAAATAGAGATATCTCAAATATTGAACAAGGGCATTTTTTGGTATTTTATTTGTTACCACTACTTTAGATTTTTTTTTAATCACAATCATTTTTTCTTACAACTCCCATAAGACAACTCAGACGTCACTTCGATTAGAAGTGATGAATTCGTGCTACGATTTATTGAAAAGAGTCGAGCACGCCATTTAAAAATGCCCGAATTTATAGATAAATGTAGACGAGTTAAGAAGTTTGTTAGAATCATTATTTGGCACGGAACTGCTCAAGTGTCATCAATTTGTTTCGTTAGCTATCGTTATTCGTCTGAAACGTGAAATACTTTTTGCCAATTAAAATTGACCAATCCCTCGCCTTGATAAGCCAAACCACTGTTTTATTCCACATGACTTGTTTCACTGTCTTAGTTCTAAAAAAAAAAGATTCAGGGAAATTCTTGAAAAAAAAAGAAGTTTCGAGAACCTTTGGGAAATTTTTAGAACCTTAGGAAGTGCCATGATTGTGAGAAAAATGTAGAGATCATTAGGAAAGTCAGAAAAATTCTGGGAAGTGAAAAGATTTTAACGGAAGTCCAGAAGCATCACAGTAGTTTCTGAAACAGAAAGAACTTCAAGGTAGTTCTATGAACTCCATGAAAATTGTATGAACTTTGAGACGTTTTAAGAACTTTTAAACAGTACAATGAACTTCTGGGAAGTTCAGAAAAAATTCATGGAAGTCCAGAGAACTTCGAGGAAGTCCGGAGAAATTCAACAAGATCGTGAACTTCAGAGCAGTTCCCAGAACTTCAGGAAAATTTCGAAACATGAACAACTGGAAAATTGTAGGAACTATATTGGCTTTGCCTTACTTTCAATATCTGACTCCAGCCAATAAAAGTCACGTATCAAGCCTGTCTACTGGTATCCGTTGGAGATTTATATTATCGCTTAAATTAATGACGTCTATTGCCTGTTTTTCTGTAATTCTGCGAAGTGTTTCGTTACTATTGCTGCCGTGACCTTTTTTGATCTTCCCTGAAGTTCTCCAAACTTATCTAATTTTTATTTTGCAATTCTCATGAAGCGCTTGGTACTGCTCTTAACTTAATAGAACTGTCTCTTAAGCTTCCCTGAACTTCTTTGAAAATCTTTAAACTTCAGTGAACTCAAAACTCGCTGAAATTTTCTGTTTTTGTTGAAAATATTTGAAACTCATATCAGGCGCAACATTTTGATAACGGCACAAAAGCATTTGTAAACCAAAGTACGGCCACGCAAACCAACAACATCATCGGATAGGGGCAACTATCACTTTTCCGAAAGTGGTACTGGAAAGTTTGTTTACAAATGCTTTTGTTCCGTCATCAAATGTTATGCCTCATATATTCCTCTAATTTCCTGAAATTAATGAAACTGCAATGATCTTCTGGGAAGATCTTTGAAGTTCCATTATTTTCAGGAAGTTCCTCCAATTAATGAAGCTACCCTGAAGCTTTTAACACACGACTAACCTAGTCGTAATGGCTTTGTCGATTTGTTAAAACCCACCAGCAGGTGTGTCCGCTCAAATGTGAAAGCCAAATAAAGTTAATGTTGAATCATTTTGAGATTTTGTTTGATTATTATAAACACATGAAAAACTATATGGCACACAAAGAAAAAAAAATTAATTCTGCAATATCGAGGTTATCTTAAACCTTCGTCTGTGACAAAAACTTACGTTGCCTGTACTCTGGGGTCAATTTGACCCCGAATTTAAATTGCCATATCTCAGCGAAGATTCAAACGGAGTTTTGAAATTTCAAATGTTATGTAAAGTAAATTTATTGTCCTATCAGTTAAAATTATCAGCTAATTTTGGAGGGGTGGATTTCTTGGAGGGAGGGGTCATTATAAAAATATACCCATGAAGAGGCATATTTTGATGTTTGAGATGTTTTTTTATGACAAGATCCCAACCATTTAAAATTTTGCTTCCTTCTGCATAGATGTTCAAGAATACAAGGTTTTCAAAACTATGGATAGTTTATGACAACAGTTACTCACTAGATGGCGCTAAGACAAACATGATCAAGAAGCACCTTCATTAGTACATATTATATAACGCAATCAACAGATCCAGCTGATATGAATGGTTCCCGTCTTGAGCAAAATTGTTCAGATGGACAAAACCTATCCTGGGTACAAGAGTTCAGTTTAGAATTCACTCACAAGGCAGCACTAGTTTTACAATTGTTTATACAATTGTTTATTTATTTCTTCATCAACAGGCTTCTTGGCCCTAATGATGGATAAGTTGTTGCCAATGAACTAAATTAATATACATTAAAACTACACATATGTTTCAAATTATCTAAAAACATTAAGAAATCTAGCACGTAGCAAGTCACGCGAAACGTTAAAATCAAATTGACTGGCAACCCGGTTGAAAACTCTCTGTACCGCAGTAATGGTACTGTTCATTCCGTAATTGGTGCGGTGAGGTTGAGGTCGTAGCATCGCATTGTTCCGTAGAGATCTTGGTCGCACTTACAAGTTGATTCGTAGTAGGATTAAAGGACAATCAACTTGACCCAGCAATACATCAGAAACCAGCATAGCCTTAGCAACGTCTCTTCGTGTACTAAATGTATCCAGACGAATTAGTTGACATCATCTCGTTTGGGAGATGAAATGGATCCCGCCATGGTAGTTGACTAAGTGCGAATCGAACAAACCGCCATTGCACTGTTTCTATTCTCTCCATTTCATTTTGGTAGTGAGGGCTCCTAACAGTCGAACAGTACTCCAATGTCGACCGAACTAATGCACAGCAGAGCGCCTTTAGACAGTAAATGTCCGTGAATTATTTTGTTAACCGGAAGATAAAGCCTTGAAGCTTTATTCACTACGAACGACACGTGCTGCTTGAAGGTCAACTGGGAGTCGAGGATAATTCCCAAGTCCTTGATTTCGTTCACTCTTACCAGTGGTACTCCAGAAAATCAACAATCGTGAAGTTTTGGATCTTTCAGTCGAGAAAACGTAACAACTGAGCATTTTGCAGGATTTACGGTCATACAATTCATCTGGCACCAATGAGCGAATGCATCAAGTTGTTGTAGAAACTGAGCGTCAGCCTCAGAACGAATCTTGAAATATAGCTTGAAGTCATCAGCAAACGAAAGCCTTGGTCCATCCAGCACTGCATTGACATCGTTGAAGTATAAAAGGGAGTGGTCCAAGATGACTTCCCTGCGGAATCCCTGACGTGATTGGAAATGAAGCTGAAGTGGATTCGCCGATGACTACTTGCAAGCGACGACCGTTCAAGTAGGACTGGAACCAATCCAAAAAAGTTCTATGAATTCCAAGCTTTTCAAGCTTCGCTACAGCAATTTGATGGTTGACCTTATCGAATGCTGCGGATAAGTCCAAATATAGTACATCCGTTTGTGCTCGTTCAAACATACTGTCGGTTACTTAAGAAGTGAGACATAAAAGGTTTGACGAGGTTGAACGACCGAGAATGAAACCATGCTGGTCTGAGCTTAAAAATTGCTTGCAATGAAAGAATAATTGGTCCATCACAACAAGCTCAAAGAGTTTGGAAACAGCGCATAACGAGGATATTCTGCGATAATTATCAACATTCTTCCTATCGCCGTTTTTGTGTACAGGGAACATGTATGCACGTTTCCAGCAGGACGGAAACACTCCGGATGAAAGCGACAAGCTGAAGATCCCTTGAAGTGGCTCGAGCAAGCTGTCAATGCAGTTCTTCAAAAACACCGACGGAATCCCACTGGGACCTAAGCACGTTGACACTTTTAGTTTACGTGCAGCTGCCATAATCGCATCATTGTTGACGGTGACTTCAGGCATAGCTAGCCCTGACGGCTGCGTGTTACTAGATGCTGATGATAGCAATTCGTTAGAGAAAATCCTAGAAAACTTCAAGGCAAACATGTCACATATGACTTGTGGTTCAGAGGCTACGGTCCCATTCCACTTCATTGAAGAAGGCATGTCACACTCGTTACGTTGCTGTTTGACATAATCCCAGAAAGATTGTGGGTGGGATTTGAGTCGTCGTTGTAAGCCCGTCTGGTATCGAATATAACATCTTTTGCTAACGCGTTTATAGATTATGTTCAGCTTCACGTAGTGGTCACGCAGCGATACACTCTTGCTTTTCGAAAATCTTCTTAGGGCGGCTCTCTTTTGTCTTTTCAGCCTTCGGAGTTCGGGAGTTAGCCATGGGGTACGACCAACGGCTACTGTCTTCTTGGGAACATGTCGGTCGATAGCATATGAAAGAATATAACAGAATGTCTGTACAGCTATGTTCACACTAGTGTTACATTAACTTTAAATTGTGTGCCAAAACCTAACTTTTGTACTAGATATAAGGTTACCGTCTTCGGTAAAGATGTTCAAATGGACAAGACCTATCCTAAGGTATTGAGCTTAGTTCAGAATTCACACATTAGGCAGCGCTAGTTCGACAATCATTTTGAATTGTTTGCGCTTACGTAACATCTTGACTTGATAGAAGATTCCCGTCTTTGGCAAATTTTTACAGATTAACAAGCCCTATTTTATGGTAAAGAGTCTAGTTCAGAATGAACTCACCAGGTGGTACTAGTGTGACATTCAATTTGCATCGTTTGCTCTAACTTAATAAATGGACTAGATAGAAGGTTTTTGTCTTGGGTAAAGCTGTTAAGATGGACAAGACCTAGCTTATGGTAAAGAGTTTAGTTCAAAACTCACTCACCAGGCAGCGCTAGTGTGACATTGATTTTGATTTGTATGTCCTTACTTAATATATAGGCTAGAGAAAAGATTTCCGTTTTCGGCAAATTTGTTCCGATAAGCAAAACCTTCTTTTACATTGTTTTTTTTTAACTAAGCCTTTGCTTGGGCTTTGTACCGGCCACTGTTCTAGATCCATGTTTGCTTTAGAGCATTTCCAGCCCAAAACGCAAAATATGCCAATTTTGTTGCGACCCCTTCCGATTTGATTAAAACATTGAAAAAGTGTAGGCTGGTAACTTGCTTAAAAAAAAATCTATATATTTTTTAAATTTTTGTAAATGTTTTAAGTTGATAAAATTTTATATTTTCGAGTAAAACAATAATTTATTTTAACTCTACCCATAATGTTCAATTAATTTGTACATGTATAAAGAGAGAGATAAGGATTAGTAATTTCCTTTTAATTCCACTACCTTAATTGCTTATCCTACGCGTATTTCGTCTACTATGCGTAGACTTCTTCAGTGTCTTGTACAAATAATCGACAGAAGAAAAACATCGTATTATACCGAATATATATTAACAAAGGTACATTTTCACTTAAAAGCTAAGTAAACTTAACTTTAATTTTCTATAGGAGCAGGTATTCCGCAACTTACTCGTTTTTGTGTCCTAGGTAGTAACTTGAAAAGCCATGTATGTCCGTTTCCTTGGTCTCTGCAACATCCAATTTCCATGGTGTAGATACGGTTCGTAAAATCGTGATGTCTTCCGTCGATAGTTGGTGGTCCTCTGTGAAGATGTGTTCTGGAACCTTTGATTTTAAATCAAATGTTAGGCCTTTTTCCTCTTGCTTTTTGGCCTTATTAACCTCCGCTCCTTTGTAGAATTCTCGCTTTTTTATCGATGATTGCCTGGATTGTGGTCTCCTCCCAAGTAACAATTTTGGTTTTATGAGGGTTCTGTAGACCGTGATTTAGACTTGTAGAATGTTATAAAACCGCAATAAAACCTGCAATGTTACTTGGGCTTGTATCCGTTGAGTCTCGCTGTTTCGAAGATGTACTGTAATTCCTTAACCTTTTCTGTATCGCTGAGTGGAAGAGTCTGCATCCTATGAATCATGTGGTGGAAGGCGGCCATTTTCTGCTGGAACGAATGGTGCTTTTTGGTTTCCTGTAAATTTTGCGTCTGTACAGTTTCTCGTCTTTTTCTACCTCGTGAGTGAATATGATATCCTTGTGAATTCTCACTTAAAATTTGTGGAAGGGCTTCCCGTTTAACTACGCTGAAGATATCGTCCACATACCTCCACCAACGGTTTCTCCTTCAGGATTGTCTCCAAGTTGGCCATGAAAAATTCACATAGGAAGGGGGTTTCCCATTGGGGCCCTTTCGTCTGCTTGTAGAAGCTACCTCGGGAAGAGAAGTAGTTCTCTTCCATACAAAAGCGGGTCAGCTTAAGGTACGTCCGAACCTTGTTTCTCCATGCTGCATCCTCTCGTTGTGTTAATAGCCAGTCCTTCAAATGCTTGATCGCTTCCTTGACCGGTACGCTGGGAAAAAGAGCTATGACGTCGAAAGATACCACAATCTCGTCCTCGTTGATGTCTCCTGAAGATTTTAGTTGCTGGGCGAACTCCTGGGTGTAGCTAACTGCTTTACTCTGGAACTGATTCGACATACTCTGGAACTTTGTGACTAGCCACTTCGCTAGATTTTGGGTGGGGGAACCAACTGCAGACACGATCTCTCGCATTTCATTCTCCGGTTTGTGAACTTTGGGGAGACCTTGATGATGATGAACTCTGCTTCCATCCTCTTTACTACGCTAGGTGGGGTGGGTGTCCGTACCTTAATCCTATAGCTTATAGGTATAACCTTATATTTTTGGCATTTCTTCAGAAATGCTACGTCCTTACGAAGCGATGCGATGGTTTTCTTTATGTATGTTATTTTTTCCCAAGTCCAGCTGTTCTCAAGTTAATGCGAGTAAATATTAATAATAATAATAATAATAATAATAATTTTCAACATTTTAGACCATTTTCGAATATTAGCCGTGAAGTCCAGCAACGAGATATTTTTTTCATGTATATTAAAAAAATCAAACAATTAATTTTCAGATATGGTAACTGTCGGACGTACTTGTTTTCTATTTAGACGCGGAAAAGCAACCCGTTGATGTTGTTAAATAAAATAATTGTATTGATGAGATGAGAATCATTTTTTTTACAACTCATATTATTTCAATACATTGAATATTTTGGGTGTATCGTTAGAACTAGAGAATATTTTTATTGCAACTTGGTTGTTTAAAACTGAAACATAGCAATGATGTTTTCGAATTCCAGGAATTGGTTTCACTTTCTTTAAAATCGGATCAAGTTCCTTGTCAGCCTTTTTGTATTCTTCCGTAGAAACATAACAAAATGACATTTTTGTTTGAAGATCCTCTTTACTATTATTTGCCCAGTCATACAGCTGTTTAGGGTTCGTTATAAAGCGCTCGAGCTAAACTTGCTCTGGTTGCCATTCTCTTAAATGTACCTCCAATCACATCACAAGGACCTTTTCCGTGTGAAGTTGAAAAATAATGCCATTCAATTTCTACATGATGCTTATCTTTAAATTCACAAAGCCTAGCAATTTTTTTTTATATTTTTGTATTGTGATACTGCTCAATCTGACAAAAATAAATACACTTTTGGACTGTTATTTGTGACTGTAAAAATTCTAATAATTTTGAGATAAACAAATGAACTACTACTGTGTCGAGCTTTAAAAGGTCCGAAATAACTTAAACTTAAGTGGTTTAGTGTACCATTATCATGAAAATATACTAAAAATGTATGAATTTTACAATGACAATTATTCCAATGATAGCTTTAACCTCATCTTGCAAGCCAAATGTGCAGTTTTCAGAAAAGTCGCAAATAACAACGACTACGCCAACTTCTATCGTTTAGTTTTTGTTTTTGTTTTAAGCCTGCCTATTTTTTTTTATTAAATCATAACTTGTCTAACTTTTCCGTAAAGAAAAATGAAAAAAAGGCAAAGTTTCAAACTCACATAAATCATATTCCAAATCTCCTTTTCCCTCTCCCGATCTAAACAATTGTCGAGAAGACCGCGAGTAATCGGTCAAATCCTTTAATTTAAGATTTAATATAATGTATAAAACAAATGATAACTTGGCTCTGTAAATTTTATTCGATTGAGCCTGTACAAATAAAGTAATTAACAAAAAAAAAAATATTACACACACCGACACATAATCTCTTTACATAAACTATTCATAAATCGTCATCCACGTAGAATTTCACAACTGTATCTACTAACTTGGATGAAGTGAGAACAGGTCCATTTCCTGCTTTGGAACGAGGGGAACATGATTTTCTATCTTCGGCGACCAAATCTTTCACATGGGAAGAAAGCAAATGAGAATAATTTTTATTTTTTTATGGTGTTTCAAAAAAATCTTACCTGTGCTGCAACTGACCTGTGTTGACACCGAATTCATCCATGATTCTTTGTACAAGCTAAGCTTTGGGTAAGACGGATAATAGTTATATCTTTTCTTCTCGAGTGCATTCTGGATCCGCGCATTTTCCTCAGTTTTCTGTTGAGGATAACACGCACTTCTCAGCCTCTTTGTCGTAATCGGTGATGCATGATGCCTTGGTTGAATGTTTCAAGATTATGGAACAAACTGATTCTATTGACAACAGAATCTGCTGAAGTCAATGAAGCCAGAGACGTAACCGATGGTATGATATTCACAATCGATTCACTTTCGATTTCTACGGGTGCTATTGAGCGTACACCACTGGTAGAAGGTTCTGCCACATCTTGCTGCATTCCGTCATTCGAAGGCGTTGTGTTTGATCGCAAACGATGAACTTGAAGACTGAATTAATATGGAATAATTAATAGGGTTAAAAAATGTACAGCCCTTTAAAGTGGCCTGGGCTCAAATTGACTCCAAGGTACAGACAAAGGGTTAAGAAAATGTTTATCTTCCTGCGATGAAGGCTCACCAAATTCTACACTCAAAGTAAATTTCTCTTACATGCAATGTAAGGTTGGATTTATTACATCCTCTGCATATGTGCCATACAACAAATTTAACGGCATTTTTTGCAGTGGATTGCAGCGTACATTCTTTTGTAATATTTATTTAATTACGAATGAGAATGGATTCGTATTTCTGGAATAATGAAATACTTGTATCGTCAATCCCTTTCCCCATCTATAAAATTGTTTTGTTTTTTCCTTGATTTGTTTTCCGTCGATCTTGTTTTCCGTGCTGAGCAGCAATGCTACCGATGCCAGGAAGGCAGCTCCCACACCTGGACCCTACCTATCGACCCATCAAACTCATGAACCGGGGACCAACGGCTTTGATTCCCTGATGTTATGCCTCAGAACATCCCGACGGCGCTGACTGGGATTGAACCCAGGCCTGCTGGGGTGAGAGGCAATCACGCTTGCCACTACACCGGCGGCGCTATCTATAAAATTGTGAATCTACATTAGCCTCGAGACAACTGACAGTATTCGGTTCAAATGCTGTAAATTTAGATTTAAGACATTAATAATATATAACGAAAATGATAACTTTGCTCTGTAAAGTTTATGTGATTGAGCATGTACAAAAAAAGTTTATGAAGTAATTAAAAAACAAATTACAAAAAATATTTTATAAAACTTCCGGTGACCACATTACAGAATGTGGCGAAACATTGCAAATTTTGCTTACTTTTCATGTTAATCTGTAATATAATATTACATTTCCTGGTTGGGTGTACATAAATGACATGCTAAAGAACAAAATCTAATGTCTCTAACAAACAATAAGGATCTTTTGGGATTACAAAGCGGTTTCAATTATGTGTAGACACATGCACAATTAGTGACTTGTATCACTTGCCATGATAGTTGATAGTCACTTCGAGAGTGCGCAGCTCCCTCACCCGGCCATCTAACAGCAACAACAGCAGACCCCTCTAGTCCAGCCGCGAAGGTCAACCAGCTATCTGGCACTCTCATCAATAACCGCATTTTTCACACGTGCTCAGAGGTTTACATCTCGCGTCTCATCTCAGAAGACAAAGCTGGAACCTATAGTCTACCTGCAATCAAGATTGGTCAAGTGCTTCCCACTCGCGGGTGATGCAAGCATAGATGGTTTGATGGCAATCGCAAAATAGCAATCATCAGCCACCAGCCTCTGTTGAGTGTGTGCGGTGTGTACGTCTGATGATGATGCTCTGTTGTTGAGACGCTCCAACCTTAAGTGTCGCAGCAGCAGCAGCAGCAGCAGCATCAGTCAGACTGACTCCCCCCGGTGACGGGCGGGTCGTGTGGCTTGAGGAAACGCGTTTAGCTGTAGTACCGGCAGCAGGTAAAATATGATTCTGTAGTGATGACGAGTGACAGACGGCTCAAGTGTCGGCAGCAAAAAAAGAAGTAGACGAACACATACTCGCGTGCGCATATTTCCATCTACATCGTTCACTTTGCGTCATTAACATCGGTGCGAAGTTCCGCAGAAACCAGATGTAGAACGAGAAGTAAATCCTCAAAAGTTGTCAGTAGTATGTAGGTACGTGAAGGTAACCTTCAGTGGTTTCACTTTTCCACGTGTTCGAGATTTGGGTTTTTGCGTAGAGATGACTGTATATCGTTATTCTGGGTTGAGGAAGTAACTACAGTCACATACTTGTTTTATTGGATGTGGTGCACAATTATAAGTAAATCAGCTGATGGCCATCTCAGACCAGTCTTGCTGATCAATTCCAAACTCACACCTTTCTCTGTAATTTACTTTCAATCACCTAACGGTATTAGTGGAATCCAAAGCACCGAATACCATCGCATCCAGTAGTGGTCAGTGGTATGAGAATGTGCATAACAACAGATTGGTTCAATGATCAACCTCTCTCTTCGCAGCACCATACCAGCAGCGTTGCCAGTTCAGTTTCAGGGAGATTTGGTCCAGTTGAAATATAAAAGTTGAAAAAATCTGGAATATTCTGAAATGCCTAAACAAACACCAATTAAGAAGAATATAAACAATATTTTTCTTATTTCATTTTCTATATTTATGAGATTTTTAATGAGCGATTTTCTAAATTATTTTCACTTGGAAATCTTGTTTTAAAATAATGTTATTGATATAATTTTTCCATGCAAAACTTTCAGTTAGAATTGCAAGTTTATAATAATTTGTGTTTGTAAATTTCTGAACGTTTGAATCACTTTTGGAACATCTCTTTTCTATGCAGTTCTTTTAAAAAGTGGATATGTTGAGTAGAGCTGAAGTAAAATAATTTACACCATCCTTTGATTCATCTTAATTAAGATTAAAGAACCCATCTGAAGTCGACTACCGATATCATTATAAAACAAACTGCCTTGTTCATTTGAAAAAAGAAGTAGTACTGCCTTTTTAACTCTTAGCTTGTTCCGAATTCAAAATAAATCCCATTTCATTTTAATCTTGATGCCCCAGCTACTTCAGTAACTTACCAGCCTTAATTGTTATGATATATATCTAAGTGGGCTTACATTGTTCCTGCCTTGGCAATTCGGTAGTTTAAACAGGTGCTTTAAACCTACCTGTTAGTATAACAATTGTCATCTTTAAACTAAAAACTAAAACTAAATCTAATCTAGGTATAACGGAATTAATCGTTGCAATTGAAGATTGAAACGAGTTTTGCCTGAAATTACAAATTATTTTGCTGAACATTTGTTCTAAAGTCTCAAAATTCTGAATTATATGTACCTCAGTAGTATTGTACCAGGGAGGCAACTTCAAAATCATCCTCAGAACTTTGTTCTGAATCCTCTGAAGTGCCTTTTCCTGGTATTGCAACAACTAGACCATATTGGCACAGCGTAAAGCATGGCCGGTCTAAGAACTTGTTTAAATATTAAAAGTTTATTCGTATAGCAAAGTTTAGATTACCTGTTATATACTTGTTACATTTGGCTTGAATGCCCTCAATGTGATCTTTAAAAGTTATTTTTTGGTCAAGTACTAATCCAAGATATTTCACTTGGTTTGACCAGGCAATTGGAACTCCGTTCATAGTGACTATGTGACTACTACTAGGTTTCAAAAATGAAGCTCTAGGCTTATGTGGAAATATTATAAGTTGAGTTTTGGAAGCGTTGGGAGAAATCTTCCATTTTTGTAAATAAGAAGAGAAAATATCTAAACTTTTCTGCAATCTGCTGCAAATAACACGAAGACTTCTTTTTTTTAGCGGAAATGCCTGTGTCATCAGCGAACAAAAATGTGTGGCAACCCTGAGGAAAATCAGGGAGGTCCGAAGTGAAAATGTTATTCAATATAGGTTCAAGAATGCTACCCTGAGGAACTCCTGCTCTAACAGGTAGGCATTCAGATTTGGAATTTTGATAATTTACCTGCAGAGTTCTGTCAGTTAAATAATTTTGAAATAATTTCATATTATGGAGTGGAAAAATAAAATTTATCAATTTAGCAATCATGATGAGAATGATGGATCATTCTCATCATCCTTGAGCAAATCATATAGATTGCTCAAATTAATTTCAGCAGAAGGGGGATCAAGAGATTGCCCTTTTCTTTTGCGGTTGAGCGCCATGGCGGCAGTAATTTTTTTTATCCAAATCGACTTCCAAGCAGATTACTATAAGAATCTGAAGGATCGAAGAGGAATTTCCAAATCGATATCCAAGAAGGTAGGGTCCAAACAAGGATCGAAGAGGAATAAGAGTCAAACAAGGTAGAACATTTACAGGTATATTGAGCACTGAAAAGTTCTGTTTAAATTTGTTGTAGCTTTAGGTAGTAGTAACACTTCCTTCAGCAAAAAGCAAATAGATCCGCACGGCAAGAGAGCACGATGCGGACTCGCTATATATTTGTTACATTTGGCTTCAATGCCCTCAATGTGGTCTTTAAAAGTAATTTTTGGTCAAGTACTAATCCAAGATTTTTCACTTGACTTGACCAAGAAATTGAAACTCCGTTCGTAGTGACTATGTGACTACTACTGGGTTTCAAAAAGCAAACTCCAGGTGTATGTTGAAATAATATAAGTTTTCGAAGCGTTGGAAGAAATCTTCCAGGAGTAGTACTGCCATGATATTGTTTTAAACAAAAGAAAAAGTTATTTCAAATTCTTACCTTTCAACAGGTTTTTCGAATCAACTTAGAATCTATCATCGGAAAGTTCTCTTAATTTGAACCAACCCTAACGTCCACTAGCTAAAAACGCTTTTGGTAAATATTTTAAATTTTGGTTACTGAGCAGACGAACGCAATTAGACGCGATCATGCCTTATTATTTGTTTTGGTCAATCTCTCACATTTGTGGTAAGAATCTGTCATTAGTAATCTTGCTAAAAAAATGACATTTTGACACTTGCGATACACGAAACTGTTGGTAGAAATGTAAACAATGATTCACAGTGATAATCAGCTGTTTTAACGTCATCTGAAACAAGCAGGGGTGTTTTAAAGGTGTGTTTAGACTTTCTGGGACACCCTATACTCTATGAACATAAACAATATTTTGGATTTGAATTAGAAAATATAAGAATTCATAACCGTGCTGGTCACTACCCGAGTCTTGCCATTCAAGGCATACAAAGTAACATAGACTAAAATGTGTTCCTTTTATTACTGAAAATCCTGTTCGGGGCTGTTCATAAACTACTTAGACAGTTGAGAAGGGTGAGGGGGTTGCAATTATCCACGGACCATACAAATTTTTAAAATTTTGTATGGACAATTGTCTACGCAGGGGGAGAGGGGGGGGGGGTCAAGAATAAAAAAAAACTCTACGTAGTTAATGAACAGCCTCTTCCTGTTTGAAGCACTCAGCACTTCTTCCTTCTGTTTTGAAAACTCACATGACCACTAACATTCCATTTGTCATAAATGACCAAACATTTGTATATTCCAAAATTTGGATTTTTAATGAGTTTTTTTTTTAATTAAAAAATCAGTAAAGGACATAATTTTTTTTGTAATTTCAAAGGCACCATTTTGAAAACTTTATTAGATCCAAAATCACCGAATGTTTTCAAAAATGTGAATCATTGCCCATAAAAAACAAGTTTCATGGAAATCAGAGGGAGTCGAGTTTTTCCGATGCGTCATTTGGCGCGTACCATATTACATAGTATGTAAAACGTCATTACGTAATATTTGAACGGGCCCTTACCATTGTTCGTTCCCGCGCTGCTCGTTTCCTTGTCTTAATCCATAAATAGGAAACTGCAAGCGGTGGAGGGCTAGTTTCCCCCAGAAAAGCGGTTAAACTTTTCTCAAGCAAAACTCGCACGTGATGCTTCAAATATCAATAAAATTCCGGAATAAGATGGTTGGTGGGCACATTTAGTACAAAGGACCCAAGAGGGATTCTGGAGAATATTAAGAGAGAAGTTCTCGAGAATCCCTAAAGTTCTCAGTACTTTTTAAAAGTGGTTGCCGAATGTCGAAACACCTTGAAGTTCTTAAAGCTGCTTACACGGAAACAAATCCGATTCCATTTTCATGAATAAAAATCATGAAATGAAAAAAACAATGATTCATGATTTCGTCTTGGAAATTCACGATTTCATAATGCAGTGGAATCAAGACCGCTACAAGCGTTACACGTACTTGGCAAACCGTGTTCATAAGCCGCACTACATAGGTATCTCCTTTTTTTTTCTTTGATTTGTTTTCCGTCGATCTTGTTTTCCGTGCTGAGCACCAATGCTACCGACGCTAGGGAGGCAGCTCCCACACCTGGACCCTACCTATCGACCCATCAACTCATGAACCGGGGATCAACGGCTTTACTTCCCTTGCGAAGGAAGGCGTGATCAGAGATGTTATGCCTCAGAACATGGGACTGAACCCAGGCCTGCTGGGGTGAGAGGTAATCATGCTTACCACAACACCACCGGCGCCACTATAGGTATCTCTTATACGCCTTTTGTCTTCCATATTATACAAGTACTGATAGTCTAGTGGTCAAAGTATGGGTTTAATGATCTCAAGGTTCTTGGACCGAATCCAGTCTGATGCTTTATTATTTTTGCATCTTTTTGCATTTTTTGGTTAAAAGTTAAACCCATGAATTTAGCTCATGATTTCAACTCGGATGATTCATGATTTTGGAAATGTTTGCTGCGTTACGCAAAAGTTGCTCATGATATCATGAATATTATTCATGGTGTATTTTCATAACATGAAAATACGCTGTGCTGTGTTCACGAAATCATGAATCATTTTTCTCATTTCGGAGATCAGATTTTTTCCCGTGTAGAAGAACCCGAAACTTTTCCAGAAGTTCTTGGATCTTTCCATATGTTCTCGCAGTCTATTAAAGAAAATTCCCAAAAATTCTGAAATCTTCCTTTAATTTTTTGGAACTTCATTTAAGGCCCTTAAATGTTCGTGAAGTTATTAGGACTGCCCCGTTTTCCGTCGATCTTGTTTTCCGTATTGAGTACCAATGCTACCGACACCAGGAAGGCAGTTTCCACACCTGAACCCTACATATCGACCCATCAACTCATGGACCGGGGACCAACAGCTTTACTTCCCTTCCGAAAGAATGCGTGATCAGAGATCTTATGCCTCAGAAAATCCACTCCTGCAATATATCTAAACTTCTTTGTATTTCTGGAGTTCACTGAAATTTTCCTAATATTATTATTACTATCCTGAAGTTAACGGAACTTTCTACTACAGATCGTTCAACTTCCCCAAAAGTCTCAGAACTTTTAACAATTACTGCAGTTTTCATTGAGCTAGTTCTTGAAGCTTCTTAGAAGAGCCTGAAACTATTCCAGAAGTTCTGGGAACTTTTCTTATGTTCTCGCGGTCTATTCAAGAAACTCTCCAAACATTCTGGAAACATCCTTTTTTTTTGAAACTTCATTTAAGGCCCTTAAATGTTCCTAAAGTAAGTAGTACTGCCCTGCTCTCTGATCTTTTCAGAAGTTCATGGAACTTCCCTGAAGCTCTCACAATTCTCTTCCTGGAATCACCCTGAAATAAATCGATCTGTGCTAAATATCTCTGTACTTCCACGAAAATTTATGAACAGTTTTTCTGAAATTGATGAAACTGTCCTAAGGTTGTCAAAATTTTCTTGAAATTCTCCAAATTTCCTAGAAATACCTGCAATTTATCAGATATTCATTATACTGATTATTTATCTCACAATTTCTTTGAAGCTCCGGTATTTTTCCTAAAGATCTGGTGTTTTGGTAACTTCTGTAAAGTTCCTGCAATTTTCCAACAGTCAATAGAGCTTCTCATATAGTTTCTTATCTTCACAGAAGTTCTTGAAAATTTCCTGAAATCTATGAATTGCCTTAAGCTATCGGAATTAAATTTTTAATTATATTGAACTTCCCCAAATATATGTGCGATTTTGATATACTTTGAACTACTCTGAAGTTTTCTGATCTGCCACATTTAAAACTTCTTGAAGCTTCCTAATAATTTTCCTGAAGTTAATAGAACAACTCGAAAGTTCTCAATTTTGTTTTTTTTTAAGTTTAATGAACTTGCCTTGGATGCCGTTGCCATATCTCTGAAGTTCTCAGAAGTGTTCCAAAGTTCTCTAGCCATTCCTTAAGATCTTTAAACATAGCTGAAGCTTTCTGAACTACTCTGAAGTTTTTGCAAATTCTGTAAAATTCCTTCAATTTTCATGAAGTTCTGGAGTATCTGATCCTGATCGTAAATTTACTGAGGTTTGTGAACCTGTAAACTTCTCTAAAGCTCTGGACTTTAGAATGCTTCAATGTGTGAAGTTAGTTGTTACAGGTTATTTTGGCATGCTAGGTTCTATTGGTTTTTTCTTCTTTAAATTAGCCGATTTTTTGTTTCAATCTGTTTTAATTACAATGGGCGGAGCACCATTGTTTCACTTACAAGTGCGCCTATTTCAAATTGGGATTGAATAAAAAAGCACTTGGTGATCTAGGTACTTGTACCTAAATACAGGAGCACATGAGCATTCATGAGCCGAGCAAATTACAATTAAACTTTGTAACGTTTTCAATCCACATTTACAGTGCGGTGCGATATAATAGCAACGCTTGCCGATTTTCATAGAAAATTGACAACTTTGACATATTGTAACTTTGTTATCTTAAGATCAATTGAGCTGATACGTTTACTACAGAACTACAAATAAGTGCAATTTTACGATTACAAAATACCAAATTTTTGCCGGAAAGTGAGATACTAGGTAAAATTGTTCAAAATAATAGCAGTTCGACTTTCCGCACATCGGTACCTTCGAACTGTATGCGTGATAATGTTTGCACCATCGTACAAAAAAGGTTCCCGTTTCACCTGTGCATACAATGCCTTGATTTTCTTTGCATGCACGTAACCTATAGCTCATACCATAGTAGGCTGTGTATAAAAGAAAATGATTTACTTAGTTTGACAGTTGCACCATGACGAAGTAGCAGCGTCTTCGTCATTTGTACCACGCGCAAGTGTCGCAAAAAGACATTTCAATCGCCGTGGGAGAGTCCCGGTGGACCGTCAAAAGGGTTTTAGCCCGAAAAAAGACGCGAAAATGGCCACAGGTCGTCGGAGGTCAGCTCGGGTTCCGAGGGTTATCGCTGCTATCAAAAGGAAGATTCGGGTGAATCCAGTGCGTTCAATAAGGAAAATGGCAAAGGAACACGGGATCAGTGACTTTACGGCACGGAAGATTGCGGGGCGAAGTCGAGGGCACGAAAAAAAAACTCACATGATTACCAACCGCATCCGGAAGCTACGAGTCGAACGATGCAAGAAAATCTTGAACTTCCTTAAGCGAAAAAATCCGGTAATCCTGTTCACCGACGACAGCATGTTTACCGTCGATCTCGTATCAAATTCCAGAACCGACCGGTACATTAGTTCTCTTCCGGTAAAAGACGTGGCCGACGAGCACAAAAACGTGTATCTGACCAAGCATCCTGCTAGGGTTATGGTGTTTGGATTGGTGGCTTCCGATGGCAAAAAAATGGACCCGGTGTTCATTCCAGAAGGCGACAAGGTCAACACGTAGGTCTACATCGGGATTTTAAGTAAGTATGTTCTTCCATGGATCAAAGAACAGTACGGTCCGAAGCCAAATATTGTATTTCAACAAGATTGGGCTCCGTGCCACACCCCGAACCGCACTCAGAAGTGGTTGCAGGAACATCTTCCGTTCTGGGCGAAGGATATGTGGCGGCCATCCAGCCCCGATCTTAATCCGCTGGATTACTCAATATGGCGCATCATGAAGGTCAAGGCCTGTTCTATACACCACCTGAGTACAGCAAGCCTCAGACAAACATTGAACCGTTCCTGGAGAGAAATGGATCCAGACTACATTATTAGAACCTGCCGTGCATTCCGGAAGCGTGTGAAGGCTGTAATTGCAGCAAGTGGAAACTCGATCGATGATTAACATAGTTTAAGACCCCCCCTTCGCCATTTGAATAATTAAAAAAAAACTCGAAAACGAAATTTTAAAAATTATCACGCATACGGTACATGAGCGAATCGGCGATCATTTCTGTTGCCAGTGGTTGTAAGGGGATATACCAATCACCGTCCTTCACCAACGTGTGACTTTGGTAAAAGGAATGCTCGATCCGATTCGTACCTTCCTCAAAATTTTCCTTAGCTGACTTTCTACTTTCCATATACCATTTTCACTCACAACTCTTTACTTTCATCTCCTCATCTATCCTATAAAATTTTCACTTTAATTCTGACGTTAACAATATCCAACTGTGTTGATCATTTCCAAAATTCCAAAGGGCAAATGTCAGCTCCCACAAAACACACAACAGCTAACATAGGTTGGACGTTTCATGAACGATGACACATTCAATATTCATGAAAAGCTTATGAATAACACTATCTTCTGTGCAAATTTCTAGTTCAACACTAAAAAATTGACAAAAGTTATAGAACAACAACTGTTGGTCAATTTTTTTAACTTGAACTTGAACGGAGAAGGTCGTGTTTGAAATTCAATTTTGTTTTCTACTTGGCCTGGAAATGCTCAATAAGTCGTAAAGGAATTAATAATCGTTGAAGTTTCTAGAACTGCCAACACGTGCCACATCTTTGCCTCAAGCTTCTCGTCGATCCCCAAACATTGAAAATAAATAAAACGTTAATATATGCTTAACCGATACCTGTTGACATTAGCATGTCGTAAAAATTCTGATCGCGTGAGCACTGAAATTTGTCTGTAGGATGTAAGAAGTGGAACTGCAAGACAATCATCAAATCTTACATCATGTTCATGCATTTATTCTTAGATGTAAGTGTGAATCATTAGCATTTGGTATTTTGAAAACAAGATGTTTGAAAAATCAGGGAATATCTTTAACTTATTTAAAAAATCTGGAAATTACCGTACTCTGTATGTGTATCTGGCAAGATGACTTAAAATCTGGCAAATCCAGATAAACCTGGAATACTGGCAACACTGCACACTGGAATGACCATCACGAGAGCTCCCCGTAGTTCAATCTCCCGCGTGTAGTCACATGTGATTCGAATTATGCGTTTGTACACGTCATTCTCTATGCCTATGGTATGAATTAGATGGACGGGTAAAAGTTACAGAAAATACAACAACCAAAACACACATGTGGAAATCCGATACCCTCCGTCACGGCACAGTGGTGGCCCGTACGAGCACAAGGTAGTAGGTTACTGTCTTGATATAGGTGTACGTGAACCGGTTCAGATTTCAGACAGTCGAACGTGGTGAATGGTCATTTGATGTCCGCTTTTTTGCCTTGCATTTTAGGACGGACAAAGCTCACCGTTAGCTATACTATACACCACAAACACGAAGTCGAAGGCTGATCCTATCATAACGGCTAGGAGAATGAAGTTTATCGTGTCGTCATAGCCTCTTGACAGCTGTTGTGGCGAAAGGGTATGACCGTCTAGAGGCTTCAGAACAAAATAAGTCACTAAACCCTAATCCCATTTTTACGACGGTGCCGGTGGTGTACTGGTAAGCGTGACTGCCTCTCACCTCAGAGTATTTGGGTTCAATCCCAGGTGAAAAAATCCTCGATCGCGTCTTCCTTCGGAAGGAAAGTAAAGTCATTGGTCGCGGGCCATGTTGTTGATGATTACCTGTCCATTCGATTACCATCAATAGATGGCTGTCGGTTATTTGCATTAGATTGTCAAACAGAGGCCGATGTTAAATAATGGAATCAAGAAGCACAAGAGCGAGGATCCCATTTTTACCAGCGTCGAGCAGATCCACACCAAATGACAAATCAATCTTATGCGATTTTTTGGCACATTTGTTTTTTATGGTCAATCATTCACATTTTAGCTAAATTCCGGCCATTTTGAAATTCATAATAACTTCAAAATTACGTATTTTATATTTTCAACCAATCGTAACTCAAAAACCTCACTCTAAATATCGTCTGAGACAAAGTTGTACTAAAAAATAATGGTGGCAACAAACAAAAAAATTTGACGACAAACGGTAGACTGTTTTACCCTTGAAAAAGGCCACAATAAACGGCTGAAACGTCGGGCAATGCAAAACTAACTGTTTGAATTACCCTAGACTGAGAAAGCCATAAAAACGAAATTGAAAAAATAATTTCTTTTCAGAACAAATATACACTGTAAAAATGTTTAAGAAATTTTGGGTTCTAAAAAAGTGCTTAAATTTTAAATAAAAAAAAACATTACCTATTCAATATTTTTGAATACGTTTCAATAAGAAGCATTAACTTGAACGGAGACGGTCGCGTATGAAATTCAATTTTGTGTTTCTATTTGAACTGGAAATGCTCATGAAATCGTAAATTAATTAATAACCGTTGAAATTTCTAGAACTGTGACCACGTGCCATATTCTTGCCTCAATATGCTCGTCATTTTCCCAAAAAAAAACAAAAGCGTTGAAATCAGCATTACCAAAACCTGTAGACATTAGCATATCGTAAAAATTCTGATCGCGTGAGCACTTCCGCAACGATTGACGCAAACCGAGCATTCACCGAGCGATCGATCGACTGGACGTGTTGCTCTGCCCAAAAGCGAAAACCAGAAACAACAAACGGATGATCACTTTATCATCACAGTCAAGAGTGGCCCCCCCTTGATGCCACCACAAACAGGAAAAAGAAGCTCGGATGAAAACACACTGCATTGAAGCCTGCATGCAGACACTCTGACTGCTACCGTAGTTGTTGTTGCCGTTGATTGGTTGACTGGTCAAGTCAAAGTTCCATTAAGGGCCAAACCATTTATTAGCCTCGTTTGCGCACTTTTCATAGCACTGCATTAATTGAGGTGGGGTGTGATGACTACCGTGTACTCACACGTTCAACCCTGCTACTGTAAATTATTGCCAATTATCATTTGATGGGGCTGATCTTGTAGATCTTGATGCCCTAGCATACGTTGATGCTAGTAGTAGTGATCCAACAATGGGTTTGTGGAGCTGCAGCAGGGCGCAATTCACGGCAGTGGATTGGCCCCCATTTCCTTCTATGGGTCGTGGTTTGAAATTATCGCATTTGATAGTTATGGGTTGACTTTATTGCTGTCCGGGGACTATGCTAAATGCTAGTTTATCGGATTTGGATACACAAGTTAAATGAGCTAATACAACAATGTTTCAGTTTGTAAATATTAGGTAAATAAAAAGGAACTGTGATGATGGAGACAAGGATGATAAAGTCTCCGATCGGACATTCGGTTCCGGAGCTATGAGCAAATGAGTGAAACTATAATACTCACTCAATTGTATCCGGCTGAATGATGTTTGTAACTCACTTCTATAGATCACTATCTATTTATCTCCCTTTGCTCAGTCGATAAAGGCACAGCTATAAAGCAAAACCATGGTGGAGCTTTCGATTCCCGGTCCGGTCTATGATTTTTTCGGGTTGGAAAACTGGTCGTCCTCCCTAGGCATAGAGTATGATTGTACTTGTCACATAATTATACTAATGCGAAAATGGTACAGGCATCGAAAGCTATCAATCAATAACCGTGGAAGTGCGGATTACATCGTAAGACTTTTCAAAATGAATTTGTTATTACAGATTAAATCGTATATGATGTTAAATCAACTCGTTTAAAGTTAAATTAAAATATGCACGTATATGACCTACACTTTTGTACGTATATGCCATTTCTTTGCATTATATACGAATTGTTTGTTTGTATATCACGAAACCAACTTTGAATATACGTGCTTTCTGGTTGTCTGGGTAATGTGTGAAAAGCAATAAGCTTGAAATGCGAAGCAGAAGAAGAAGATCTATTTATCTCCGGTTTTATGGGCAGCGGTCTGGTTACTTTATTTTAAATAACATGAACAAGGAGAGAAGAAAAATACAGTATGCTTCTTGAACATCATCAAGAACATAACTACATAGCCCAAACATACAAGCCAATCCTAAACCAGGAATCGTATAGCGGTACACAATTGCTTGATCTGATCAATTGCAGAGAACAATCAAGGCCTACTTTTATCAAATTTACACAGCAATCAATTTTACGGATGTTCGGGATCTTCCGGCGAACTATCTGGTGACCAGTGCTGCAAAATATCAATATCAATACCTACCAGTGTTGGAAAAATATAAAAAAATCAAATCTCACCCATGCCCAAGATCGCGCTTGATTTTCGTAGACAAAACTCAACAAGCTAACATCTGCGGTTGATTTTGCAAGCTGTGATATCGCAGCTCAGAATATCAAGCTAACAAAACTCACCAACTGAAAATCTCACCAAACTGTGGTAAGATTGAGTTTAATGATTTTTGCTTTACACCCTAATGCAACCGAAACTTCCATAACGGCTGACAGCAGTCCCTTTGTGTCCGCCATCGGTGAAGAGTAAAAAGAGATAGCAGACTATACTTTCTCTTTCCAAGAAAACGATGTGGAACGGAATCATTTTTGTGTCGAGTCAGCTCTCAGCTTGATTTTTGCACGTTGTGAACAGTCTCGCAAGATCAAAGGAGCTTGTAAAATCAATATCAAGCATGATATTGCGAGCGTATGAGAGCGGAAAAAATTTATTTGATTGCTGATTTTGCCAACACTGATACCTACAAAATACTGAATTTCACTAGCCACCTGATGTCAGTATCAGTTAGAATATCAATACCATTTGCCTCGATGTCAGTGCGCAAATGACATTGACATCGTAAAGAGACCACTGATATTCAAAGTTCTGCCTCAAATGTTTCTTGTATTCGCCAGCTTATTGAGTACTGATCTCTTGAAAACTCATCAGTAATCAGGGTTGCTTCCACTCACTTGATATAAAAAAATATTTTTCGGAATTATGCAATCATTAGATGTTATAATGATATGTTGTACTTGTAAGTAACAAGAAGAGGGTGCAAAGTATGTGTTTGACTGATAAAACCTGTCAATTCCGCTTTCAGAGCGTCACAATCAGCGATTTTATGATTCGTGAGCGTTCACTCAGAGTGAGCGCTCACGAGTCGTAAAATCGCTGATTGTGACGCACTGAAAGCAATATTGACAGATTTTATGTGTCAAACATATACTTCATGACCTCTTCTTGTAACTTACAAGCACTAATTAGGGCCTGTTCATAAACTACGTAGACAGTTTTTTTGGGATTCTTGACCCCCCCCCCTCCCCCTGCGTAGACAGTTGTCCATACAAAAAAAAATTAAAATTTGTATGGGCCGTGGATAATTGTCAACCCCCCCCCCCCATAAACTGTCTACGTAGTTTATGGACAGCCCCTTAGTATTATACTATTTCATGATTTCATAATTCCGAAAAACATTTTTTTATAGCAAGTGAGTGAAAGTAACCCTAGTGGAGGCGAACCAGCCCCAGGCTGAATGCCTCCCTAATAAAGATAAATTAATTAATTAATGAAAGTAACCCTGTCAGTAATATTAAAATAATGCAACGGTTTACAAAAAAGTTGATTTATTGAGATAAAAGTAAGATTTTCATCCTTTCCATAGTGATATTGCTATGGATTGTAATATCAAATCCGTACCGCCTGATATTATGCTTGCCCACAATATCAGTGTTAGACCAATATCTTACGTTAGTTGACATTGTTGACAGCACGCAGCACTGCTGGTGACCACTCGGAGCTATCTCAAGTAACAATTCAAGCAGAACAGTACGAACAGAAGTTGATTTAAGGGGTACAAAGCAGATTAACACCAGGCTGAATATACATATAGTTGATTAGTAGTGCAAAAACCGAAATGTATCCCCATAATTCAACCTCAATAAGATGGCTGATCTAAAGATTAAGCAAGACTTATTCAAGCTTAACACAAATCAGCAATGCGCTACAAATATCTCGATAGCCTGATCAAAGAATATGAATCAATTACACAATTTTGTTGATTCATTTTCGTTGCATTTCCGCCATTTTAGTTCTTCTAAATTCACTGCCTACCTTTCTAATACCAAGCAGCGCCAGCGGTAGAAGCAAGGAAGGGGAGCTTTTGAGAAAATCAATTTTCCGGATGTTTCGGATCTTCCGATGGGTCATCTGGTGACCACTCGGTGTCAATACCAGCTAATAGGGGAAATGGATGTAATGTCGGCCTAAATGCCCCTAATTTGGGCCCATACATAAATTCAGCAATCGACTAAATTGTCAATAGCGACCAAAAATATCCATCCGTCCCAATGACGCGTTAATCTAGATAAAATTGATAAATAGTAGATTTTTGGCGATGGGCCCAATCTTAGATTCATAGGCCAACATTAGAGCCATAGGTAGGTCGAGGTGCTTTCATCTCTAAAAATTTGGTTCGCCAGCTAAGCGAAAGAGTGGATCATATTGTTAATATAATATATTTGCAGAAAGTCAAGTTTGATATCAGATAAATGACGGATTTCGCGCCAAATCGTATTCAGAGCTGGCAGCACCCTCTCAGATTTCAATGAAATTTTCTGGATGTGTGGACCTTGACTAAATATGCCACTTTGCATACTTAGTTTTTCCAAAATTCATCTAGACTAACATTTGAGAAGGGCCAAACTTTTTCTGCCGATTTTTTTCAAAAAAATATTATGGAAAAATGACAACTCCTACAAAAATGTGTTGTATGGATGACTTTTAGGAAATAGTCCAACCTATCGAAAAAAAAAAATGCTAGACTTGAGACCGACACTAAAAAAAATCGATTTAAAAAAATTAAAGTCGATTTAAAAAAAAAATGGCCATGTTTGATTTAGATGAAACTTTGCCTCAAGATAGGTAATTATGTTTACTACCAACCGTCCGTACATTGCGAGATGGGCACTTTTAGAGAAAAAAAATTTTTCTTACAAATTTTTTTTCATGTCTGAACTGATTTCTTTTATTTGCCATTTTCACACAAAACTAAACCAGTGAAGCTCAAAATCTTCTCAGAATCCAATGAAGCTCAATTTGCGATTCAATTTTGTCTAATCAGCACTTAAGTTCACTTGGATTAATCGAGAATTTCATATGAAAAGGGCTCATGATGCATTTCTCGCCAAATCGTATTTGGAATTGGCAGCACCCTCTCAGAGTTCAATAAAACTATTTGGACATGTAGACCTTTAATATCTTTATATTTATCAACAAAAATCATGGACGCTTCTTTGAGGGACATCATTAACAGGCGTTTTTGAGCGTGTTCTTTTCGTCCATTTCTAAACTCGGAAACAAAATCATTGAATTCTGCTACAACTTTATTCACGGACCAAGACTTTGGCAATACTGATAATACTGTTATCTGATCTTTTCTGTCAGCTGTAGGGGAATTGAACTTCTCCTTTAGCTGCACAATCATTTCTTCGTATGCCTCTTCTTTGCTAATGTCTGCTGTATCTAGGCCAAATATATTTTTTCGCACTGCTTGTGTAATTTCTAGAGATTTTATTGAACGATAATCCATGCTCCTCATGTTCCTCGATGAAATCGGAATAAATTCAACGTTTCCACAAAGCCATTAAACTTCTCAACATTGTATGGGCGTTGCAGATCATCTGCTGATGGAACTGACTCCAATGATGGAACCGATGGTACCGTATCTGAAAGAAAGAAGAAGAAAAAATAATTAATAAGTGCAATTAGGAGGTTGCAGTTAAAAGTTGATAGAATCATCAGGATGACTGTTCTTACCTAGCTCATCTACGGATTGATGGCCACATTACCATGCTGCTGCCCACTAGTTGACGGTTGGATATTTACTTCATTTCCAACCGATCGACGTTTTTTCATAACTGGACTTCTATTATGAGATATCACGCATGACTCACAAATGCTCATCGTTTCAGCAATTTCGTGGATATATCCCATAGAATGTATTTTTTCTACCATCGTTTACGATATGGCCCGTAACTTACTTCGGTTGCATCTCGGATTATTTATATTTGCACAACATTTCAATCCTTTGAGCCTTAATTTACTACTTTGGTCCATGATGATAATTTTACTACAACTTGTCTTCACAACTTTCGTTATCAGATTGACTGCTGCTTGCATGAAATCAACCTTAGTTTTATAGTGCTCATAGGTAGAATGAAGTGGTAGGTATATAATGTTAATGGTTTAGGTATAAATAACAGAAGGGCATATAGAATTATGATGCGATACGTTGACCTCCCAAATCGTTGTTGGTTCGAAAGAAGATCTCAATTTAAATTTTATTCATACCTAATTCTTTATGGATAATTTGAGCTAAGAATTCTTAGTTGCTATAGGAATATCGGATTTTGCCTCAGTAGTAGGCAATTTAATCAATTATATTATTTTCTAATGATTAGAAAAAATTGAATCACAAATGGAGCTTCATTGGGTTCTGAGATGATTTTGAGCTTCACGGGTTTAGTTTTGTGTAAAAATGGTACGTTAAAAAAATCAGTTCAGACATGAAAAAGTTTTTGTGAGAAAAACTTTTTTTTCCTTAAAAGTGCCCATCATGCGATGTAAAGACGGATGGTAGTGAACATAATTACCTATCTTGAGGAAAAGTTTCATCCAAATCAAACATGGACATTTTTTTAAATCGACTTTAAATTTTAAAAATGGTTTTTTTTTCAGTGTAGGTCTCAAATGAAATTTTTTTCAGTATTTTTTTTCAATAATTTGGTCAATTTCCTAAAAGTCATCCATACAATATATTTTTGGTGGAGTTGTATTTTTTCCACAATATTTTTTTGAAAAAAATCGGCAGAAAAGTTTGGCCCCTCTCAAATGATAGTCTAGATAAATTTTGGAAAAACTGAGTATGCAAAAGTGCTTATTTAGTCAAAATCTACACTTCCAGAAAATTTTATTGAAATCTAAGAGGGTGCTGCCAGCTTCGATTCGATTTGGCGCGAAATGCGTCAAATAAGAAATACAAATTATGGTGCTTGGAAAATGTTGACGGAACTTTTGGAAACTAAGAAAGGATAAGAGGACTTTGTAGATATTCAAGGAACATTAAAGCGATTTTCCGCCCCTTGGGTTTTTGTTGAGTAGCAAATGCCACCTTCGCCACCTGTAGAGTACTCCAAGCAGCACACTTCGATCGAAATAAGCTGCTGCAACTTGATTGTGACTGGAATAAGTGGCGCACAAGTAACCACAATTGTTCAGTGACATGTGTGCTGCGGACGGTGCTAGGGACGGTGCTGCTCGATATAGTGCAAATGTTTTGCAACGTACCATATAAACTAGATAATACACTATTTGAAACAACAACGTCATCAGCGTCGGGGGCGGACGCATCGTTATTTTAGGCAGATTTATATTTTAAGGACACTGGTCACTATTGAGTACGATTACTTAGCTCAAATTTTATGGACTGTCCACCTTAATTAATATATCAAATCAAAATGGTCACACATTTCAGTGAAGCTATTTTACAATTCTGATAAATTTTATTTAACTTGTTCGAGAGTCCATATTATTGTACCAATTCCTTTTTCCACCACAAAGTGGAGGAATAAAATTACATTAGGCAACATCCAGAAATGATGTAGCATAAAGAAAGTAAGAAAGAAGGATTAGTAATTTCCATTTAATTCCGCTACCTTTATTGCTTATCCTTAGCAGATACTCTTCTTCCTCTTATTCGCTTTTCAAGCTTATTGCTTAGTGCATGTTAGCTTATTGCGTGCTTTCAACTTAGTGTCCTAAATGCACTTCCACAGTTATTAATTGAGAGTTTTCGATGCCAATACCAATGCATGAATTTGTATATTGTGTGGCAAGCACAATGATTCGATTTATTTAATTAAATCTTCAACATAATGTTGTACAGATATTTTCTAGGCTAGGTGTCGAATTCTATGTCTGTAAGTAGACTTACTAATGTTAAAATCATACACATCAAATGTTTCATTAAACACACGTTTTATCCATAGTTGGTCCGATGGGTAGGTTGCCACAGAAGCGTGTAACTACGTAGAACTCTTTGAGGAGCATTGATGTAGATTTGGCTCACAAGGTAGTTACAATCCACGTCACCGTTAAGCAATCCAAACACGAAGAGTCGCTGAAGTAGTTTCCTCCTTGCTGCCAACGTGTCCAGGTCAATCAGCCTGCACCGTTCTTCGTAAGGCGGAAAATTTACCGAATCGTTCCAGGGCAGAACACGTAAAGCGTATCTTACGAAGTTTCGCTGAATGGCTTCGATTCTGTTAGCTTGAATAGCGTGAAAGGGTGCCCACACAACAACAGTATACTCTAGAAGACTGCGGCTGAGAGCACAGTATAGTGATTTCAGCGCGTAGATGTTCTGGAATGCGTTTGTGTTCCGTTTCAAGAAACCTAATGTGGCGAATGCTTTAGCAGTTATCATGGAGATGTGCTCATTGAATCTGACTTTAGAGTCGATGATAACACCCAAATCCTTAACTGAAGAAACGAAGAGCAAACTTCTGAGTCCTATCCTATAGTCATGTCGTAAGGGCTCGCGTGAACGGCTAAAAGATATTGCACAGCATTTTGTGACAATAACCTGCATACCGTTCAATGTACACCAGCGCAAAAGGGAATCAATATCCTTCTGGAGTGAGTGCGCGACAGTCAAGTCTTGTCTTAATTGTACGAAAGATCTTTAAGCCATCGGCGAACATAAGTTTCGAAGAACACAGTCGACTACACAGATCGTTCACGAACAGGATGAAAATTAAAGGCCCCAAATGGCTACCTTGGGGAACACCAGAGGGTATCTCGAAACTAGGCGAATTAACACCGTTAATACTCACATAGGCTATATAATCAGTCAGTTAAGTAAGACTGTAGCCACTTTGTGGCCCAATTAGGTAATCCCATACACCTCATTTTGTCCACTGCAAGGACATGTGGAACAATATCGAACGCCTTACTGAAGTCCACGTAGATCGCATCAACTTGTCGGTTTTTTAATGGAGTTGACCAGCGAGTTGACAAACACCATTAAGTTGGCGTAGAGCGTTTCCGTACGAATCCGTGCTGATCTTGGGTAATTATTGGCCTAACCGCTTGATATACGACCTCATATACGATCTTCTCCAGAGCTTTTGGGAGGCAGCTTAGAATCGAAATTCCGCGATAATTTTCAACGTTGTGAATGTTTCCAGCTTTGTGAATAGGTGTGATGGACGTAACCTTCCACATTGTGGGGAAAACACCACTAACTAGCGAACGAATGAAGATAATCGACACAGGTGAAGCGAGAGATGCAGAAAATTTCTTAATGAATGATGGCGGCTCTATCTGGCGATACTCTATGCCCAGGGAAGTCGAGAAAATTGTCAACCCGAAAAGATTCCCTCGACCGGACCGGGAATCGAACCCGCCGCCTCCGGCTTGGTAATACCGTGCCTGACTAGGCTATGAGGCCCCACTTAGCAGATACGCGTATTTCGAATACAATGTGCAGACTTCTTCAGTGGCTTGTACTAAAAACTCGATGGATGATAATACCGCTTAAATATTAAACCTACACACTTAGAAAAATCATGTAAATTAAGGTACTCTGACACTGAAATATACGACCGTCAATTTTGAGATACCATTGAGTCATAACAGCTCAATCAAACTTACTTTTCAGAGTGTCGAAACACCCTCCAAAGGCGCGCCCCTTTGTCAGTCAAAATTGGATTCCTTAGCTCCAAAAATAAAAAAAAATGACACTGATAATGACCATGCGTCAGAACCCTAGTCTTAACCCCTTCAAACTAGAGAACCACGAATAGAAGATGAGGAATCACATAGATGAAGACTAACTAACTTTAGCCGGCACCGGTGGTGTAGTGGTAAGCGTGACTGCTTTCTAACACCCCGATGGGTCTGGGTTCAATCCCAGCCGAGGTCGGTGGGATTTTTCTGAGGCATAAAATCTCTGGTCACGTCTTCCTTCGGAAGGAAAGTAAAGCCGTTGGTCCCAGCCCATGTATGTTTGAATTGGTGCGATATCCTACGCAGGTGTGGAAGCTGCCTTCCTGCACATTCGATTGCCGTCAATGGATGGGAATCGATGTCCGTCGGTGATTGGCACTAGATTGCGGAACAGAGACCGACGTTAAAATAAAGGAAAAAAAAGACTAACTAACTAATTTTATCCATGTTTGAAGATCATCCTCGGTCCAGGAAACCCGAGGACTTATTATCACTAAAAAGCAATAAAAGCATAAAAACTAACAAAGACTAAGATGTGTTCCTTTTATTAGGGAAGGTCCATTAATTTTGTCACGCAAATTTGGCCCTCTCCTTTGCCACATTTTTTGTATGGACGGTAGCGGTAACGTTCCACGAAAAGGTGATCTATCCACGTTACGGGGCAAAGATTTGTTTGATTGAAATCAAAAGTTAGGCCCACTACACTTCATGTTAGTTTTTATGATAGGCCTTTACATCTAATCGAATATATTATAAGCCAAAAACGTTGCACGTGATCCACGTTTCGGGCTACTCTAGTTTGAAATTATGTTTCATGAAAGTCGGAGTCCGACTCCTTATGCTCAAAAATGCGAACTAACTGTGATTCGAAATTGCCATCATTTCGAACAAACTTACTATACACATTTCATGAAATATCTTCAAACAATGATCTCGAAGGTTACACCCAAAACGAGTTGGAGATTACCTTCCTAAATCAGTCTCAAATCAACTGCAACCTATACTAAAAGCAAATATTTCTGAAACACGTGCATCCATCGATTCAGGATCATTATTGAAACGGTATTCTCTCAAGCCTCATTTGTTTTACGACCTACAATGCGCACGTAAACACCCGTAGCACCCGCAGCAGCTATCAATTAGCAACGAAAGAATGAAAACCGGATAGCGTTGATGATAAAATATTACATTTAATGTGACCATTTTGGAAATGAGCACCGATGAAATATTGCACACTGGTGCCGCTCTTTCTTAACCCGAAGGCAATAGCCAGATCGGAATTGAACAGCATATTTGCAATTCAAATGAAATTCACATCGAAATTCTTCGATTCCCCGCTAGCTCTAGCCGTTCGGCGGCTCTGCCGGGTTGTCACATTCTTCCATGCAGCTGGAAATGCACATTAAGGGGTTACCTAATGCCAAAATGTAGCTCCGATCAAAAATCGTAAAACAAACCAATAGACAAAGGACGCAACCGGCTTGCCGAACAATCAATCAAACTGGGGCTGTGGGCAAACTTGCATTAACCGGTTCAATTAATTTTCCACACTCAGTCGCTGATTCCATCTCGTAACTCTACGGCGGCGAAACAATGTGGAATGACTTTTCATTTGATGCAATATTATGTTTTCCTTCATACCCGTCGCCCGTCGTCGTCGGTAGGTACATGCAACATGTTCCAGTTGAAAGATTTTGTTGAACATTCGCTCGGCTTTGGTTGCCCAAATTGGCTGAACACCTAAAGCACAGTCGTGCAAAGGGTGTTCAAATGATCCAATGTTTCGCCTTAATTGAAGCGTTTGTTTTTTCGACTTGCCATGGACGTACCATTCAATTGATCATTCTGCCCTCAACTGCTGGTCGCTTACCAAGCGACACCAAGAAAACAAATCGGATTAGTCGAACAAATGACCAACAAATTTGCCCCCGTGCAGTTAGCGGCGCTCGTGCAGTAATGCGCTCTGCCACGCAACCGTGAGCCAGCTAAAGCCATTTCCTAAGCTCGCTGATGGCCATCGTTTCATTTGCCGCCTTTTTTTTTTACCGTTGTCGGTTGTTGACCGACATGCCTTCAGGTTGTACTCATGCTTTGTTTTGGCGGAAATGTACTTCCAGTGCTTTCGTTTAATGGAAATCGTTACAACCTTGCTTTGATCCTTTTTGTTGAGGTGAGAAAAATCATGTGCGACATAACGATGGCAAACTGCTGTGATTTTCGTAATTTTCAGCCATTTTCAATTAGATAAATTAGCTACCACAGCCGTTGCAAGCGATTTTCCCTTTGATGCCTGAGGAGTGACAACTTCACGGTACAGATATTTGTAATTTGTAATTACCAGCAAATGAAGTTGTTTGACTAATCTAGTTGGAACGAACACCTGGTTCCTGGTTCTCGTACCTTACGGTGACCAATTTGACAATCATGGCCGATTACACAAGGTGTCCGGTTTTGGACGGATAGCGTCTGTCGAGCTTTAGATTTGACTGATTTGGATGTTTTTTTTCTTTGGTTTGTTTTCCGACGATCTTGTTTTCCGTGCTGAGTGTACCAATGCTACCGACGCCAAGGAGGCAGCTCCCACACCTGGACCCTACCTATCGACCCATCAAACCCATCAACTCATGAACCGAGGACCAACGGCTTGTTATGCCTCAAAACATCCCGGCGGCGCTGACTGGGATTGAACCCAGGCCTGCTGGGGTGAGAGGTAATCACGCTTAACACTACACCACCGGCGCCGCTTGATGAGGATGTTAACGGGTATAATATGAACATTGTTGTAGACACAAACACACCGTGTGAGTTTTCAGAGATTTGTTCCATTTTTGTTAGCAAAATGGCTTAAACATATTAACTGACAAAATTTGTCAATGGTCGATCTACTACTTTTTACAAAATGAAAAGACAGGAAACATGAAACCTGAAACAAGGAATAATGCAAATACTTGAATAAAAGCACCCCTCTTGCATATGCAACTTGGAAGAATAGGGTTTTTGATCTAATTTCCGTCGCACTAAACACAATCCGCGCTTTACCTCTCTTTTCTGAACGAGTTTAAACAAAAAATGGAACAGTTCTGTCAAAGATGACTTTTAAATTTATTCACCTTTCCATATGTACCGTTAGATTTGAAAAAGAGTCACAAATTGTTGAGATATTGTTTAAAATCTAATACTGCTTCTTGATTCTAAATTCGTTCTACGTGTTTCAATTCCGTCCAAATGCATTTAAACGCCATTAGATTTTCTTCGTCCTACGGATAAACGTAGAAAAACGGGATTCGCTAGGAGCGCTTCTTTTGTTTTGAGAACAATGAGCGTAAATATTCATACAATGCGCTCTAACAGGATTTATGTTATAGCTAATGAAACAAACTTATTATTGATTTGTGCACGGTGAAATCATTGATATGATTAATGTTCTCTGATCCATAGAACGGATATGGGCGATTACGACGAAGTAGCGCTCTACCCTACTTCTTTCCAATTGTATAATTTGTGTTAAATCAGAAATAAACTTTCAAGCATCCTAGCACATATGTTTATGCCTACAAACGGTTTTTTTTTCATTCTGAATAATTGCTCATGAATGTAACGATCAATTTAAATATGTGGTTTTAAGATTAAACCACCACCTAATTATTTGATGGTCAATCTCTGCGGCCAGTTTCTTCCAACTACAGTGGCCCTTATTACCGATTTCACTTCACGGTGAAGTGACAACTTATCACTCACGGTGAAGTGATTCCCATTTGATTTACACGGCAATCACTTAACAGTGAGTGACAAGTGGTCACTTCACTTCGTTTTCACCGTGAAGTGACACCCGTAATAAGGGCCAGTATTTGATTATTTTTTGTAGCATCCCCCCCCCCCCCCCCAGCCAGTTTGATAATTACCCAATGTTTCAGCACCGACAAACCGACATGAACCTTAAACTTAACTCTTGATCGATAATCCATAACGGCGGATTCAAATGTGCAGCGATCAGTGATGCAAAATATCATGACACTCACGTGACACTCGTCTTCGCACCAACCGACGATCGCTGACAGATCGTTTTATCACGCTGTGAGAGTTAGAGCCATGGCAAACAACAATCACCAGTAGTCGTCGCTGCTCACAAGCAAAACGCTACACTCGCTGCTGATGATGAAAAGCACAACGAAAACAGAGAGAGAAAAAAGCGAAACGACAGAAGAAAATGAAAACAATGCCTACGAGTTCCAAGTTCGCCTCGGCAGGCGCGACTGTGTGAGTTACAAACAAAGCAGGCAACATGAAACGGAAGCTGTTGGGTTCACTCACCAACACACTCAAATAAGCAAGTAAAGCAGCAACTGCTTCAAAACGAGCACAGATGAGTGTCGTGATTGTCGGGAATGACCAGATCGGTGACGGATCACAACAGAAGACGACATTCACCAGTTGCTTTTTACTTCTTTCGTCAACTTGATGGATGGTCATGGAGAGAGTTTCGACGAGCACATTGATAGGAATGTACAAAGCGTTACTACCATCAGCTGTTTGGCGATCGTGATTGTGATAGGTTGCAACTCTGGCAGCGATCCCATCTGTCAAAACCATAGAAATGTGTTATCTAGATAAAAATAATTTGCCCGGAAGAGATTAGACACGAACACGGTTTGTCGGTGATTTCAGTTCGCTCTCAACTGTTGTCAAAGGGAGACTGCAGCAGCATTTAAACAGGACCAATGAGAGTAACTCGGAAATGAATCGTATTCAACCGAAGACTACAAATCAAGAACACTGGCAACTCTGCCAAAAATCAGGAAACAGTAACGGCAACGCCTCTTCTGAGCAAAAGTGGAACCTGTGTATGATGGTGTGTTAATTCACGAGTGCATTCACACACATAGGTAGAAATAAATAGCTGTCAATTATTGGTTTTGTTATGATTGTCGTAAAAAGTGAAAAGTTTCTTTCTTTGCTCTATGCTGACAACGAGTAAAATTCCAGCTGAAATTGAACAGATGCGTAAGTAAATTTGTTTTGAAAATTAAAACAATGGCAATGATGCCATTCACAATGATGGTGGGACCTTCCTTCCTTTGCCATCTCAGAATTATCGTTCTCTTTTCCTAAGCCCTTTAGTGATGCATTCATGGGCATTAGACTTATGCAAAATTTGAAATTTTCGCTCCACAGTGCTCAAACGGTTTCAAATTGGGCCCTGATTAGCCTACGAAAGTTTAAACTCATTTGATGAGAAACTGAATTGGCACAAACCATTTGAAGTTTATATGGGAATTACTATGGGAAAACAAAACTATTTGTTCGTTGCATTCTAGCCTTTTTACATATTGTACTGTTAACAAATTCTATTGCTATTCTTATGGGAATTTTTATTAGCTACAATTTTGCAGAAAATTGTTTTTCAGCCAAACGTCAAATTAAATAGTTATTAATTGTTTAAGAGATTGATAATCTTATGACAAGATTAAGCAACTGTATTGTGGGCAACACTGTATTATGCAGTGTGACATAGTAGCCATGATTGTTGTCCTCTATTCTACGCGCCATATACACCAATGTTGCCTGCTTAACAGTTGATTGAGCATAATCATAAGACATCAGTGACTTGAATCATTGATAATTTTTGTTCCTTACATTTGATCGAAAAGTGGTCTTGAACAAAATTGTAGCTGAGAAAATTTTCAACAAGCTCAGCTATCATTTTTCAAAGTAAAGTGAACTGGTGAATTTTGAGATAGATATGAACCAAAATTATGGTTTCTCAATAGTAATTCCCATATAACCTTCAAATGGTTTGTGCCAAGTTAGTTTCTTACTAAATGAGTTCAAATTTTGGGAGGCTAATCAGGGCCCGATTTGGAACCGTTTGAGCACTGAGCATCAGTCTAATGGGCATTCGTATGGTGCATTAGTAAAATACATGCCCGTTCCGCATGGCTTTGGCACCTGACCACAGTGGAGGAAGTTAAGTTGTGACGTTCGGCAACTTGGCACAGTAGTCGCTGGCCATTTGAATGTCACTGGCCAATCCGACACTGTTGTTATCATTCTCTGGAAGGGGTCGGTCGATGCCAAGAATTGTTAAAGCATACAGAGGATCACTATCCGGTAGTTTAATGTTCTGACAACATCTAAAATGGAAAAATATTCTTTATCAATAGGTACCGTTTGGGATTGTAGTCCTTCATTTTCTCCAACATTAGACCCTGCTACGCCTTCTGTTGGATCGTGATGTAGGTACCGGATCTTTCTTCTTTTTGAATCCTTGAATTTTGAGCAGCTTCCGAATGATGGCAGTTCACTCAATGATGGTGGAAGCTACCAATTCCTTGCAATTGATTGCTTTCTAACAGGCAAAATAAACAATATTTCGTTTCCTCGTTCACAAGTAAAAGTTATTTTCACTAGATATCGATCCGAGTTTCAATCCTTTACTTGATTCACCATGACAAGTTTTTCGGTTTGGACTTGGAAAACCACCGGCTTGCTGGGATAAGGATACAAATTGCCGTGAAATTTTGTAGAACAAAACAAAAACAACGACGAGTACCGTGTTATAATTATTCGTTTCGGTGACATTAGGTCACACACACAGCCACTGTTTATGAGCAGTCTCACTAACACTTGTGCTTCAAAGCTCCACCTTTGATTGACAGAGGCGCTGTTATCAGTGACGTTTGACATTTGTATGGGAGAAGGGAACAGTTGCCAGTCTTCTTGATTTGTAGTCTTCGATTCAACTCAAGACTCAGGCTCAAGAATTGAACCGATATGAAGAGATAGCAACAAACTACATTTTTGCACATTATTCGCTTTGAACAAAAATGCATTTCATGACATCAACCACCCAACGCAAACGATAAGCTGCATCGTCGAAAGCAAGCAAACCGCAGCCTGAACCTGTAAAGTGTAAACAAACCGAAACCTGTTTTCGAAAATTTTGGCAATCGTTTCCATGCCTAGGGTGGTTCTCCAACTGCTCAGTGATCAATCCAACAATGCACCATAAATTTCAACACCCTACCCTGTTGAGTCAGCATTCAATTTAAGCATACCACGGTGCAATGGGCTTAAAGCACGTCCCACAGACGAAGTGTATTTTTAGCTTCAAGTTTTGCTCTTTGTGCTTCTTACTATCACCACATCATCGTCATCGTCGCTGAGTTACAGGTGAGCAACGTCCGCACCCTAGCTGTTAAGACACCGAAGGGAACGAAACTCATTGCCAGATGAAATTGGGCGCTTCTCATGAAACGTGTGAAGTATTACAAATGAATGGTGATCTTGGATTGCCGCTTGGCATGTAAAAAAGCCACGTTCAATTAATTTCTAATTAACGTGACAAATTGAATTATCTTTAACGGTCCGTACGTGACCCAGGTCACGTAGGTCTTCCACCCACATCAACCAGTACGTACTGTGACGCTTCCAGCATCCCCGACCTTGGTTCCCTGATGTGAACACACTGACGCAAAAGAACAAGCGTCAATGAACTGCCCTGTGTAGCGTTGGCAATGATCGTTTCGGTCGGACTGTGACCAACTGCGGTTTAAATATACCTACAATCGCACAATCGGAGTGAAACGAATAAAGCGACGCGCCGGCCGCGCAGTCAAATTCGTCACACTGCTGGCTGGTTGCTGCCAGTCTGTCTGTCAACTCCGACGCAACAGTTTTTGTGCGATGGTGGCGTGAAATCTCGCTCAAAGGCAGTGTTCAAAATGAATCATGTCTAAAGCGAAACAGATCTACAGCCATGTGGACAGAATTCCGTTTCGATTTTGGCAATCTGCTGCGAAATTAGGTTACACTTTTGAGACGCCCTCTTTTGGACGCGAAGGTTACTATTTTTGTTGGTACATCGTTTTCAGTGCACGAACAATACTGGACCCAGACCATGTGCTCGTAAATGCGCAACATGGTGGATGTACATTTGTTCAAGGTAAACACCCTGTCGCTCTCGGTAGGGGCAATCAGACATTCAGGAATTCCGATTGTCTTCGCACAAAGTTGCCTGCTCACTTTGAACTTCGGCGTCCTCACCGATGATTCTACCTATTCGATCAATCAGAGTGAACTCAACTTGTAATTTATGCATTTTTCGGATCTGCTGCCCCAGCCACCCGGTGGTGGTTTTGACCCGTTAATTACACACCATGCGGCAGGTATTATTACTATTTTTTCTTTTATTTATTGGCTGCGAGCGATCATTGCCCTGACTGGCGATCGACAGACACAGTGTGATCACTATCGGAACGCGCGAGCACGGGGAGATTTATGAGCGGTCGTGTCGGTTCACAACTCGGAATAAGTTTTGAATGGGATATTGATCATCTTGGTCTCCGAGGTAATTAAGTTAGGAGGATCGGTCCACCAGAGGTCACCGTGATTACTGAGTTATCTTGTTGGATGGAAAGGATCGAGGTGGCATTTGCAAGCATTTATATCATCTCAGTAGGGGAGGTTATCTGGGGATCCAAGATCTTTAGAGGTCATGATGGCTGTCAGAGATATGTTTGTTGTTAAATTCGAGATGCTGAGCCTTGACTATCGTCGATTTATGCCCCGTAACGTGGGTAGCTCACCTTTTCGTGGTACGTTACGGGATGTAAGATCTGCCACCGATTCCTAGTCTTGACTACTTCAAACTAGGGGAACAGGATTTTTCAGTAATCCAAGGAACACATCTTAGTCCTTCTTACTTTTTATGCCTTGTTGATAGTGATAATTCCTCGGGTTTCCTAGACCGAGGATGATCTTGAAACAAGGAAAAAATGAGTTAGATAGTCTTCACCTATGTGATTCCTAATCTTCAATTCGTTGTTTTCTAGTTTGAAGTAGTTAAGACTAGGGTTCTGATGCATGGTCACTATCGGTGTCATTCTTTGATTTTGTTGCTAAGGAATCCAATTTTGACTGAGAAAGGGGCGCGCCCTCCTCATGCGTATGATTGAAAAACTGTGAATAGCAAAGTATAACGAAATTAATTGGGCTTTTTGTTAAAAATACCTTCAAGATTGAACACTCACGAATAACATCTCAAAAGAGTGAAAATTGCTCAAATTATGCGACAACTTTGGGTAATTTAAGCATTATGAGCTTTTTTGTTGTAAATTTGATGTGTTTTAATGTTAACACTATTTCAAATATGTTCGATAACTGTAGGTGGTATTTTGAAAAATACTTAATTTTTCAATAATTCATAACATTTTTGTTTGTGATTTGCTCAGCAAATGCAAAGTGTCAGTAGGTATTAATTTATCTAAACTACAAAATATATATAAAAAAAAACCAATTTAAAAAAAAATATGCAATTTGAGTAATTTACATTTTTTTGATAATTTGGATTTTTTTTTGTAAAAAAAATTGTGATTTTTTACAGTGTATATTTTTTTCTTGAAAGGCACAATACTTGTCCGCAACTTCTTCGAAGACACCATCTCAATCAAACAAATCGTTCGCAAGATATATGTTTTTCTATTTATGCCTATCATTTTTGCATAAGCTCTTTTCAAGTGTTAGTCGTGTACAAAACTAGGGCACCAAATATGTAAAATGGCATGTTGGACAATTACAAACAACTGTGCAAAGTTTCAACATAATCGTGGAAGGTCGATCAAATTTTTTTTTAAATAATCGTCATTTGAAATGGAACTGCTGTTATGCAATTCACCTCAGAATTATCTTGAAATTCTGGTCAGAATGATCTTAGAGTTCTCCACTTAAATCTTCCGAATATTAACCTGGAATTGTTCTTAGATTTCTCTACACATTTTTCTCAAGATTCCCATGGAGTTATCCTCGGAATTCCAATAAAACTCTTCTCAGCATCGTTTTGCAATTAAGCCCTAAACTCTTGATATTTTTCAAGGTTTTTCCTTGGTACTTTCTTCAGAATTCACTTGAAATTATCTTTTTAATTCCCTCAGAATTCAATACTCCGGGAATTTATTTGAAGTTCTCATAAGAACGCTGTTAACATTGTTCTTGGAACTTATTTAGAATAATCATTGGAAATGGACCCGTAATCCTTTTTACAACCGTAATGCAATTTTTCACAGACCACCCTAACATTCTACTTGGAACTCAAACAATTAACTTGACGTTGTAGTTTTTTTCTTCCTTTATTTGTTTACCGTCGCTCTAGTTTTTCACGCTGAGCACTAATGCTACCTACGCCAGGGAAGCAGCTCCCACACCTGGAGCCTACATATCGACCCATCAACTCATGAACCGGGGACTAACGGCTTCACTTCCCGTGATCAGAAATGTTATGCCTCAGAACATCCCGGCGGCGCCAACTGGGATTGAACCCAGGCCTGCTGGGGTGAGAGGTAACCACGCTTACCACTAAACCACCTGCGCCGCTAACGTGGTAGTCAAAACTATCTAAAATTCTTCCAAAAACTTCAATGGAATTTGTCTGACAGACCATGTTGTTATCTCTAGAATTCATTTCAAAATTTGCTTTAAATTGAAATTTTCATCATAATTATCTTATTAGTTCTGCAAAGTGATTGTATCCGGAAAATCTAGTCCAGTACAAGGGTCTTGGATTTCTTCAAGGTCGAGAATATTATTATTTTCCGAAGAGAGGACGAAATAAATTTTGCCCGGGCCATAATCGTAGCCACGAACTTGTCTCGCACAGCAAAAAAATAATTTTGTTATCACATAAAAGTGGATGCACTTATCCATCTGAATAACTTGACCTGAGATAACAACCTCATATCTAGCCTAAACGTGGAAAACAAAACTCAGCGAATGAGTCACCGTTACTCATTCGTATGGATACATTTCTAAAAGCATAGGTAACTCGCATGAGTAACCTACCCATTTAGAAATTTCTCCAATCAACCAGTCAGCACTTGTTGTTTATTTCAGTTACCGTAGGGAAGTAATATGTAATTAGCCCCGGTCCCTTTCGAATTTTCTCATTATTTATGAACGGCCCTTATATATGTTATGACGCTTCACGTTCTTCGGGGGATTTATGTAAAATGTAATATATAACAATCAAATATTTAAGATGAATTTGTGATTGTCAAACACTTCATTATTGCCAAGGTTTATCAAGTATTTATCTATTAACAATTATTTTGAACACATTATTCAAAATCAAAATTATTAAAAAGCAGCTAAAACTATGAAGTCAAAATCCAAATTTCACTTATCTGCTTCAAGCAGTCTTTCATAGTATCAATTTGAACATGTCACAGCACATTAAATGTATTCAAAAAAGTGTCTTCTTCTTCTTCATTCCTTTATTTAACGTCGCACGGAGGGGTATTTGATCAATCTAGCTGGCCAAAACAATTTTTACGTTGTAACTATTTCAGATGTAATTTGAATACTTCCATAATGGTACTTTGACCATACACATAGAATTTGTTCAGACTAAAACCAATTACCAGTACCGTACATGGGTGTAACATTGAATAATGAGCGTAACGTTCCACCACTTTTTTCTCCTTTTTGTTACACTGAAAAATAGTCCTAAAACTGTTACGACAAGTGTTTTTAAACCCCTAAAACGGCACTATGGCCAAATAAATGGTACATTTTCAGTCTTCAATCCAATTACCAGCACCGTAAATGGGTGTAACTTTGATTTATGAGGTTAGCTTTTCTCATTTGTTTTTATTTGTTTGTTGAGATATCAATTGAAGTGGAACAAACGAGCTTTGAAACATATGTGCATCTGAATCAGAAGCATCCTCAAACTTCTATTTATACTGTGACTGGTACGATCCATCACAGCCCCACAACAAGAACTAAAAAACTCCTTTCTTCTTCATGCACGGTCTCCAAAACTTCCAGTAAGTGCAATATCAAACGAGAAGCGGTATGGTCCAATAACTATTGCAGTTTTGTTTCTACATGCGTTGCGGTTACCAAGAAAGAGTCTTTATGTGGATATCAATCTTGTTTCACCTGTTGTAGCACACTGTAACAAGGATAATGTTTTTTATTGGTGTACCTAATAACATCATACTGCTTCCGTGAAAGATTTGCTTCCACAAACATAGCAAGTGCAGCAATAGGCGTCAACTTCGAATACGTTCTTTGTGTACTACTTGAAAACGCTTTTTTGTACCTTGTGGCTCGTTTTGGCGAAATCATTATATCCTTTAATACTATAGTAGCGTCTCTCCTTCCTGAAGCACGTAGCATCATTTGTGTGACATAGGTTACTGTTCCCAATTTTGAAGTACTACGTAAATCTGCAGTCTTCCTTCTCTTGCTCCTGTCGCTCAATACATCAAATGATTTTTCTGGTCGGCATTTCGATAGTTTTGTCTAACCATTCACGGTGTTTCAGCAAACCTTGCTTCTGTTCTAGAACACTCCTGCCACCTTTTTTTTTTAAACTCGTGCTTTAAGAAATTGATGTTGTACTCAACCTCTTGCTTTTGTTCTCCTACATAATTATCGAAATTCAATAGAAAATCTTCTAAATAATCAAGTTTTTCTTCAAATGATGAAACACCAGCTTCTTGTATCTTGTTAAACAGTTGTCTACGGGTCAAACCTTTAAATCCTGATGGTCCTAGAAAAAAAAATCTAACTTGTACATCTACGTTGACAATTATACAAAATGTACGTCATTTTGTGAATATAATTGCGACGCTATATATTTTCATAAGGTGTTTCAAATTGACTGAAATTAAATTTTGGATTGTTGTAAATAAAATGTCAAATAGATTTGGAAACATAAAATGTAATTGTTTACAGTTTTATTGTGTGTTATATGTTATGTTGGTATTTTCGGAAAACAGGTTCATAAAAAGATTAAGCTGACAATCTCTTAAATTTAAAATAGTATTGATATCGGGATAAATGGTTTACCTCGAGTCAATATATATGTCACCTTCAATTTTTGTTGCGGTTATTATTTTGAAAACCATGGTCATTTACCACATAGCTCATAGTGCAGAAATGCAGACTGCCTTTTTGCTACTTTGATCGAGATTTCAATGCCTATGTGCGCTAGAGTGATGCAAAATTTGAAATTTTCGCTCCACAATACTTAAATGATTCCAAATAGGATCCTGACTAACCTCTCAAAATTTGAACCCATTTGGTGAGAAACTGAGATGGCACAAACCATTTGAAGTTTGTATGGGAATTACTATGGTAAAACTAAGATTTTTGTTTATGTCTATCTAATAATTCACCATATCGGTCTGCTTCAAAAGTTTTCAACTGTACTTGTAGGAAATTCCCTGCAACAACTTTGCTGAAGCCCACTTTTTGATTAAATGCAAGGATCGAAAGTTATCAATGGTTCAATGCGCTGATGTCTTATGATCATGCTCAATGAACTGCTCGGCAGGCAACATTGGTGTTTCTGGGGCGTTGAATAGGACAAAACATCATGGCTACTATGTCACACTGCAAAATACAGTGTTGCCTACAGAGCAGCTGCTTGATCATGTCATAAGTTTACCAATCTGATCATGTCATACGTTTACCAATCAATTTTCTATAAGAATGGCTATCGAACTGTCTCGCAGCTCAATATAGAAAAAGACTAGAAGGCAATGAACAAAAAGTTGGGATTTCCCATAGTCATTTACATGCAAACTTCAAATGGCTTGTGCTTGTCTGTTTCTAACCAAATGAGTTGTAACTTTGGGAGGCTAATGACGACCCGATTTGAAACCATTTAAGCACTGTGAAGCGAAAAAGTCAAATTTTGCATCAGTATAATGTGCACGTTTAAAACTGGATGGTGCTGTAACAACAATAACTTCCCAACCATTACAATAAATGAAAGTTTCAGTAAAGATTACATGGTCCTCATAGTACACGTTTAATTTTTTTTATCAAGGTCTGACATGTGCTTTATCTCGAGTAACAGTTAAGACAACAAACAAACAAACAAACAATATACAATTTAAGATAAACACGAATTTAAGTCACAATTTCCAGTTTCGTAATCCGTTAAAAGATTGAGCAGGGAATGAATGCAGCTGGCAGGAACATTTTGAAAACATCTTTTTGTTTAGTTGATCGAAAACCGGAGGCTAAAAGCCTCCTTAATAAAGAAATCCTAACCTAACCTACTTGTTCGAACTGAACCTTTACATATTTATCACTTCCTCACTACTCAATAAATAAACTATTCTGAAAATTTCAAGAAATTTGAGACCATGGCTGAACAGCTACCCTGCTTATGCGTGCTCGAATTTTAACAAACTTCTTAAAAGGCTGATAGCAGCGTAGACGATACAAAATAAAAGTTATCATCGTTTTTAGTGTCTTAACTCCATACTACTAGATCGAATCGACCCTTTGTAATACGAAGCAAACTGAGAACTATTGTGCTACCTATTTCCAGGCGATATAATTGGTACAGTAGAAAGCCAAAATAATCCACTAGCGACAGTCAATTTTACGTTCGCTCTGTACGTTAAACACAGTTTCGGAAGTAGTGCACTGTAATCGCACAATAATGCGCTATTCCGATTTTGAAGAGTACACACAATAAATGAGAATAAGCAGTTTGATCGTATGTAGCGTCAGTAAACGGAACATTTTCCACAGAGATGGCGCTCTTCCGCTGGTAGGAAGCGATAAAAATCCCCATATAGAAATTGAGAGAAGTGGGAATAATTTAGCCTGATGATTTAGTGCATTACCTTCAATGAAATTTTATAAGATATATTTTATAAAAAAACATTTCTCAGTTAATATCTGACATTTTCTAATTTATTTTGGATCGTTATAATTGCAGCAATGGGCAATGGATACGGTTTGGCAGTGTGCTCAGTGGTGTTTTTGTTTTGCGATATCCACGAAGAAAGTAAAAGTGTTCACTCGTACAGTAAAAAACGTTCAAACTGCGGCCAATAAAATGGCACGATTTTTAAACAAATTTTGACATGTTGTAACTTTGCTCTGTTATGACTGATTGAGCTGAAATTTTGGCACAGAATAATAAATATATTCTTTGAACAAACGAGACTATTATGCAATACATAAAGTTTAAAGTGTTTACTTGTGGTGTAATTAAATATAAATTTCATCAAAATATTATATAATTGAGTTAAAAAAATGCCTTCAGCGTACTCGGAGGCAGTTAGGAGCAGGGTTTTTTTTTGTGGCAACGATAAGCAAAGACAGCTGGCACCAACTTATACTGATTCACATCGCACAAATCCACCCGAATACAAAACAAATTTATCTATTTTTGCATTTTTTGATACTTACCGTTGATAACTCATGCTTGATTCAAATTAATGTGTTCTCAATTACCTGCCTGAATAGAGTCCATCCTAGATGTATTTTCAAATTTGGGATGATTAGTGGAAGAAAGTCCTCAACGACGCAAAACAAAATTGCACGAAATCACACGACCAACTCGTAAGCCAACTTTGAACTGCTACAGCAAGCAAACAGAAACGAAAAAGAGAAAAACAAGTATAGGGTATTGTTCACCTATTATTAACGTGGGTTTTGGCCAGCTAGATTTTCCAAATACCCCTCCGTGGCGTCGGTCTCTGTTCCGCAATGTAATGCTCATCACCGACGGACATCGATTGCCATCAATTGATGGCAATCGAATGTGCAGGAAGGTAGCTTCCACACCTACGTAGGATATCGCACCCATTCAAAGACACATAGGCCGGGACCAACGGATTTACCTACCTTTCGAAGGAAGACGTGTGACCAGAGATTTTTATGCCTCAGAAAAATCCCAACCCAGACTCATTGGGACGAGAAGGCAGCAGTGCGGAATAAAATGTCTTCAAAGAATTTGAAATGTCTTCAAAATGAAAACATATCTTCATATCTGGCTTCCCTGCCCAGAGCAATCACTCAGGCTACGCCACCGGCCAAACTGAACGATCTTTGATAACGTTCTCAGCAAAAAATAAATTTCAATATTACATCCAAGAGGATGCACTTCAATCATGCATTGGTATTCGTTTAATTCGAACAGAAAATAACGAATCCTGATGAATGTGGGCAAGCCATAGTGGTATACCTGACAGATACGCGAATTTCTTCTGCAATGTGCAGACTTCTTCAGTATCTTGCACTAATACACGCCTATTAGTACAAGACACTGAAGAACTCTGCACATTGTCAACGAAAAACGCGTATCTGTCAAGGATACACAAATAAGGTAGTGGAATTAAATGAAAATTACTAATCCTTCTATCTCTTTCTCTCTCTTTAAATTGAGCAATAATTTATTGCAAGATAAAAATCACTTTAGAAATAAATGTGAACAAAGTTTAATGTTGAATTTGATCCACATTTTCATGCGATTCCTATTTCAACTTTCGATTCTCGAATCATAGCTTACGACGAATAACTCCAATCCTCAAAGGTAATCGAAACATTTCCAAAACATGACTTCCTACGCAATTACAGTCATCCGAAGCCCAGTTGACTGCGGCGTACAAAAATCACACCGCCCGCCGCCGTTCCCATAAACGGTGCCATAAATCATACCAGCACTTGGAACGTCACATTCTTAGTGAGTCTCGAAGCACTTTAGTAATAATCAATCTCCGGACAAGTCGATTTCTATCGAGTGTGAGATACCGAGCGCGTGGTTCGCACCCCCTCGCACATTCGATAGTTGATATCCTTGGCGTGCGAGCGGCGCGAGAACAATTGGCATCAGAATGTTCTTTGGCCAAAGTCCTACCCCCTCCCTCCCCCCGCGCGTGATCGTTATTAGCGATTGATTCTAGACACCGCACACTGACCGGTTTGTGCAGGTTACTGAAGCTGTTGCACTTTGAATCTGGAACATAACCGTGTGGTTGTTGAGTTGACCGCCCGACTCGACGCAGCTTGTTTGATTTTAAATGAACCTGTTGAGTGATTCAAAGCTGCTGAGCACGAACTGACCTCGATATGGGTTCATGTGTGTGTGTGTGTGTGTGTGTGTGTGTTTGTGTACTGATAATGCTAACTGTTGATGTATTGAGCGAATCAGCAAATGGGCGTTCTGAATTTCTGCAGAATCGAATTCCTGGGAATTGGATTCGATTCGAAAGCACCGTTCTGTGATTTGATTATTGTGGATTAGCTATATCTGCATTCGTTGCTCGGGAACAGGTTAGTAGGATTGAGTTTCCCGTTCTTTTGAATAACATCCATTGTCCTCTTGTGTGTGATTGAGGCTCGGTGCGTTTCGAACGGCAGCACACGTTCGTTCCCACGTTTGTCATTCGAGCGCGCAAGACCAACCGACCTTGGGGTGGAATTTGTTTGCATAGTAATTAGAATTTTGATCAAATTCTATTGCTCGATGGGTAGTCCCTGCCACGAAACTGGTACAAACAAGCTTGATCTCAAACATGGAAATCCACTCTGTTGAAGCTTGTCATCTGGACTGTTTATAATTGGGACTGAAACAAATCTTGGAGACAATCATCAAAACTTAATTCACACACTTATAAATAAATCATGTAAAGTTGGATGTTCTCAGACTCAATATTGATATATAATTAAATCATATAAGACACTAAATTCAGCTCAATCAACCGTACTGTTTAACAAGCTACATATGTTTCAGTCTGATTTCTTTTAGTTAGAAGAGAGGGCGAGAAGAAAATTAAAACAAAATGTTTTCATAATGTTTTGCATTCTTTGCTTCAAGATGGTGTATCTCAGGAAATTCGCATAAGTGTTTCTTATGTAAAAAAAGATGGGGAACACGATGGGGATGCCAATTTGGAAACCTAAAGGTACGCATTCTGTGAAAATTACGTATTAAGTTTTTGAACGCAAACATAATATTGAGATTTCTTTTCTTATTTTCTCATAAAAACGCTTTAAAACACTTTAATTTGTTCCAATATATTGACAAAAGAGAGTAGTGGTTTCTTGAAAATTAGAAAATGCTCCCCTGGGCCGAGGGGTGCTTCTATCGGCATAAACATTTAGATTCTTAAAAGCGAAGACAACAAATCAAAAAGACTGGCAACTCTTCCATTTTCTCATACAACGCTATGAGACAGGTACAATCGCGTCATCTGCCGCTCAAAGGTTGAGCGATTGATAGCAAAGATTACATCCTCAGAAAAAAAAAAAGGTTTGTGTATTTGCTAATGTTCTATGCGTTGCTTCCACCTTCACTCAAACGCAGCGCAGTTGCCAGTCTTCTTGATATGATGTCTTCGATAAAAGTTAGACCAAAATAAACAACTCCTCAAAATTTGGTTCAAATGGGAAATGGTGAATTTCAAGTGCCTTGGACACTTGATGTGGAATAACCCATATACAATGCAAAATAAGTTCTCCAAAGTACCCAAAATGATCTTGAAGTTCTACAAGCTCAATTAAATACATGTCCCGATTTAATTACTTAATCCTTAAAGCTTTGTATGAGATTCATATGTGTGTTTGAAAAAAATCTTTGATACTCCAAAGCATTCTGCAGTTCAGATCTAGATATTCTATAGACTCAATAGTATATTCTATGATGTTCTGAACCCCACACATATCAATATATTGAGGCGAAAGGGAATTATATACAATAATATTGATGATGTGAAAACAGATATATTGTCAATATCGATGTGTTGCCGTCAATATAGCATGTATTGACAATACGATTAGTGTCAATAAAAGCAAGCATGTAAGGTCCGCTTTACAGCCCCATGTAATGCCAACATATTATGCGAGATATATTGTTACAATGAAAAAGCGTGTAACAATGTCCTGCAATAATGTACGCATCCGTTTAGGTTTGTGGAACCTCACCATGTCAAATGAGACATACTTTGTATTAGCATACTATCTAAGATTATTCGAAGTGCCTGAGGTTCAGATCATGAAAGTTTATAGACTAAACAGATATTATACGATGTCCTGGTGTATTTATGAGTCCATATAGCTCCATGGAGCCCCATAGTACCATGTTGGATGTATATTTGTAATGACAAAGTATTTCGAGTCCTGCAAATTATTATGGAGTTTAGATCCTTAGTCTTGCACGATGATCTGATTTAGTATATGAATCCGTAGGGGTTCTTCAAAGTGCCTGATGTTCAGATAGTGAAGTTCTATGTACAAACTCATTGAGGTATTGTATGATGTCCAGACTAAATGTTTGAACTCGGAGAGTCCTGTGGATCCCCAAAATATCAACGTATGACAAAGCATTTTGGAATCTCCAAACCATCCTGGAGCTTTCATCGTGAGGTTTTACAGGCTCTACAAAGTCTTGTACAATGTCTTGAGACGTTATACAAACTCATAGAGCTTCGAGGGACCTAATTAAATCATTCATATTCTTCTTATTTGCATTTCAAGCTTAATGCTTATCATATATAAGCTTATTGCGTGCCCTAGATTTATGTACAATTTATAGCTTTCGATGCCAGTACCATTTTTGTATTGGTAGAATTGTGTGGCATGTGCAATCATACTGTTTGTTCGAAAAATGCCTACACTGGACCGGAAAGCGAACATAGCCACCTTCAGCATGGTCTTGCTTTTTAGCTGCGCCTTTACCGACTGAGCTAAGAAGGGCTCTCCTCATCATATCATGTGGGTCATAATTTGTAATGTACTATGTCCCGGTGAATTGATGAGCCCGTAGAGATGCGTGGAGCCCCAACTTGTGGAATGTACTGAGCATTTCCTGAACAAAAAGTAAACATAATAAATTTCCTTTCAGACTCGGCCTTCTCCGATTTGCATAACCCTTAGCAAACTGTTTCATGCAAATCTAAGAAGAGTGATCACACTACGAATCCGTCGAGCTACTCATAACATACGAAATTCCCAAGTAACAATTCAATTTTTATCATAGCCTTGTAGCCCATAATTTGGACTAGTTGAATGCTTTAAAACCGTGATGAAGTCCGCAATGCTACTGGGGGTTTGCTTTAACAACATATTTTAGGGTTCTCCAACACGTCCAGGAGTTCAAATCTTGAAGTTCTAACCAGTAGCACTATATGAGAACATATCATACAATGTAAGACGGCACAGGGCCGTTTGGCCAAAGGCCACTAGGCTGAACGCCATTAGTCGAATGAGTCTTGCTAAAGATTGAACATCTTGCTAAAGATTCTTTGGAATAACTTTCATAGTCCCCCCTCCCCCAAGACCCTTTTGGCAAGTCTACTTTTTATACTTCATACCGTATGCGTAATAATGTTTGCACCATTGAGCAATGTCAAAATTAAAAAAAATCTCAAAAATTTCGTTTTCGAGTTTTTTTTTTAATCTATTTAAAGGGGAATGTTTCTCAGAGTCTTAAACTATGTTAATCATCGATCGAGTTTCCAATTGCTGCAATTACGGCCTCCACACGCTTCCGGAATGCTCGGCAGGTTCTAATAATTTAGTCTGGATCCATATCTCTCCAGTTACGAGTCAATGTTTGTCTGAGGCTTGCTGTACTCGGGTGGCGTTTAGAACAGGCCTTGGCCTTCATGACGCGCCATATTAAGTAATCCAGCGGATTAAGATCGGGGCTGGATGGCGGCCACATATCCTTCGCCCAGAACGGAAGATTTCCTGCAACCACTTCTGAGTGCGGTTCGAGGTGTGGCACGGAGCCCGATCTTGTTGAAATACAACATTTGGCTTCGGACCGTACTGTTCTTTGATCCACGGAAGAACATACTTACTTGAAATCCCGACGTAGACCTCCGTGTTGACCTTGTCGCCTTCTGGAATGAACACCGGGTCCATTTTTTGCCATCGGAAGCCACCAATCCAAACACCATAACGCTAGCAGGATGCTTGGTCAGATACACGTTCTTGTGCTCGTCGGCCTCGTCTTTTACCGGAAGAGAACTAAAATACGGGTTGGTTCTGGAATTTGATACGGGATCGACGGTAAACATGCTCTCGTCGGTGAACAGGATTACCGGATTTTTTCGCTTAAGGAAGTTCAAGATTTTCTTGCATCGTTCGACTCGTAGCTCCTGGATGCGGTTGGTAATCATGTGAGTTTGTTTCCGTGCCCCCGATTTCGCCCCGCAACGATCTTCTAACTGATCCCGTGTTCCTTTGCCATTTTCCTTATTGAACGCACTGGATTCACCCGAATCTTCCTTTTGATAGCAGCGATAACGCTCGGAACCCGAGCTGACCTCGGACGATCTGTGGCCACCTTCGCGGATAGTTGTCCTTTATTTTCTCGGTCTAAAACCCTGTTGACGGTCCACCGGGACACTCCCACGGCGATTGAAATGTCTTTTTGCGAAAGTAGCGCGTGGGACAAACCACGAATACGCTGCCACATCGTCATGGTGCAACTGTCAAACTAAGTAAATCATTTTCTTCAATACACAGCCCACTACGGTATGAGCTATAGGTCACGTGCATGCAAAGAAAACCAAGGCATTGTATGCACAGGTGAAACGGGAACCTTATTTGTACGATGGTGCAAACATTATCACGCATACGGTACACAATATGAGTAAAATTTTACACTTTTTATATCAATCGAATCAATCTCAACGATTTTTGTTATGAAACACTGTTTGTGTAATCCTTTGAATGAAAATTTCGAAGACAAATTGGTTCTATCAAGATCTTTCTATGTACAATTTGTGTGTTAGTAACAAAATTCGGGGAAAATAATTTCCTGAAAACTTGAAAGGCGATTTTTAGAATTAAGTACATCATAACAAGTACCCCGTGGAATGATTTAAAACTAAACAAAATTTCCAAAAGCATTAGATAAATCCAAGGGGTTGGTCACTCTACACAGTGTGCCAAAATCAAACTTGGGCACACCCGGGTGCAGTCATTGGCGTTGTTTGGCACCCATGGTTACAATTTTTATGATCTTTAAAGTTACTGGCAACACTGAACTTTTTCTGCGCCTGCGCAGGGTGCATGTGTCAAAATTTGTTATTGATGTTGCCACTCCTAGTCAAATTATTTTCAAAACAACCGTGAATCTCCACCAAGTCTCGCCTTGGATTCTCAAAATCGTTTCACCCGTGACGGAAGTCGCATCCACATTTCCTCCCAGACGAAGAACAGCTAACAGCGGTATCTTGACCTGCCCGAGGATTCCGGTCATGGCTACACGAACTAGCGATGCAGCTCCCACGGCTGCGGCTGCTTCCAATGCTGCTGCTATTCCGTCTTTTTTTTTTACGAATTTTAGAGGAGACGGACCAGCAGAAGGAACAGCAGTAGCAGCATTGGAAGCAGCCGCAACCGTGGGAGCTGCATCGCTAATCCGTGGCCGAAGCTGGAAATCTTGGGTCGGTCACGACAAGCGATGCTTGAGTTTTCATCGGAAAGTCAACAACCAAACAAAAACTATCCCATCCGACCATTCGAACTGCTCCAATACATCCATGGCGGTGGCAGCTTCACCAACCATTCCATCGTCATCCATATATTATAATGTTGGAGGACCGTCTTAGCAAAATCTCAAATAGTTGAAATAGCTAACATCTTCATAATGAACGGGAGTTTTGTGCATTTGTGATCGATCGCGCTGTGGTTCATCGCCAGGGCTACGCTCGGGAACTTTCCGATTTCAGCGGGAAGAATGCGATTTTTGCTGGCCTGGGAAGCGATTGTTCTTGGAGGCGCTGTAGACCTTGAAGCTGATCGAATTGTCCGGCAGGGTGTACGGGTGGACTCTGACAAGTAGTTCTGCTTGGAAAACTGGCTGGTCCGTTTCGGGTCAGCGGTGCGTCCTTCATCAGTCCGACGTGTGCTCCGCCCGGTGTTGGTTTCCAGTTTTCCGACGGATGATACTCGTCAAAGTTTCCTGAACTTATTCGAAATTTCCTGATCCATTCCGAGTTTAAGAACTCCAACAACGTTCCCTAAACAGTGGTGGCATGAGTACTGGTATTTAACATTTTTTCCATAGCATTTCAGGCGTAGCATTTGATAACGGAACAAAAGCTTTTGTAAACAAGCTTTGTAAGGTCCTTTTGCACGCGAACCGAACGCAAACCAACAACATCATCGGGTAGGGGCAACTTTCACCTTTCCAAAAGTGGTACTGGTTTGCGTTCACGTACAAAGTTTGTTTACAAAAGCTTTTTTGCCGTTATCAAATGTTACACCTGATTTGATACTTTTCACAATGACCATAGTGATCACACACACAAAAACAAAGCAAGCGGCAAAAATGTGACATTTATGAACAGAAGCGTTCAAGACGAGCAGAAGCCATAATTTTATATTCAGTGTTTTTTGTTACTTCATACGAGAAGTTTATGATTTTCAGAGTTGGTTGGAAATGCTATACTCATATCAACATGAAGCTTTAGTGTGATAATTTATTAATTAGAGAATGTTCTGAAAAGGATAGGATGATAGTTCTGCTATGGGAAAATTGAATAGTAGTTGAAATTGAGCGAAGGTCCGTTGATGCGACAGTACTAGTCAAACGCACACTTCTTTACCTAGCTCATGCATTAATGGATTAGGGGACTTCTAGATAAACATTTCAAAAGGTCCTATCTGCATTGATCGATTCTCTTCATCGACTTTCTCTTTCTTCAATAACTCAGCTGAAAAACCTTTCCCTGTTGTATTTGACGTTTTGGACGCTAGATAAGAACCTCCCTTATCAAACCATGTGGTAGAATTAGCGCGAAATCTGTTTGCATAGCAGTGGATATGAAAAAAGAAAGTCGATCAAGAGAATCGATCAAAGCAGATAGGACATTTTAAAAGTTCATCGAGACTTGATTTTTTTTTCTTCAAATCCACATGTTTCAAGTTCCCTAATCCAATAATGTATGAATTAGGTAGAGGAGTGTGCGTTTGACTAGTACTGTCGCATTAACGGCCCTTCGCTCAATTTCAACTTCTATTCATTTTTCCCATTGCCGTATTGTAGCGGAACTATCATCCTATCCTTTTCAGAACATTCTCTCGTTAAACAATATCATGTTGATATGAGCATAGCATTTCCAATCAACTGCATAAATTTATGTCATTTGAAATTTTACTGATTTCTGGGTAATAACTGCATTTTTTTGATTTCATTAAATTAAAAGATAAGAATTAATACTAAACACTCATAACCATATAGGGTAAAAATATGGGTAATTAAGGAAGTTTATAATTTTCTGTCACACGCAAGCATGCAGCTGAAATTTAATTACAATAACCTGTTTGAAAAATAATGGGCTACGAAATGTTTCCTATTCTCAATCTTCGCCGTTTACTTGCTTTGTTTCGTTTTGGATGATGGTTTTGCAAAAAAATGTACATTTGCCACCACTGGCCATGACATTATAAAAAAGGTCCCCGATGATTCATGAGGTTCCCTTAAACTAAACAAACAACCCAACAAACAATTTGAGTTGATTAACAGCTGAATAAGCCATTTTTAAGCTGAAGAAGCTTATTTTTGCCTGGATAAGCTCTTATTAAACATTCAATGTTTGTTGGGAATGTTCCCTTAACTTATATGAACTTCCCCAAACTTGTACAAAGCTCCAACTAAATAAGGTTTCCCAATTTTTTTTACAAAGATCCATACGAAGTTCCCAGAATTCTAAAGAAGTTTCCTTCGAGTCTCGTTAATAAAGATAAGCAACCAATCTATGAAGTTTCTGAATGGTTACTAAATAAACTCCCTTATCTTCTAAGAATTCTCTGAAATGTTGCAATGTTTTCTGAAGTTAAAGGTAAATTCGTGAACATCAAATAATTTCTCTGAATTTATCTAAGAATCCAATTTTTTTTTTCAAAGTTCAATTCAGTTCTACAAAATTTACTATTTTTTTTTTTATTTCGCTGAATTTCTTCCAAATTCGGAATTTTTTTCGCTTCGTCGAAGGTTGTCTGCATGATGGCCTCTTACAATCAATATTGTATTTCTGCTAGTCTACGTTAACTGACGAAATAAATAAAAGAATAAGTTCTTAGAAGTTCGCATAACTTCTACAGAGTAACCTGAACTTAAAAAAATACTGCACTTCTACGAAGTTTCCTGAACTTCTTCACAGTTTCCTTAACTTCTGTGAAGTTCTCTGAAATCCTACAAAGCTCTCTGAAATTCTACGAAGTTCTCTGAAATTCTACAAAGTTTTCTGAAATTCTTGGAAGTTCTTTGGAATTCTACCAAATTTTCTGGAATTCTACGAAGTTTCCTGAACTTTTACGAAGTTCTCTGAAATTGAACGAAGTTCTTTGAAATTCTTCAAAGTTCTCTGAAATTCTTCGAAGTGCTGTGAAATTCTATATATTTCTCGCAAATTCTACGAAGTTCACTGAACTTCTACAAAGTTCTTTGAAATTGTACGAAGTTCTTTGAAATTCTACAAAGTTCTCTGAAATTCTTCGGAGTTCTCTGAAATTCTATATGTTTATCGGAAATTCTATGAAGTTCTCTGAAATTCTGCAAAGTTCTTTGAAATTCTTCAATGTTCACTGAAATTCTACGAAGCTCTTGGAAATTTTATGAAATTCTCTTAAGTTCTACGTAATTCTCTCAAATTCTATGAAGCTTTCAGAAATTCTTCGAAATTTTCTGAAATTCTACGAAGTTCTCTGAAATTCCACGTAGTTCTATGAAATTCTACGAAGTTCTCTGAAATTCTATGAAGTTCTCTGAAACTCTACAAAGCAGGGTTCTGCATTTTCGAAACAAAGACAAGAAAATGCAGATTCGCTTCATTTCGAGCAATATCATTTTCGTGTAAGTCATTGTGTTTCTTGTTATCGAGTCACTATGAACATTCTTCCTGTCAAAAATGACTTGACTATGGCTTATTTCGTTCGTCAAGTGCATCAGCTCATTTCATTTGAAGCAAATACTTGTTTCAATTGACGCAATGAATGACTCGAAAACTGCTTCCTTCGTTTTTTTTCCACTTTCAATTTAATTCGGGGCTCATTCGATTTGTCACGCGTCGCGTCTTCGGGCATCAAAATATAGTATACGCACAATATCGGGTGCCGATAGGGATGGCATCCGGATTATATGTAGTCCGGATGTTCTGGAGTCCAAGATGGCTGCCATCGGGCTCAGGAAAAGTCTCAAATACACTACAATATCGGTATTTTCGGAACGGAGACGACGCGAAGGTGCAGAAAATCGATGTCTGGCTTAGAAAAAGTGTCAAATACCCTAAGATACCGGTATTTTCGGAACGGGGACGACGTGTAGAAGCCAAAAATCTATATTAAACGCCATTTTGTAATCCAAGATGGCGGCCATCGGGTTTCAGAACAGTATCGAATGCCATAAGATCTGGGTATTTTTAGAACGGAGACGACGCGTAGCTGCTGAAATCAATATTTAACGCCATTCATAGGGCTTCTTCTGAAATTGGAAGCCACCGTCACCCCGATTCCAAAAATAATCACATTGGTCGGTATTTGACAGTATTTCACAATTTTTCTGACTCAAACCCTCCATGTAAGATTTTGAAATGGCGTCAAACGTTGGTTTCTGGCCTCTAGACGGTACTGGGATATCGAAAATACCCACATTGATGGGTATTTGACAGTGTTTCCCACTTTTTCTTAAACTGGAAGCCACCATCTTGGGTTTCAAAATGGCGTCGAATATCGATTTTCAGCATCTAGACGTCAATACTCATATTGATGGGTCGGCATCAGAATTATATACTTTTTTCTGAAATCGGAAGCCGTCAGCTTGGATTTCAAAATGACGTAGGATATCGATTTTCAGCCTCCAGACGCAATTCTGATAAAAAAAACCCATACTGATGGTTATTTGACAGTATTTCCCACTTTTGGAATTGGAAACCGCCATCTTGGGTTTCAAAATGCCGACGGATATCGATTTCTATTCTCTAGTCGTCATCCCGATTCCAAAAATGCCCATATTGATGGGTATTTGACAGTATTTTCCGCATTTTCACGAACCGGAAGCCCCCATCTTGAATTTCAAAATAGTGTTGCATATCTATTTACAATCCCTAGATGACATGCCGATTCCAAAAATACCTATATTCGTAGGTATTTGTAATTATTTCCCACTTTTTCTGAAATAGGAAGGCACCATCTTGGATTTCAAAATGGCGTCGGAATTAAATTTTTATTCTCTAGACAGCATCCTATTTCCAAAAATACTGATATTGATTAGTATTTGACAGTATTTCCCACTTTTTCTTAAACTGGAAGCCTCCATCTTGGATTTCAAAATGGCATCGCATATCAACTTTCGACCTCTAGACTTTACCCCGATTCCACAAATACCCATATTGATGGGTCGGCATTTAAAAAAGGCGTCACATATCGTTTTCCGGACTCTAGACGTCACCCCGATTCCAAAAAAACATATTGATGGGTAAACAAACCACTCGATAATGATAAATTCGACATCCACGTGCACAGATCTTTTGGGCATGCGCTTAAATAAACCGAGTGAACCATCAACAGGAAAACAGAGCGAATTTTAATCGAATAGCTTCGCTTCAATGCGAAAGTATGCTCATTTGACAATGGAAGACGAAATGAACAAGAGTCAAGCCAAAACAAACAGCATGGAAACTGATCTAAAGTGGTTCTGTTGATGTTGAAGGGGATATGCTCGAAGAGAAGACAGAATGACTTTCAATTGAAAGTGCTGGTTGGCAGCTTCGTCGTCGCTTGACGATTTTCAATTGAAAGTGACTTTGTTGGGCCCTGCTACAAAGTTTTCTGAAATTCTACGAAGTTCTCTGAAATTCTACCAACCTCTCTGTAATTCTGCGAAGTTCTTTGGAATTCTACGAAGTTCTCTGAAATTCTACAAAGTTTTCTGAAATCCTGCGAAGTTTTCTGAAATTCTACGAAGTTCTCCGAAATTCTACGATGTTCACTGAAATTCTACGAAGTTCTCGGAAATTCTACTAAATTCTTTTAAATTCTACGAAGTTCTCTCAAATTCTGTAAAGCTCTCAGAAATTCAGAAGTTCTCGGAAATTCTACGAAATTCTCTTAAATTCTACGTAGTTCTCTCAAATTCAATGAAGCTCTCAGAAATTCTACGAAGTTTTCTGAAATTCTACGTAGTTCTCTGAAATTCTACGAAGTTCTCTGAAACTCTACGAAGTTCTCCGGAATTCAAAAAAGTTTTCAGAAATTCCACGAAGTTCCCTGAACTTATACGAAGTTCTTTGAAATTCTACGAAGTTCTCTGAAACTGTATGCAATTCTCAGGAATTCTAAAAAGTGTTCTGAAATTCCACGATGTTCCCTGAATTCTCTGAAATTCTACAAAGTTTTCTGAAAATCTATGATGATGATGATGATGATGATGGTCCCACCTCTTACCCCTACAAAGGTTTGAGCTGGACGATTTATCTTTAAGATAATTAAATATAAACATTTTAACCAGGTTAGCAAACAAAAACGAGCTGGTTACAGTTACAGATATAAATTCCCTCTAGACTTTACAGTTGCTTCACAGCAATATACATAAATGTGAAAAAGCTTAGGCGTCCACCTCTTAGTTCGCCTTTTTGTCCACCTAGAATATTCATAAGTATTACAAGCAATCAAGAGTTAATGAACAATCAACAAAGCATCCTATACACTAGCAACCCCGCAATGATGCTATTATAATTTTCAGCAATGTCAGGAATGCTCACGAACCCCCGACATTCAGCCAGAAAACTTAATACTAACTCAAAGTATCTTCCAAATAAGCTTCAAAGTTGCATTTTTTTTTATCAAATGTTAAATTCAGTCCTCTATATCCGTAATACGCGCGCGAGGCTCAAACCTTTGTAGACTACTACTTTTTTTTTTTAACTACTACTTTAATTCAAATATAAAAAAAAATCCATCATCACCATCGTGGCGAACAAAATAGTTTTTGCAGTGCTACAATAATTATTAAAAAGTCGTTATGACAGCTATCCATACAAAATAATCCGTTATAAATAACTTCGTCAAGATACATACTTCGTCCATTCATAAAAAAAAAAAAATAAAAATCACTGGATAACTGTTCAAAAGACAGTTTTAACGTGTGAAATACAATGTCTCTTGAATTCTGCTAATGTTGTTGCACGTTTAATATGTCTAGGCATCGAATTGAAAACATTTACTCCTTTAAAATACAATGAATTCTGTGAAGCGCAAGTCAAGAAATGTGGTGTTCTTATTTCATCCGCGTTTCTAGTATTATATCTATGAAAATCACTTCCTCTTTCAATTCGATCACACAAATATCGAGGCAGCAAACCATTTACTACTTTAAAAATGAACACCATAGTCAAATAAACTATTCTTTGCTTCACTGACAGCCATTTTAAAGCGTCCAGCATCAAAGTTGAGGAAGTGAATCTATTACATCGCAAAATCAAACGCATTATTTTATTCTGCAAACGCTGTAATCTCGATATTTGTGTTTCATTGGCTAGAAATAAAATGGATGGGCAAAAGTCTAGATGAGGAGAGATGATTGATTTGTATAGCTGTATTTTACTGGCAATAGTTAAATCGTTTTTCAGTCGACATAGAATTCCATACTTCTTGGCAATTTTCTTGATGACATTGTCAATGTGAGAGTTGAACTTAAGTTTGTCATCAATAATCACGCCAAGATATTTAATCTCCCGAACGCGATCAATAGCCTCATCATCAATTACCACGGAGACATTATCATTTACTCGGTTCCGCGAAATTACCATGAATTTAGTTTTACTTGTATTTAATTTCAACTGCTTACACTTCAACCATCTACTTAGAGAACGCAAATCTTCATTCAAATGTGAGACGGCAACTTCTAAATCCTTAGCTGCAATGAATAACACAGTATCATCTGCAAAAAGATTAATGTCGCAAAATCGTAAAACGCGTCGCAAATCATTAATATACATAATAAATAAAAGAGGCCCTAATACACTTCCCTGGGGCACTCCAAGGTTATTCCCCACGGGACTGGAAACAGAATCATTAAAAAAAGTCCGTTGAGTTCTGTCAGATAAATAGCTTTCAAACCATTTATAAGCAGTACTCGTAATTCCAAAGCGCTTGATTGTACTTAACAGTAAGGGCCTAGAAATTGTTTCAAAAGCGCGTTTCAGATCCAAAAAAACAGCAACAGTCGTATCTTTACGCTCCAAGTTGTCTTTCCACTTTGCTAACACCAAATTCAACGCAGTTTCACAGGAATGACCATCCCGATATCCTGATTGTTCTGGTATCAACAAAGAGTTGCTATTCAAATACTCCAACAGCTGGCCTTTAACAACAAGTTCTAAAATTTTCTCTAATGTGTGCAACATGTTGATGGGACGAAACTCTTCGGCTTTAATCGTTCCAGCAACTTTTTGAATAGGAACCACTAAGGATTCCTTCCAAATTTGTGGCACATGTCCAGTCTGCAAAGATTCATTAATAAGGTCCAGCAAGATGTGGCCAATGACATGAAAGCAATCTTGAATAACTCTAGAATTAACAGTATCTACTCCAGCCGATTTTCCTAATGAAAAGCAAATAACTCTAAGTTCATCTAAAGTAATTTGGTGAAAACCTTCAAATCTACAACTACTATTAACTGGCTGTTTTATTTCGTCAGGTTCATCGACCAATTCAATGGATTGATTAATCAATGAAACACTTTCGACAAAATAATCATTAAACATAGATGCAATTACTGGTTCTGACTGTTCTAATGTGCCATTAAAAGTTATGGACCGCGGTTTGCAATTACTAGGTTTTAATAAAGATTTCAAAATTTTCCATAACTCTTTGCTGTTGTTTTGATGCTGATCAATCTTCCTCTGGACATATTCACAACGAGTTTGTTTTATCGATTGTGAATATTTATTACGCGCGATTGTGTACCTATTCCAATGATTATCATTATTTGATCTGCAAAACTTTTTGTACCATTTGTCCCTCTTACGTTTAAGACGCAAAAGTTCCAAATTGTACCAGCTGTTCGAGTTTTTCAAAGAAACAAACTTTTGCTCAACTAATTGATTGGTACACGTTTTCAAAGTGTTAGTTAGAACAGCTGCAGATTCATCTAAATTACCGGCCGCGAATGGAAAATCCACGCTTCTCTCAACAAGATTTGAAACAGCCTGTTTCGAATATTTCCTCCAGCACTTCAATTTGACTAAGTCATCGTTATTATTGATATTATCTAATACATTAATCACTAAGGTCTCATGATCGGTTATTTTCAAATCAGCATCCGGAACTGAACAAATGGAATCAAAATTGGAATAAACGTGGTCAATTAAAGTTCTACTGTGCCTGGAAATACGCGTATACTCATCTGCCGTTTGTTTTAAATTGAAAAAATCAGCTAAACGCTTCAAATGATTCGAATTATGGTTGTCACGCCAATTAATATTAAAATCACCAGCTAATATATTTAATTTACTTGAATCAAGGAATGTCTCTAGCCAGTTCTCTAAAACATCAACAAAACGCTGGTCACTAGAACTGGGAGAATGATACAAAACACCATAATTACCCATCTTCATGCCACGCACAACTGTAATGCCCAAGAACCAGTTACCATCGATAACTTCGTTGATTCGAAGGTCGAATTGAATTGATTCTTTGACATAAATAGCAACACCGCCAGTGTGTCTAGAATGTGATAAACAAGCAGCAACAATATATCCCGGAATACTATACTGATCAAAAGCTTCAGTTTCTACAATATGAGTTTCAGATAATAAAACTAAAAGAGGACGTTTTTCCTCAACAATCTGACGTAATGCTACGTAGTTTGTTGACAACCCCGCAATATTCAAATATAAAAAATCAAATTGATTCACATTCCTGGAACTTGGCTGCTATTTATTGAAACGCAAGCTGCTTTTCTTCTGTTCAAAAAGTCTTTTATAGATCAAACATTCAGGACTAAATGCGGCATGGTTGACGTCCAAGTTCATTTTACGTTCTTTATTCATTTTCAAACAATTAACACATTTCAATACAGTTGACGTACACTCCGATGTTTTGTGTTGTTGGCTGCACCTAGAGCATCTCTCACAATTTTTGCAATCCATGCTCTTGTGCCCAAATTCTCCACATTTGAAACACCTCAATACATTAATCGCGGGAACTATAGAGCACCGATCAAACCCTACATTTACTTTTTTCGCGCATAACAAACATTTATACGTATCGAAATCGACTTCAATCACAACACTGAACTTGTTGTACGTGAAGCGTGGATTTTCAAACATATTAACTACTTTTACATCATTTATAGCGATGTCTTCATTCTGACTTTTTAAATAGTCAATGAAGACATCGGAGGAATACTGATCGCTCATGCCCACTATTTTCAATCTCGGCACCGAAGTGGGAACAACAGCACTATAGCTTTCACCCAGATTGCTTTCAATACCATTTTTGACATCACTTACATTTGCTCCTGTTGCACACTCAACAATAATGGAGCCATCTTTACCATTTCTAAAACTACTGATTTTGTGTGTTTTTGGATCCAACTGAGTTTTCAAAAACTTACGAGTGTCTTCGCAAGCTTGTTTGGACTCTTTCGGTTTAATCACAATGACCGGACGAGTCTTACGATTATCTTGTTTGTTACTGTTACTGTTATTTTTACTGTTACTGTTACTAACATGTTTACTTTTACTAGCACGACTGTCTCTTTTTACAACATCCGCAAAACTCGCATTTTCTTGAAAAACATCATCATTATCACTATTACTGATTACTAATTTACGTTTTTTGCGTCTGGTATTTTGGTCCGATTCCGACTGAATCGTCCTAGATACACTGCACTGATCATTCATTACCGCTAATTTGTTTTCCGCATCAATTTAAAAAAATGAACTTTTCATATTATCCAATTTCTCACAAATTAAATTTTCAAAACCATTTACATTTCGGCTTATATCTGCCATCCCGCTTTTAACCGCGATGTCTATCTGAGCAGCAATGTGATCTCGTATGCCAGTGATAGAGTCCGAGAGTTGAAAAACTTTCTTCATCTCTTCTTCTATCCTATTGACGCGCGAGATCAGATCATTCTGCTCGCCACAACACTGACCTGATAGACAGTTACCACATTTGAAAACAACATTTGCATTATCTGCTATTAGGCGCGCCGCAGTCTTAGTGAGTGCCGCACAATTGAAGTGGAACATTCCATTGCACGGACCTACACATGTGACTGGGAGCCCACTAATAGTAATAGACTCCTTGCAGACATTACACACATCCATATTACCACGCCAAATTAAACGCGCACACTGTTAGCAGTAGACATATACAGGGGAAGAGAACACAAAATAAAATTTTACCGCCGCAGCTCACTATACAAAATCAATAGCGCGCTGGGGGGAAAATCAAAATTAAATCCAAAACGAGTTGCTAGGCAACCGTTCTCTACTTATCCTGTTAAAAACAACACAACGGGCACGCGTTGGGATGATCCTTTCGCGGCACACGGCACTATTTCACACGAAATTATGTATTTATTTCCACAGCACAACTCAACAAAAACACTACTTTGTTCGCCATATCACGTAATGATCTCGAAGTAATCTACACACGTAATCTACGAAGTTATCTGAAATTCTACGAAGTTCTCTGAACTTCTACGAAGTTCTTTGGAATTCTACAAAATTCTCTAAAAATTCTACGTAGTTCTCTGAAATTTTACAAAGTTCTCTGAAATTCTTCGATGTTCTCTGAAATTCTACGAAGTTCTCGGAAATTCTACGAAATTCTTTGAAATTTTACAAAGTTCTCTCAAATTCTATGAAGCTCTCGGAAATTCTACAAAGTTTTCTGAAATACTACGTAGTTCTCTGAAATTCTACGAAGTTCCCTGAAATTCTATGAAGCTCTCAGAAATTCTACGAAGTTCTTTGAAATTCTACAAAGTTTTCTGCAATTTCTCGTAGTTCTTTGAAATTCTACGAAGTTCTCTGAAACTCTACGAAGTTCTCAGGAATTCTTAAAAGTTTTCTGAAATTCCACGAAGTTCCCTGAACTTATACGAAGTTCTCTGAAATTCTATGAAGTTCTCTGAAACTCTACAAAGTTTTCTGAAATTCTACGAAGTTCTCTGAAATTCTACAAAGTTTTCTGAAATTCAGCGAAGTTCTCTGAAATTCAGCGAAGTCTTATAAAGATTCTTAGAATTTCTACAAAGTTTACTTGAAATTGAGGTTAAATTACAAGGTATACTAAACTTATACACATTTTGCTTATTAAAGACTCCTGATTTACAATATACGCTGAACTTCTACGAAGTTCTCCGAAGCTCATTGAAGTTTCAAGATTTTCTATGAAGTTTACTTGAAATTCTATAAAAAATCTTGAACTTCAAGGGATTTCTCAAAATTTGTTGAAGGTTCGCTAAACTTTTACAAATTCTATTATTTTTACAAAGTTTACTAAGCTATTGCAAATTTCACTGATCTTGCACAAAATTTGCTAAAATTCTACAGAATTTTCTTCGTTAGAGATCATTGAAGTTCTTCAAAGTTCGGTAAACTTCTACAAAGTAAGAATGTACTGGAATTCTATAAAGTGTTCTAAACTTCTACGCAATTTCTGGAAGTTCTGAGAAGTTCCATGAAGTTCCATGAAGTTTTACGAAGTCTCCTGAAGATCTACAAAATTCCATGCACTTGTATGTAGTTCCCTCAAACTAAATGTTGTTTCGTTCACTTTTCAGGATTTGTAAAGGCTCATTTTATAAATCTGATCATCCCCAATTTGTCTAAGAGTTGCGGTGAAGACATGTGAAGACATTTTGTTCATCTCGATGAAGATTTTTTCAAAATACACCTCGCATCACTGCTGAACACATTCGGAGGGATTTGTAAAGCTTCAAAATATTGTGTTAGACTTACACACTTGTATTGACAAAGTATCGTAGGTTATCCAAATCATAAGGGTGTCAAGATCAAGTGAAGTCTTCTAGATATTATCTCATCAAATCAGGTTGATATCATTCTGAAGACTTTCAGTCCTTCAGATCTGTTCTCATTCTATCAGGATGATCCGGGATCATTCTTCAAACTCTCTACTGATCAAAACAATCATATGATCATATTATTAGTAAATTACATTACCATTTCTTGGGCTGGCCCCACAAGAAATCTCTATTGATGGTAGTACGGAATTCATTAATATCATCTAACTTAACTAACTAACGGTAGCCTTCAACGTCGTTGATACATACGTACCACGGCAGAAGCAGACCGATTGCAGCCAATTTTTTATGGAATTATTTTGTCCAATTATTTACGCCATAAAACGCACCGCCGACAAAAGAAGTAGCTACGCCGAGTCCTCCAGCTCTCTCATGCTGTGACATGGTCAAAACATATCGTCCATCGGATCGACTCTCTCGCTCTTGAAAGAATAATTGGCTGCATTTATTTCTTCGTTCCCGGGGTTTTATGATTTATTTGCACTCCTGAGATGATTATATGGTTATTTTTTAGTTGTTCAACTGCAAGTGCGATTCGCATTCAGAGGTGAAAAATGAGGGCTTATGCAAAAAAAGGTCATAAACAGGTTTATCGCATAACTGAAAGAAATCGGTTCTGAACAAGCTCCAGCGCAACTACCATTGATGTAATACCGATGATTGTAACCATTAATCTTTGCCCCTTCCTCCAAACAGCATCACCGAAACCATGACCAGTATACTCTCTACACCGGGCAAGTATCGCTCGCGGAAGGACCACAGTACCGGATCGATCCCCACATTGGTCTCCCTGGAGGAGGAATCTAGTCTTCATGCGGTCACCGGTACCGAGTCAGAGCTTCACAGCTATCACCTGCACCCGCTGGCGGCCTCGCCAAACGGTGCCACGGGTAGCACCAACGGTAGCCTTGAACCGTTCGCCAACAACGCACTGAATATCAAAAATGGACTCAGTGTCAAATCGCCACGACGAAGTTCTCTAGGAATTGGCCTTCTCGGCAGTCGCAACGGCAACGGTAACGGCGAAAAAGGCAACAAACGACGTAGCTCCATTGCAGTGGCTTTCCTCGGTGGAGGTCGTCGTGATTCAAAATCCCACAATCAACACTATCCCATCGCGACGATCCCAGAAAAGTACCACAAAACCACAGAGTCCGACATTGAGAATGACTCGCCCAATCACTATTACACGGTGCCGGCTGGAAGCGTCGCTGCCGTCGTTCTCGGCGGGGAGTCCAATGGATCCGGACCGTCGGAATTCAGTGCCAGCAATGGGAGTCTGCCCGGAAATGGGTCCGGTTATGACAAGAAACGACGTCGATCGTCCTCGTGGCAAACGAAATTGGAACGACGACGCCGTAAAGGGATGTCCTCTGCACTGGACAACGCGGAAGGCGCCAGCAACAGTGGCAGTCTGGATGGTTTCGGATCGGCGAATGGGTTGGACACCTTCAACAGCAAGTACGGCCGCGAAAAGCGACACTCGTGGTGGAACATTTTCGTTCCGGACAATCTCAAACAGAGGTGAATATTGGAACTTATATGAAACTAGTTTGAAGGTTGCTCAATTAACGTTTGATTCACGGCGATCGTAAAAAATACTAAATTCTCCAGGTGCGAAATTTCATCGTAAAATTAAAACCGATATGTCACCCCGATTCGAGCCCGCCGCATGTGCTAATCCCATTTTTACGACAGCATTGATAAAGCGCCCAGCGTTTGGCACCTGCTTCGAAGTCACACGAAGTCTGAAACAATTCCATTGACATTTTGCCAACTGCGTCATTGAGGGAAGATTTGCAAAAATAAAGACATGAAGATAAATTATTTGCCGGCAATTACACGCACGAGTTGTACCGCAAACATTCAAATTGACCATTCCGTCAAACGTTGTGAATCATTATTGTTGAACGATGGACGTGGATGGTTGACTTTTATGAAGTTTTATTTTCGTGAACCCAAACAGAGCACACTGAGCTCACGTTTGGATTGCAAACAACAGTAAACTAATTGAGTTTTCACATTCAGGTGACAATTAACCCGATAATGATGGCAAAAGTGTCCGATGTTGAGAATATAAACTTGAATCGTGAGGCGAATTATTACGCCCGTCTTGGACAGTTTCATTTTTCAAAGATCAAGTTAACACTTATGTTCAAGCGAAATGTTTGAGCGAAAGAAGAACGACAAGTACAATCAGGTACTGGTAAATACGGGTAAAATTTGTATGTAATCAGTTCAATCCAAAATTCTAAAAAATACGAATTTTAAATCAAGAAGAAGTGTTAGATTTCGAACAATATCTTAACTATGTGTGACTCCTTATCAAATCCAACGGTAGGTATAGAAAGGAAAATAGTAAAATCACGCCATGTTTGGGATCATATCCGTTAAAAAAAGAGGTTAAGTGCGGGTTGTGTTTAGCAGGACGGAAATTAGATCAAAACCCTACTGAACGATTTTTTCGGCCAATTGGTACGCCATTTTTAATTCAATAGAATTAGGGTAATTGATTCTGGTTGGACCTATCCAAAAACTGATGATGGTTGGACCTATTTTTCAATCGCTAGTTTAGTCAATCTTCGCTAAGTTTTTATTTTCAAAGATCACTTTACTATCATAAAAAACTCTTTTTCTTCAATTTGCATGGGTGTTTTATTGAAAAAAAACTTCAAAACAATTGAGTTTCAATGTGTTTTCAAAACAGTTCACTTTTCATGTATTAGCTCGTCATCATGCCTTACTTTCAAACATACAAAAAGGGAATATTTTTCACATTTATTTTTATTTTCATGCAGTAAAATACTGCTTTAAGGTGTAAACCGCACGTTAGTGCGCCATTTATCCATTGGTTTCACTAAAATGTTTGAATAATTGACGAAATTCGAATAGATAAATATGATCATGGTTGGACCTACGCATGATGATGGTTGGACCTATGTGTTTCCTAAGACGGCCGCTAAGTGCGCTTCGGTTTGTCTACATCCTTCATGCGCAGCTGATTTGAAATTCGATTTAGTTTTGGCCGAGTGATCAGTTTCTTCGATTGAAAAAATGGCTAAAGAAAAGAGTTATACGGTCGAAAATCTTCAAGAGGCTTTTCTTTTAGTAAGAAATAAATCACTTAGCGCGTATCAGGCACAGAAAAGGTACAATATTCCGAAAACGACGCAAAAATTAAGGGAAGCCACGGCAAGAAATATGGAATGAAAATAGTGTTGAGTGTTGATTTGGAGAACCAGCTAGCGGATTGGGTTTGTATGTGCGCTGCTTCTGGCAGTCCCAAGACGGCCAAAAAGATCTTGGAAGCTGCTAAAGACCTTGCGTCACTAGTTGGGCGTAAATTTAAAGGAGGAATTCCATCGTCAGGTTGGTTGAAAGGGTAACCACCGATTTCCGAACTACCACGGAAGCGCCGAAAGAATCTGTTAATATGAATTTACATTAAGCACTTCACATACACCTTCTGTGTGTGAATTAACTTGAAATAAAATGTTAACAAACTAAAAATTGCTAACTGCAACTTATTTCCGAAAAAAAAAGCTCCTAGTAGAAAAAAAAACTTTAAAGACGGAATTAAGTTCTGATATTCTGTCATTTTAAGCCCCTAAATTCCCCGGGGGCACCCAGAACAGGCCCGGAAGTGGCCAATGTGGTCCAAGGCACTCAATTTTGTTATTGATCTTGTTATCGAATTTGGAAGTAATGTAAAGTGTCGCATGATAGGTTTTATTCCTTCCATGTCAAAATTAGGTCCATGTTCCATATACCCTGGAACTTGTTCCGGCCATATCTCTGGAACCAATTGACCGATTCCAAAAATATTCAATAGCTTACAATGGGACCATAATACCTATAGTTTGACGTTAAAAAAAAAATTCCAAATTGGGTCAATGATTCCCGAGAAAATGAGCCTTGTTCATAATATTTAACTTTTTATGTTATTATTAGAAACAAGAAAGGTAGATCTTTCCCCTAATCACGCATTTTTCATAATTATATGTTGAATTCATAAAAAAAATACGACATGAATATTGACGTCGTGTGAAACCGGCCTAAATAGGTCCAACCATCATCAGTTACCCTATATTTAAAAAAAAAAAGATTTTTTTTTGTAGTTTGGATTCTTCAGTGCTTTCCAAATTTTTCCAGATTTTACATTTTAACTGGACCAGATTTTCCTGAAATTTACCTGGAAACGCTGCTGTGAAGTAAGTTATTGGAGTAGGCTGAGTATTTTCCACCATTCAATTCCGTTGTAATAGCTTATCTCTTGACATCTACACATGTTTGTCGCCGACCAGGCTACCGAAATGTTAAGTACATGCCCAAATGGGTACCACTTTGGTTGAAGTTGATGGTGTTGTGAAACAGAAGCGTAAATCCGATGATAAATATTTTCATGTAAATATTTAACTACTCAAAATACGAAATTCGCTGCTATATTGTAAGCGCAGCATAAACTTAAATGGTTGATGAGAGTCAAATCTGTCAACTATCCCCTCCGCTATAATTCCACGTGTGTATATGGTACCAAAACAGAAGCGTGACCATCACGCTGATAACCCAGAAAGCATTCATAGTTTACACTAGTTTACAATGCCGCTACAATGATTAGAGAATAGAATCGTTCCCATGCGGGGTAAGTAGGGTAAGTTGACCTATTTTGGAAACCCTACTAGCTGTTTAAGCCATTTCCGCAGCAATCATTTTCAATAAGGTGCAATTAATCCTTTACTAAGGATGTGTTCCATTTGATGAATTTTCACTTAAATTTGACAGTTCGAAAATAAATTATAAGGTTGGAAAATCTCTCGGCAATTGATCGTGCAATTTTCGAGAAGGTGCTTTTGTTAAAATTAATTCCTTGTCTGTCAAGAATAAGTTTGGTACAATAGAAGGTTTATTTGAAAGCTTTCCTTCTGTCAAATTTAAGCGAAAATTCACCAAATGGAACACAGCCTAAGTGTACCGTATGCGTGATAATGTTTGCACCATCGTACAAATAAGGTTCCCGTTTCACCTATGCATACAATACCTTGGTTTTCTTTGCATGCACGTAACCTATAGCTCATACCGTAGTAGGCTGTGTATACAAGAAAATGATTTACTTAGTTTGACAGTTGCACCATGACGATGTGGCAGCGTATTCGTGATTTGTCCCACGCGCAAATGTCGCAAAAATACATTTCAATCGCCGTGGGAGTGTCCCGGTGGACCGTCAAAAGGGTTTTAGACCGAGAAAAGAAAGTACAACTATCCGTAAAGTTGGCCACAGGTCGTCCGAGGTCAGCTCGGGTTCCGAGGGTTATCGCTGCTATCAAAAGGAAGATTCGGGTGAATCCAGTGCGTTCAATAAGGAAAATGGCAAAGGAACACGGGATCAGTGACTTTACGGCACGGAAGATTGCGGGGCGAAGTCAAGGGCACGGAAAAAAAACTCACATGATTACCAACCGCATCCAGGAGCTACGAGTCGAACGATGCAAGAAAATCTTGAACTTCCTTAAGCAAAAAATCCGGTAATCCTGTTCACCGACGAGAGCATGTTTACCGTCGATCTCGTATCAAATTCCAGAACCGACCGGTATTTTAGTTCTCTTCCGGTAAAAGACGTGGCCGACGAGCACAAGAACGTGTATCTGACCAAGCATCCTGCTAGCGTTGGGGTTTTTGGATTGGTGGCTTCCAATGACAAAAATGGGCCCGGTGTTCATTCCAGAAGGCGACAAGGTCAACACGGAGGTCTACATCGTGATTTTAAGTAAGTATGTTCTTCCGTGGATCAAAGAACAGTACGGTCCGAAGCCAAATGTTGTATTTCAACAAGATGGGGCTGCGTGCCACACCTCGAACCACACTCAGAAGTGGTTGCAGGAACACCTTCCGTTCTGGGCGTAGGATATTTGGTCGCCATCCAGCCCCGATCTTAATCCGCTGGATTACTCAATATAGCGCGTTATGAAGAATGAAGTAGTAATGAAATTGGGTTGTTAGCGGAATGCCTTAATAAAACAGCAAAAATGGTTATCTTTCATTAAATTCCACTTAATTAATTTTGGTTGACAGATACGTATTTCGACTACAATGTGCAGTCTTCATCAGTGTCATTCCCCCTAAATGAAGGCCAACCCAACAAACAATTTGAGCTGATTAAAAGCTGAATAAGCAATTTTTTAGCTGAAGAAGCTTATTTTTGTCTGAATAAGCGCAAATTCAACTGTCAATGTTTGTTGGGAAGACCTGTTCTACACGCCACCCGAGTACAGCAAGCCTCAGACAAACATTGACCTGGAGAGAAATTGATCCAGATTACATTATTAGAACCTGCCGTGCATTCCGGAAGCGTTCGGAGGCCGTAATTGCAGCAAGTGGGTACTCGATCGATGATTAACATAGTTTAAGACTCTGAGAAACCCCCCCCCCCCCACTTTGAGTAAATAAACAAAATTCGAGAACGAAATTTTTGAGAATTTTTTTAATTTTGACATTGCTTAATGGTGCAAACACAAACATTATCACGCATATGGTAACTGATAAGTAAATTAAAAAATTACTATGTTTTACCCACGAAAATCTGCGTTACAAATGTTCACCATTAACCGTTCATTGACCACCCAAAAAGGCCCCATATTTTGTTAAATGGTCCACTAAGGTTAACATGAAAATTACGTGCCCTAATAGATCCTCGCTTATAAAAAAATACCAAACCCGAACGATAACACAAATGATATAACTGTTCCACAAATATTCTGGATGACACCCTGAACACGCCGTTAAGCATAATAACCATGCACATTTTCTTAGGGCTGCCGTACTTTGCATTGAAATGCATTTTATTGTTGGTTTAAATAGTATTTGACTAATGTTTTTCCATGAACCGATGCCGATGAGTTGTAAAAGATGTCCTCCAATGGAATTTACAGTTAAATCCTTCCAATGTTTTAAATTCATTCGTAAGTGGTCCACCAATGGGGAAAGGGTCCATAAGCGGACAATTTACCCTACAAGTGCACTTTTGGAGCTCGGTAAATATCCGAAAATGTTCACAGTCGTTTTGGTTTGTAGCTCCGTCTCGTCTGTACACTTACACACAGCTGTTTTCTGCTGCTTGGTTGGGACTGTATTCGTCTAGTCCCGTTGTTGCTTCGAACCACACATAGTTTAATTTCGGTCGGTATATGTGTGTCACCCGCCACCATCCGTCTTTGTCGTCGTCGTCGTCGTTGACCGGCGACGGGTAGGGAAACCCTTGGGGGACGTTATTTTCGGTGTCATTCTTTCGTTCGCTATCGGGTCGGTCGCGTGAATCCCTACTTTGAAACAAAACACAACAAAAAGAAATTCCCTAGTTGAAGCCGAACGGAGCATCGAATTTCATTTACCCAACGAAGAATGGTTTCCAATGGACTTTTAAATTAATTGGATTATCGGCGGGCGGTTTCGCGTTTCGTTCCAGTGCATGTAAAGTTTTTAATTAGACAACTTTTGAGTGATGGAATCGAGCGCTTCGAAATAACCTCCAAGGTCGGAAAAAAAAGCCGAAGAAGGAAGAACAAGAAGAATTCCTGGTGCTGGTCCCGGTTGGTGAAAGTGTAAACAGAAGATCTTTTGATTAGTCAAGTGTTGCTAATAAAAATGCCCGCGAATTTATGTTGACCATGTGCCAGATCAGAACGAATGGGACCACTGGCCCAGTGGGGGGATTTATTACACAAAACAAAGCATTCACATGGTCGTATTGTTTTTTATTACTGTGTACTTTGGCTTTACAAGCACGCTGTCGTCGGTGGTCGGTCGGTGCTGAGAAAGGGAGCTACTGTGGTTGTGGTGCCGACGCTCGTTTGAACATTAATTCGCGTTTTATATTGTTCTATAATGTAGCAGCGATTTGTTTTTGTTTTCGTCTTTTATATTTCACTTTTTCTCGTGTTTTCTGCTGAAAAGTTCTATATAGTGGTAAAGTTAATAACGTGTGCAGTTTGCTACGAAAACCGCAATACATATTTTTAAAAGGTTGGTGCTTTTATAGCATCATTAGTTAGCATACCTTTACCAGGTTGCATTTTCTCAATCATGGAAGCTTGGCATTAAACTGTTAAGTCTTGATAATAATGCACCTCCATTGGTTACAGAGTATTACAGGCATACAGGTTACTCCATAACATAATGCAGCACATGTAGGCGCATGGTTCTTTGGTCTATGCACGAGTTTCAGCAAAGAGGATTTTCTATTTAAACTTATTGGATGTTATTTGACTGCTTGACGATATCTTCTGCACCTTTTCAACGGATTCATTTGTATGCGATGCCCAACTACTTAATGTTAGCTCCTGACTAGCTTATTCATGCAAAAATTGACCGTATATGCTAATTTTTTGATTTACAAGCTAATCTGCAGCTAAAATTGTTACATGGGTAGAGCCCAGCCCGGTAATAAAGTTACGGTATTACCAAACCGGAGGCGGCGGCGGGTTCGATCCCTGGGCATAAGCAGGCACCACACGGGCAATATATTGACGCGAATGGGAATTATAGACAATGATTACGGATGATGTAAATACAGAAATATCATCAATATCGATGTATTGACGTCAATATAGAATATATTGACAATATGATTATTATCAATGTAAGCAATCCTGTAGGGTCCATAATAGAGATTCATTGTGCTTGTCACAATAATATACAAACGCATGCATTGATTGACGTGGAAAGCTCTCAATCAATAGCTGTGGAAGTGCTTCAAGAACAGTAAGTGAGAACAGTCGAAAACTCGCGCAAGAGCATCAAGGCAAAGAAGGAGAGTGTGTAGGCGAATGCACCAGCTGCTTATGTTTTGTAATCATAATCAGCTGCTAGGTGGAGACGTAATGATTTTCAAACAAATTTCAACTGTCAAATCAAAACAAATTTGATTGCTGCTGTAAGAAGGGAATAGATGGAAAATATTGAATTTTAAGTGAAAATCCAGACGATTATTCTTTCGTAAATCTCTTCAAAATAGTTCATATATATAGCTATGTATATAGATCAATATTATCTGTTCAGGCTTTGTTCACACAAATCTGGAGAATTTATTCAACCACATCATTGAACTACTTGGTGTTGTATTAGGTATGTCGAGAAGCTTTTAATCGATTTACATTAGTTGAAACAGAGGTACTTCGATCAATTATTCTGAGTTCATTGCTTCCTTAATTCTGAGGTCATTGCTTCCTTAAATAGCGATGGTATGAAAGGGTATATACGCTTGATTTTCCTGTTAAGTAACGTTTAATTAGACACCATGATACATTTATTAACCGATTATTCAAACTACGGGATACTACATCCCAAAACAAGACCGGGAGAAGAGCAGGGTTGTTTCTCGTTATTGATTGTTGTAATTATTTCTGTCGAAGCACGCATCCCACACAAACACTAGAAAATGTATTTCATAAATACATATACAACACATGTAGTTACATGGGATTTCGATCACCAGCCGCTTGCCTTGCCATGTGAGCTATCCTAGAATACATCATATGAGCAGTTAAATAAGCAATAAAAGTATGAATCTGAATACCTATCAGCACTATTCTTTTCACTAGATCGATGCATTCGTTGTCGTAAGTGATGTGATCGATGATTAAAGGGCGAACACGAAATTATTGCGACACCGAAAATGTCATGCCAATTTTCTTATAATGTTTAGAATCAAACCAAAATTTTAGGGTAGTTTTATACATATATTTACTTCAAAAATCAAAAGAAAAGTTAATCGATGAAGCCTTGAGTGTAAAATTGAACGCATTTTCGCTTGATGCCCTCCATCAAAGTCTTTAAAGTGTCATCCGGTACCAGTTTCTCAGTTTTTTTTCTCCATTTTCTTAACATGTCCTTCTCGTCTTTGACTGTCTTCTTGCTCTTCCGAAGTTCCCGCTTCATTATTGCCCAGTACTGCTCCACCGGGCGCAGCTCCGGACAGTTTGGCGGATTCATTTCCTTTGGAACAACATGGACAGAATTAGCCTCATACCACTCCAGGACACTTTTAGAATAGTGGCATGATGCCAAATCTGGCCAAAATAGCGGAGCTTCGTCGTGCTGCTGCAAGAACGGCAAAAGGCGCTTCTCGAGGCACTCAGATTTGTAGATCTCGCCATTTACTGTGCCCTTTGTCACGAAAGGCTCACTCCTCAGTCCGCAAGAGCAGATGGCCTGCCAAATGAGATATTTGGAGGCGAACTTCGACATTTTCTTCTTCTTAAATTTGTCGTCCACATCGAACTTGCTCTTGCCGGTAAAAAACTCCAACCCCGGAATTTGCTTAAAATCGGCTTTTATATACGTTTCGTCGTCCATCACACAGCAGCCATATTTTGGCAGCATCTTCTCGTAGAGCTTCCGTGCCTGAGTTTTAGCCGTCGATTGTTGCTGCTCATCGCGGTTTGGGAAGTTCTGTACCTTGTATGTATGTAGTCCAGCTCTCTTCTTTGCATTCTGGACGTAGCTCTGCGACATGCCGATCTTTTTAGCCAAATCACGGCTTGAGACGTTGGGATTTGCTTTAATCATCCGCTTCACCTTTCCCTCCGTCTTTTTGTTCTCCGGTCCCGGTTTTCTTCCAGCTCCTTTGCCGTGGTCCAACGTCAACCGCTCCTGGAACCGCTTCAACACTCTGGAGACGGTTGAATGGTGAATGTTCAACATTTTTCCCAACTGCCGGTGCAACAGGTCAGGAAATTCCAGGTGTTTGGAAAGAATTTGTTCTCTCAACTCGCGTTGGTTCACCTCCATTTTCGTTGAATCGAAAAACACGACTTCGAGTTTGACAGCATGTACACAATACACATCACACAGAAAGTGTGCAAAATTTAGTTGATTTTTACCCAATGGTAAAAAAGTTATGCCCTGTTGAATGTGTCGCAATAATTTCGTGTTCGCCCTTTATATAGGTAGCTCTTATACGCCTTTTGCCTTCCTACACAGATTAAAATTCTGAATTTTAATTGTGATGTAAACATTCATTCACGTAGACTTGTATTTCATTTCACGCAACCGAGCAACTTGCAAACAATGTTGTTTACCAAGATGGGCTTTTGTATACAATATTTGCTACATTGCATGAAAAGTGTCAGAACTTTACATGATATATAATGTAAACTTATATGATATGTGACGCTCCATTTATGTGCATCATATTGAACAGAAATTTACACTATTTTTTCGAACTGTGTAGGACTTGGATAGTCTAGTGGTAAAAATATGGGTTTAATGATCCCAATGTTCTTAGTTCGAATTCAGTCTGCCGCTTTATTTCATTTTGTTTTACATGTTTTGGTTTAAAAGCTGAAAGTTAAATTCATGAATTTAGTGCATGGTTTCAACTCGGATGATTCATAATTTCGGGAATCTTGACTGCGTTTCGCAAAAATAGCTCATGATATCATGAATATTATTCATGGTGTATTTTCATAACATGAAAACACGCTATGTCCTGAAATCATGAGTAATATTTTCTCGTTTTGTTGATTGCATTTGTTCCCGTGTACTTAAGTGGCCATCTCGACTAGATCGAAGGTTGACATCTTCAGTATATAGGGCAGCTGAGTTCAGAATTATCACATCAGGCAGCGGAAGAGTACGATGTGAAATCTTATTACTTGTTTTAACTTGACAGCTCAAGTATTGCTATTTTTCACAAAGTTATTCATATTTATAAGAAATATTGTATAGTGGACAGTTAAGTTGAGCATTTCCTTACCAGGCAGCGCTAGTGTACCAAGTGATATGCTGCCTTTGGCAAAGTTGTTCTGATGGATAAGAACTATTGGATGGTGCGCCGTTAAGCTCTTTCTTGTGGTTATTTTTAATACGGTTGTAACGTATGGATTGGCATACATCAGTAAAAGAAAAGCAGGCAAAGAATAATAATTTCTATCAAAATGGTAGCATAATGTTTGCAAATTGTAACATAGCCCTAAGCATTTTGTAAACGGGAAAAGGTCAGTTCTGTTGTGAGTTTAAAATATATTACTGTGATGCAATTAACTTCACATGTTTTGAATTACGATTGCAGCTTTCGCTATTCGATAGATTTTAAATTGAAAACAAATAAAAAAACCAACTTTATTTTACACGGTCTTTTTTTTAATTAAATGCATTTTAATAAGCAAAATGCCGCTTCGTTTACTGTAAAATAAACATTACTAAACTGCCGAATTTAATTTTAGTGAAATTTACGGATAAATGTTCACCCTTACTCGAATTAAATTCACCAGAAATAATTCTTCATACAATCTAACAGAAGCTTCAAGGGTTGACCTGTGATCCTATGCTTGATGAAAAATTACACAAAATTGTCAAACTTCGTAAAAAGGTCATAAGAAACCTTCAGATTTTCTGGAAATTATTTGTACTTAAGGGGGTATTCCCAATCTTTTGCCTTTTTTCGGCCTGTTTTTCAATTAATTTTTTTTCAAGGAAAATGAATAGTAATGCGCCTAACTCTTTGGGATTCTTGTTTATTGAACATTAAAGTTTACAAATAATTTTTTTTCGACATAAAAAAAGACATTATTGACGTCACAAAATGGCGACAAACAGACCCCTGTTCGCCGCAAACGCCTGGACGGGCGAAGACTTTTCTCTGGAACGGCTTCATCTGAAACAGATTTCGTGATGAAATAATAATCTGCATAAGATTCTCTGGAGCTTCTCCCGTTGGCAGCAAAAAATCTTGCAAATTAACAAAATGGCGGCCATATGAAAAAACAGGCGATTTTTAGCCCGCTTTTTTGCAACTTTAAGGTGCTTCAAACAATGTTAAATGTTAATATTTTTGGCTGAAAGTGGGAGAAGCTCCAAAGAATTTAATAAGGAATAAAATGCGCAAAGATTCAAGTCAATATCTCTTATAGTTTCTGAGAAAAATCTTCGCCCGATAAAAAAAATGTGGTTTCGAGAAAAACGCGTTTAAAGTTTTGACTTTAGTTAAAACCATTTGGGGGTTCTTACCATTAGTCAGCTATGCCTGGACACCGAATTCGCTGATCGGAAAACGGCTTGGGGGGATGAAAGTAGGGTATACGTCCCTAACCTCGGTCTAATATGCAGCCATCGATTACGTTTTTAATCATAACTCATCAATGAATTTACCTGCAAACGATATTCTACTGCTAAATGGTATGCTTAGATATGCTTATCATGTCGTTTGCTATCAGAAACCACGAAAAGTTGAAAAACTTACTTTTTTTAAGACAATAACTCACGAGGGAAATGTATGTAATATGGGTCTATTGTCCCCAAATTGGGTCTATTTATGGATGCAACTTCGTCCTATCTTGTTTGATCCTCAAAAAAACGCTCTTGGTAACGTTTTCTGATGTATTTTTTTTTATCACTATCACTGTTAACTTAATGCTCTTCATTCCTCAAAACATTTCTTAGAGAAAATTTTACGAAAACTACATTAAATCACTCAATTTAAAAATTAAAAATTAAAAATTTCGCTTATCGTCTTTTGACCGCAGAATATCTAAATCAGAACATTGTGATGTTCATTATACAGGTTTGGCAGAAAAAATCTCTCTTCCTGTTCGTTCCTTATCATCCAAATGCAAAACAACATTGTTGACGTTACTCTTATTGCTATATGCTGTCAAATGAATTTCATGGGCCATAGTTAGGAACATAGAAAAGAAATGTGTCCCTAAAGTTGGGTCCATGTTTTACTTGTGAAAACGTTGTTAAACAATTAAAATAAACATAAAATATTCAAACAGCAACTGTAAGTTTTACGTCTAGTGTGTATTATCAGGTAATTCCAATCAATAAATGCCATAATCAGGCCATTTGATGATCGTCAGTCAACCTTCCCATCTTAACCTTATAAGTCATGGCGGCTAAAAACTCCGAACATTGTGATATTCTCAACCAGTTTTATTACTTACGAGAGCTGAAAATGTATTGAAATGTTGTGATATAAATTGATTTGTGTGTGGTACACATTTATCAACCATCAGTGATCAATATTTTCCTTATTTTTTGTGTAATATTCCTTAATTAATTATTTATTTGCGTGATAGGCCGAATGAAAGGACTAGACCCACATTACATACCGTAACCCTATATAGTCTAAAGTACAAAAAAACGTGAAAAAAAAAAATTTGATTTTTTGAAAAAAAAGATCGGGAATACCCCCTTAAGAGGAAGGATGGTCTGTCTTATATAAAAACATCGATTGTAAGCATGAATACTCTTTGAGTCAAACATTCATTGTATAATCCCGATTGGTACAGTTAGTTTTTATCAAAGTACATAACAATTAGACAATCTTCATATAAGCACCGACGAACCGACATGCCACTGGAACATTTCGTTTGTCCGTAATTCGATTTGTTAAATGAGTGATTCGATCTATCAAACGGGCGACCAGATCTGCCAAACAAGATGAGACGCAAACCAAGTCAATATAAACTTTACGTGTGTTCGTCTTCTTGCTCACGTTATGACGCGATCGGATGACTAGATGGCGGTAGTGTTTAACGTATTTTAAATATGGCTTCTTGGGCAAGAATTTGAATGTAGCTTCTATGAGCTGTCACGTCGGTTTGTCGGTGATATAAGTTTCATGAGATTTTACTTGGAATTGCAATGATTTTCTATATATTTGAACTTTTATCATGAACTAGTCTCAACTGTAACACTAAGACCCTACCGCTTTAATGCCTACAGACATTAACTCTCAAACCCCCCATTTTTGATTCTGTAAAATGCTAAAACTCTGTCTTTTCTGCACAACAATAACAAAGCCCATGTCGCATGCGACAAATGTCTTGTTAAACTCACTCACTCTCTCTCTCTCTCTCTCTGCGACACAACATGATCAGAAAGATGGGATGACAAAACAGAACAAAAACCCTCATAATCTTGTGTGGATCATCAACCGTGCGTTTTTTTGATGAACATGAACATGATGAACATCAATATTTTGTTTGTTACTTGGCTTCGTAGAGTCTTTTTAATAAAACAAACTAATTGAAATAAAATACAATATTTTAATGCTTTCGGTTACTGATCCCCCATTATCATTTGGCTCGTTTGTCGTATGTTGTTCACAAATGATAAAGATATTTTTTATTTCCTGCTAGACAGACACTAAAAGCACCCGTTATCAAACTAATTAGTCTGGCTTTGTTTATCAAACGAATACCGTTCTGATTCATATTTTTACTCCTTCATATTTTAGACACTTTATAATTATATCTTGAAATACCTATACACCTATAAGATATAATCATTTAATATATATCACGCTTGTTCCTTTAGTCAGCCCGTGGTTTGACAACAATTTTTTATGGGTTTTAACATAACTTTGTAAAATAAAAAAATAAACTCTGAATGATAGCATTGCTGGCGAAAATATTAAAGCGCTTCCAACATTCTTAAAAAATAAAGTGTCCGAAGTATGAATCACATATTTTCGCTGTGAAAAAATGTTATTCATGTTTCGGACAAGACAGTTTTATTCATTTATTTAATAATTTCCTAAGATTAAACGACATTAAACATGAACGGTGGTGCAGTGGTAAACGTGATTGCCTCTCACCCCAAAGGGCCTGGTTCAATGCCAGTCGGCGCCGCCGGAATTTTCTGAGGCATAACATCTCTGATCACGCCTTCGGAAGGAAAGTAAAATTGTTGGTCCCCGGTCCATGAGTTGATGGGTTGATAGGTCTGGGAGTTGCCTCCCTACCCAAGTAGTATTGCAAGTTTTATCGAGGTTTCAAAGCATTCTACAAGTCGTCTCACTAAAAGTACTAACTAAAAAAAAATGAATTCAAATATAACGTAGGCATAAAAAACGGATAAACTGTGATTGCTATCGTAGCTTAAAAAACATACAAGGTCTTCTTTTCTGTCCGAAATTCGAAAGAATATTGGAATCTTGGTAGCCCTTTGGTAGCCCTGTTAGCCCTTGGTAGTTTTTTTTTCGAAAAGTTTCGAAAAATATCTTTTCAGACAGCTCCATTTAAAGATACTTCAGCAATGTATAAATGAAACGAAACTAATGTGTTTCCATTAAGTAAATGTCCGTTTTGTGCAGCACATGCCTTAAGTGTCCGAAATATGACTCAGAACGGTAAATAATGCTCATATCTCGATGGTTTTGATATTTTCCGTGTCTGGATAATTTGAGCCGTTTCTTTTCATTTATTGCCATGGATCGATGAACCCAGTACAGTTACCATTCGCCCGTAGAGGGCTTTCTCATTGGGGTGCTTTTCAGTTGGATGCTCGCTAAAATGCAGTTATCGTCAGTAACTCCTCCATATATGCGCTGGGTGGTACCGTTCACCCTCCTTTATTTCTCGACTGTCCTTCAACCAATTGAGCTGATTTTCTGTAGATAAATAACGCAATTGGTTAAAGGACAGTAGAGAAACAGCGTTGGGTGGACGACATCTTCTTCTTAATTCATTTATTTAAAGTCGCGACAAACCATGGCTGCACAACTTGTACTTTCGACGGTATTTAAGTGTTTAACGATTCACTTGCTGCGAAGTTGTTCCGATATAAACTTGCATGCAAGTGGCACAACTTTTTTAAATCATAGCAAGCAGTGCGTAAAATTATTGACTACTTATGCTGAGTGTGAAAGCACTGCTCTTATTAAAAAAAAGGATAGCAGTATTAACATTAAATAATGGCACTACAATAGAAAGGATTACAAATAAGGGACTACCTCAGGGCTGCCCGATATCACCTATTTTGTTTAATATCTACACAACTAAATTACATGAAACAATAGAAGAAGGAACACTCATTCAATTCGCAGATGATTTTGCTGTTGTCATTGAAGGTATAGATGCAATAGATACTAATAACAAAATGAACAGAACGCTCAACACAATTTGTTCAAATTTAGAAGATTTAGGAATGCAAATCAACCCAGATAAGTCGTCAACATTAGTTTTCATGAACAACAATATTCCAGATGATATAGTTATCAAAATCAACAACAAAGCAGTAGAAATAAAACATACACATAAATATTTAGGAATTTGGATTGATTACAAATTAAACTTTAAGGTACACATTAAAGAAACGGTTAATAAAGCTAAGAAAAAAGTAATATTTTAAAAATGTTAAGCAGGAAAAAAGGCGGGGTCACCCGAAAGTCCTTCAAAAAGTAAATAACTCCATAGTAAGATCTCAATTAGATTATGGATTATCGGTATACTCGAAAGCAAGTAAGACAGATTTATCTAGGATCGAAAGAGTGCAAAATGCTTCAATTCGAACTTCTTGTCGTTATTTACAATCTACACCAAATCACATACTTTATGCAGAATTGGGAGAACTTCCATTAAAATACAGATCTCAATATCTTACTTATAAAAAATTGCTAAAAACACTTTACTATGAAACAAGTCCAATAAATGATCACTTAAAAGATTTAATTAATTCAGATGAACTACCTAAACACCATAGCTTTCTAGAAAATATTGCATCAGTTAACAACTTTCATACACTACAATGTAAAACCCAACAGATACAAATACATCAATCAATTAATGCTAATGTTATTGAAATAGTACCTATAATAGCATCTTTACATAAGAAAAATACACCATTAGTGTTACAGAAGTTAACCATTCAATAATTAATCCAAGAAGATTACAATTCATATTTTAAAAATTTTACTGATGGCTCAATAACAAATGTCGGTGTGGGCTATGGAATTAATGATCATGAAAATAAAATATCCTTCAGTAATAAACTAAATTTTTATTTTACAATAATGAATGCAGAACTATTAGGTATTATTGAAGGACTAGAATATGCTATCACTATTGAACAATTTAAAGTAGTTATTCTAACTGGCTCACAAAGCGGCTGTATAGCCCTAATAAATAATAGTTTTGAAAATTACCTAGTACAGAACTTTTATACTCTCGTTTACTACAATAACTTTCAAAAGGTGGCTATCCAATGGATTTCGGGTCATACAAATATAACAGGAAATGACAGAGCTGATAAAAAAGCGAAACTAGGAATTACCAAAGCTAGAATTGAAGACTATCCTCTAAGTATAGGGGACTCACTAATCAGTTTTAAAAATGAATTACTGTCAGAATGGAACGAAGAATACAAAGAACTATCAAATGAAAAAGGAACAGAACATTATCAAATAATGGATAACATAGCAATGAAACCATGGACCATAAAATGGAAATGACTACGACACAAACAATTACAATGGGAAGAATAAGAACATTTCACACAGCAACTAAAGACAGGCTATATAAGTGGAATTTAATAAGAACTGAGAATTGTGAAATCTGTGGAGTCCAGGAAAATTTGCTGCATATCCTTTATGAATGTCCAAATCGAAATTTGATCAGAAATAACTATCCTGTATTAGCAGACAAATCCAAATTCATCAGCATCCTAAAAAATAAAAATATCGATGAATACCTTCAAATAGCCGATTTTATAAAAAAGGTTGGAACCAATGTTTGAGTAAACCGATCGCGAATTTTTAATGGTTTAGACTTTTAACATTTTCTTAAGTTTAAATCTTTTATTTTGCACTCCTTCCCAAGACATACTGTTCATTTTTGCTTGAAAATTTCTGGCAGCAGTTAACCAAAACATAACATAAATACCGTATACGTCAAATGACAACCAACTATCACTTGATACGCCTGGCTAATATAGACCAACAGGTCTGTGCCATAAAAAGGGAGAAAAAAAGCACTGCTCTATTAAATCAAATGCTCTATCTAGACCGTATGTATGTAGGTACCAAACGGTAAAGGACGGCAGCCTGGCTAGCGGCTATATTTTTGATGCTATCATCTGCTTTTGTCTTTCTGCTTTCGGTCCCTTTCCACCATATATTCGTCAGGCGGGCCGTATTTGTAATAAGGCCCGTGATGTTGCCTACTGTCAAACGTATAGGATTGATATAGGGTTGCCAGTCCCCTGGTAAAGGACGATGAGCCAACAAAAACATTCAACCACTCACGAACAGGCAAGTCACATCACTTGCCTTCGCTCACACATCCAGGCTTGATAGACACCTTCACTCGCGAGTTTGAAATGAGCCGAGCGTAGCATTTTTCTAAGGAGTAGAATACCTACTGCCAAATCATTCCATGAGCTTCAAAGCTTGTGAGCGAAAGGGGATAACATGAGAGTGAGGTTTGCTGCCATTCATGTTCATGTTTTCTACCACACGCTCTTACTCTCACTCTGGGTGAACTCTGAGCTTCTTGTGTCGAACAAAAAAGTCATACGGAGTCTCGAAAAGCGCCCCTCACGTCAAATCATCCTCTCGCTGAAGTTCGCTCTCCCTCTCTCTCTCGAGGAGCTTTTGTTTACTTTTTCCATATTCCTGCCGCCACTCACTCGAGGTGAGGGCTGGCTAAACTCGCAGGACATGAGTGTTTTAAAACCTCCAGTGAGTTTGAGGAGTTTAAGCAAGCCTGCACACATCATGTAATTGAGGCATTTTTCCATAGAAAATATACGCTCAGTCAGTCATGCTGACTGACTGAGCTACTGACTGAGTGCTCTGCTGTCAGTGACGTACTTCCCAATCATTCTGACTCTCACGAGGCAGTGAATGATGGGGTTTTTTTTTAGTTTAAATGATCTTTATTTTAGTTTAACTTGGACGATTACCATATAAATTTTTTTACTAAGTGATTTAATGATTTCTTCATCTTTAGGTATGGGCAAAATTCAAAATTTGTTTTACAGAATTAGTCCTAGACTTAGTACACGGTCGACCACCTTGGTGGGATTGGTTTGTAGTGAATGATGGGGTGGATGGCTGTTCATATTCATATGGAAATGACTCATTGAACTTGACTGTTTTGCTACTACACTGTAGTTTTAGAACTACACTAGACGTATGCAGCCTGACCACCGTTCGAATCCAAAGCTTCCAAAAGAAAACAAAAATGATAAAAGGATGTGATACCTGTTCAAATTCATCTAGGCGGTGAAAATGCATTCATTGCAGAAATGGAATCTTCAGTGTTCAAACGGCTGTTGACAGAAGCAGGCCGCTCGCAATGTGTGTCACGTGATTGGAAATCGGAAAGCAACCTCTTCGTGATGAGTGTGTTAGTGTTGACCACGTTTTGCGTCCATTGCTGCCAGGGCTGTAAAGCACCTCAGAGCGTTAGCAAAGCAACTTAGTGCATGCATCTCACAACACTCGACAAAGAGTGTGTGGTTCTCCCATTTGCTTCGCACACTCTTTTCCAACTAATCTGTGAGAAAGCGATCCACACAATTAGCGGTACACTCCGTGCGGCACAGGGAGCGAATATAATACTACAAGCGCTAATGTCTTCTTTGAGTTCTTTGCAGACTTTGCTTACCACGACTGCATGCATAGGAGATGTAGAAGGGGTTTTCCATGTGCAACCCTACACTGAGTTGCGCTCTTTGCGTCGAAGCTTTCGTTATTTCTAGGTGTGTGTCTGTCTTCTCTTCTCCGCTGCTTTACACTTGCGCAGGGTGAAAGACAAGCAAACTACGTGTTTGCTTGATTCTCACTTTGTTTATTTCAAAAAATCAGTACATTGCGTGCATTGAGTGATCATATGACAGCCCTGATTGCTGCAATGGTAGCGCTCTGCCCCCTGTTGGTGATACTGCCAATAAAATGAAACCACTTGGAGCGGCTCCCGTTCTGATGGAGGAGGTTTATTGGATTAAATGCGTAAAAAGTGTTAATTGTGTTGCACCTTTTGACTATCTACGATGTTGTGTTTAGTGAACAAATATCCTCGACTCTGTAAACTTGATTAAATTGAGCCTTTCAAAAAGATTTATAAACAATAAAAAAATTAATGAAATATTCTGGCAGAGCACTTTGAAAATATTTTATGTTATAATTTAATATTGAACGACTTAGTGAGTCTAAGTTGGTGAAGCGATCAGAGCCACTCCCAGAGATATGTTCAGCTTTGATATCTTCACGGTTACATTGGATCTCGTCGGACCTACCATCTACCAGAAGCCTCAATTCTCCAATGATTATGGTCCTGTCGGAATCCTTTCTTGTTTAATAAAGATACTCCACAGAGTTGGCCATTACTACCACTAGTCAATATTTCGTTGCAGCAGGGTGAATTTCCAATGCATTCTAAATCTTCGTTCATGTGCCCGATTTGCAGAAAAGGAGACAAGCGAAAGGTCACAAATGCCTGCTCTAAAATCGATGAGATCATTGTATGCATTTGTGCATTTGTAAATCATTGTGTGCATTTGTGCATTTTTACTGAACATTTTAGCTGATTTCATGGTACTTATTAACCTTTCTACAGCAGCTTTTCCGATGATATATGGTACAATTACACTTCAAAATGGTGCAAAGCGGTGCATACTAAGGAGCATTTTCAAATGCTCAATGTACAGTTTTCTCTATTTTAGGGAGCGTACTTTAAATATTTACTGAGCATTTTAAGATTGTTAACGTATTTTGATCAATCATTTAAGGAGCAACCCGATCTATTTTTAGGAAATTTTTTTTTTAGGATAATTTCATCTGTTTTATTGAGCAAATGTAGACGTACTATTTGATACCTGCAGAAATTACATTTTCCTTTACTTACACGGCTCCCACTCGAAGAGATCGGTCTCAACAAATTTTGCTCCTTCCAGTGTTTTCCGGGATCGCTATATACACCGATCTTAAAGCTGGTTTTTACCAGATTGACTAGTAGTAGTATTACTACGCTATACCACTTGGTAAACTTAAAAAGCTCGGTGTATCTCAGGGTTTCGTTCGTTGATTTAAGACGTAGCTTGCCAATCGTGAACTCTGTGCGAAATGCGGATCCGATCAGTTGGACTATTTTACAAACAACTCAGGTGTCCCTCAGGGCAGAGATCTGGGACTATTGCAATTCTCGATTTACATGAACAAGATTGGATTATCACTTCAAACTGGATGTCGATCGAGCTATGTGGACAACATCAAGATTTCTTTGGTTGTGTGATGCTGCTCTGATTGCTTGCGGTTGCAGCATCTGAGGTACAGTTCTGAAGAGTGGCTCTCTGGGAATTTTCATGAGGATCTTTGGAAACCCTTGGATCATGAAAAACTCGAATGAAGACGGAAGATTAGCCAGGCATTTTTTGCAACGAAATTGCTAGTTAATAGGTGAAACAGATTCTTCATGAATTTTTGATGAACTAAAAATCCATGCACCATCTAGAAGATTTGCAGCCTACAACTTACATGATACATCACGGTTTGTATCGCTGTAGGTTTCAACGAATTCTCTGCAATTTTAGCGGAAACCTTTCGTCGCCTAATCCATTGTAGACTGCTGTGTAGCATCTTCTTGAAAGACGATGAGTTGTAGTCAAAAGATCATGCAGGTTCTGGAACAGGTCTACTCGGATGGACACAGTCTGTTTTTCAGATCTTGTTTTCCATGCTGAGCACCAATGCTACCGACGCCAGGGAGGCAGCTCCCACACCTGGACCCTACCTATCGACCCATCAACTCATGAACCGGGGACCAACGACTTTACTTCCCTTCCGAAGGAAGGCGTGATCAGAGATGTTATGCCTCAGAACATCCCGACGGCACCGACTGGGATTGATCTCAGGCCTGCTGGAGTGAGAGATAATCACACTTACCACTACACCACTGGCGCCGCTAAGCAATTGCTAATCTGTTTAGGAAAGTGAATGACTCAGTGTCAATTCATCATAATCAGTTCTATGAAAATCTAGCCTTCTTACATCATTGCAAAGTGGTCCAGCAAGATAAAAGTACAAATGCATTTATCTTTAGTTTTAGAGGTAAAACTAGGGTGGTTGTCAAATTATTTTTGGAGAAAAACTAACTTTTTTTGTTTTGAAAATAAAAATGCATGATCTTCAGCAAAGTTGCAGCTCAGATAATGTTAAGCTACTTTGTTGAAGACATTTTTTTTCTATCTCGTATCATTATCATTTGGAGCCATTTTTCTGAATTGGCTTAGAGTGATCATTAAAAATTCAGTTCTTAAGCTCTAATTTTGTTGCTGATGTCTCCTGCATATGACGCACATTTTTGTCGAGAAAATAAATTGATATCTCATATAATTTACGAGATGAAGATAAAAATTTAGCAAGACAAAAGTCTTAATACTTTTGCCTTAAATTTTAGAGGATTTGCGCATTATGAGAACTTTTTAAACTTGAAAAGTTTCTTCTTTTGGCCATTTTTGTATTTAGGGGGGTTATCAAATTGTTGAATTAAAAAACTTTTTTTTTTTAATAAAAATGCATGTTCTTCAGCAAAGATGATTTAAAGCTACTTTATTTTTTTTTTCTATATCGTAACGATCTCATTTTAGAGCAATTTTTCTGAAATGACTTTGGGTGTTTTAAAAATATTAGAGCAATTTGAGAAATGACAAGGGATCGAAAAAAAAAGTTTCTTCGGCATAGTAGCTTGAAATCCTCCGGAGAACGTACTATCAAAAAAAAAATAGTTTATCTTGAGAACCACCCTTATTTTGAGAACGACCAAAATAAGGAGCATTTTAAGCTGAAAAAATTCACAGAAGACACTAAACCTTTTGTCTTGCTAAATTCCACTCGTAGATCACTGTGCATTGTCAACCAGCATTTACTAGTCACCATGATATTGATATCAGCTACACGCTAACTTGATAGTACCCGTTATGGAGTGAAAGTTTGCCAATTTGTAGAAAAAGGGTTTGACACATGAAAAGGTAATTTTTTTAACCATTTAATGAGTAACTGTTACCCAACTTTTATTATTGGCATTTAATCGATAGTAGTTACTCCACGGAAACAAATCCGATTCCATTTTCATGAATAAAAAATCATGAAATGAAAAAACTAGCCATCCCATGAAATCGTAACAATGATTCATGATTTCGGGATGGAAATTCATGATTTCATAATACAGAGGAATCAAGACCGCTAAAAGCGTTACACGTACTTGGAAAACCGTGTTCATAAACCGAACTACATAGGCATCTGTTATTCGCCTTTTGCCTTCCATCTTATAAAAGTACTGATAGTCTAGTGGTCAAAGTGTGGGTTAAGTGATCCAAAGGTTCTTGGTTCGAATCCAGTTTGTTGCATTATTTTATTCTTTTTACATTTTTTTTGGTTAAAAGTTAAACCCATGAATTTAGCTCATGATTTCAACTCGGATGATTCATGATTTTGGGAATGTTTGCTGCGTTACGCAAAAGTTGCTCATGATATCATGAATATTATTCATGGTGTATTTTCATAACATGAAAATACGCTGTGTTCATGAAATCATGAGTCATTTATCTAATTTCGGAGATCGTATTTTTTCCCGTGTCATTAATGAGTTTGGTCACTTTTCTTCGAACTGTGTGAAATTTTACTCATTAATGGGTACTTTAAAATAAGCGTGTATGTGGATTGCTTTCAGAAGATAGATCTTTCGGCACGAAATCGACATCATTCACCTTATACCACTCTAGCACGTCCTTCGTGTAGTGGCATGATGCCAAATCCGGCCAGAAGATCGTCGGACCGTCGTGAGCCTTCAGGAGAGGGAGAAGCCGCTTTTGGAGACACTCTTCAAAATATACCTGTCCATTCATGGTGCTTGCGGTAACGAAAGGTGTACTCCGCTTTCCGCAAGTACAAATCGCTTGCCAAATTAAGAAATTCTTGGCGAACTTCGGCATCTTCTGTGTCCGAAGGTTCTCGGGAACATCACACTTATCCTTGCCAGTCACATACAGATTTTCTGGAATCTGATTGAAGTCCGCCTTCACATATGTCTCGTCATCCATTACGCAGCAGTGTGGTTTCGTTAACTTCTGGTCGTACATCTTCCGGGAACGGCTTTTTGCGACCGTATTCTGTTTCTCGTCACGGTTTGGGGACTTCTGAACCTTAAACATACGTAGTCCAACTCGAGTTTTGGTATTCTGCACGAAAGTCTTGCTCACATACATTTTTGTTTAGCCACATATCGAACTGAAGTGTTCGGTTTACGTTTAAAGGCCCCAACCACGCTTTAGTGATTGTTCTCGTTGACTTGATGGCTTTTATTTTCGGATCTTCGCTTCCGATCAACAGTCAGACGAGAAGTAGTCCATCATATGCGTCTCGATCGCTCGTGGCTCTGCTATCGTTTCGTCTTGCTATATCTGCAGCTGCTTGATTACCGTTCTCCTCCTTCGCCTCTCCACCAATTGGAATATTGACATGGGTTCTCCCGCCACATGTGTTCCATTCATTCGCATGAATGCGAAAATCTCCGTTGAAGCGCTAGCATTTCACCTTTCAACCGTTTGATGGTGGTTATCATTTCAAGGTGCTGGTAGTACCCGTCGTAGGCTAGCCGAAGCTCGCTGTAGAGATACTGATGTTCACTGTGGAATTCATCGAAGACGGCTCGATATTTCCACTTGAAAGAGCTTTTGAGCTTGGGCTTAGCGAACAAAATCCACCAAATTGCCACTGGTATTGGAACTCGGCAACGTTCTCGTCACTCAGAAGATAGGGCCGAAGGGACCAAAACCCACGGCCATGCTATTGACCAAGATGGGGGAGGCAAAGTCGGAGTACCAGTGCTTTGTGGTCGGTAAATGAGCAGATGTGTGCATGTGCTGCTCGCAGGTGATCGCGCAAATACCTGCTGACGTAAATGCGATCGAGTCGCGACTGTGCGTTACGGCAGACGTACGTGAAACCTGGATCACGCGGACAATGTTTCTCCCATACGTCGTGGAGCTGCAGTTGCTGGACGGCTGTTTTGAGGGCGGTACTAGTGTTTGGGCTGCTAGAATCACTTGTTCGAAGCACGCAATTGAAATCGCGGGCCAGAATGACATGCGCGGTACGATGGCGGAGATAGTAGGCAAGCGTCCCATTGAAGAAGTTCCTTTAAGCTGCACGTAGCGAAGAGCCGGAGGGAGCGTAAACGTTACAGATTGTTGTGTCTTGCACTCTCAGCGCAAGCAGTCGGCCGTCGAAGCTTCTCTCGATATGAGTGACCTGGATGTGTTCCTTCAGGGCAATAGCTGTTCCCCTTTTCGTATGGTCCACATTGAAGAAAACGACGTAGCCAGGCAAGGAGACCTGCTCGTTCTCTACTTCTTGCAGACACACGATATCGAGGCTATGGCTGTTTATGAAGCTTCGGAGCGCGTTCAGTTTCGTGGGGTTCGTGATGGTGCCGATGTTGATGGACGAGATGTTATACGACGTGAGAGCCATTTATAAGCGATTGTCCTCGTCCCTCTCGTCGTCGTCGTCATCCCGGCGGGGCTTGTTACCGGCTGTTTTTCCTCGGCTTCGTCTACTCTTCGTGGAAGCGGAGGATTCATCGGTTTCGTTCCCGTTGCCGCTTCTTCTCTGCGAGCGCAGCGCATTTTCTGGCTTTTGAACACGTCATCCAAAACCACGACAGCTTGTGGTGGTGTTAGGAACGAACTTGACGGATTGTGCGCTCGTTGTATTCGCACAGAACCTGCTGCAGGCTGGCTGCGTGTGTGTGTGTTTTAGAGTCTGAGAATTCACTCTAGCTGTTCGGCAGTTCGGGGAAAACGTCTGACTCTAACGATGGCGGAGTAGTAGATTTTTGACCGACTAGTTTCGTGCTTGGTGGTTTCGCACCAGCTTTTTTGGGTTGCTGACCGGTTGTTGACCTATTGGCCTGTCCAGTTTGCTTCGTGACGTTCGCGTTGCTTTTCTGGTACAGTCGCTTTTGTTCTGGACACATGATATGCCAGTGTGCGCTTGCTCTTTGCAGTGGCGGCAGGATTGCCGCTGTCCCTTGTAAACAACGAACGCTTGCTCTCCATCGACGGTGACCCACGATTCAATGTTCCGCTTCACTAGCATACGAGCAGACCATATGCCGAGCGGTATGCCTTCACATTCGTTGCTCTCACCCCACGATACCTCGTGAACTGAGATCCCTTCCCCGAACGCACTTAAGAAACTAAAGACTTTCTCTTCAGACACATATTCGGGAAGGTCGTAAACCCGCACTTCAACACTACCATCTTCCAACGTGATCCGAAGTTTGTGTTTCTTCCCCTCACACTCCACTTCATGCTTCCCGTCGTGTTCGTCAACGACTTTTTGTGCCAGCGTCAAGTCACTGACTTTGACGAAGGCACATGCTCCACCTCTGTGGCACTGAAGTTTTTTTATGTCTTCCCTGTTTAGACCGAGAACCGAACGACAAAAACCATAGAGTTTTTCGACCGACGGCTTGACGAAGAACTGCGAATAGTCAAGCTTAAAAGCGTTTTCTCGCCTCATCGCGAAACACTTTTGCATGCGACGCGGCGCAGTGGATAGAAGGGTATGCAAAACGTAAATGCTTCACTAGTGATGAGCGCAATCGAGAAAAACGTCTGCACGTCTCAGAAGCTGAACGATAACTGCACTTATCGCCAGTTTGCATGAACATATTATGCTTTTCAGTACTCTCCATTTACTGTTGTACATAAAATTTCCACAAAACAATTGAATAAACCTTATATCTTTCCATAAATGCTTAAAAATTGTTTTGGTAGGTAAACCAATTCGTTCGACAAATAGTCGAATTCCTTTGAATAGATTCCACAAGTGCCTCTTCAGATAGGCTTTATCACATTTGTTGTATAGCTTCACCTGCGCATTGAACTTGAAACCCTTTCTGAGTACTGTTCACCAATGAAACAGTGTTTACCAGAACTAGGGTTAGTGAAGTACACAGCATAGACGAGTGAACCCACAGCTCTATGGGCTTGCACGTTAAAAACGTAATAGACGTTCAGAGTTCATTAGCTATGTGCTTATCAATACGTGCGACCGTACTAAGTGTGCGAAAATTACAAACATATCAGAATTTTAAAAGTTTGAGTGAAGTAGTATATCCCTATATAGAAGGTTTTTGTCATGGGAAAAGATGTTCAGCAGCTCAAGGCCTGTTGGAAGGTTTTTTTTTATACAGGGGGGGATCTGCTCCCAGACACATGCGAAGATAACTCAGGGTGTGGGGATGGGAGAAGTAGCGCTTCCGACCCACTAAACCTTACCCTGTGCTCTTGGCCCTTGCCCTCCCCGCAACCGCCCGAAAGCATTACATCATGGGAGGGGGCTGGTTGCGCTATGGCGCATCACACTTGTGGTGTGTCACAGACGTGACACTCGCTACTGCACAGTGAGCAGCTGTAAAGGGCCTTCCTCGTATCGTTCGCTGTTAATTGTTCGCCTGAGGTCTAGAGCAGACGTGATAGCAAGCCAACTGTCCACGGCAGGACAGGACAGATGTGACCGCTTACCACCTGCGTGTGCTGCGACTTGGTCAGAGTCGTCTACACTCTAAGAACCCAGTGTCACTCCTGCCTTTGCACAACGAGGGTTTGTGCAGGGCTTATCAACCTCCTGGGACGAGCTGGATGGGGCTCCAGCGTCCTTACTCTGCTGTAGTTCGTTTAGCCGCAATATCTCTCCCTTGGGTTCGATAATTAACGTTTCCAGGGCACACCACGAGGAGGCGAACTACTTCATGCCCCTGGTGGACAGAAGTTAAGTGTCTTGTATATGCTGTACCTCTAGATCAATCCGAGAGTGTAATTTTTATAATTTGGATACCTTCCAATAATCTGACTATTAACTGTAGTTTGAAAAACACAAATCAAATTTTGATAAATCCAATTGATTCTACATCAATATCCCATCAAAATGGTGGGTCAATAACACATTTAACTTGTCTGGTAGCGGAGTGATCTCTATTCAAAGATATTATTTTTAAAAATCCAAAAAATCCTGAGTTGTAGCCCGGAGGAAACCAAGCACTTTATACAAAAATTCAAAAAGGCGTTTTCATAGAATATCAAAATAAGCATTTTGAAAATTTCTGGATGAAATCGGCGACACAGACCACAACTTTGAAATATATAGGCGAATCGTAAAAATTTTTTTGGGGTTAAGATTTTTGAATCTATAACATTTCCGTCTCAAATTCACTAGCTCTTTCACTAGACATTTTTTTCCGCTAAGGATTTTCAAACTGGCATATCTATAATATTCACACGCTAGTTTGAGTCGAAAATCACTCAGTCCAGCCAAAAGGGAAGTTACTCAAAAATGAGATAGCATACTTTTACTCGAGGGGGACGACTGCGCGATGCAAGTAGATTCGACAAATGAAAGAAGATTTTTCGAAGATTGATTCGCTAGTGTGAGATTTGTTGAGCATCTAAACTTGAGATTTCGATGTGTCACCCCCTCGCTTTTACTAAAATTTGAGTTAACGTGCCTATGGAGGAAACTGGGTAACGGTTACTCAGATTATTACATTTGTCAAATGAGTAAACCTTACCCATTTCGGTAGAAACAAATGAATGCTGCATGAATGCCTTATATAAATATAAATTATTTCTTGGCGGGATCAACTGTTACGAACCATGTTGAAGGTTGTGTGGATATCAGTCTTTTGATGCTCAAAAAAAGGGTTTTAAGTTTTCGTCCAACGTTTCGGTCACATGTATTGTGCCTTTTTCAAAGAATCTGTGTAAATATGTTTTTTTTAAATACAATGTTTGAATTTCGTTTTTCGATTTTACTTACTAACTAAATTCCGTTTTAGTGTTAAGAGCCCACAGCATAGGCACAATTGTCACGATGTTCGGTATCGTATGCTACAAAACAAGATCTCATGTTAGCCGGACGTCATACTCTCGAGGAGTACACTCGAGGACACTTCTACTCACTTGACTACTCCAGTTTTGCGGTAGTGGCGGGAAATTCAAAATGAGCCGGCTAGCAGGACTTGGATGCAGTTTTTCGTTTTGGCGCCTCTTTAACTATGGCGGTACCGATACGTTTTGTGACTCTTGTGCTTTTTGCTGTGTTCGTCTACTACACCTATTGTTTTTCACTGTGTGAAGAACGCCAGTGCTACTCAAATTGTCTGTATCTGTGCGCTTGTTGACAGTGTGTGTATTGGCAGATTTTGTTTTTTAAGACTAGAATCCAGTATCTGTGTGCGATCAAATAAGAAGACGTGTTGGTTGGTGACGGAGTGATCCAATAGTGCTGTTCGCCTGAGGCTGGTTCGCCTCCACTAGTGCTGTTCGTTCTCGTAGTGTTCACAGCAAAAAAATAATTTTGATATCACGTCAAAGTGGATGCACTACAATCATGTCGAAAATATGGTGTAATATTACTTGCTAAAAAGGACAAAATTATCATTAATACAATGCATGAACTGACATTACGCTGCTTTTACTGCATTTGTTTATTTATGTGGTCATAAAAATTGCATGAAATTTTCGACATGATTGTAGTGCATCCACTTTGATGTGATATCAAAATTATTTTTTTGCTATGTTGCTATCTCGTAATCTTCAGCTGTCTTCCCTTGTTCCCACATGGTTTCCAGTCTGTTGGAACAGGAGCGACGGCCGGCGATCCGGGCTTTCAGTGTGATCCGGGCTTTCAGTTTAGGTTGCCGACCGTCTTCTTATTCTTGGCACTTATGATGATATTGGGGTAGTCTTTTTTCAAGCTTTTCCGTATTGGGCCGGTCAGCTGTCCGACTCGGTATCATCGAGCGATACTGCGTGTTGTCGCCGCTCGTGACGTCATCGGTTTGTGTTTCGATGCGCCGTTCTCTCGATCGATTGACGAGACGATTTATTAGTTTCGACGGATATTCGTTCAGCTTTAGTTGGGAGAAAATCGTGTTTGTGGCCGTTTTTGAGTCGACGTTGGTGAAGAAACTTTTTACCCGGTGAATGATTTTTTTTTTTAAAAAACAAGTTGAAAATGATAATTCTGTATTTATTGATGCCAATGAACTATTTGTTAGAGTTGTAGACCTTACCAACTAGCTGCTGATAGCTTTTGCCATCCAGGCCATTACGTAGCTGCTCTATTTTCACTGCTTCACTTCTAAAAACTAATTTGAAACTCAATGCGCAAAAATCCCCTGTTTACAATTTTATAGTGCGCCATTTTGAACTTAGAAAAAAAATGATATCAGAATCATTTACCCAGAATCTGGGTAGATCCCACTCATCGGAACAAAACCAGTTTACTCATTTTTTTTACACATACAGCATGCAAAAAGTGCGATCTACCCAGTCACTGAGTAGCCTCAAAATAGCGTTTGTAGCTTATTTTTAAAATCCGAAAAATTCAAACTACACTAATGACCCCTTTTTGACAGCCCCCTTTTCGAAAATCTTTTCTAATGTTCCATCTTGAAAATGAATGAGTTGTAATTATGGTTAAGCGAAACTATTGAAAGATGAAAGACTGATGTGCGCGAGGGGCTGACAAAATCGACTCAGTACTGTATTTCGAACCGTTCCAATTTTAATCCACCACTCGAAGGGACTCTCAAAACAATGCTTTGTCAGAGCGGAGTGGGTCACAGAGCACCATCACACGCGATGTCATTCTCGTTTAGTTCAATGCCGTCGTCACATAGGTGCTAGAAAATTCACAGCGAATGAGATTAATTCTTTTTCTTCTTTGGCTTTATTACGTCCCTACTGGGACTTTACGCCGGCTCTCAACTTGAAGCGAATTCGTTTATTATCGGGGTTAGGACTAGTTCCAACCCAGTGCGATAACGAACCTGAGGAAGGTTTTAGAAACAAACGATCAAAATGGCATTTCAAGCTAAACATTGCATTAGGTCCTAAGTAACACATTGATCGATTCTCTTCGCCGACTTTCTCTTTCGTTTATAACTTGAGCACAACCGTTTTTGGTTGTGTTTGTCATATTAGATGCTAGATAAAATCTTCTTTTATCGATCTGTGCGCTGAAAATACCTGGGAATGTCTTTACATGGCCGTGGGGATATAAAGACGAAGATAATCTGACTATGTTATTCAAGACCTCATACAATTTTCAGCTTGAATTGTTATAAGCCAGTACCTGTTTCTGCATTAGTATTATTGTGTAGCAAGTACAATCATAGTTCTATCCCCAGGATGGTCGAGAAATTTTAGAACCCGGAAAAATCCCAGACCGGACCGGGAATCGAACCCAGCCGCCTCCAGCATGGTCTTCCTGCGCCTTTACCGACTGACCTAAGGGAGACCCCAATGAGATTGATAAAATTGTTAATTCACAATCCGTAGGTACCGGTTGCTGCTAGATTCAAGATAGCACGGCCGACACCGTTTGGATTCCGATTTTGGGCGGTATTACCTTTTCGATTACCTATTACCAGTTAATAGTATCAGCGCTTCAAACCAAAGTGCTTCACTCCAAGCGTGCTCTTAAAGCATCATCGTCCAATCGTAGCCGGCTGAAGTATCGTCATCGGAAGCAGAAGCCCACGCAACTCGAACGTAGATTAGTGGTCGGTTGACGTGTTGCATTTGCTTTTGATTCAATATTCCCCGGGAATGGTCATTTTGGACCCATTTCTTATCAATTTCTTATCTAGTGCAAACGAAGGATCGTGATCAAATTACTTTACTGCATGCACTTTACTATGCTGCCCTAATACTACGAAGAAGACGACGGCGCGCTAGATAATTCAATCATACCTGTCCGAATTCAATCCCGAATCGATCGATACCGTACTGCTCCGAACGCCAAACAGTGTTCAACTGAGGACAGTTGTCACTTTGGTAAACCTCATTGATGTTTTCAATTCAAAACTGCCCAGAATTCGATACAGCACGGTAGCGATTCTTCTCGCAAGTCAGCCCACAATTGTCTCCAACAGTAGCTCACTCACCTTCGAACGTATCGCAACGCTATCACGACGACGACGGCGTCGCCTACGTTCCGATGAAAGATTCGTTTAAAAGGATTACCTTTTTTTTTTGATTAAAAATAATCCAAACAATTACAAACGCCACCTGTGAACGCTACAGAATCAACCGAAGAAAACAACGCGTGATTCGGTTTTGTTTGTCATAATAATAAAGCAAAAGCCGGTCTCGACAGGATTAAAATCCAACCTCGGTTTACGCCGCGAACGTGTCTGAAGAGTGTGTGTGTGTGTGTGTGTGTGTGTGTGTGTGTGTGTGTGTGTGTGTGTGTGCTGGAAAAAAATCATGGAATGAAGAAATTGGGCATTGTGTTCTGTTTGATTGGGTCAGCTGTTATCAGTGCTACGTATCCAAAGGGGGCTTAAGAGAAGTGCTGTGAGTCAGTGAAGGCAGTGAAGTTGTGAATAATTCGAGTGTTTTTTTGTAGGCCCTAGAAGAAGAGACGGTTTTTCATTTGATAGTGTTTTTTTTGCGGTCATAGTTGATAGTGAGGGAGAAATGGAAACGAACGTGGAAACAACCATGGAAGAGTTACCAGTCGAAAAACCGGAGAAGCAGAAAAAACTTAAATCACATTTGACGAAGGTCAAAGAGTACTACCGGTGAGAGTTTCTGATTATTTGATTGTGGGCCATACATTAATTATGCATTGGTGTAGCTAAAAAATGTTCCTGAAGGGGGCCTAGGGGTGAGGACAGTGGCATTTTTTGTTTTGTTAAAACTCCCGCGGAAGTGACCAATCCAGGGATTGATGATGATGATATGGAACTACCACTCACTGTAGCAAGACAACTGTCGGTAGACTGTGGACTATCCTCGCGGTTTGACTTGAGCAAGTTTAATAACTTCTAATTGTACTCTACCTGCCATTGTATGCAGGGACAAAACAAGTTTGGGTGCACGCCCACGTCCATCCACGGGATAAATCTCCTTCCAACAACAGGATCATACAACCCATCAAAAACAGGTCATCCAACAGGATGCCCCAATGAGTCGGGAGAAGAGCACGCCCTCTTTCCACGAAATTTTAAAGACAGGGAGTTGGCATTTCCACTCTCCCCATCCATTTCGCTTCAATCGGGTGTCCTGGTGGACCCTCCCACACCTAGCATATAATGTTGCATATCATAATTGAATGAAAGTTAAGAGGAAAATAAAGGAACTATCTCACCCGATATGTTGCAAAGGAATCCATGACATCACAAAGATTTCAAAGAGCTCCCATTGGTAACATCTGGTTATGTTCCGGGTACCCCCGGGGAACTTCAATATAAGTCATAGCGACTACCCAAGACCATTTTTGTCACACCTGGACATGTTCCGGGTGCCCTCGGGGATGTGACCAGTTTCTGACTGGTACCAAAACCCATCATGCGACACCGCAAATCATTTGGAACATTCAAAACCTAGATCAATGGAAGTTATATTCCCAAGCAACACACATGTTCTATAACAGTTTATATAACCTTTTTTATGACTGGTTTTCGCTGTTCACTATACAAAACTTCTTAAAACTATAGTCAAAAGTATACCTAGTGCATAATAAACACTTTATCTTCCGCTATCCAATAAGCCTCCTCAACCAGAACGGAATCCACTTCCAGTGGTTTCATTGTATGACAGTATCGCCAACGGGGAGCAGAGCGCTTCCATTGCAGCAATGGTCGCAAAAAGTGGTCAGCACTCACACACTCATCACCAAACGGTTGCTTTCCAAAGTCGACGACGCATCGACCGAAAGAACTGCTGATGAAGAACAATGAGGAGGACCACACAATGGCTGCTGCCGAGGAAACAGACGCACATTGAAAGTGGCCTGCTTCTGTCGACAGCCGAGTGAACACTGATTCTATGAATTTGTGTTGCCTGGGTTAAGTGCCCAAAATAGCATTGCCCCACCCGGACATGTTCCAAGTAGTTTCCATTTTCTGACTGAACCAAAGCTCATCATAAGACACACTAAATCACTTCAGAACTTATGAATAAGATTATTGCCTTTCATATTGAGTTCCTAGGGCCACATTCTTCACACCCGGACATGTTCCAGGTATCTTCAGGGAAGACAAAACTTGACTAGATCGAAATATTTCATATCACACTCCAAATCACATGAGAATTTTTGGGTTTTCGCTCAATACTCCTCGTGAAAATATTAAATTTAATAACCCTATATTTGCTTAATCTAGATGCTACAATTTGATCCTAAAATCTGGTAACTTACAATTTGTTCCTAATCGCTATATTTATACTTGATTTACCCTAAGTAACTTGTAAGTAGCTCAATCTACATCGTTTGCGAGCCTAACTAAACTAATAATTGAATTCCCAAATCCTAAATCTAGGAAAATCTTTGTTGAAAGAGTGACGGAAGATAACTCTCGGTTTGAAAAATCTCCCGCTCAGCCTCCTATCGCTTTTCATGGAGGATTCTCTTCCTCCAGCGCTTTCTCCTTTGCGTTTTTCTCCTGCTGCAACTGGTCTAGGGATTCCTCCAGGCTGACCTCATTGGTATTTCCTTTTCCAGATTCGGATCTGGCATCACTCCTCGCACTATTTAATCTTTCTGCTAGGTGGTATCTTTGGGACAGACTTCTTGGCTTCTTGTGGCACCTTCAGCATATTTGTGCACTTCGAGAACGTCTACGGAACCTCCATTACAGTTGTTGTCTTACCAGGGTTGCTTCCACTCACTTGCTATAGATGAGTGATTTTCGGAGTTTTGAATTCGTTAGATGCTGTAATGGAGATTTGTGTTGTTGGATGTGGGAGGAGATTGGAGGGCGGGTGTTTGACACATAGAGCCTGCCAATTTCGCTTTCAGAGTGTCGCAGTCGGCGGTTTTATGATTCGTGAGCGCTCGCGATTCGTAGAATCGTTGATAGTGACTGCAAGTGGATTTGGCGGGCGCTTGCTTTTTGGCCTCTTCTTATGTCTAACAGTTGCAGAGTATCATTATAACGTCTAATGGTTTTGAGGTTCCTGGTTGCGTGAAATAAATTTGTGAGAATATCTTTTTGAAATTTTAGTAGTCACGTTTTGTTTGTAGTTTATATTTTATTTCTTTCATGTTAGTATCGTAAATAATAATTATTCAATAATAGATAGTTCATCCAAATATTCGTACTTTGACGCGAAGCGCTGTGGAATTTTGAGATACTCGATGACCCTGGAGGGATCGATTTTGCTTGCTGAGCAGAAAATCATGGATTTAACCCCAAGCTCTTCCACAGCACAAAAAATCGCCACCATCATTTGTATATTTGATATTGAACATTAACCTCGGAAATTATGTGCATATCAAGCGAAAACTTAGTCCTGTATTGACGCGAAGCGTTATGGTTCTGAGATGCTCGATGACCCTGGAGGGATCGTTTTTGCTTACTGAGCAGAAAATCATGGGTTTAATCCCAAGCTCTCCGTCATGATTCTTAAAATTCATGATCACTGAACAAAATGAATATACTATTTCGATAGCCGGCTATCGAGAGATTAAATATTCAACAAATAAACAATACATACTTTTGATTGCATCGCCAACTTGAGCTGAATCCTAACCGAATACCCTACCCACTCCTCTAACTCCGTAGCACTTATGAGGGTGTCGCTAATTCGGTGGCCTCTCGTTAAGTAAGTACTACATCAACATTTCCTTCCCTATCCCTAGTTATGGTAAAGATGGGTGTGGCTGGGAATAGCGACAGTCATGCTTCTGTTACTCTTGGTTAGATTGGAACCAAGTGAGGCTATATCCGATGTTGTTCTTCAAAAATGTTCGGATTTATGAAAGCATCTTCCTCAGAGCAGTCTCGTTTTGGACAGCTTGAAGCTGAAATAGGTTTTATTATAAGCATTAAAATTGGTTTAGATTTTAAATTAGTTTAATAAAACCTATTTCAGCCTCAAACTGTGCAAAACGAGACTGCTCTGAGGAAGTTGCTTTCATTAATCCGAACATGGCTATATTTTTAAGTGCGCGAACTTGATTTTCTATGGATCACTTTCTTTAGTTTAAGGTTCACTGCTGAATGTGTTATGGATCAATTGCAATATGTTTATGGGTAATTCGTACAATTTCAATGCTCATTATATAGAAATTAATATTATTAATAAATATATTTTTTCAATTGTGTTGCTTAATTTTACATAAAATATGGATCATATTAATATTTTTATGGATCATTCACACTTTTTTAAGGATTTTCTCCGTGGTTTTATTGATCATTTGGAGGTTTTTGTTATGGATCGTTTTTCAATATTGTATGAATCATTTATTGGTTTTTATATCTAAAAATATGTTTGCCAAAACTAAGCAGTGGGCTCTCTTCTCTATTTGTCTTGATCAAGCTTAATAACCTCTGATTGTCCTCAACATTTCGCTGTATGAAGGGCCAAACACAAATTGGGTGGATCGATAGGCAAAGTCGCCTATAAGTATCTACGGCACAGTAAAGAATCTCCTTCCAGTAACATGATAGCACAATTGGTCAAAAGGACGAGCCCCCCAAACAGGAAGATTCCCCAATGAGTGGGGAGAATCGCCCGACCTTTATCCTCGAAATGTTATCAACAGGGAGTAGGCAGTCCCACTCTCCCCGTCCAAATCACTTCAATCGGGTGTCCTGATGATGCCTATCAATCCCAGAATTCTTTTGTATACCTATATATACAGCCATTTCATAGAAAAACGATTCAGTGGTTCTCAGTTGGTAGTTTTGTTCCTTATCGAGAAATATTAGACTAAATTTTTTTTTAAATTTCTCATTAGGGTGACCATTAGGATGGGTAGTCATGATCTTTTTTTCAGAACAATGTTTTTTTGGTTCCATTTGGGGTCCCAAACAACAGTGCAAAATTTGGGGACGATTGGTTGTAACCCGGCTTTCCGCATTGCATTTGAAATTTGTATGGAAATTAGTATGGGAAAACCTACTTTTTTGCATCTTTATTGCTAGGGACTAAAATTTTACACAAACCACGCATTGAGGTACGTGAAAGTATAGTCCAGGAAGTGCCTAACAACTTTGCTCAAGAATGTATTGTGCTAGAATGCCCCTAAAAAAAGTTATAGCTGTTCAAAGATCAATGTTTGGAATTAAATACCAAAAATCCCTTTTCTGCCAACACTGCCGGTGTACCAATGAAAGTCAGACTCCAAATTCGAAGTTAATTATTTTATCGTTTTGGTAAGTTCAGATGAATTATTCAAAAACAATTTTTCAATTTCAAAGGCATATTAAGAGATGAGGGGGAGGGGCTAATTATATCCCCCCCCCCTCACCCATTTAAATGGAGGTAAGGCTTCAAACTGCAATAACTTAGGTGTTTCTGATCTTGTCAAGTTGGTATGTTCAGATGTATTCAAAAACATGTGCTCCATTTAGCAGGAGTAGTTAGATATGGGGGAGCTTACTGTATGCTTTCCGGCCCTCACTTATATCAATGAAAGTAAAGATAAAGACTAACATAACATCGGAGTTTCCCATCTCTTGAGTTGTTCGGATGGTTTATTCAAAAACATTTGCTTAATCTCAGAAGAGCAGTTGTAAAGCGAGCACTACCATTCTCTTCTCTACTCTTTTGGTGCAATATACAATGTCAGATATATTCACACAAATGTCATTGGATTCTCAGGGTACTCTTTTCGATGCTGTTCTATCCTTTGAAGCAAATATTGCTGTTGAACTAGGTCTCGGGTAGATTTCTTGATAAGTAAGAAATTAGCTTCACCCCTCATTCAGCCATATCGTCGACAACCATCAAGGAAGCAACTCGTTGTATCGCATTGAAATAATCTGTATCATTACTCCACTCGTTTGCCGGTTTTTGCATGAAGCCGGTCGAAACTTCGAAAAGGAATCAGCACTGTTAGAAGTGACGTTTGTCTAGGGAGCCCACTTAAAGTTAGCCTAACAAGCGAAATCCGACTGTACCTGTGTCTGAGACGAAACTGGTGGTGGTATTTCAAATAAATGCTTTGTATAAAAATTTAAAATTTCCCAGCTGCTAATAATTCAAACAACATCTCCTCACTAACAAATGAACCGACAAGTGGATATTAAATATTTACACTACAACAATTTTCGTTTTTAAAACTGCATACAGTAAGCCCTTCCCTCTCCCACCCCGTTGTCTAATAACGCTTATGAGATTGAGCAAATGTTTTTGAATAATTCATCCTGAACATACCAAATTGATAAAATAAGAAACTCCGAAGTTATTTCAAACTGAAACTATTGATATGAGTGAGGGGGCTGGGGTATATCATTAACCCCCCCCCCCCTCTTAAAATACACATATGAGACATAGAAATTGTTTTTGACCATTTTCATGTTAGGCTGGTCAAAAAATTGTTTTTTTCTATTTTCCAAAAATGACATTTTTTAAGACCATAACTTTTGAACCACAGGGCCGATCTGAATGATCAAAATATCAAATGGAAGGTCATTAAAAATGCTTTTCCGAAAAAATATAGAAAATAATTATTTAAAATTTGTACTTTTGTACAAAACAACTTTGATTGTATTTGTTTTTTTTATGGTTTTCATGGTTTGTAGACAATGGGCGTAACACGTTTTTATATTTTTCTTTGAAAATTTTGGCTTTTTTACATAACATATCAAAAAACCAGCATTGTGTTTTTCTTCGTTTTTGAATTACGATTTTTTGAAGTTATCTTGTTTAGAAATTTTGCTCATTTCTCCAATACGACTAGATTATCCTGCGTCTCCATTGATACATATCGAATGTAACATGGTTACATTACTTACTTATTTCGATTTCTACCAATATATGAGCAATAATAAAAATTAATAATTTTAAACAATCTCACCAACTTTCACTGTTTCTTCACCATTCTGTCCAATTTTCGAGCCTATTTGTGAACTCGTTGTCCTTCTCTGCATCACTGCTAGTCGCTACTATTATTCCATGATATTTCTGATGTGTTCTACGACATTTCGACGTCCATTATCTTTGTATGATGATCTTGAGCTCCTAGTTGCGTCTTAAAAAACCGCAACACCAGTGCGGATAATAGACGTTGCCTGACTTAAAGAGCATCACTCCATTGTCGTATCGCATGTGCTCCATTTTACATTATTAGTAATGCTGTAATATAACCACAACGGGGTGGCCGTTCAGAATGGTTCAACGTTTGTGAAATGAGGGAACATTTAAATTTAACACAATTTAAAGTATTTCAATGCAACATTAAATTTGTTGACTAACAGTTAACAAACTTTTCAATTTAATTAGCTTAATTAATTTACTAATTTCTGGAGCCATATAGTTGTGTTTCATACAATAAGTATCAGTACTTCCGTCATATCGTATCTTCAAGTGATCTTCGCAAGCGCCACATTTCATTCAGGAGGCTCATTGGAATCACATGAGGTGAAATAAGAACCGCGTCTTTTAAATTGAACTTCATTTAACAATGTCCAGTGTCATCACTTACTCACGCATGAAATTTGCCTCGACCAACTTGGCAGAACGCACGCTTACCTTAACTGAACGAAAGGGCAGGGGAAGTGACCAGAATTTTAGATGGGCCGAAGTATCGGGTACCACAGGGTACCACCGGGAATGTGGGTGAAGCATAAATCTAAAATCACATAAATCTCATCGATATTCAAATACATGTTCATTTGCACCGGGCATGTTTCGAGTGCTCCCAGTCCATAATCTGCCATGATTCAAAAAAATATCGCATGAAAATTTACATATATTCAGGCATTATCTTACTCCCCTTCCCTAAATGTGGACCTGAGCAATTTGGTTGAAATTGAAATTAGTAAGAAGGGTCCAATCCGATCAGAGATATTGTGACTTTTTGACGTAGGACTACGTCTGTTATTTCTATATGGGAGTACACTTTGTGAAAATGGAACATGTAACAAAATTATGAAAGATTTTGAACGTTAATAACTCAGCTGCCCCTGACCAATTTCAATAATTTTGCCACCAATCGATCAGATATATTTCAACGCATCTGCTAAATTTGAGAGTTTTTCATTTTTCAAAATGTCACTTTTGAAAATTTTTCTTTGATAATTATCACCAATTGCCGACGAAAAGCAATTTCCCTACCACAGATTTCAAAGTTTAATTCCATCCGGTCTCACCAAACGGTGTTTATTCAATCACCGCGTGGTGAGTGGTGGTGTTCTCCAGTACACAACGAAAAGCTCCCCGCAAGCAGCTAGTTACCAAGGCTGGCCTCAACCGCTGATCGGATTCAGTTCCAATCACCGTGTGTGGTGGTGTGTGGTCGTCGGCATCAGTTACAGCAGAAGCAGTGCTTTCGGCATGTGGCGTTGAAAATTGTTCTCCAGTACACAACGAAAGGCTGCCTGCAAGCAGTGAGCTGCAGCCACATGAGCATCAATAGAAGGAGGAAAAAACCGCACCGCTATTGATCGGAATCAGTAGCTCTTTGTGAGTCGTTGTGGGCCATCTATGCCAAGCGCGTCACCCTCATTCCAAACAACATACAGCTCACCATGTATATCTAGATATGTTTGAATCTAACACACCATAGGGGTGTGATTTCAAAAACCAAAGTCGGTCGCGGCATGAAAGTGGTCTTAATTCGATCCAGAGATGATAGATTTTAATTATTAATACGCCAATCGATATGAATTTTTTCTAAGCATCTGTTAAACTTAAGACTTAATCATTTTTCAAAATATCACTATTGAAAATTACACGAATGTGCAACTGTTGCTATAATAACTAAAAATATCACCGATTGCTTGCGAAAAGCGATTTCCCTAACACAGATATCAAAGTTGGTCTCACCGCGTGGTGAGTGGTTGTGTTCTCCAGTACACAACGAAAGGCTGCCTGCAAGCAGCGAGCTGCAGCCCACATGAGCATCCACAGAAGGAGGAAGAAGCCGCACCGCTATTGATCGGAATCAGTAGCTCTTCGTGAGTTGCTGTGGGCCATCTATGTCAAGCGCGTCATATTAAATAGTATAAACAGAGAGAACCCCGCTCAAATTCCTATTCCTACACAAAACATTATATAAATTTATTATATAAGACCACATAGTCCTACGTCACCATTGCGAACAACCCCATTGGGCTGTCCCTTTAAGTTTTCTCCTTGATGACTATATAATTAGGCGTTTTTAAGCTATTTCCATGTTTTAAGGTAATTTAAGTGAGGAGCTTCTGGCCATGCGTTCGTTGTTTGTTTGGGGCGTTTTATGGTCGATTTGGCCATAGTCTTCAACGCCAACATTAGTGGGTCGCAAATCTTCAAAGTGAGTTGCAATCGATGAAAGTTTGAGTCCAGTTTTCTTTATTATCGAGACTTGCAGCCTTGGGCTGCTCCATATCTTAAATGAAAATTTGAGAACCACCTAGTTCAAAACTGAAGAACTGCTCTACCACGGTCAAACTAAGAGCTAGACAAATGGTGTTTTGGCAAAGTTTCTGCTAGAACCAAAAAGAGGCTGACTGAGCCGAATTTGTTTGTCCACAAAAGATCATCAAAAAACAAAAATTAAGCAGAAATTTAGGACACAGTTTGACCATACACTTTGGGTATTCATGGATTAAGCTAGGCGATCGTCTCGAGAAACTTTGGGGTGCATTTCTCTATTAATTTAGCAAAACCATTTCCTTCAGAAATGTGTGAACAAGAAAGCATGCATAAACACCTGATGGAACTATATAGTTCAGTTTTTGTTTTTAGTTTGATCTAACTGTGTTACCCTTTCCGATTGTTTCAAGTTTCACCTTATTTTTTCAGACCTCATCATTGTGTCAGTAGTTTCCCGATTTTCTTATTCGTTTTCGTTTTATTCTTCTATTTATTTTCATTTCCTGTCACGTTACATCTTTTGTTTTGGACATCTTCCTGCTTTCGTTGCCGAACTGCACGTAACCTTGAAAATTCATCACCCCCGACTGTAACCTACCTGCATGGATGTCGCTCTCACAATCCTTTCTGTATCGCTCGCTGCTCATCATCGCTGCGCATGGAAAATAACAACCCAACAACGACGACTACGCCAAACCCCAGGACCCGGCGAGCTAGTCAAGATGTGATACTGTCCAAAAGTTCTGACAGCCTCAGCCCACCCTACCGAAGGTTAGTTTATTTTTGATTTCTGTTTACTTCACTAACACCCTAGGTTTAAGTCGTCTTTTATTTTCCCAGTGCGACGTTCAATGTTGTTTACGTGCGAGCCAGCACGTGCTTTACTGACCTATAAAAAAAAAATGACACTATAAGTCGCTGAGCAAGCGCTCTGCGGAGTGTGAACACACATTAATACTACTAATACATTCATTAATCGCTTAACGCGACAATCAATCATCTGAGTCGCGGCGGCCTGGACGGAGGACCAGCAATTCATTCTCGTTGGTTGGTAGTCGAATTTGATGGCGCGATTCGGTTGTTGAATCACTCACTCATCAAGCTGCCGTTATCGGCTGTTGTAAAATGTGCTCTGCGGGATGCCTACCTTCAAGGATTCGATTATTAGGCGAGTGTTTTTATCGAATCGAATGCTAAAAACCTAATCAAGGTAGACAGCAAATTGGACATACAAACAGGCACCGGAGCAAATTAACTTCGAGAGATAAGCATTGGTCACATGCATTGGAGGGGTGCTGGTTTTAGGAAACGTGCTACATGTGGCCGAGTTTGATAAATATGAATCGGTGTTTTTGCATAACCCACAGTGTTGTCATGTGAATCGTCAAAATCAAGCGAATAACCGTGACAATTCCAATTTACGTCCCGTTCGGAGGATCACTTTCTTAGGCGTACATTTAGGATACACATTCCAAAAAGAAGAACATCATCAACACATTCAGTATTCCCATCGCCCCGTTTTGCTATGCCATTTCTACCTCCATTACCAAGCCTCAAGCCAACACTATAGCCTCAAAAAAAAAATAATAATAATAACGTTGCACGTGTCTCGATTATTTCGACCATAAATTTTGACAGCGGTTTTGTTGCACAATCGACAGTTTAATAGCCTTCGAAGCCATTTGTACTCAATCGCTCAATTGATTGCTAATTACCGCTGTTGTTACGAAAATCAAATAGGTCGCTGCTACTATCACTGACCATGAACCGTGCGTTAGAGGCAACTATTGATGGGTAACGGTTTTCATTAATGGGTGACCATTTTTAATTAAAAACGCAAACAATACGCCATTATCGTGCGCCGCCATAATCTCAATGCCAAACCAGGGAGAATGGCATTTCTTCTACCCCGCGCATTGTGTCTCCATATCTATCGGCCGCTGTGCTACTTGAAGGCCCACTTGTCTTTGCGAACGGTTGTGAATCAACCGTTTCACATTTAAATTTAAATCATTTCCTGGCGTGCAACTAAAATTTAATCAATTCCGAATTCTGTTCAAAGGCAGCTTGATCAAAGCAAAACACTTGAGCAACTATGAGAGGAGGCCTGTAGGTCATAATGAAATTCATCTTCACACCCTCACTCACTATCTATACAGTTAAACGAGGCTCGTCCGAATCAACCCGGCCGATACTGGTTTATCATCATCATCATCATCATCACCATCACCATCGTCGGGCACGAATACGTAGCAAAAAAGAAGCTTCTAAGTGTGTGGCGAAAACAGCTTTCAACCGAAATAAAACCTCAAATGTCATTAGCCCTACTCGGGATAATATCCTAACTGATGTTTGTGTATTCAGTTTTTTTTTTACTTCGTAATTTCGAGAAATGATGGAACACTGGAGGCAGATCAAACCTTGTCAAGGTCACTCACTGCTGGACAAAGAATTAAACATAAATAAATAAATGGACCTCGCACGTTCCGGACCAGAGCCGGAGGGTGTTGTGAGAACGTGACGTTGTTTATATTTTGTTTTCGATTATTTGATGTTCCGTTTTTCACGTTTTTTTTATTCAAGTGTTATTTATTGCTGCTGCTGCTCAACGGTAATTAATATTTAACGACCGATGAACCTCGCGGGCTCTCCGAGTCACGGAGCGTGATAATTTGGAAAAAAATGTATCCACTTTGGGGATCGAAGGGAACGATGGCTTGGTATTTAATTTTTGCAACGCAAAACAAAAAGGCTGGATCAGAAGTTCAGGTAAATCACTTTAAGATACTTTAAGGTATTTTTTATAAGAATAAAATACTGAATTTTTAAACCTGCGGTGAAATCTGATTCTTCTTACTAATTCCAAGTCAGACAAACATGCTCAATAGGAAATGCCTTATTTTCACCGCTACTTTTAAAATTTGCGGACTCAGGAATGTGTTCAATATTTCAGATTTTTAAAGCTCAGTCGTTACAGAAGTTCTTATAACATTAAGTAAAAGTGGCTGAAGCCTCTTCACGGTCAATCAGACCGACAACAAAATTGAATCGAGTTGACTCAATTTCGTCAAAAGTTGATTTTTGTCAAATAAGAGAAAATATTTGAAAATTTTACTCAATCTAGGAATACACTAAGAGACTGTGTAAAACCTCTATTGATTTTCCTCAAATGAGAAAAACGATTCCTGGAAAAGCCCGATAAATTCTGACGAAATCGAGTTGACTTGACTCAATTTTGAGTCGGTCTGATCGTCCGTGTATAATAACGAAAAATACTTCTCTATAATTCAGAGATCTTTGTAGAACTTCAAAGATCTTCAGGATACTTCGTGAAAATTCAGGAATCTTCGTATCACTTGTTTGTATAAGAAGTTCAGAGAATTTGTGGAACGTCATCAAATTTTGCATACATTTAAGAAAATTCTGTAGAAAGTCGAGGAACTACGTTGGAGTTCAGCATATTTTCTTTAACTCCATTGACCATCGATAAACTTCAATAAATTTGTGGATGTTAAGGAGCCTTGTAGAAATTCTGACATATAAATTCAAGGAATATCTTATAGCTGCTGAGAATTTCGTTGAAATTCAGGGATCTTTGCAAAATTTTGAGAATGTTCGGGGAACTTCTTTGAAAAAACCTTGCTTGATTTCTGGATTCTCCATAAAAGTCCCGGGACCTTATTTTATTAACAGGTCACTTCGTTAAAGTTTAATAATCTTGGAATACCTAGTTTAAGGAATTCCTTAAAAGTTTAGGAAACTTTGTTGAACTTCAGGGAACTTCGCACAAAATCTGAACATTACAGTATTTCAAGGAACTTCAAAGATCTTCAGGATACACCGTAGAACTTCAGAAAACTTCGAAAAAGATTTGAAAACTTTATAGAATTCTGGAAGTGCAGCAAGTAGGAGTTCAGCTTACTATGTAACAGCTCAGCTAACTTCGTAGAAGTGCAGTTAATGTGTATATCTTTTTTTTCCTTGATTTGTTTTCCGTTGATCTTGTTTTCCGTACTGAGTACCAATGCTACCGATGCCAGGGAGGCAGCTCCCACACACCTGGACCCTACCTGTCAACCCATCAACTCGTGGACCAGAAACCAACGGCTTTACTTCTCTTTCGAAGGAAGGCGTGATCAGAAATTGTATGCCTCAGAAAATCCCGGCGGCGCCGACTGGGATTGAACACAGACCCTTTGGGGTGAGAGGCAATCACGCTTACCACTACACCACCAGTGCCACTTATTCCGCGCACTTTACGCGAGAGTAATTTGTTTCTCTTTACAGAAACACGAGAAGAAGATAAAAGTTACCGTCAAATGTAACATTTGATAGGTTTTTAATCGTTTTTTCATTAAAAAATACAAGATTTGCAAAAATCAGTAAAAAATTTAAAAATTTGCCTTGCAAAATTATGTAGCGCAGCATATAATTCCGCGCACTAATCTAAGCTCAGCAGAGCACCTAATTCCACGCACTTTCATTCAACTGAAATTTAAACTCTATGCTGGGTTTTATGTTGTTGGAAAGTCTTGCATCACTTCAACGATACTGTTTTCATTAAAAGGATGTGGAAATTACAATCAGGAATCTGTATTTCCAGTTGATAGGGAGCATGACTAAGGAATCACAAATAAGAAACCGCATAGGATACCCGCGCCTTTACCGATTGAGCTAAGGGAGGTCCCATATGAGGTCGATTCTCAGCAGCTTGAGTGATGCGTCGCTTATCTTGCAGCTGATCGAGAATTTCGATCTCTGCTCACGGCCATGCTAAGACATTGTCAGCTAATTTCAGAACACAGATCGCCGAAACAAGCTACTATCTAGCATTTTAAACGACAAACACGATAAGAACCGGTTCGGTACCCAAGTTATTAACGAAAGAGAAAGTCGATGAAGAGAATCTTGCAATGTTACTTAGGACCTAATGTATTGTCCAGCTTGATTTATGTACTCGGCTCTTATTGCTGATGTTATTATTCCAGCATATGTGCTCTCACCTCTCCTCCCATCATTCTCTGGAGGAGCGGAAGATCCACACAAAAGCAAATTGCCGAAAAGCAAAATGCAGCTCTCCATCTCACAGTTTTCGCGTCACTTTTTAAATAAACCAATCACACTGGGGACAAAATCGAAACAATGTGTTAAAATTCAATAACTTCGGTGCTCGCTGGAACAAGAGACTCAAGAATAGTCATTCTTATAGAAAAAAATCTCAGGAATCGATTGGAGTGGGTTTCATCTTGGGCACGATAGGGTAAGTTGGGGTTTTTCACAGTTTTGCCCTAAAATCTCCTATTTTGCATGATTTGAATGCTGTATCTTAAGATACCGATGATATAGACGGATGATTTCTTGGGCAAAGTTGATCAGGAAGTCAAGGACTGTTGGATAATGGACAGAACAATTCGGAATTCTTCCGCTAGGTGGCGCTAGTGAGCATTCGAAGTGAATGTTTGCGCTGCTGTATCTCAAGATCCTGACTATTTAGACGGATGATTTTTTCGGCAAAGTTGATCAGGGTGTCAAGGACTGTTGGATGATGTACAGAACAATTCTGAATTCCTCCGCTAGTTAGTGCTATCTATGATCTTCTCTGGCTATTACGTCCCAACTGTAACTTAACACCTGCTCTCAACTCTAGATGCACTTCCACAGTTGCTAATTGAAAGCTTTCCAAGCCTGTTTGATTTTTACATGTGTGTATTGTGTGGCATGTACAATAATATACTATGCCCAGGGAAGTCGAGAAATTTTCCAATCTGAAATCCTAGACCAACCGGGATTCGAACCCAGCCACCGAACCATATCGAATTCAAACGTAAATAATGTGCATGATATGTTTAACCCTGTTTGGAGATGTTTAATACAAAGGGCTTTGGCTCAGTGAACCTGGATGAGAATTTGATCTGAACTCAAGGACAATTTGGAGAACCGTGAGTATCTTATACACCTCAAAATCAACTATAAACGAACATCAGAAACTGTATAAACGTGTTTCGGAAAGTTTTGTCGGTGAGATCATCGTGCAGATTTTAGTTGATCCAATAGATCAAATAATCTGACCTCTAAAACAATTGTACCTGTTGAGCGAAGTGCGTAATTTTCAAAAACAACGGATTCCAAACCAATTTAAATTAAACTTGAACGAAAATTAGTAAAAACGTGAAAATGCGTTAATGTAAAGCAAGACATACTACTGATGAAATCTGTTTTGTTCATGTTACTAAATAATCAATAGCATCAACCGCGATTAGAAGAAGATTTGTCTTTGATATTTGTATGAATATTTTATAAAAATCCTAAACAAAAACTACCGACTCTAAATTTTACGAAAAAATGCTTGAATATAATTCATCATCAATTATTTTATCAGGTCGAAGACCAACCCTCAGGATCCAGGCCTTCGAAAAATACGCGGGTCCATTCAAGGAAAAACCCAAAGATCCCTCGTCACAATCATCTCCTATTTCACCTCCTTTTGCCACTCCGGATTTGGATTCCAGTTCCAACAGTCAGCGAAGACCGTCAACCCTAAAGCCTCGAGGTCGAAAGCGCAAGGAGTTTAGCCAGTTGACAAGATTTTCGAATTACAGACGCAGTATCGGACTTTTCAAAGAACAAGGTCTTGATAACTTGCTGTATTCAGCCAAAATTGCTGCCATAAAGGCTGCTAATCCAGCAACTGCTCAAATCTTACAGCACTTGTTGAGCGGTGGTGAGGTTTGGGCAAAAGAGACCATCGAATTCGTTGACTCTGTTCGTGGAACATCTCTGAGTTCGGAGGGTCATCTTTGGCGATAAAATCAAAACTTGGGTTAAGTAAAACCAAATATAGAGAGCTGGCTCGATTCACTAAATAGCATCTAGGTATCACAGTTTAATGACCGTATGAATAAAAAAAAACTTAGTACAACAATTTTTTGTTTAAAATAGGTCAAGTTTCTTAATCTTTGATCAATTTTAGAGATGTTCATTGTTATTAGTCCCTTCATATTGTCCCATTTAGGTATTGCAATTTTGCAGCCCTGGAAAAAAAGTAGCTAAATTTAGAAACGCCATAATTCCACCGTTCTCAACTCCAAACCGAGAAAAAGGATACTTATCATCAAGCGTTTCAATCCGTGATATGGTTATATGCGATTTGACACGGATTCTACAACTGGATGATGTAGCAGACAGGATTTCAAAGTTAAACCAGAAAGTGTTGACTTGTAAATTGCATGTCACGGCTGGTCCGGACTCTGCTACAGGTTTTACGCACTACAACCAGACTGGCTTGTTAAAAGAGCATTTTATGAACCTGTTGTTAGTATCCGAAAGAGGAGAGGATATTTGGCGGAACCCGAATCCCCAGTCAGATTCGTTCTGCAGAATACGCTCTATGAATTGGACTACAGAGACCAACTCGCTTACCAAGTCCATGTTTGAGCAGTTTTTTGCAGAGGTTGATTCCTTGAATCTGGATCCGGTGGAAGTAATTTCCGGTGATGTACGTGTGTGCGTTTATATTTCGGCAATGTATACAATGATAGATGGGAAAGCGGCCAATGCAATTGTAGGGTATCAGGATACACATGTATGTCCGCTTTCTGTTCCGAATGCTGATCCCCATATTGGTCCATCGTTTTTTCATTCACGTCTCGACACCGTTGAATGGTTGATCAAAAATGCAGCGAAAAAATCCGTTCCAGACCATCCGGCGTACACGAATCCCCTAGTTAAAAAGAAAACCCGTGAAATAGCTGATGAACTAGAACGGGAGTATGGCATGAACATCAACCGTCCTAAGATTGGTGGGTCCGGAAGCTGCAATAACGGCAATATGGCCCGCCGTTTATTGGCAGAACCCGGAAAATTTGCAAAAATCATCGGCGTACACAAGGACCTGGTGCGGCTCATCAGTTGCCTGGCGCTTTCTTCTAGAGTATTGGATCCTACCAAAGTTATGGAGTTGTATAACACTCTTGAAAAGCAGATTTTCTCCGGAAGAAAATTTGACCGACATGATGACCGAAGCTTTGACTAGGTCTGACCCAAAGCTTGCCTGTTTCTTTGACCAGAGCAGATAATCGAGAAGTACTGATGCCAGGTTCGAAGAGAGGCTGGACGAATACACCTTGAAACAAGATGACAGCGATGAGAACCACGGAAAAGCGGATGACTCCGGTGAACTCATCGAAGAGAGTGACGAAGAAGACATTTGAATGTTCCGTTGGATAAGTACCACAGATGTGTCTCTGTGGCGTGCACACACACACACACACACACACACACACACACACACACACACACACACACACACACACACACACACACACACACACACACACACACACACACACACACACACACACACACACACACACACAAAGAAGAATACATGAACATACAGTAGCACAAACATATTAACTTCAAATGCTCACTAGCGTCACCTAGCGGGGGAATTTCGAATTGTTCTGTCCATCATCCGATAGTCCTTGACATCCTGATCAACTTTGCCGAAAAAATCATCCGTCTAAATAGTCAGGGTCTTAAGATACAGCAGCGCAAACATATTCACTTCGAATGCTCACTAGCGCCACCTCGCGCAGGATTTCCGAATTGTTTGTCCATCATCCAACAGTCTTTGACCTCCTGATCAACTTTGCCGAAGAAATCATCCGTCTAAATAGTCAGGATCTTGAGATACAGCAGCGCAAACATATTCACTTCGAATGCTCACTAGTGTCGCCTAGCGGAAGAATTCTGAATCGTTCTGTCCATCATCCAACAGTCCTTGACCTCCTGATCAACTTTGCCGAAGAAATCATCCGACTAAATAGTCAGGGTCTTGAGATACAGCAGCACAAATATATTCACTTTCAATGCTAACTAGCACCACCTAAAGGGTGATACGGTCAAAATTTGGTCAAGGGAAAACGCGTGTAAATCGGTGAAATCGTTTATTTAAAAAATCAAATTAAATTTCTTTTTCAAGTTCAATTAGTATAAAATTCAGGAAAAATATTCAGTTAGGCTTCCGCTTTTCCAAATCCGAATTGCCGGGCCTTACGCTTGACCCCTGCCATCAGATTTTGTACAGCCACCTTGTCCTCCTTCTTCGCCGCAGAAAGCCAGTTTGCCTTGAACTGCTGCTCGCCCTTAGCAGTTTTTTTGGTCTTCTTTAGGTTCCGCTTGACAATAGCCCAGTATTTCTCAATTGGGCGGAGCTCTGGCGTGTTGGGAGGGTTCTTGTCCTTGGGAACCACCTGCACGTTGTTGGCGGCGTACCACTCCATGGCCTTTTTACCGTAATGGCAAGATGCCAAATCCGGCCAAAACAGTACGGAACAACCGTGTTTCTTCAGGAAAGGCAGCAGACGTTTATTCAAACACTCTTTCACGTAAATTTCTTGGTTGACAGTCCCGGAAGCTATGAAAATGCTGCTTTTCAAGCCACAGGTAAAGATGGCTTGCCAAACCAGATATTTCTTTGCGAACTTTGACAGTTTCATGTGCTTGAAAACATCTGCTACCTTTCCCCTTCCTTTTGCCGTATAAAACTCCTGTCCCGGAAGCTGCTTGTAGTCGGCTTTGACGTAGGTTTCGTCGTCCATTACCACGCAGTCAAACTTCGTCAGCATCGTCGTGTACAGCCTCCGGGATCGCACTTTGGCCGTCGTATTTTGTTTATCATCGCGATTTGGAGTCACTACCTTCTTGTAAGTCGATAGTCCGGCTCGTTTTTTGGCTCGATGCACGGTTGTAGACGATACACCCAGCTTATTTGCGGCATCTCGGAGAGAGAGGTTAGGGTTTCGCTTGAAACTACCGGCAACTCTCTTTGTCGTCTCAGCGGCTTCCGGTTTTCGATTTCTCCCCGATCCAGACTTCCTGGCTGTCGACAAACGTTCCCCAAACACTTCAATTACATTTGTAACGGTTGATTTGGCAACTTTTAGCGATTTTGCCAACTTTGCGTGCGAGTAGCTCGGATTTTCGCGATGCGCGAGCAAAATTTTGATACGCTGCTCTTCTTGCTTGGACGGCATTTTGACAACTGAAGAGTGAATTCCAAAATCAAAATAGGAGCAACATTCTACACACACACACCTTCAAAATGAGGGGTGTTCAGGTTTTTTAAATGCAAAATTGAAAGAAATACGTTAAGTTGATATTGACCAAATTTTGACCGTATCACCCTTTAGTGGAGGAATTCTGGATTGTTCTGTCTATCATCCAACAGTCCTTGCCCTCCTGATCAACTTTGCCGAAGAAATCATCCGTCTAAATAGTCAGGATCTTGAGATACAGCAGCACAAATATATTCATTTTCAATAATCGCTAGCGCCACCTAGTGGAGTAATTTCGAATTTTTCTGTCCATCATCCAACAATCCTTGACCCCCTGATCAACTTTGCCCAAGAAATCATCCGTCTAAATAGTCAGGATCTTGAGATACAGCAGCACAAACATATACATTTATAATGCTCACTAGTGCCGCCTAGCGGAAGAATTCCGAATTGTTCTGTCCATCATCCAACAGACTTTGACCTCCTGATCAACTTTGCCGAAGAAATCATCCGTCTATATCATCGGTATCTTGAGATACAGCATTCAAATCATGCAAAATAGGAGATTTTAGGACAAAACTGTGAAAAACCCAAACTTACCCTATCGTGCCCAAGATGAAACACACTCCAATCGATTCCTGAGACTTTTTTCTATAAGAATGACTATTTTTTAATCTCTTGTTGTCTCTTGTTGAAGTTCGACAGATTATTATTTTAACTGTTTAGAAACAATACATATTGCAATACTATTTTTAATCACACCAATAGCCAGTGAATAATAACGTTGAAAATTCAGTAGAAACGGTAAAATCACAATTTTACATCGAATTTCATGCTACAATATAGAAAAAAAAACCACATAGGACGTTTTGACTAGTCAAGTTGTACATCGGACATGTTACAATGGACGATTTTTCTCAATGACATAATCAATAAGTGTTACATTGGACGTTTTGTCTACATGATACTAGATTCCTTTTCACAGATGTCAGGGTAGAGTACCTAACTTTAGATTGCCCCCCCCCCCCCTCTAATAAAAATGACCATAAAATAGAGCTTAACGACGTGTTCGGGATATCATCCAAACCATTTGTGAGATAGTTTACCCATCCGGGATACAGTTCGTTCGGCCGCCTTTCGAAAATGAGCACCAACCATGTTAGGCAGTCCGAATGACAGAAATAACAATCATGTACCCATCATTTCAAACTGTACAGTGGACAATTTTTGACCTATGATTATCTTAAATAAATGAAAGTAAATTTGGATGGATGTTTTTGTATCACATACAATGATAGAAGATCAACAGTTTGTATCGCTTTACTCGATTTGTTCAGCTGACAGCTGTTTAGGATGACAACTCTCGGACCCATCCAGCAGCCGGCGCCGGTGGTGTAGTGGCAAGCGTGACGGCTTTCTCACCCCAATGTGTCAGGGTTCAATCCCTGCTGATGTCGGTGGAATTTTTCTGAGCCATAAAAATCTCTGGTCACGTCTTCCTTCGGAAGGGAAGTAAAGCCGTTGGTCCCGGCCCATGTGTTTTGTTTGAATGGGGGTGCGATATCCTACGCAGGTGTGGAAGCTGCCTTCCTGCACATTCGATTGCCGTCACTAGATTGCGGAACAGAGACCGACTTTAAATAAAAGAAAGAAGAAGAAGATGATTCGGATCTTTTTTTTCCTCCCGATTCTTCGCAATGCTGATGATCTAGAGCTGAAGCCGAGAATAGTGAGAGTAATTATGCTGGAGAATCACCATCTGTAGGGGGAATGGATGTAATTTCGGCCTAATTGCTCCTAATTTGGGCCCATACATAAATTCAGCAATCAACTAAATTTGCAATAGCGACCAAAAATATCCATTAGTACCGTCCCAATGACGCGTTCATCTAGATAACATTGATAAATAACAGATTTTTAGCGATGGGCCTAACATTAGAGCCATTTCCCGTATATGGTGTAGCTCTCTCGCATACAATTTTTTGGTTTGACTAATGTTGTTTGCACATTTTGCGCGCATTTTGGTTAACACGTTTGTTTTTCAGTTGTTGCGTTAATGGCGTTTCCAATTGAAATTTGGAGCCATGTTGTAATCTACGGATTTATTGGTTTAGACTACTTTTATGATTGTATGTAGTTTTAAACTTATATACACACTTAGAAAAAATCATGTTAATTTAGGTGCTCTGCGACTGACATATACGAGCGTCACTTTTGACATAACATTGAGTCATAATAGACGCAAAATTCAGCTCAATCAAACGTTTCGTCGAATAATGAACTTTTCAGTCTCAGAGCACTGAATATTACATGCCAAGTTGGTTTACGTCTCATCCTTTATGTGAAAGATGGATTCCGTCACGTGTAAAATTACTTATTTCTTAGTGTGTAGCGTTATTGGTTTAGGGTCACGAAAACCACTTGCTGCAGGAACCAGTGCCACGCCGTCAGAAGCGGTAATGAGCAGAGGCACGACAGAGTGCTGTTTCATATCTTTTCAGGTTCAAGTAGAACGATGTGCAGCCAAGTGGTATACGATTATGATGACTGGGTTTGGGAAAAACGATTATTTTATGAATCAGTGATAAATTTATCACTTGTACATTTCTCAAAAGTATTTTACAAGGAAAATTGGAAAAGTATTTAGTTGAGCAGATTTGTAACGTAATATCCTATCGATTGGTATATTTAGATTTTGATTTCATTTATAAATGACAAAGTAACAAGTGTTCAAAACCTAACATTATTTTACCACACATATTTTTTTGTTTTGCACCCCAGTATAGTCGAGTTATACCCGAAAACATACCATTCATGACTTCACCTGTACTCTAGGGAATCAGATAGTTGAAAGATGTAGCAAAATAAGGAACTCAGAAGTAGATCTTGACTCAAAGTTGACTTTTGTAGATCATTTGAATACTGCAATCTGCAAAGCATATAATATTCTAGGGTTTATTAAAAGATTTAGTTATCATTTGAAGTACCCATTTACCATTAAAACACTTTGTGTAGCTTACGTTAGATCAATTCTCGAATATGGTTGTGTAGTTTGGGCTCCATACCAATAATATAAGTCATATGGAATCAGTTCAAAACATATTTTTTGTTGTTCGCTGTTAGGAAACTAAGTTGGATTTCTTTTCCCCTTCCTTCTTATGAATCCCGTTGCATGTTGATCAATATTGAAGCACTTAAAAAACGAAGAGAAATTGCCATAATCTCTTTTGTTAATGATGTAATCTCACAGCGCATGAATTCAGAAAATGTATTAGCAAGTTTAAACCATCACGCATGTTGAGAATTCGGAATTTATTCCAACTACCATCTCATCCAGAACAGCTTATGGAAACAATGAACCAAGCAATAGAATGACCAAATACTGTGCGATTATTGACGATTGCCTAAAGCTACTTTATGCCGGCGACGGTGGTGTAGTGGTAAGCGTGACTGCTTTCTCACCCCAATGGGTCAGCCGAGGTCGGTGGGATTTTACTGAGATATAAGAATCTCTAGTCACGTCTTCCTTCGGAAGGGAAGTAAAGCCGTTGGTTCCGGCCCATCTGTGTGTTTGAATGAGTGCGATAACCTACTTGGTCCACGGTTCATGAGTTGATGGGTCGATAGGTAGGGTCCAGGTGTTTTTTTTTTTTTTATACAGGGGGGAATCTGCTCCCAGACACCTGAGAAGATAACTCAGGGTGTGGGGATGGGAGTAGTAGCGCTCCCGACCCACTAAACCTTACCCTGTGCTATTGGCCCTTGCCCTCCCCGGAATCGCCCGAAAGCATTGCATCATGGGAGGGGGCCGGTTGCGCTATGGCTCATCACACTAGTGGTGTGTCACAGACGTGACACTCGCTACTGCACAGTGAGCAGCTGTGCAGGGCCTTCCTTTTATTGCTCGCTGTTAATTGTTCGCGTGAATTCTAGAGCAGACGTGATAGCCAGCCAACTGTCCACGGCAGCACAGGACAGATGTGACCGCTTACCAGCTGCGTGTGCTTAGCACTCTAAGAACCCGGTGTCACTCCTACCTTTGCACAACGAGGGTTTCTGCAGGGCTTATCGACCTCCTGGAACGAGCTAGATGGGGCTCCAGCGTCCTTACTCTGCTGTAGTTCGTTTAGCCGCAATATCTCTCCGTTGGGTTCGATAATTAACGTTTCCAGGGCACACCACGAGGAGGTGAACTGCTTCATGCCCCTGGGGTCCAGGTGTGGAAGCTGCCTTCCTGCACATGGGGGCATCTCCCACACCTGGACCCTTCCTATCGACCCATCAACTCATGCACCGGGGATCAACGGCTTTACTTCCCTTCCGAAGGAAGACGTGATCAGAGATATTCTGCTTCAGAATATCCCGGTGGCGCCGACTGATATTGAACCCAGGCATGCTGGGGTGAGAGGTTATCACGCTTACCACTACACTACCGGCGCCGTTTCTATGGTAACGTCTTCAACGCAGCCAATTTGCTTGTAATAACGAGCCAGGACTAGGGGTTGAAACAGTTGAGGTTTTTTACTACACTCGCTTCGTTGTCGTGCGCGACAGTCTGTTTGTATTCGATCACTCATGCTCTACCGTCGTCTCTCTCACACAACACGAGCGGTAGAATAACATTCGAGCTAAAAGAAAATTATCAAAATAGTTATCATTTTACATGTGTGATTTCGTTGTAATTCCTCAATTTGGTGTAAATCAAACCATTTCTGATCAGAAATATTATTACTAGGACATCATTGCTTGCTATTTTCAGAATTCACACAAGCACAACATCAGCAGCTCTTATTATGAGAAAAAACTAAAATACATACATTGGTGACGGTCTTCGGCGACAGTGTCGTATGACAGAGCCTGTCATATGACATTTTAGTTTGGTACTGTACTATGATAGCTCGTTTTGCAAGTGTCGGAGGCAAAGGCAGTCAATTATCACAGAAAATGTGTCGACTACCGTGACCGCTTACAAGACTGGCCAGGACACTACACAGTTAGTCTTTGTGTGGTTACTACCGGTGACACGTAGTTTAATTTTGCAAAGCGATTATTCCTAGCAGCCTGAACTTCTCAGCAAAGGCCTGGGCGCTCAATTTAAAGATGCAGGGTGAAGCTTCATCATGATCAACCTCCATTTGCGGTATAGGAAATGGTTTCCTTTCCAAACCTTGACTTATTTCTCAACGGTTTTGTTCTTACCATGCCATGAGCCATTCAGCAAGCTTAAAATGCGTTTACTTTGATTTAATCAATGTTCATATTAAAATAGATTAAAAGTTTCGAAAATTCGCAATTCTCCTTACCTGTATATGCACAGCTCGGTAAAAAAGAATACGAACTTATTTAAAAAAAAAACCAATAGTATAAAGTGCGATTAGTTGTATGATGTGCATTAATGGGTCAAATGTATTAAAGCTGTATAATTGGACTTTTCGTGCAAAATGTAGATTAATTGCGATTTAAAATAAAACATTAAATTAAGAGTGGGGGACGACCCCGGCGTAGTGGTTAGCATCCATACCGGACAAGTCACGAATTACCCAAGAGCGTTAAAGGGACTATAATAATAAAAAAAAAAATGCTCAACTTCTCGACAAGGTGTTCCCGTTTTATGGAGAACAGTTGTTCACCCGCCTCATGGAGAACAGATCCAAATTACCCAATGTAAGTTGGAACTTAATTGCGTCTTCCCGACCCGAGCGTCTTCCAGTAAACTTTCTGCATTAGAACACAACTCCGGGTCGATTCCCTTTAGTTCCTTTTCGTTAGTTAAGTCCTTCGTGCTCCATCTCACCAGATCTACTAATGATTATCGCCAAGTTTTTCGGCAACCTACTGAAAGTCGTTCATCTTCAAGGTGGTAATCGGCGGTCTAATGAAGGCCAAATGATAGATAATCATCGCCTCGTTGCCCGACGGATTGTCCTTTAACAACAGTTGGATGCTCTACATCTTCTGGGACTTGACGAAACGTAGCTGAATCGACGGATCCCAATTCCAGATCCTTCAGATCCACCACCAATCTTATAGGAAAAGCAAACTAGCACTGTCAAAATCGTTCAATGATACTCAACGGTAGTTCCAATTAGCGCACACAATGATTTGATGTATCAGTTTTTGACTGTACTTTAAAATCATGGAATAAACGGGAAAACCGTATTATTTTGTATTTCGTAATTATAATAGATCTATTTATATCACGTTTCAGTAAAAATTTCAATATGCATATATTGTGGAAAATATCGCGAATCAAAATGTCTGGTTTTTAGCCATACGACTATGAAAATGACCCACACGCAGAAGCAATATTTGGAAGTCAATGTTAAGCTGCCAAATTGACTAGTTTGGAACTGACACTTTGTCTTTTAACTCAATATATGTTGCTCTGCTGAAATGCAGCTGCCCAAAGCACAATTCATCCATGTTATCTTATGATCAGCTACAATTCCCACTATAGGGCCAAATACTGGAGCTAAGTCCAAAACTGACTCACTTACCCTACTTATTTACTAAAGCATCATGCTCACCTTCAGTGATGCAAATGACCAATGTGAAAAACTTCCATCCTAGGTGGCTGAATTTTCTTTTCTTTTGACATGGGCCCAAGTCAAATTCCTATCGACTTGTGTGATTTCCTTATTGCACCTCTGGGTCTGCCTCTGCTGTGATGTCCTGCCATTCCATTTTTTTTTTAAATACTTCAGTAGACGGCTCTCCTTTGTATAAGCAGATTGTTAGGAATAATTTTGAGGCGCAAAATATAGTGGTCCAATCGAAGAAAAAAAGTATTTAAACAATGGCAAAACATTGCATGATTAATGATTTGACAGTCTGAAAATATCGACAACCATTCAAGGTCACACAGCCGCTCTCGACTTTGTCAACAACATCCAACGGAACAGGTACAGGCTATCCAACTTCCTTCAACGGGTTTGGCCTAATGTAGATACATTGTTTGTAAAGTTTCCTAATTGTCGTTTATGCGTCGGAGAATTCGATTTATTACTTTACGGCTATCAATGGCACAGCAATCGAGTTGATTGATTTCCTTGATTACTCCCGTGGAATCGCTGTTTGGATTTATGTTTATGTAACCACGGTCATTACAAAAAGCTCACAAATCCACCTTTTGCTCATAAAAACAACTCCAGGGGGAATCCAGGTAAATTTAATTACATCACGAGACGCTCTTGAATAGCTTTATTTGTTTGCTGTTCGGTGCCGACCGCTTGCTCAAGAGAGTCCGGAAATGGCAGTGTGAAGTTCTTGTGAGGGGACCGGCACACTTCAGAGCAGCAAATTATCCAATTAAACACTTGGTTCTTCACTCGTGTGGAAGTAGAACGGCAGAAGATGCGACCTGGACGACAACAACCACGTGCTTGATCTTAAGGGTACAACATTTGTACGATTTTATTACCGCGGAGTTGTGTGACCTTAAGCCTTTAAGGTTGATTTTATTAATGGAATGATTTCGCCGGGGATGGTAGATAAATAATCGGTGCATTTCCAATAATAAATTACTCAATTGTCCGTTCGGATGAACTATGATCCTTGAAGTTGCCGCTGTTGAACTGATTCAAGCCTATTTAACAAAACATCAATAATAGGCTATCTAGATCCAGATATCCAGAGAGTTGCAAATCTAAACACCGTAAACCAATTTCATCTCAAAATCACTCAGGTGTTTATCGGTCTATGTTTATGGCCAAACCTCGAAACCGACAATCATCTCCATTTCCAACCCACTAACCGCAAAATGTCAATCAGTCCATTACATTACCGGGCTGAAACTGAAATCGCTCGCCTCGTTCGTTCGTTCGTTCGTTCGTTCATAAGCTGCCGGGAATGGGAAAAGTTTTCCTGCTTTCTGAATGGAGAGAACGCACCCGTAGCCGACTTATTTCGAAAGTGAGGGGATAAATTAGAAAACCGGAAGATCTATACATCTGCGGTTTCCTTGAGCCTATCGACTTTCCTTCCCCGTTGAAAATCGCCAACAACGACGAACTGCCTCTGCTTCTATGCTGCTACCGAGCAGATGATTCCAGATTGGGCTAGAGAGGTGTTTGTGTTCGATAATATAGATCTGACAGAGCAAACAGTTACCCTGAGTTCGGTATGATCATTTCCGTCGGTGTGATTGTGAGTGAGGGAAGAGAATGGATGCTTGCTAGACAAAAGCAATCTGTAACATGATAGCTGATGTTTGATGTGGTGTTTTTTGGAAAACTAAGTAATTAATTTTCATTTAAAAGCAAGTGTGATCCAGTTAGAATCTGGAAGCACAGTTCAATTTATAGCACTTAGTGGTTGGTTCTGGGATGTTTTGAAAGCAATTCGTTTTGAAAGAACTCCTCTTGCAGTACTGAAAATTTCGTCACCATTCGTGCAGCTTTAAAACGTTTGTGCCAGATGGAAGACGAGATAAGAAAATTGATCAAAAATCCAACGTGGTTAGCGCTAAAAATCGCGAAATTGACCAAATCTATGTGCACGAGGAGATGTTCCTGGCAAATTTAACTTCGTTTAGACCGATGAATTTATACGGAAACTGATGGTTTATCGCGTAACATTTGAAAAGGGCTCATCGACTTTTGAAACTTTTCGTGCACACTAATATACGCCCACGCAAACCAACAACACCATCGGATAAGGGAAATGCCCCCTAGAATTGTAGAAAAATATACCAGAGTAGTCTATTTTTCCATACCATCGATATTTTTCTAGATACTCCAGAATAAACTATGCTGCGATTTAAAATTTCAAAATTTATTACCTATTAACCATTACGTGACAGTCCACCGCCACACTAGCCCTACCGGGAATATTCTGGTGCCCCCTGGGAAAGAAGATAATTCTTGACAAGATCCAAAACCCGTCGTGCAACATGTCGAATTTCATGATTTAGAAAACTTGGCCTAAAATAGCCTTATTGTGGGATAAAACAATTGCCAAAAAATACATTATTTTTTTTTAGTAGCTCTATCATAAGTTTTAAGTTAGGTTTCTGAAGCAGAGAAGAAAGTGAAGATTGCATTTTATGATAACGCAACAGGCAGTTGTTTTATCTGTCAGAAGACGGTACTTTAAATATTGAACAAAATGTTGGTTCATATGTCAACAAAGTAAGGGAGGAAGGGGTATATCGATCAAACGGGATTAATTAATTAATTTAGCTTTATTTAGGATCAAACGGGATTTAAGCACCTCTTTGTTCTCCAATTTGGAGAACAACCCTAACATAAAATTACCATGTATCATCGTTATATACTTTACAGCGTGTTCGTAGAATGATTGCAAAATAGAATTCTGTGACTTTTCTCAAATTAAACGTTTGGTTTCCAATAAGTAGGTGCTTAGTACAACATTAATTGAAAATTAGGGGATTCAGCTATTGAATTTCAAAGTCAGAGCAAAAGCTCGCATACAAGTTCTCCACCTGTTTAATGTTTTGATAGTAAGCATCATAGTTAAGGTACACCGGTGCAAGTTGAAACAGTACGTATATCTCTTAGTCGAAGTGAATATTCATTGTAATTATTTTTAAGAGGCATTGTGTACTACCGCAAGCCATGTTTTTTTCTATGAATATTACATATGGACATGAAAAATGTGTGTTTGGTGCAAAAGTCTAACTTTCTAGTTTCTAATAATACTAAAAAATGAACAATATTCTCAGAATAGGATTTCATTGAAACGCGGGCTCGTAATCACACAAGCATTCCTGAGTTATTGCGCTAATTGGGTTCTTTAATTTTTTAAAAAGTGTGTCGATTTTTATACATCATCTGAAAGAACTTCGTTCTTTGAGCACAAAGATTTTTTTTTTTGAAACCGTAGACTTCCATCTCGATTTTTTAATCAAAGTTAAATCAGAATATTAACTCCACTGTTTGACACTAAACTAACAAATTTAGAAAGTCCCACTGAGGGGCGCTAAGATGGTAATATTTGCTAATGTAATCGCACTTATTTAAAATAGATCCAGTGCTCCAATTTTGATCAAATTTTGGATCTCGGTTCCATGTTTACGAATATGCTTTTACCTCAATACCCTTAAAGAACACAATACGCATTTTTAATGCACCACCAACGTAGAGTGCGCCACGCGAGTTCGAGAAGAAACGTCAACCAAACCGTTTGTTTACATCAGAATAAGTATTTTCCCCAACGCAAATAACAGCATTTTTCATTCAAAATCTTGCCAATTTCCATCGGTAATTAACTTATTGTACGATTTTCCACAAATCTGAACTGATTTGCACCTTAACTATTCACACACAAGAAATCCGGAAGATCATAACCACTAAGGGACTTCTCTAATTTTCCATTTTTCTCAACAAAAATATTCCTGAACACCAGCAGGATCTTTTCAAAAACGTTACAGAATTAAATTTTTCAACTGTACATTAAGTTTTGCAGCATCTCAGATGAATCAATTTATCAGGAAAAGTAAAAAAGTGTTCCGCTTCCTATGTCTCAAGGCAAAAATTTATGCTCACAACACTCTTTTTGACGTTCTCCTATTCACCACCAGAGGTTGAATCGATCGTTTAGTTTCTATTAAAAAGGCCTATTGGAAACAGTAGATAGAGCTTCTTTCTCTATGATGCACGGTATATGCATTTGGGTTAACATCCGACGCCCCTCCTTCTTTACATATTATGCACAAAAAATACTTTCTAAGCCCCGCCCCTGACAGGATTTCCCACCGTTTTTTATAAATAGGGCGGGGCAGAAAGTATCTTTTGTGCGGAATATGTAAAAAGGATGGACTTCGCAAGTTTACCTAATTGCATATGTAGAGGTACCAGGTATATTTTACAGTCAGTGATTTACCACCACCCACAGAATAACATCAAAATATTACGAGCGATTTTTTTTCTCAAATTCGAAGCTATCTGGGCAGTAGTTGGGTAAAACATTAACGGAATTAAACCTTTTTTTTAACTACATTGTAGTTTGCTTAACAATTGTTTCCCGGTGATCGTTAAAGTCCATGTTTTTTTTCAGGTTGATGTTACAGGAGAGGAGGGGGGGGGGGAGGGGTTTGGTTTGCATGAATAACTTTTCCGCGTTTCGTATTAGGGGCTGTTCATTAACTACGTAGACATTTTTTTGGGATTCTTGATCCCTCACTCCCCCCCCCCTCGTAGTTAATGAACAGCCCCTTAGTTGAACGGGACTCAAGTCACCTTTAACCACTGACTTGCTCCTGCTTACTGCAGGACCAAGCACCACGCCATCCGAAGCGGTAATGAGCAGAAGCGCGACAGCAGTGCTGTTTTATATCTTTTCAGAACGATATGCAACCAAGTGGTACTCGATTATGATGACTGTGTTTGGGAAAAACGCTTATTTCATGAAAACAGTGATCAAATTATCATTTGTACATTTTTCAAAAAATTTATTACAGAAAAATTGGAAAATAATTATTTCAGCAGGTTCGTAATGTAATATCCTATCGATTGGCGTATTTGGATTTTAATTTCATCTATAAATGGCAAAGTTACAAGCGTTCAAAACCTAACACTACTTCATCACACATATTTTTTGATTTGCACCCCAGTCGACAAAGACGTAGTTCTACGTCAAAAGAAGAACAAAATATAAAATGAACAAAACAAAACCAATAACAAAACATAGGTCCACTGTAGGAGGTCCTTGGGGACCCCGTCCAGTGGGAGGATGTCCGGACGGCCGAAAGAATCGATGGTGCTAAATCCTGCGGTATAGCTTCGCCGCCTTCAAAAAGCGCAGTACAGCTGCTTGAGTTGTGTCCCGTGTCCCGTACGCTGGCAGGCAGACCGTGGAGACAACGAAGGTGCTCGAATTGTGGACATACGCATAACACGTGCTCCACCGTCGAAGGAATATGGCAGAATTCACAGGTCTTCCTGAAGGGTCCTCCGCTGAAATCTTGTGAGATTAGGGAGTGTCCTGTCCGGAGTCACTTTCCGATGTCAACTTTAATTTTTCTAATAAACGGAAGTCTGGCACTGGACCATTCCGTTGCGCACGCTGTCCGCACTGTGCAAGTGATCCATCTCTTCACGTCCTGCAACGGTACCTTGTGCGAGTACCTAGAACCCGATGGGCCTGACCCGGCTAGGTTGTCCGCCTCGATGTTCCCTGGGATCCCGCAGTGTCAAGATGCCCTGGATCCAGGGGTGAACCGGGACCTCCGACGAAAGGGCCTGAATAACACTGTGGGAGTTCGACTGGATCAGGATTGGGCGATCCGCAGGAACCGTGACGGCATGAAGAATAGCCGCTGCTTCTGCCGAGAACACCGAACATTGCTTTAGCAGACTTCTACTCGTTGGGGAAATGTAACCAGCGATTCCCATTCCGACTCCAGCTCTAGATCTTGACCCGTCCGTGTAACGATGCATGTAGTTTGGGTACACTCCGGTCAGCTCTGCTACCGATCTCCTAAGGGCTACGGAATTGTCCCCGGCTCTGAACTTCTCCTTTATCCGGCTGTCGATGTTTGGTGCGGGAGATTGCCAACTCTTATCTCCGTACCAGTGAATCTTGGCCACTGGGGGGAGTTCTGCGTTGGCGATTGTACGGAGAACTCTGTCCCCCTCGCTGAGGAGGCAGATTCTGTCGTTTCCGGCGGTATTTGCTGAAAATGCAGCGGCTTTGTTGGCAATGGCTGCGTAGATGCGGTACCGGAAAGGGAGAGTGCTGGCTTCGACACAGCTGGCATCGGCTGGCGTCGAGGGTAGGAGACCGGAGATGATGCACGTGTAGCTTTTGTACACCGGAGCTAGTATTTGTATTGCCTTTTCGGTAGCGATGCAGGTCAGCTCCAGTCCATACATCAGCCGGCTGTCTACGATGGCCCGGGCAACACGGAAACGTACTTCTCTGTTGTTGGATCGGTGGGGACGGGAGATTGTGCGGATGAGGTTGATCCTGCTTCGACAGCTGGCCTTGACCCCTTGAAGGTGCTGGTCAAAACTCAGCGACCGGTCAATGACAACCCCCAGCAGTTTCACTGTTTTCTTCAATGGAATAGCTTGATTACCGATCTTCATGCAGTTAGATATGTCGCACGATGAGTTTTGGTTCTTGTCGAGATTTTACCTCTTCTCCCCCCCGGAGAACATTTTCGGGAGGGCTAGTGTGACCGCGGACTGTCAATAAGGCCATTATCGGCCAAGTTTTGTAAAATCATGAAGTTTGATATGTTACATTGGTTATGGTTCTTGTTGAGAATTGGGCACTTCCACGGGGGCACCGAAACTTTTCCGGGATGTCCAATGTGATAATGGATGGTCCAACCGCATAATTTGAGTGAGAAAATCTTATGTTCACCGTGTGTATACATAGTTCAGAACAGTTAAGCCGAATGGCGACCCAGCGTGACTCCAACGGAAACCAGGATAACTCCGGAACCATGAATTAATCAAATTTGTTCCTGACGGATTCAAAAATTTAAAAGGGTTCTCTGTGCAGAAAAAGATGCAGAAATCATCTTTTCAGAGCTAATTGAATTTTGAAATCTATGCAAATTTAGGCATTAGGGACGTAAAGGTTAACGGCTTATAATTGGCCTTCATCCTTTTTTTTTGCAGCACGTAAACGTCTCATAATAGGGTTGATTCTCTTCAGCAGGGACGCCAAATTTGAAGACATGTCTTCATTTTAAAGACATTTGAAATTATTTTTCTTTCGCAGACATTTCGACAATAATTCATGTTTTATGAAAATGTTTGAAGACATGGTGAAACTGAAGTAGACATCCGAAGGTTTTTTAAATGTTATGCAGACATGTGATAATTTTTAAGCTCTTTCTTGAACATGTTAATTATCAATAATGCTACCGATATCAGTTTTTTTTAAAGGATAATACTTAATAATTAGTTGGAGATCATATAAATACTTCATGATCAAAGTGCCATTCTGGGAGAATATCTGAGGAACGCCATTTGGATCTTTGAACATTTGACATTTTTTAATATAAAACCGTGGGGAAAACCGAAATAGGAGAAATAGCTCTAATGTTGGCATATGGATCTAAGATTGGGCCCATCGCTAAAAATCTGCTATTTATAAATTTTACCTAGATAAACACGTCATTGGAATGGTAATAATGGAAATTTTTGGTCGATACTGAAAATCTAATCGATTGCTGAATTTATGTATGGGCCCAAATAAGGGTCATTTAGACCGGCATTACATCCATTTCCACTACTCGATATTTTCTATAACTCGATGAATTCTGCGGTCCCTTCATTTTCCCATGTATCGTACTCTCCATATGTCGATATTTCTACAAGACGATGCCTCCTTGGTCGAAGATCTATGTGGAGTTATTTAGATTCTATAACTCGATATGAAAAAGGTAGAGCTTCTGAAATCCTTAATAATGTTGTTAAAATCAAAGGAACTTTAAAGCCATGATAACTGATGATCCACACAATATTGAGTAACCAGGAGCCATCGACCACATCAGAACATGTTCCTGGTGTTTTGGGGAAATGGACCGTAGTTTTAATTTATGCCAGAACCTATCATGAGATCTATCAAACAGGTTATACTGGATGCTTAGGGCAGATGCTGGGTTATTAGGCCGAAAGTCAGTAGGCCGAAAGTCAGTAGACCGAAAGTCAGTAGGCCAAAAGTTTGTAAGCCGTATGGCCATTAGGCTGAACGGTAGTTTGGCCGAACTACTATAGAAATTCAGGGTGTCTACTACCTGCAAAAATCTTGAATACCGGGAACCTTCTGGGAATTTCATTTATCTACAAAAGATCTGGACTTCTCAGGAAATTTCATCATTAATCAGAGATTTTTCAAATTACCTTACAAAGGATTTTTTTAGGATTATAATACATTTTGTAATGCAAATATATAATTTTCCTCTTTATTTTCGTTCTCTCATTGAACTTAATAGATCCTGAGCGGAGTTATCTTCAGCAACAGAGATTTTCATTGCTTTTTCTCTGGTGGATATTTTTCACAAATATTACATTTCAATATATTTTTTTTTTTTTGAAACTCCGGACTTAAAACTAATTAAACTAGGAGAAATTTTCAGCTTTCCTTGACAGTTCTGCTGAAGAAACTGCTGAGGAACTCCAGATACTATGTGAAACCTGAATACCAAAGTAGTTCTGATTAGAATTCCATGTAAACTCTGAATAAGATTAGAAAGAAATTCTAATAAAAATTAAAGCGAATCTCTGAAGTTAATTCCAAAGGTATTCTGAATAGAACTCCAAAGAAATTTGAAGAAGAATTCCAACAGAATTCTGAGGATAATTTCAAAACGTTTCAGGGAGAAAAATAATCCGGAGCGTATTTCCATGGAAGTGTTAGGAGAATACTTCGGGAGTATGCTAAACGGAGAATTTAAATTAAATCTGAAAATAGTTCCAGAAAAATTTCAAAGGATTTTGAAAAAAAAATCCAGTAGGCTTTTGACTTAAATTTCAAATAACTTTTAATAAGGAATCTATAGAATTTGTTAATTGGTAAAATTCCAAGGGAAGGAGTGAACGTGGGCCTTCTTTAATTAATTCATTGATAATTCTACGAATTTTCTTCCAAAAGGTTTCTTTCTGAGGGGCATTTCAAGGTGATTCCAAAGAAAATTCCGTAGAAATTGAGCTCTGCGTATGATTCCAAAATTTCAAGAAAATTGCAATCATGTTCTGGGGATAATATTTAGAGAATTCAAAAGACAGTTCCAAGGAAATTGTGAGGAGCATTTCAAAGAATTTATGCGAGTCCTGAGAGAAACTAAAAATGAATTCCTAGACAAATACCATAGGAATTTCTGGAGAATACAAAGTGAATGCTGAGGATACCCAAAGGGAATTTTCTGGAGAAACTCCAGGTAATACTGCATACATAATTAATAATTTGAAGAGCAATTCAGATTGAATTCAAAGTGTTTTCTGCACATGATTTTCATGAGTATTATGATCCAAATTATAATAAAATTCCAGAATTAGGTCTAATATGAATTCTGAGGGTGTTCTGGGATGATTCAAGAAATCCTGTAAAGATAAGGGTATTAGGATAGCGGCACTGGTGGTCTAGTGGTAAGCGTACCTGCCTCTCAAACCAAAGGGCCTGGATTTTCTTAGAATGAGCATGAGCATGATTGATCGCCCGTGGATGCAACTCAGCTTTAATGACACAGAGAACCTCTAGACGTTGCTTGGGACTAGCAATCATCCTCAATGTATAAATACTGGTGATCTAAAATCAGGCAATACCAAAGCCAGCCACGTCCAAATGTTGATCAAGAAAGGAATGGTTAGGAATATGTTGATGTAATACTCGCTTTAATGAAAGCCGAAAACACCTCTGCACTTCCACAAAAAATCACTGGGATGTTGGATAGAAGCGAAGACAATAAATCAAGAAGACTGGCTACTCTGCTTTTTTCTCATATGAACGGTATGAGAGAGGTACAATCACGTCATCTGCCGCTCAAAGTTAAATGCTTCGAACGCATTTCATAGCAAAGATTACATCCTCAGAGAAAAGGTTTGTGTATTTGCTCATTTTTCTATGCGTTGCTTCCACCTTCACTAAAGCGCAGTGCTATTGTATCTGTCATTTAGATTCTGGCAAATTGGCCAGTCTTCTTGATATGATGTCTTCGATAAAAGGGATGGGATTGCAGCAGGATTATTTTTTTTTTTTTTTTTCTTTTCCTTTGGTTTGTTTTTTCCGTCGATCTTGTTCTCCGTGCTGAGCACCAATGCTACCGACGCCAGGGAGGCAGCTCCTACACCTGGACCCTACCTATCGACCCATCAACTCATGAACCCGGGACCAACGGCTTTACTTCCCTTCCGAAGGAAGGCGTGATCAGAGATGGTATGCCTCAGAACATCCCGGTGGCGCCGACTGGGATTGAACCCAGGCCTGCTGGGATGAGAGGTAATCACGCTTACCAACACCACCGGCGCCGCTTTGCAGCAGGATTAGTTTTGGTAAACTATATGCTGAATTGATGTCCTTACGATTCAATATCGCAAAGTAGCTTGGGTTTGAACCCACGGTCTTCTGCTCAACAAGCATAATCGGTCACCACTAGGCCACCGAGTTCCTTATATCACAAAACAATTACGATCAAGTTTCCCTTCAACTTGCTGTTACTATGTTTTGATCCCGGTGGCGGAGACAACAACTTCTCTTGAGAAGGATTCGATATGAATTTCCGATCAACACATCTTTCCTAAAACTCAAATATTACTTCTCTTACGTACCCGCCCCTCCAACCGAACTTCGTTACGCTTTACATCATGTTATGAAAGAAAGTCGATTTAAAGTATAACTCTATATGTGAAGGAGCTTAGATTGAACCCACGATTTTCTGCTCAGTAAGCAAACTCGGTCTCTACAAGGCCACCGAGCTCCTTATATCACAATCAATTACGATCAAGTTCCCATTCAACTTGCTGTTACTACATTTCGGTCCTGGTGGCAACCTCACAAACGGCGACAAAAACTGCTCTTGAGAAGGATTTGATATGGATTTCCGATAAACTGTTGGAGGGAGACACATCATTTATCTAAGAGGTATTAATTAATCACAAATGACTATCTAACAGCAACGGATGAAGGTGGGTCTCCTCCTTAACAACAGTTTAGAGCTCGTACCACCTACGAAATTGTGCAACCTGGTTTATGCTATGCTATGCTATGCTATGCTAGAAGTGACATAAGAGTTTATTGGCTGTTGTTATTCAGTGCAACTGTCAAATTGAATAATGGTTGTGAAAAAGCTGAGTAAACGCTCTCCAAAACTATTTTGCTAGCTTCTGCTTAAAGCTGTATCTGCAGCTTTTTTCAGCTACTTTACAGCACACAGCTAGCTTATAAAGCTTAAAATGTTAGTTGGGTTGCTAAGCGTTTAAAAAGCTTTCTAAATACAACAACAAACAATTGGCTAAACACTATTATTATAAAAAAATCATTTGAGGCCAGTTTCACAATGTTCTTCATTTTTTTGAGTTATTATTGTTTTAGCCCATTTATTATAAACATATTTTTTGGACGAGATTGTTCTGGAACATTTCAATACTAGCCTGATACACGGGGCCTCCCTTAGCTCAGTCGGTAACGGCGTAGCTACAAAGAAAGACCATGCTGGAGGTGGCCGGGTTCGAAAAATTGGGTTGGAAAATTTGTCGACTTCCCTGGGCATAGAATTATGATTGAACATACCACACAATTAAACTGCTGCAAAAATGGTGCAGGCATCGAATGCTCTCAATTGAGAACTGTGGAAGTGCATCTGGAACGCTACACGGAACCGAAACTTTACCCAAAATTAAGTTCTTTTCACTCATCTCCCATGTTCCGTTCAATAAGCTAATTTTCAGTAAACCGCTTATAGTAGTTTACATTTGACTACGACAAAAATACTTACTTACTCGTGAGTATTTTCTACTCAAAATTAAGTTCAATTGACTCAAATTTGAGAATAACTCATATTCTCACTAGTAGCTTATTGAACGATAGTCATGAGCAAATCGAATCTCTCGTTCCGTTTTTGACAACAACAAAAAGTGAGAGTGGTATGCAAATCTCAAAATTACCCAAAATTAATTAAAAAAAAAAAACTTAATTTTTTTTTCTGTGTAAGTTGAGAGCACGCTGCGATAAGCAACTATCGTGAAATACGAGAAAGAAGAAGCGATATGAAAGGGGTGAGCCTAAGCTTTCGTTTGATAGGTGGATCAACGGTACTGATTTTCTAAGTATGTTTTGTAAATTGAAAGTTTTGGTTAGATTTTGCGAGACTTGTGCTATCAACCACCAGCCTTAACTACATATCACATTTGCTGGATCTAATCAAAAACGAACTAGTTGAGTTTGAATCTTTGAAAATGAGCGTTGATATGGTTGATGGATCATTAGAGATCGATTGACATTTAGCAGAATGCCACGCAAAATTTCTCGGAAATTGTGTTCTAAAAATAATATCACACCGGTGCTGTGCTACCAAGAAATCTAAACTCGTCTGAACTTGAATCCAACTGTCACCTCTTTGCTCATCGAACTCTGCTTAAAGCGACAGCTTTGTCACAACAATTACACGGAACTGGATTTACCGCTAAACACGTCACCATCTCTCTGTTCTACTGTAACCCAGTCAAGGTCACTCCAGTTGAGTTCCTAGCGTTAAACGATTCCTCCGCCTCCACCACCGGTAGACTGTAACCACTTCGAGCTGTGAGTCCCATGTTGCGCGAAAAACGGCGCCGGTGGTGTAGTGGTAAGCGTGATTACCTCTCACCCCAGCAGGCCTGGGTTCAATACCAGTCGGCGCCGCCGGGATGTTCTGAGGCATAACATCTCTGATCACGCCTTCCTTCGGATGGGAAGTAAAGCCGTTGGTCCCCGGTTCATGAGTTGATGGGTCGATAGGTAGGGTCCAGGTGTGGGAGCTGCCTTTATGGCACGTCGGTAGCATTGGTGCTCAGCACGGAAAACAAGATCGACGGAAAAAACAAACCAAAGGAAAAGAAAAAAAAAAAAAAATGTTGCGCGAGAGAATTGCACTTCATTCGTTGGCAAATTAACCTTGAAATTCTCGTTACACATTTATATAACTCCCTATCGACTTATGTGCACGGAACATACGTGATGGTATTACGTTTCCTATCTAACGATCGAAGAATTTCAGTTCTCTCCATCTAATGGCGGACAGGTGTGAAACCTTTATCGTCCATCTCGGGTTGCTCATCAAACATAGATATAAATCTGTCTCGAAAAAACCCACATCTCACGATACCTGTGCCGCAACACGTTCACGTTTCCTAATTGAATTAACCCCCACTGCGCTCGTGCATACCATTTGTAGGCTATTCATTTTGGAATTTACTCCAAACTAATCGCCCCGAGGGACATTTAGGCTTGATTTGCACGCAGAGAGGTCTTGCTGCCGCCGCCGTACGGTGCAAATGTGTCAGCATATGAAGCAGCAACAGTAGCCGGTAGGATATTCGAAACAAATTGCTTCGATCACGAGACGCCACACCGCCACCGTGTCGTAAGATTTGTATCGTCCAGCATCGTGACCGCACACGATTCCAGCGCAAATCGAAGTACGAGTTCATTGGCGACCTGGCGAATACTCACGCAAGCTGCGGCTTGTGGATCTCTTTGCGAAGATACGATCCAACAACACACTGCTGACCGGAGTGATTTAAGGAGGTCTTTTCGGCTTCGGCACATGCGATAGGATCTTTCGGTGCCACACGCTTCGGCTAGGGGTCATATATTACGGGAGGGTTTTTTGATTGCTTTTGCTTCTACAACATGCGAGATAATGCTTGTTTCGAGCTCGAACAGTCGCAGCAATAAACACTGAGCACTTGTTTGCACCTTATTAGGATCTGTCGGTTGCAGATCGTGTCAAATTTGATATAATTATCTACGCTGCTACCTGCCCCTGGCCCGCTCACGCTCGCCATCAGTTACTGATGGCGACGATGACCGGAAGCATAAATCAAGTCCGGAAATTTCTCCTTGATCGCAGTTTGGTGGTGATGCTGGAACCAATGCACTGTGATATTCGTTCATTTGAAAGCATTTAGCTGAGACTTGCGAGAGACACCTGTACCGCTAACCGTTACACACGTTGAGCGACGCAAGGAATTCAAGAGGTTAACCTCAAGTCGCGCTCGATTTCATGCAGTGAATTCCTTTGTGCAGTCAATTGAAACCCAACACTGAATCGTGCTATATCGGTAGGTAGCTATGTCTATTACAGCAATCAATGGATGCAACCGATTAGTTCACATTTGTGATGTGAAATATGTATGTGGCACGATTCTCTGCCTCACTGATCGGTGGAGGCACGAATGTGTTTCGCTTTCCTACGTGTGGGCGGCACACTGTAGAAGGTTATTCACACCGTGCCAGCCACAGCAGGCAGCAGCTAAGCAACATCAATGAATGAGTTGTAAGGCATGAAACAATCTGAGTGACGGGTAGATAAGGAATGCAAATATTTAATCACAGATAATCTTGCCATTAACAGAACAGGTAGGCTTCCAAGTGTCGATCTCAATTATGTTGCAGTCACTTGGTTGTCGCATTCATTTTTAACATGTTTATATTTAATAAATAGACATAACCCAGGCTTATTACGCTCCTATCAGAACCTATGTCTGCACATCATTTGGTGCTCATTGCGGCTCTCCTACAGGTATCTATTGAGAGGTATTGACGAGCCTGACATAAGAGGTACAATTCCAATAATAATACCTCAAAAATAATTTAGCTATTACAATAACTGACGGATAGCAAACGCATTTTATGATGTCAGAATACCATAATTTGTGACTGTAACATAGAAACACTTCCCGAGCAGCAGAAAATAACAAATGAATAATTAATTCTGAACTAATACCAAAACATTACATGCAAAATACCTTGTAAAATTGAACAGCAATTGCTAGTTTGAATTGGAGTCCAAATCATAATTCAATAATCAATTGATTTATGTCTTCAGGTTAATTTCCTAACATGACAATAATATTAAGATATAATTTTGGCTTATCTTTGTGGAGCAAATATGAGTTTAACGTAGTTCGAAGTATATATAAATCACTTTTTTTTTCTTCTCTTCCTTACAACTTGAGCTTTATGACTTTATACATAATCTGCTTTATTGCGCTCTTCATACTTTAAGCACAATCTTGTTATATACAATCTTATTATATTGCAATAAAATTTGACGAACCAATAAAGTTAAATAATCAATCAACCCGATTCTCTTCATCGATTTTCCCTTTCGCGAATAACCCGACTGCAATTGAATTTCCCATTCAGTGTGTTGATTCAGGCGCAAGCTTACTAGAGCCGCTATATTTATAGTTTGCGGATAGAATTGCGGTTGATCAAAAAGTGGAACCAATTAAATATATTGTAGACCAACAATTGAAATGGTACTATCAAGTTTTATAAACAAAACGTTGATTATTTTTTCCTCGCCAATCGAATGCAAATTACCGACATCATCGGAAAGGGGAAATTTTCTCCAAAGATGGTATTAGTTTGCGCAGGCGTGCCTTAAGTCACGAGAAAACGGGTTCCGAAAGTTTTGTTCGCAATAGCTGATGAGCTCTTTTCTGTTGTGATTTGACAGCTCAATTGGTCAAACAGCTATTTGACAGCTCTAGCTAACTAACTAACGTCATCTTCTGTCGAACTGTCTTGTGAGCTTAGGAAGAAATTCGTTTATGTAGCCGTGTTTAATCAAAGAGAAAGTCGATGAAAAGAATCGATCAACGAGGACAGGCCCTTTTCAAATGTTACGCGAGAATACAGAATTTAATTCGAAAAAAAATGTGGCATCACTGCCTAAGGCACCGCCAATAGACGAGTGCACGGATGGATTTGAGTTCACTCACTCGACAAAAAGTGACACAACAGCGGAGCCCTGTTTTCTTAAAATGAACACATTAATAATACTCGCGTAATATTTGAGACTGGTCTATCAACTTTTGTACACAAAACCGAACCGAATACGTCTACGCAAACTAACAACACCATCGGGTAGGGTAAATGCTTCCCTTCCCGATAATGCTCTTGGTTTGCGTGGGCGTACTTTGGTTCTCGTGAAAAGGGCATACACTAATAAAAATTCAATGCTAATTTTTATGTGTCCCATACATGAATTTGTGCAATGATAGATCTGTGTCGGACACATAGTTCTTATGTGTACATATGAAATTCATGTGTAACCACACATACTATTCATTTGACTCATAAATTGCATGTGCACTTCTGGGTGGATTCTGTTTATGTGTAGACACATGAAAATCATGTGATATTTTACATGGAAAATTGCCAATAAAAATGTGTCAAATTCTATCAGTTTAGCAAATTGTTTGCAAAAGTTGATAGGCTCTTTTCAAATGTGACACGAGCATTATTCAGGTATTCATTTTCAATAAACAGGGCCCCGCTGTTATTTCAATTTTTTTCAGAGCACTATCGGGGCTGATCGGTCAGAGTTTCCAGATTTGTTTCATAATGTACCAGTTCTAATAGCGATTTTTAAAAATGAGGGTGATAGGGTAGCGAACTATTTCGGCCTAATCGCCCATTTTGGGCCTATCAAGCAAAAAACTTCAAATAAATCCATGATTTCAGAGTTTTCAAGTCAATTATGCGTTTGGTACGATACTTTAGTAAATGAGCTACTGAACGAAGTCAATGAGAATGCGTGATATGAAGGCTTGCAACAATTATTCCCAAAAACAAAAGAAGCGCTCCGACCGAATCAATTTTTATCTTCATCCGATAGGCCGAAGTGAATTCATTGGCGTTTCAATTGCGTTTCAATGCATTAGGACGAGTTTAAAATCCGTAGGCCGAGTTTGGCGTCAAGAAGCAGTGTTGGTCTTTTGACAATATCTCAATGATTGGTTTCTCGTTTTCAAATCTTACGGTCAAGGTTGCAAAGACTCATTTCAGCTAAAATAATATTTTTCGGAATAATAAACCCAAAAGATGGTATGACGGCATGTTTTACTTGTAACTTACAAGAAGAGGTTACAAAGTATGTGTTGAAAACATAAAACCTGTAAATTTTGCTTTCTATGAGTCACAATCAGCGATTTGCTGATCGCTGAGTGAGTGAGTGAGTGAGTGAGTGAGTTTGTGAAAAATCGCTGATTGTGACTCTCATGAAGTGAAATAAACAGATTTAATATGTCAAACACATTCTTTGCAACCTCTTCTTGTATCCTACCAATTCAAAATTTGATCATGGCATCTAATTATTTCATAATTTAGAAAAACATTGTTTTAGCTGAAATGAGTCTTTGCAACCTTGCTTACGGTACCTTCGGAAAGGTAAATAAATTTGGAAGCCATCAGTAATAATAACATTCGGTTTGGTGCTAAACTGCGCTAGATTAAGAAAGATTAAGTGCGGGTTGTGCTTAATAAGCCGGAAATGGGCTATTTAACCCTATATAGACCAAGGTTTAAAGCGTCAGTTACACTATCCTCCTTGTGAATGTATTGACATGTGTAACGTCCGCTTTAGATGTATGGATGTTTAGATGCATAGAGCTTTTTGATGTTTATTCGGCGCACACTATTGTACCATTTAAATCGAATGAGCGCGAGTAAGAGGGAAACAAATTAGTGGGAAAACGAACCGTCCGTTCTCCATGTGTGCTGGATAGAGAAAGACAATTAAACGTCCAAGAGGTCTATGCGCACAACAGCGCAGGATGCACGCTATTTCTTAACAACCTTAATTTGAGTAGGATCTACTCATATCCACCAAAATTGAGTAAACAAAGTTGGGACTGACAAGATGACGAATGAACACCTGTATACGAATTTTAATTTGTTATCTAGTCAGTTCCGATGGGCCATGGTTCCGTGCTCCACACTTTCTCTACCGGTCGGAGGAGCAATGGCCGGAGCAACATAGCGTCACGCCAAACGTTTCCGAGGAGATTCGAGCATGCCTTCTATTCCACGAAGTTACGGTGACAGAGCCAATGCATGGTAGACCCACAGCGGTTTTCAAGATGGAAGGTACTAGTTCGGACAGTAGCATGCGCTTACAGATTCGTATCGAATTGCAGAAGGAAGCGAGATGGTTTAAGGATCGAGGCAGTATCGACAACCGAGAATGCGAAGAAGGTAATTAAGAGAAGTTTGCCAGCAACGAAAGTACCGTTGCAACGAGAAGAGTATCGGAAGGCGGAAGTGTACCTTTGGAGATCGGCACAAGCGGACTGTTTTATGGACGAAGTCAAGGTGCTAATGAAGAACCGGGAACTTTCATACGAGGAGTGGCATCAATTGGAGAAGAGTAGCTATCTCCACAAACTGAGTCCGTCCTTGGACAAGCAAGACGTGCTGCGAATGGAAGGAAGAGTGGCAAGAGGTTCGTCTCTGCCATTCGAGCTCAGGTTTCCGATCATTCTTCCGAAGAAACATCCGGTGACCAACAAGCTGCTCGAGTACTATCATCAACAGGTTGGTCACGGCAACATGGAAACCGCCGTTAACGAAATCCGGCAACGCTTTCACATCCAGAACCTGCGAGCGGAGATGAAGCGGATCGTGAGGACCTGCGTGTGGTGTAAGGTGAGGAAGTGCCAACCGAAGAACCCCAGAATGGCTCCATTGCCGAAGTCGCGTGTTACGCCGAACTTGCCGCCGTTCAGCCACACATGTAGACTACTGTGGACCATTTATAGTTACCGTCGGTCGCAGGTCCGAGAAAAGGTATGTCTGCTTGTTCACCTGTAGGTTGCTCACAGCCTGACAACTCAAGCGTGTCTGATGGCCATACGGCACTTCGTATGCCGTAAAGGAAAACCGCTGGAATTCTACTCTGACAATGGGACGAACTTCCAAGCAGCCAGCAAGGAGATCATGAAAAGGATCGAATCCGAATGCGAAGACGCGTTCACCGATTCCAGAACCCGCTGGAACTTCAACCCACCCAGCGCACTTCACATGGGTGGGGTTTGGGAGAGGCTAGTACGCTCTCTCAAGGCAGCGTTGAACGTGCTCAACGATGGACGAACGTTGACCGACGAAGTGCTGCTGACCATCTTGCGGAGGCCGAAGATCTGATCAATTCGCGCCCTCTGACGTACGTGTCCCTGGAGCCGGGAGTGGATGAAGCTTTGACGCCAAACCATTTTGTCCGAGGCGTTGGAGCAATACGAACGGAACATTCCGTTCAACCAACGAACGAGGCTGACGCTCTCCGAGACCGTTACAAGCGGTCACAATTGCTGGTAGATAAATTGTGGACTCGGTGGATTTCCGAGTATTTGCCGTCGATCAACCAGCGTACGAAGTGGCACTCAGAGTCGTTGCCATTAGAACGTGGTGACCTAGTGTATATCGCGGACGACACAACACGGAAGAACTGGATTCGTGGCATCGTAGTCGAAACCTACCAAGGAGCGGATGGTAGAATCAGGCAGGCTGTAGTAAAGACCGCTAAAGGTGAGTTCAGGCGCCCAGTGGCGAAGCTGGCGGTGCTTGAGGTTCAGGACCGTAAATCTGGAGTGGAAGGAACCCCGCCAGAATTACGGGGAGGGGGTATGTGCGCACCTCCGAGCACTATGGACACATCTTGCGACGTACTCTACGATACGAAACGTCAGTGAAGGATCGAGCTGAAACTAACCAACTGTGCGGGTGTGTGAGAATGGTCAGAATACGTATGAAAAAGATAAATAAACGGAGAAGAACGATAATTAATTGAATGTAAACAAATGCATTGGAGCAAAAGTGTAGTTGCATCGTTGCATTAAAGTTAAATATAGTGAATATTAGCATATTATTAGTTTAAATACTTATTCCAAAGCGGAACTTAGTGGGAATTTTTATAAAGTACATTCGGATTCAATCGTAAGTGAAATTTAGTAAATTTATCATGAATTATATTGTAATTTTTGACGTCTAATCGACGCACACTACTGTTCCATTTAAATCCAACGAGTGCGAGTAAGAGGGAAACAGATTAGTGGGAAAATACACCGTCGATTCATACATGTGTGATAGATAGAGATAGACGATTAAGCATCGAAAAGATCTATTGAAATACGTAGGGTAGGATGGTTCAAAACGCCCTGCGCTGTTTTTTATGGCTTTCAGATTGTCAATTCGTGAATTTAACATGATATTTCCAGAATTAGTGATGGAAAAGCAACGAAAAACTGCACGGGGCCATTTTACCCCAGGGGTTCATTATGGTTCCATAATTTTGCGTACGATTTCTTCTTCTGATGCTAACGCCCTAACTAAACATAAAGCCTTCCAGGGGTTAACCGACATGCACGTATCAACCATATTGATCGAATAAGCCATCTCGAAAAAATATTGCCTAGATGAAATTGGGAATCGATTGGGTTCTATAGATAGGGAATGTTTTATACAGGTGAGATAGCTTGTGTGAATGGTTATCGGCTCCAGACACCAAACGTCAAATCGGTATGAATTTTTTCTACAGTTAGATATAGATAAGGTCTTTCCACTGCTGCAAACTTTACGTTGCCGTTGATTTAAAAAAAAATCGTTAACTAAAATCATTATATCCTGTAAATCTCCGGAACCGGAAATCAGATTGGTATTACATTTTTTCACAAGTAGATATGGATGAGGTTTTTCTACTGTTAAAAAATCATGTTGATGAAGTGTACCGTTGATTTTTAAAAAATAGTTGACTAAAATCATTCTGCCCTATATATCTCGGAAACCGGAAGTCAGATCGAGAAAAAAATCAATAGCGATCAATGGTGCAATGGAGCCTTTCAAACGAGATATCAACCATATTGATCGGATGAGCCATCTCGAAAAAAGCTTGCCCAGACGGAACGCGTCCACAGACGCACATACAGACATCAGCAAATTTCATCTGGCCGGGTCGATTTTTGATGTTCAATTTGATTCTACGATGTCGTAATTAAACTGTCGAGCTAGATCGAGCCTAGTTCTATCGAAAGGGAATGTTTTATACAGGTGCGATAGCTTGTGTGGATGGCTATCGGTCGCAGACGGCAAGACGTGTGAAAATCGATTCTAATACCTATGTTACACTAGTAACAAAGGTAATAACAACGAATTATGCTTGGATACCAAAAGAATACCTGTGTGGTATTGTTTTGGTATTGCATTATCATCATTTGAAATTAGAATGGTATTGAGAGAACAATTTTTTAGTATTATTATTTTGTATTTTTCTGCTTATGACAGGCTCATCCTTACCAATTTAAGGATTCGAGATATTCGTTCCTGCTTGGTTTTGAATGAAAGATCCCGGTTTGTTATTTCGGTATTTATTTGATATTTTTCAAAATTACGATATCTGAATAACATCATGCAAGGTTTCATACCACATGCATACCAAAATAAGGTATCATAACAAATTCAGATATTGATATGTTATCGGTTAGTTATCGGTTCCTGCTCGAATTTATATATAGTATTGTGTTGCAAAGTTGAGCGGAGTAGGTGAAGCTAAATACCCTGCTCCATCGTCCCTCCAAAAGGACTTAAGAGTAACGCACAAGGGGTCTACGGTGGTCTCCCTTAGCTCATTCGGGGTTCGATTCCCGGTCATGTATAGGAATGTTTCGGGTTAGAAAATTTTCCGACGTCCCTGGGCATGATTCTACTTGCCACATAATATTTATTAGTGCAAAAATATTGTAGGCTTACAAAGCTCTTAATTAACAATTAAGCAGACCAAATAGAAAAACAAAACTAGAAGTTCAGACTCGATCTTCCCAAAGAAACTCAAAATAACGTATTCGAAATTTTTGAACAAATCATAACTCGAAAACGTCACTCTCAATCAAAGCGACGTCTGAGACAAAGTTGTAGCGAAAAATAATTCCTTTTCTGGAATAATATACACGATAAAACATTCAAGCAATGTTGCGCATAAACATGAGCATGAATGACCACCCACGGTTCCTACTCTGTTATTGCCAGATCAGCTGTAATTACACAGAGAACCACTAGACGATGCTTGGGACTAGCAATCATCTTCAATGTGTAAAAGCTGGTGATCTAAAACTGGGTAATACCAGTGCCGGTCGCGCCCGAACGCAGGTCAAGAAAGGAATGGGTAGGAATGGGTTGGAATGGGTAGGAATGAGTAGGAATGTGTTGACGTGACACTCACTTTGATGGAAGCTGAGAAATCCTCTGCACTTCCACGAGAAATCATTGGGGCGTTGGGTAAGAGGGTTGGGTTTGCAGCAGGGTTCGTTTTGGTAAACGATAAGCTGAATTAATGTCCTTACGATAGGGAGCGGTATTAATAAATAAAAAGGAATGATCTCACCTAAATAATCAAGTGGAGCTGCAGCAACAGCAACAGGTCACCTCGTACACTTTATTCGACCCATCGCAGGTATCTCTTTCCTCCTTACGTGATAATTATAATTGTAGACGGTCTACTTGACAACCTGTCAGTGGATTGGTAGAAGCAGCGTGAAATATGAGTATGAGCATGATTGACCGCTCACGTCCGCTACTCCATTACTGTCAGCTGTAATTACACAGAGAACCAACATATGATGCTTGGGACTAGCATCCATCCTCAATGTGTAAAAATTGGTGACCCCATACTTTTAAAAGGCAATACCAGCGTCGGCGGCGTCCAAATGCAGGTCAATTAAGGAATGGGTAGGAATTTGTTGACGTGAAAACTCGTCTTATACGAAGCCGAGAAATCTTCTACTCTTCCACGAGAAATCACAAGGATGTTGGATATAAGGGTTGGGTTCGTTTTGGTAGGCGATATGCTGCGTTAAGAGAATTTGTTCATGTTAAGCTAAATTTCTGGATCCAAATATGTGATGGTGGAACTATGGTGTAGCTGAAAACTATTTAAACAAATGAAATCAATAGATTCAACCAGGGCGAAAGCTGAAAAGCTTGAATCATATCAATTTCATATCACTATCAATAACAATAACAATATCATCAAATAGCTGAAAATATCGAGGAACTGAAAAAAAAAAAAAACATTTTCATACAACCAACAACCTGGTCAACAGAAAGTTGAAAAGCCTTTTAAATCAATCGAAGAAACTTTACAGAGCCGAGTTATCATTTTCGTTATACATTATTTATGTCTTATATTTGAAGTTTAAGGAACTGGACCGAATACTCGTGGTTGTCTCGAGATTAGTGGAGATTTACATTTTTTTTAGATGGTAAAAGGGAGAAGAAAGTTTGAAATGTGGTTTACGATACAAATATTTAATTAATCCTAAAACATGAACTTATTTCTATTCATCTTGAAAACAAAAATAAAAAGTAGAAGGGTCTGTGCCTAGGGTCACGAACGGGAGCTTGACGTAGGACCGCTAGGGCATGGAACAAATGTGAAGAAAATTTAGTTCTTTTAATTGAGCGATCATCTATTTCCTTATCTCTTTTCAATTTGTAGGCGTACCAAATTGCGTAGACATATTTCTGATCGATTGGTGATATAATTATTGAAATTGATCCAGGGGCAGCTGAGTTATTAATGTTCAAAATCTTTCATGATTTTGTTTCATGTTCCATTTTCAGTTTTCACAAAGTGTACCCCAGTGTAGAAATTAAAAACGTAGTCTTTCGTCAAAAAAAACCAAATAATCAAAATACAACCTAAACACAAGGTTAATCAAACTTACAATCTAAGGTTAATATTCTTAAAGTAAACATATGAATTTCATAAACTCCAGATCGTGTCTAACCAAAACATCCCGAACTGGAACATAAAGTTGTCTACCTCGAGCCCGAAGGGAAGTGTACAGCTCAGATCTGACTCCACGATGCTCAGTACAAGACCAAATAATGTGATGCGTTTAACGAATAGTGATTGGACATGAGGCGATACATCATACGAATGAAGTCTCGACCCACCACCAACCCTATGAACCATGGAATCTTCGACACCTTAGGGATGATCGAATATACCTAGCCATCGTCCCAAACTCCCTTCACTCTATTTATTCTGCCAGCTGACGAGTGACTGTTGACGATAAATGAAGAAAAATTCATCGTAGGTGATTTGTCGATCGTAAATACCGCCTTCCACAGCGCCCACCTTAGCAAGTGAGTCCGCCTTCTCATTGCCCGGAATCGAGCAATGAGATGGGACCCATGCAAAGGTGATGAAAAAAGATCTTAAAGATAAAGCACCTAGAATACCTCGTATTTTCATGAGAAAATACAAGGAGTGCTTTACCGGCCTCATGGAGCGAATAGCCTCGACAGAACTGAGACTATCCGTAAAAATAAAGTAGTGATCTGGTGAAAGTGAGGCGATGGTTTCTAGCGTATAATGTATTGCCACCAGCTCAGCAACATATACGGAACAAGGAGCTTGAAGCATTCGAGAGGCGCTATGAAATTCGTTACTATTCTGTAATATCTGGGACACCGCGACTTTTCCGGTCGACTGGATGCAGGGCATCTTAGTGAAGGTCCCACAAAAGGGGGATCTGACTGTGTGCGACAATTGGCGAGGCATCATGTTACTGTGTATTGCTCTCAAAGTTCTGTGCAAAGTTATCCTGAATCGGATACAGGAGAAGATCGACGCGACTCTCCGACAGCACCAGGCAGGATTCCGTGCCGGATGATCTTGTGTGGACCATATTGTCACGCTCCGCATCATCCTGGAGCAGGTCAATGAATTCCAAGAGTCCCTTTATTTGGTATTCATTGACTACGAAAAAGCTTTCGACCGTCCCAATCACGAGAATCTGTGGGGCGCCCTGAGACGCAAGGGAGTCCCGGATAAATCGTCAACCTCATCCAAGCGCAGTATGAAGCCGAACGCTCCTCTGCCAAATCGTTGGATATCAACACGGGCAACCCTTCCAACTTTACGGTAGCGGGGCAAGCAGTGGAGAAGGTCGAAAGTATCCAATATCTTGGCAGCCAAAAAGCGTCGGACGGCGGGACCAAGAGCGACATAGGTGCACGAATCAAGAAGGCTAGGGCTGCCTTTGCGAGTTTACGAAACGTATGGAGATCCAACCAGATAAGTCAACGCACCAAAATCCGAATTTTCAACTCGAACGTGAAATCTGTGTTGTTATCAGCGGAGAACACTCAAAAGCTGCAGGTCTTCATCAACCGATGCCTGCGGTATATAATTCGTGCCTGATGGCCTCACAACTGGATCTCGAGTGCCGAGCTCCATCGTCGATGTCATCAGAAGCCGGTAGCAGCAGAAATTCGAGAGCGAAAGTGGAGGTTGGTCGGCCACACATTTCGACGGGACGGAAACGAAATCTGCAAGCAAGCGCTGGATTGGAATCCGGCAGGACATCGCAGCAGAGGCAGACCCAGGGGCTCATGGCGGCGGAGCCTCAATAGGGAAATTAAGCAAGTTGATAGGAATCTGACCTGGGCCCAGGTCAAGGCAAAAGCGAGCAGCCGCCCAGAATGGAAGTCTTTCACGTTGGCCCTTTGCACCGCTGGTGGTGCACAGGACCCTTAAGTAAGAAAGTATGAAATTCGTTATGAATACCAAATCCAGGAGACCACTCTATTAGTGATCCATCCTCGAAGAACGATCTTGCGGAATCAACTTGGCTAAACTTTGCAGTGTATAATGACGGAACAATCATGGAACGATGATGTTCTGGGATTCCGCAAATCTCTTGCGTCATAGATAAACCAAAACTAACTGAATTGCCGAAGTCGGAGAAGCATACACGATGAGGATTATGCTGTGATGGGCTGACATCCATTGTTATGTACCCGTAGTACAATGACATAAAACGAGTTTGAGGGTTTAGCTCAAGAAGGTTCCCAAAGTTTTCGATTACCAGTGGGTTCATAACTTCACAACGGGTGAGGAGCTTGAGGGACAGTTCCGAAAACCGATCAGATAGTGGCAACATGCCCGCCAACACTTCAAAACTCATCGTGTGTATGCATCCTAACGCGATACGAAGACAACGATACTGGATACGTTCCAGTTTGATGACATAAGTTTTAGCTGCCGACTTGAAGCAAAAACTGCCGTACTCTAAAACCGATAAAACCGTTGTCCGGTAGAACGTTAGAATATCTTGTGGATGAGCTCCCCATCACGTTCCGGTAATTGTTCGGAGAAAATTGATCCTTTGTTGGTATTTTCGTCTCAGATACTCAATGTGGGATCTCCAGGTGCATTTGGAATCAAACTAGACCCCAAGATATTTGAAAGACATGGAATGAGTGATTGGTTTACCTAAAAATTGAAGCTTTGGTTGTGCTTTGGTTATCCGTGGAGGACTCGATACCTAGCTGGATAGCCCAAGTTGACAAATTGTCTAAGGTATCCTGTAAGGGTCCTCACGGTCGAACCCTTTGGGCAATGTCAGACACTACGCCGTCATCACTGAATCAAAAGCCCCCTTAATATCCATGAACACAGAAGCCATTTGCTCTTTTTTAGCAAAAGCCAATTGAATTTCTGTGGAAAGCAACGCGAGACAGTCGTTCGTTCCCTTGCCCCTACGGAAACCAAATTGAGTATCTGAGAGTAGGTGGTTCATCTCAACCCATTTGTCCAAGCGAAAAAGGATCATTTTCTCCAACAATTTTCGAATGCACGATAACCTCGTGATGGGACGATACGAGTTATGATCTGACGCGGGTTTTCCAGGCTTTTTAATGGCTATAACTCTCACTTGCCTCCAATCATCCGGAACAATATTGAGCTCTAGGAACTGACAAAACAAGTTCAACATGTGCCTCTTAGCGACGTCTAGGAGGTTCTTCAACAAGTTGAACTTGATCCTATCAGCCCCTTGAGCCGAAGTGCGACGCAAAAGGAGCGCGAGTTAGAGCTCCAGTAGTGTAAAAAGTTAGCTGATCTCGTCTACTGAATTCGTCGTTTCGCGAGTACTCCTCGCTCTCGTTCTTTGAAGACCGGTTACGGTTCAGTATCCGCGTTTCTTGGCTTTGATGAGGCTCTTGAGTTCGCGAGTACGCTTCGAAATGCTCGGGTGTTCCACGTTTCCGGAAAAGCTTAATCGCGTCGGACTTTGCACGATAAACCTCTGTGCATTGCTGGTCCCACCAAGGGGATGGAGGTGTTGTACCGAAAAGATATGGCTTTTGATATGAAAGATGATCTCGTATAATTTTGAAGCTGCAGAAAGGGTTACCGCGGTACTTATTCACGTCATGTTTGAATATCTATGAGACCAACAGGAACATGGAAAGCAGCCCCTTCTGTGCCACATGAATTGGAAACTGAAACCAAGAAAACATAACTGAAACGACGGGAGAAAACATTGCAAGATTCCAGCTCAGAAGTAGACTGCAACTTACCAAGAAAATTGGAAAGATCGACGATTACTGTTTTTGCCGAGATAGATTCAGTGTGTATGGTTATTGTTATGCATTGAAAATAGCCGCAAGCACTTGATGACATTACTGATGCAATTCACTGTACGTATGGCTTCTGCATGACGAGATTGGAACCGTGAGGTGTCAAAATAGATTAAGCCTCACTGAGGTTTGTTCTGAATGCAACATATCAATGCAGATCTTTCAATTTTATTCGGTCGGTTAAACGAGCCTAACCTCGACATTTGAGACAGTCGCGAAAATCCGATGTCTCGCTCGTGAGCCCGAATTCCAGTCAATTGCAATGATTTACGATCTCTCGTCAAATCGGCTTCAACGCATGCTCGAAGCTCGTGATCCCGCCCCTCGCAGATTGAGCCGTCATGCATAATTGAATCACGCCGGTACCTACATATGCATATATGTATGACGACGTGACAGAGCACCGAAATAAAGAAAAAATGCCGCCGCCCAATCCAATACCCATACATCAAGTGATCACCCCTGCCCCTGCCTACGTGCCAATCCATTCAAACATCCATATGGACGAATTCGTTTGGGTCAAATCGTGCCCACTTCATCGCGGGCTATTCAAATCACCATAAAGGTAAACAAACGATCAGCGGTGGTGGTGCGGGCAAAATCACGGCGGCGACGGTGAGACACACCGCGAATCCGCTCTGCGACCTTGAGCGAAACGCGTTCCGGAAATTGGCCCCTCCGAGTGTGTTGGCGATGGCGACGTTGTTCGCCGTCTGCTTCGAATGAATCTCGGTTAATTGAAAGTCGTTGGAAGATCTTCAACGAGGAAAAGCAATTTCTTCAGATTAAGATTTAAAATATAAAAAAAAATTCCACGACTTAAATAAAAATGAACGACTATTTATAACTACAACGGTGCCATTTGATTGCAAACAAACTGTAATTACAGTGCCATCAATCTCGATAATAACACCCAGCAAGAATCGACAAGGGAGAACAAAAAACTTCCTATCGCCGATGGCGACCTACGTTCTGACTATATAGGAAACGCTTCCGTTTTGGGATAAATCATTCTCTTGTAAATTATATGACACAACGCAAAATTTGGAACCTCAACCAGTCTTCCTTACTTGCTGACCGAAACCGGTAGAGGTGACTGTGGTTATTTTTAGACTCGGCTCTGGTGGGATCATATCTAAGTAGTTTTCCGTTCCGGTTTTGGTGGAAGTGGAAGTTTGTTTTGAAGTTGAAGATTATATTTTATCAGGTAAACGCCGGTTGCTTGTTTTTGAAGTTGATAAACATCCATTTGCTATAAACATATGTTTTTCAGATTTCTCATATCATTAGATGTTATGATGATAATTTGCACAGGTAACTTACAAGAAGAGGTTTTATGTGTAGGATTTGTATGTGTGTAATGCTGATTCATTTGACATTAATTTCTGATGTAATGAATTGCATGCAGTATACTGCCGTTCTTCGCATATCTGTCCCATACTCCAAAGTTGCAACCGAAGAAAACGCGACTATTGCTCCGAGACAATGAAACAGTGCATTTATCACAATTCAACAGTATCTAAAAAGTATAATATTCAGTGAATTTCTACGCATATCCAGGGTTGCCGATAGTTTTTTTTTCGACAATAACTGGCAAAATGCACCCAGAAAAACTGTAAGAAAACGGAATCCGTGGTTTCAAGTTTGTTTACTCCAGTTTTATTCCATTTGCAGATCTGTTACAACAGGCGCGGATTTCGTGAATTTCGCGGATTTCGCGGTTTTTTTGCGGTTGTAGCGGATTAGAACATTACATGATCTCGCGAAAATCGCGTATGGACTGAAGTGCTATCAAAATATTGCAGAATTTATTTGAATGGCGCAAATTGCTTATGATAATGTTTAGGAAACATCATCACGATTTTCTATTCATCGTGTATTATGATCTACACTTGCTTCGTTGGCGTGCGCGACAGTCTGTTTGTATTCGTACACTCATGCTCTACCGTCGTCTCTCTCACACAACACAACCGGTAGAATAACATTCGAGCAAAATTAAAATTATCGAATTACTATCATATGACATGTGTGATTTCGTTCCAATTTCTCAATTTGGTGTAAATTTAACCATTTCTGATACGAAATATTATTTCTCAGCATTCACACAAGCACAATATCAGCCGTTCTTATTATGAGAAAATCTAAAATACATACATTCGTGGCAGTCTTCGGCGACAGTGTCGTATGACAGAGCCTGTTATGACATTTTAGTTTGGTAATGTACTATGATAGCTTGTATTGCAAGTATCGGAGGCAAAAGCAGTCGATTATCACAGAAAATGTGTCGACTACCGTGACCGCTTAAGACTGATTATGATGTACAGAGCAGTGACGCCTGGTCCAGTTTTTTGAACGCATCCAGCCAAACAGTTAAAGTTTGAAGTCTTTCAGTTTTTTTTTTAGAATTCATCCAGTTTTATCCAGTTTTGCATTATTAGTTGCAAAATATTTTGAAATATGATTACCAGTACATAATGATTCGGATGCTTACACTTCATACTATTATATTGGAATTTAAATATGGATATGGATGAGTTCATTGCGGAGATCCTTCAAAACGGGTATTAAATAAATATTTAAATAGATATAGACAGAGGGCTAATTGACATGCATTATTGCAATTCAAATCTACAAAATGCATTCCGATGATGCACGCTTCACGGCTATGTCACAGCATTGACAACCATTTTGCAGGTTTGGGTATTATAGCAGTTAGTATAGCTTTATGTCAAAGTTAACCTAACTGATCTTGCGAACTTGTAACAAATCAGTAAGTTTCAGAACAATGGAACCATCTAAAATCTTACCGTCATTAATAATTATGCATCACTGTTGTTTATCTACCTATATTATTTGAAATTATCGGAGCTTCTTATGCCTTCGTCATCTTCTCTTGTGAATTTATTTAATGTTATTGAAGTAACATTTAAGCTGATTATTATGCAAGAGTGTCAACTCATTTGGCTAAATAACATTTCCTGAGACATGACAATCAGTTTTAAGAGATCAGTTTAACAATCAAAAACATTAAAAGTTGAAGTTTAACATTTACTAAAGTCTAAGATTTCCTAAAATATCATAGCCTTAAAGTGTAGAACTCAAAGTCCAAAATCTAAAACCTTTTAAAAGTACCAAATTCCAGAATTAGAAAAATGAAGTTTGAGCCAGTTGTTTAATTTCAAGTTTTCTACACAGCAAAAAAATAATTTTGATATCACATCAAAGTGAATGCACTTCAATCGTGTCAAGAATATGGTGTAATGTTAACTTGCCAAAAAAGGACAAAATTATCATTAATACAGTGCATGAACTGACATTACGCTGCTTTTACTGCATTTGTTTATTTTTGTGGCCAAACTACATAAGATTTTCGACATGATTAAAGTGCATCGCCTTCGATGTAATTTTTTTTCAGTATACCTTGAATTTCAAAGCTCGGCATTTAAAACATTTTTGCTAGTTTTGGAATTTGAAAACTTCTTTCGTCCCCTAATGTTCTCCGTAATCCTCTTCATAATCGGAATATTTAATTTTAAATAAAACACCCTGAATTTCGAAGTTTTTTCTAAATGCAGGATCATATAATTTTCTAAGCATTAAGTCTATAAAAATCTTAGTCTCAGAATTTCCATTTTATTATTCATTCCTTTTCTTTGTCCTGGATCTTGAAATTGTATATGGAAAAATTGAATTCTCTTATAATTTCCTCCGTAATACTCTTGGAAATCTTCTGCAGAACACTTTTTCAATTCTCTCTGCAATGCTCTTCATATTATTTTAGATTTCGAAAAAATCCCCGAAAAATACTCCTATCTAGTGCTCCTCAACATGCACTTGTTTTCCTCTGTTTGAGACATATGTCCTTAGCATTCTTTTGAATTTTCCCCGGCAATATCATAGGAATTCCATTCTTGTTCTGTTCAGAATTCTCATTTTTTTTAAATGCTCCTCATTATTTCCTTGGAACACTCTTTTAAATTTAAAAATTCAGAATTCAATTCCCAAAGAATTACCTTTAAATTTTCCTTGAAACTCCTTTGCAATACCCCTAAAAAGAACTATCGTCATTATTATTGCTCTTAAAAAAAGCAAACTTCAAATTAAATTTATTGCATGGTACTCCGTTCTATGCACCCTATCTTTTTGATTGGGATTTGGAGGTTAATTATTTCAAGTTAATTCAAGGCGCCTCCATGCTAGGTTCGATTCCCGTCCGGTCCGATATTTTTTTTTGGGTTGTAAATTTACTCGACTTCTTGGGCATAGGATATGTGTACAGGCATAGGAAGCTCTCAATTAAAATGCGGAAGTGCACTAAGTATAGAGCAGGCGAAAGCTAAAATGCTATAAGTAATAAGCTTGAAATGCCATGTAGTAGTAATAGAAATGGTATTTTAAAGTTTTGAGTTATATTTGTCGCGAACTAGTGTTAGAAGTCACAGATTTCTTTTGAGAAATCGTGGATTTCGTGGAATAAATATTGAAAATCTTGTATCAGCCCTGTATTAGTTCATTTGTTAAGACTATACAAAACATAAAAAATAGCCGAACGTATTTATATCAATACTGATTTTAGAAATTGTAGATATTTTATTTATCGTTGACATTTTTAAGTGGAAAACGTTCACTAAATTTTCCATTACTAATGTTCTTTTTCTTCTTCTTCTTCTTCTTCTTCTTCTTCTTCTTCTTCTTCTTCTTCTTCTTCTCATTCTTCTTCTTATTCTTCTTATTCTTCTTATTCACGTTTCAAGCTCATTGTTTTTTTTTTATTTATTTTTTACTTAATTTTTTCGATCTTGTTTTCCGCACTGAGTACCAATGCTACGGACGCCAGGGAGGCAGCTCCCAAACCTGACCTGGACCCTACCTACCGACCCATCCAACTCATGGACCGGGAACCAACGGCTTTACTTCCCTTACCTTCGGCGCCGCTTGACTTATTGCTGATCGCATATTAGTCTATTTCGTGCTCTCAACTTAGTGTTCTAGATGCAATCCCACACTTATTAATTGAGAGCTTTTCGATACCTGCACCATGTTTGCAATAGTACAATTGAGGGGCAAGTTAAATCATACACTATGCCCACGGAAGTTGAGAAATTTTCAAACCTGAAAAAATCCTACAACAGACCGGGAATCAAACCCAGCAACCTCCAGCATGGTTTTGCTTTGTAGCTGCGTCTTTATCGACTGAGCTAAGGGAGGAAAAATTGACAAATGCCCCCCAATAGAATCGACAATGTAATTTTAAAACTATGATCACTTACATGATACAAATGGACGATCACTTCCTTGACGCTGTGACTCGTCTTCGTTAATGTCTCCTGAAGCTTGTAATTGCTGTGCGAACTCCTGCGAACTGCCGGTCCCGTTAGCGACCTAATATCCTGTAAGGGATTCACTCGAAGCTGTCTATCAGCTCTGTTGTTAATATATATTGTCATCTGATTATCGTAATCGTCCTTGTCCATGATAACGACCGCGTTGCCCGTATCTGTTTTCACATAGTATACTGTTTTTTTCTCTGTTTGGGACCTAACACCACTGCGACCAGTAATTTGATCCATCGTAGTATATCCCGTGTCCTTAGTTTAGTGCACATCGTATTACTCCATCACTACTGAGAAATGATGAAGTATTCCATTTTTTTCACAGTTGTCATTCTTGCATTTATCGCAAGGATCCGACTCTAATTGAAAGGTCCCACTCTTCATACCCGGCAGAGTGTTGAAACACCCTCCAAAGGTGCGCCCCTTTGTAAGTCAAAATTGGATTTCTTAGCAACAATGACATTGATAATGACCATGCATCAGAACCCTAGTGTTAACCACTTCAAACTAGGGAAACATTCTAAGAAGATTAGGAATCACATAGATGAAGACTAACTTACTCATGATTTCCTTATTTCAAGATCATCCTCGGTCCAGCAACACGAGGACTTATCACTATCAACAAGGCATAAAAAGTAACAATGACTAAGATGTGTTCCTTTGATTACAGAAAAATCCTATTCCCCTATTTTGAAGTAGTTAGGACTAGGAATTGGTGGTAGATCTTACATCCCGTAACGTACCACGAAAAGGTGATTTACCCACGTTACGGGGCATTAGCTTTCAGTTTCCTTTTCGTTGCTGCGGCTTTGTTCCTGGCCGTATTCTGTGATGATGTTGGAAATGTATTGGTAATCGCTGTCTCCACGTCAGCCATGAACGACTACACGTCTGGCTTGGTTGTAACTGAGGCTAGTTTCCTGGGGAATTTTTGAGGGCACTTAGCGAATGCTGAGAATAATTCCAAGACAAATTGCAGGAGAATTCTACGGGAAATACCAACGTGGTAAATACTGTTAGAATACAATACAATGCGAAGAGATTTAAAAAACCATTCTGAAAAGAATTTGTAGAACATATGAAGCAAGTTCGATGAAAATACTAGAGAGACTGATAAGCTGCACACCTTGTAATTTTTTTCTTTCTTTCCTTTATTTAACGTCGGTCTCTGTTCCGCAATCTAAAGGGCGAACACGAAATTATTGCGACACATTCAACAGGGCATAACTTTTTTACCATTGGGTAAAAATCAACCAAATTTTGCATACTTTCTCATTGATGTGTATTGTGTACATGCTGTCAAACTCGAAGTCGTGTTTTTCGATTCAACGAAAATGGAGGTGAACCAACGCGAGTTGAGAGAACAAATTCTTTCCAAACACCTGGAATTTCCTGACCTGTCGCACCGGCAGTTGGGAAAAATGTTGAACATTCACCAGAGTGTTGAAGCGGTTCCAGGAGCGGTTGACGTTGGACCACGGCAAAGGAGCTGGAAGAAAACCGGGACCGGAGAACAAAAAGACGGAGGGAAAGGTGAAGCGGATGATTAAAGCAAATCCCAACGTCTCAAGCCGTGATTTGGCTAAAAAGATCGGCATGTCGCAGAGCTACGTCCAGAATGCAAAGAACAGAGCTGGACTACATACATACGAGGTACAGAACTTCCCCACTATTCTAAAAGTGTCCTGGAGTGGTATGAGGCCAATTCTGTCCATTTTGTTCCAAAGGACATGAATCCGCCAAACTGTCCGGAGCTGCGCCCGGTGGAGCAGTACTGGGCAATAATGAAGCGGGAACTTCGGAAGAGCAAGAAGACAGTCAAAGACGAGAAGGACATGTTAAGAAAATGGAAAAAAAAAAACTGAGAAACTGGTACCGGATGACACTGTAAGGACTTTGATGGAGGGCATCAAGCGAAAATGCGTTCAATTTTACACTCAAGGCTCCATCGATTAACTTTTCTTTTGATTTTTGAAGTAAATATATGTATAAAACTACCCTAAAATTTTGGTGTGATTCTAAACATTATAAGAAAATTGGCATGACATTTTCGGTGTCGCAATAATTTCGTGTTCGCCCTTTAGTGCCAATCACCGACGGACATCGATTGCCATCCATTGATGGCAATCGAATGTGCAGGAAGGCAGCTTGCACACCTGCGTAGGATATACTTTGTAAATTATGATATTGATGAATTTAGAAACAAAATTCTAAAAACAACCTTTTGAATAATTCAAGGAAATCAAGTTGATTCAAGTAAAGTCAAGATCCTAGGCATGAAAAAATATGACTCGAGACTTGGACTTAATCAACAACAATCGAGAAGCCTTGATATCAAACGTTGTACGTATTATTTCCAGAGGAAACTCACTCAGATTATTTTATATGAGTTCTTTTTTGCTGAAAAAATGTTGGTTCAAGTAGCTGTTATTCGCTGAGAAGTCAAAAAAACTGGTATATTTATTTTATATTATCATTAAATGTTGTCAACATATCATAGCTTTAAAAAATTCAAGGTTAATATTCAATTTTTTTTTTAAAGATTTTTAAAACATTTCCGAACAGTTCCACAATTCAATAATAAGTGGGTAACAAAAAGCAGAATTCAGTGTTCACTCGGCGGTCGACAGAAGCAAGCCACTATTGATGTATGTCACGCGATCGTCTGTTTACTCGGCAGCAACCATTGTGTGGTCCTCCTCATTGTTCTTCATCAGCAGTTCTTTCGGTCGATGCGTCGTCGACTTTGGGAAGCAACCGTTTCGTGATCAATGTGTGAGTGCTGACCAGGTTTTGCGTATATTGCTGCAATGGAAGCGCTCTGCCCCCTGTTGGCGATACTGCCATCAATGAAACAACTGGAAGCGGCTCCCGTTCTGATGGAAGAGGCTTATTGGATAGCGGAAGATAAAGTGTTTATTGTGTTGTACCTTTTGACAGTACTTTTAAGAATCCTTCGATTGAGCCTTATCAAATAAATTAATAAACAACAAAAAGCCGAATTAGTGTATCGATTCTGATATCAAGATAGCCTATTACTTAATATAGGCTGTGGTGTGAATTGCACCTACTGGATTTATTCGTAAATATATAGTCTGGTAATTTAGCAGAAATTGTTGAAAATTTCCAGGCATTTCAAATTTTCATCGCAGACTTTCAAGAAAATATCATCTGCCATCTCTAATCATTACGTTTTCGCCAGACCCAGATAAAAAGTTTTGTTTTGAAAATCTCCAGGTGAATATGACACCACTTTGATCGCTTGACAGATACGCGTAATTCATCTACCATGAGCAGATTTCTTCAGTGTCTTTAAACTATGTCTGGACTCTACTAAATGTGAACAGCTACCTCCACAGGAAACAATGACAGTAAATCAAATTCCCACAGCAGCAGCAGCAGCATCCGAGGATAATCAAATCCCGTAAATTTAATTCCGCCAAATTGAATTGTGTTGAGGTAAATTTTATTACACCGCTCGAGGGGTTTTTTCAACTGTCAACACTGCACTGCAGGCCACATAGCAAAGTATCAAAGCAGCCATGGCCAGGAAAAGCCTCTTCCAAAAGGTAGGTGCACTGCAAAGCTCACCCAACAACATCAATACAACACCCCGTGATAGTCCAGAAATGGGACGAACATCGTGCGGAACATTTTTATGAACCATATTCTTAATTTATTTATCTCTACGTTGTCTGCTTGGCTGTGCGTTATTTTAATGAATAGCTCGTTCTCTGTTTCTTTTATTGCTCTTAAGTGATAGTAGCTTGTAGGTGAAGTAGTAGTAGTAGCAGTAGTGGTAGTTTAAGCCACATTGTAAAAATGCCACTCAAAACTGGTCGACGTGCTGTTTAATCGCTTCGATTGGTTTTACGTGTGAGCTGTCGAAACGTAGCTTAGTGTTAAGTGTCGATACGTGGGATAACGATAAATAAAAATTGCACTGCTGCAGTAATGCAGAAGAAGATATATGCTAATTTTCCGTTTCGATTTCGTTTTTTTGCAGGAGCAAATCGAGGAGCGTTGATCATGGATTGGCTGCACCCTTCGATCTAGACTCACTGCGGTCCAAAGTGGAGGGCCGCTTCGAAAGCATCGATCGACTGACAAAAGGTAAGTATCGAGGTGTTCTTGGACGACAGATTGGGATTAATTGATTGAAGTTTTAAATCGTCGGCAATCTAGAGATATTTCGTATTGTTTCCTATTTAATTTTAATAACATTCGGTAGAAATTCAACTTAGTTGTTCGTTCAGCCTTATACATGGCACATTTTAATCATTAAATTTTGTTAGATCAACTCAATAAAAAGTGAAACAGTTGGGAGTTTTTTAATCTAGTTCTTATAGCCTTATCATAGTTCACGGTCCACGTATAGTATGAAATGTACACCGTGAACTGCAGTCCACGGCTCCCGTTCACAAATATGGGAACGGATTTTAGTTTTCGAGTATGAACGAATGGTTTTGTAGTATTTACAACTATCGCACGTGCAATACCTAGTTTGAACGAATGTTTGCCAATTGAAAGTTGCTTATGACAACTGTTTTCAAAATCAAAACGGGAAGACCGATGAGAACCAGGTAAAAGCAAAAATGTTGCAGCAGCAGAGTAAATTTTCGAAGGCATTTGAGCGGTTAAATGACAAATTTATAGCTGGCGAGAAAGTTTCATCCTTTCAACTTAGTGACAGAATCCAAAAGAAGAATAAAAGCACCACTCGTTCTATTTCACATCAAGATCAACTACTGACTCATTCATCCGATGTGGAGAATCATGTCTTTAAAATTTTCAAGAAACTCTACTCCGGAGGGACCGTCTAGCCTTCTACGGACTTCCCATGCATTCGGACAATTCCTGCTAGCCCGGAATCGAACAAACATTTGATGGATGAAATAACAACATCTGACTTATGTTTTGCTATTATATCAAGCGCATCTACGAAAATCCTCTGGAAGTGACGGTCTTCTAAAGGAGTTTTATCTCAAGGCCTTTGAAATCATTCACCCTCAATTGAACTTGATCCTGAATGATGCGTCACAGGAGAACGTGCATAAAGAATTCGTGCAAGGAGTAGTGATTCTTAGCCAAAAAAAATGGTAGGGTTGTGTATAAGACACGACCGCATGGTTGACGTAGACAACGTTATGCTGTGTGTGAAATTCTCGTGCATTTTTCAAGATATTGCTTTAAAATACAGAAGAATTAACCTATGAGCTTGGTCCTATGCACATATTTTGGATTTCCTACTTAGTCAAACTTGGTTAAATTTAGTACCTCATAAAAATGCGAATACATAATCTATTATAATTGGCTCCTAAATGTCAATCAAATATGAGTAAGGTTTGCTTCAGGTGATTCATTGAAGCGTTTAACAATTCATTGAAGCGTCATCATGGTTGATAGTCCCTATCACTTCACGATTTCTAGGGCACAAATCTTGGATGTTTGTGACATCACGCATGAAATTGAAACTCCTTGTGCACTACACTGCAGCAAACGTGTGGTTTGTGCTTAATAGGCCGGGAATGGGGTAGTTAACCCTAATGAGATTGATTTGAAATATGGTTTCCACAGCGATTCAACTTCAAAACGCTACATGCAACATTTCGTAGTTGATCGGGAATATCTTGATTAGCCATAAATTCCTTCAATAAGTTATCGCTTCATCTCTTATCTACCGATTGAGCAAAAAAAAAAGTTACTAAATATTGCTGTTTTTTTTTTATAGATTTTTTTTTTCGTTTTCTAGACGCACATGCATCACTTCAAGCTGAACATTGCATTAGGTCCTAAGTAACATTGACAGATTCTCTTCGTCGACTTTCTCTTCGTATCCCTACGGCCATGTAAAGACATTCCCAGGTATTTTTAGCACTCAGATCGATAAAAGATGCTGTTATCTAGCGTCTAATACGGTAAATACAACAAGACACGGTTATGTGCTCAAGTCATTAACGAAAGAAAAAGTCGACAAAGGAAATCGATCAATGTTACTTAGACCTAATGCAATGTTCAGCTTGATTTGGCATAAAATCACTGAGCGATTCTGTGGTACAAATTCCATATCTATCACAGACAGCGTTACCAGATTGTTTTAAAGCTTATCGGTGTCAAAGGTATTAAAAAAATCGGTATTTATCGGTTTTTACTATTTAATTAATTTTATATTTTTGCCGTTTTTGAAAGCGAGAATTTGAACGAATTTGAGAGGAATTGCTTTGTTTGACGGCTTTCTCAGTCTTGAAACACTCTTTTATTTTTTAATTTAAATTTTAAAGTTATCGTTGTCCTCAAGTGGTGATTAAAATTGTGACCAAGTAGTACCGAATGTTGGTAATAAAAATTACCGAAAAATCTGTAATATTATTCTTTTACCGATTATCATTAAAACACGTCGCTGAGTGTGTATCATTAAATGAAACCAAAATATGAAAAATCAGCCACAACAACGACTAAACTATTGACAATAACGAAAAACAATATTTTCCCTTGAAAAAAGCCACAACTTATGACCGAAATGTCGGGCAGATTACATCGTAGTCGTTGCAGTGTTTTAAGACCGAGAAAGCCGCTAATCAAAGCAAAATTTTAGCTTTTGAACTCCGGGGAATGTTTGAATTAGCTTCTGAATGGAGCTGAAAAACACATCCAGGGAAAAACGAAAGAAACTCTCCTGGATGAAGCTCGAGAAAAGCTTTAAAAATCTCTGGCAAGCTTTCAAGACACGATTTGAGAAACTTGTGGCGAAAATTTAAATAAACTACCGGAAACAATTGGATATAACGTCCAAAGGAAGCCAGAAAAGTTTCGAAAACGGGAAGTAAATTTCCAGAAGTAGCCATTTCCAGAGAAAGCCACCAGAAGCTCGGAAAAACCTTCCAATAGAAGTCGAACAAACAAAACCTTTGGCTTATGGTCAAACTTCCAGAAGAAGACGAAAGAAATTTCTGGGAGAATTATTTTTGTTGAGAAGACGAAATAAACTTCCCGGAGACGCTGGCAGAAACTTCCTTAGGTAGATTGGAAGAAACATCTGAAGAAAGTCGGAAGCCAGAGCGCTTACGGAACAGTCAAAAGAAACAAGGACATAATTCCGGAAGAAAGAGATTCCTGGGGGATTTTCTAATGATCCAGAAAATTTTCCTGATATTCAAAAAACATCCCTGAAGACTTTGAAATTTCCCTGAAGTTTTTGGAACATTCCTGGAATGCACTTAGGACCTAGCTTGCAAATGCTCATTACAGCTAAAATGCTATTTTTCGGATTTATGAAGCTATGAGATATTTTAATGATAATTCTTATTTACAAAATGCAAGAAAAGAAGGTAAAGTGTGTGTATGACACATAAAACCTGTCAATTTAGCTTTCAGAGGGTCACAATAGCGATTAGCTGTAACGATGAGCAACGCGATGAGCGAGCAATCAGCGATCATAAAATCATTAGTTGTGACCTTCTGAAAGCAAAATTGACGAATTTTATATGTCATACACAAACTTCACCACCTCTTCTCGCTTCTTACAAATAAAAATTATCATTATAGTATCTCATAGATTCATAATTACGAAAACTAGCATTTTAGCTGTAATGAGCAATTGCAAGCCTGCGTAGGACTATTCCATAATTCCTCGAAATTCCTTAAAATTTCTAGTAATGGAGTTCTCTGTTCATCGTCGAAGTGCTCGGAACTTCCCATAAATTGATCAAAATAAGACTACAGGAATATCTCTAATCATCTTAGAAGTTCTCTGGACTTTATTGAAGATTACGAAATCTCTTAAGTGCTCTCACAATTTTTTTGAATTTATTGTAACATCAGCATTGAAGCTCTCTGATCGTCTTGATTTTTTTAAAGTTATCGACACTGCCATTAAAAAGAATAGAACTTCCCATAAAATGTTCTAACAATGATCAAATGTAAACTTCCCTTACGTTTCCCAAATTTGCATGGACATTGCTGAAGTTCTCGGAAATCACCTGAGTTCCTCGGATTTTTTTTTTATAATTTCAGCAACTTCATTGAAATTAATTGATCTGTCCTGAAGTTCTCTGAGCTTCACAAAAGTTCCTGAAAACCATTAAATTTCCCTGAAGTTCTTTGGACTTGTGAAATTTCCAAAATATTTATGATGTTTCCTTAAGTTCACTGGAGTTCGCAGGACTTTTCTGATATTTCCGGGTTTTCGAATTTCAACAGAAGTTAATAAAACTGTCTTTAATTTATCGAAACCTACACAAAAGTCTGTACTTTTCAGATGTTTCAGAACTTCTTAAATGTGCCTGCAGCTAGTGTGGTTCCGCAATAAAAATCTGATAGCATCCTTGAAGCTCCGGAAAAGATAAAAAAACTGGCGGGAGAAGATGAAAGAATCATTTGAGCGAATACTGAAGAAGCTTCCAAGGTAAGGTGGAAGAAAATTCCAGGGAAAGTTGGATGAAACTTCATGAAGTTTAAAAATGAATAAAAACTTCCGGAAGTTAAATAATGTTTAAAAAAAATATTTCTCGATTCCCCAGGAATTACCGGAAAGAGCCATCGACTATATCTCGATTGATGAGTAGCCAAAAACGGTGAGGAAATGCAAAGATTAGTGGAAAGAGTATCAAGCATAAGGCATCTTTAGATATGATTGTTTAGAATTTTGAAGGTCCAAAAAAAAGGTATTCAAAAAGATACAAGTCTCCCACAAAAATTTTCTCCGAAATTCGAGCGCGGGCAGGCAATAATAATTTTGATTATTAAAAAAAACGGTATAAATCGGTATAAAATCTTAAAAATCGGTATTCTGAGGAACCTTATATGTGTATCGGTATCTAGTTTGAAAATCGGTATAAATACCGATAAATCGGTATATCTGGCAACGCTGATCACAGATTACAAATCCGACAGTGAGCATTAGACTGATGCAAAATTTGACTTTTTCGCTCCACAGTGCTTAAATGGTTTCAAATCGGGTCGTGATTAGCCTCCAAAAGTTACAACTCATTTGGTAGAAACAGACTTCGCACAAACCATTTGAAGTTAACATGTAAATTACTATGGGAAATCTCAACTTTTTGTTCATTGCCTTCTAGTCTTTTTCCATATTGAGCTGCAAAACAGTTCGATAGCCATTCTTATAGAAAATTTTCTCAGCTACAACTTTGCTGAAGATAGTTTCTATGTATAATGAGACAGGAAATAGTTATTAATTATTTAAGAGATTGGTAAACTTATGACATGATCAAGCAGCTGCTCTGTAGGCAACACTGTATTTTGCAGTGTGACATAGTAGCCATAATTTGTGTGTCCTATTCAACACCCCAGAAACACCAATGTTGCCTGCTGAGCAGTTGATTGAACATGATCATAAGACATCAGTGCATTGAACCATTAATAACTTTCGATCCTTGCATTTAATCAAAAAGTGGTCTTCAGCAACGTTGTAGTTGGGAAAATTTCCTACAAGTAAAGTTGAAAGCTTTTGAAGCAGACCGATATGGTGAATTATTAGATAGACATGAACAAAAATCTTGGTTTTCGCATAGTAATTCCCATACAAACTTCAAATAGTTTGTGCCATCTCAGTTTCTCACCAAATGGGTTTAAATTTTGAGAGGTTAGTCAGGATCCGATTTGGAATCGTTTAAGTATTGTGGAGCGAAAATTTCAAATTTTGCATCACTCTACCCGAGTAAAGTTAGAGATCAAATTGAAATCAGAATTGGCTGTTATGATGTAAGTTATTTTGAATACTCTATTTGATCTCATTTTGGTTGACTTAACGGTTAACACATCAAAAATGAGAGCAAAATTTTACACTGTTGAATCAAACGGAAAACTAATCCTGCTTTCAATGAAATCAATTTGATTACTGATTTTGCATTCATAATGTTTGACTGAATACGGGCCTGGCGTAAATGGTTAGCATCCAAGCTTCTCACGCTGAAAGACTTGAGCTCAAATGTCACCTCGGGCTGGCTACGAATGACCTAAAATGTGTTAAACAAAACAAATAAACAATAATCGTTAGTTCAACGACAGATGAGCTTAAATTAAATTTTAAACAAGACGTTAACAGCAGAACTTCAAGTTAAGTTGCTTTAATTTAAAATGTCTTGACTGCATAATGAAAGCACAATATGGTATCAGACTAATATCGTGACAATTGTAATCAAAATGAGTATTCATTATGATAGGAACTGCAAACTTTAATATCGATTTGCTTTCATTTTGTTAACCGACTTTGCTCGGGTAGTGAGCATACATAAGGACGTAACCGCGATGATCGATTTTTTTCTTCTTTTTAATAACTCGCTTAGATTAACATTTCTCGGTGCGTTTGCTGTTGCTTTTGATAGCCAATACAACCTGTTGCAGAACTACATTGAAAAATCAAATAATATTCAAGCTGAACATTTCATTAGGTCCTAAGTAACTTTGATCGATTCTCTTCGTCGACTTTCTCTTTCATTAATAACTTGAGCACATAACCGTTTCTACATGGGAATATCCTTAAATGGGCGAGGCGATACAAGAAGAAAGTCGACAAAGAAAATCTTGTCAATGTTTATTAAGACCTGATGCAATGTTCAGCTTGAATTGTTTCCCGTAGCTGTAGCAATGGAAAGAGAAAATCGATGAAGAAAATTTATCATTGAAAGTAGGCCGCTCACTGTCGTATTTCCGTACCTGTGAACGCTCACTGTCAAATTTCAGTACCTACTACTTGAGCTTGAGCTTGAGCTTGATTGACCGCCCACGGTTGCTACTCTGTTACTGCCAGATCAGCTATAATTACACAGAGAACCAATAGACGATGCTTGGGACTAGCAATCATCCTTAATGTGTAAAAACTGGTGATCTTAAATTAGGCAATACCAGACATGACACTCGCTTTGATGGAAGCCGAGAACACCTCTGCACTTCCACGAGGAATCACTGGGATGTTGGATAAGAGGGTTGGGTTTGCAGCAGGGTTCGTTTTGGTAAACGATAAGCTGAATTGATGTCCTAACGATCATATAACGCGAAGGAGCTTGGGACTAAACCCACGGTCTTCTGCTCAGTAAGCAAAAACGTTTGCCACTAGGCAGACGAGCACCTTTTTAATCACCGAGTTGCTGTTATTACCATGTAGTCATATTAACACATAAAACGATTGACGAATCTTGAATGTGGATGGGCCTGAGATTAGACTCATGATGTTCTGCTCAGTAAGCAAAAACGGTTGCTCTAAGGCCACCGAGCCCCTCATATCACATAATACCGTTGCTCAAATTTGTGTATCCATTCAAACCCGGAACCAACGACAACAACGAGTTTCGCAAAATACACGATACACAAGCGATTTTACCATAAATCTCTTTGATATGTAAGGACCTGGGACCGCGTTTTTCTGCTCAGTAAGCAGGCCACTGTAACTGACGATCTTTCAAATCCGAAAACTAAAAACTACGAAAAAGTACTTAGGCCTTCATTAAGTTCCACTTTCACGCGACGTTCAATGACAGGGTCCTATCCAGGATTACATCTGAAAAATCTAAATCTGGCCAACGCCCACCCTAAACCTAAACCTGTTGTAATCCACCTGCAATGACTAACGAATGGAATCCTTTGACTACCCAGCCATGCAATAGTCTCATTCCGTGCCTTATGGCAACTTGATGATTCTATTGCGCTCATCTTTTGGCACCACCCAGGGGAGGCTTGGTCCTGTACCCAATGCTTAACTTATCTCCATTCCACTCAGCTACTCGCAATTTCTTGTGATATAGTGGGCGGAATATTATTATATGAGACAATTCAATGCAGACGTCTTTCCAAATTTGGTAAATCGACAGGTAATAGGTGAGTTACCACGATAGTTGCTCTTCAACAACTCAACAACGTCCCATCGTCAACGCCTGCTATGAGAATTCCCCATTGCAGACGCCAACGAAATGACGTCATCGAGCTATCGATCAACTACCCTGGTTATCGCCTGGTACCTTATAGCACGATGCTAGGAGGCGAACCGGAAGAATCGATGAGCTATCTCTCCCCCTCAAATTTCTGTACCTACTACTGAACAAAAACTCGACGGTACCCTTTCTTAATGCAATAGAACGGTTTATGAAATCCCAGATTTTTTGCTCATGGAGGCGAGGCATAGCAAGCCGTTCTATTTTAAAATTCTCCAAGTAGGAGGGACTTGCAATGTTTACTTCGTAAGTCCCTCCTACTTGGAGAATTTTGAAATAGAACGGCTTGCTATGCCTCGCCTCCATCAGCAAAAAAGTCTGGGATTTTATAAAAGGTTCTATATCATATTTTTCCAAGTAGGATGGACTTTCATAGCTTATCTAAAAGCATGAATGGAGGGATTTCAAACTAAAATGTATGTTCCTGTCGCGAGATATTCACACAACACCGAAATTTCACAAAAATGTCCAACCCGTTGTGTGTGTGTGCTTCTGATTTTCACTATTGCCCAATGCTTAGGGAACTTTCATAAATAACATAGTAGTTGAGGGGGGAGATGGGTTTCAGAAGTTGTGACCGGCCATTTATTAGGTGTATTGCAAAACACGCTACGAGGAAGAAGGGGGGTTAATTGGTCAAACAAATTCTACGTAATTTAAAGATGGTCCCTAATTTTAATTCCAAGGCTGTGTCCCAATGGACGAGTTAAATTTAACTCGTGGTTAAAAGTGGCAGATGAGCTATCGAATAACCCTGCTTAACTAGCGTGGTTATTTCGGACTGACTAGAAGTTAAATTTTGGTAACCGTGGCTGAGTTCTGTTTGAAAACTGATCAATTTTCGGCATTTTCGAACATTGAAAATAACTTTCGAAATGTCACGTTTGACCACGAGTTTAATTTAACTCGGCAATTGGTACACAGTCCAAGAAGTATTTCTCGATTACTTTTTCGAAAGGACATATCAGCTTTTGTAAACAACGCATCTGATCGTCGATTTGGCGTAACTGGTAGCTCACCATCAGATAGAGGACATTTTCCCCTACCTGATATAATGGTGTTAGTATGTGGGGCGAGCAATCAGTTATGCCACAGCGACGATAAAATGCGTTGTTTACAAAAGCTGATATGTCCTTTCGAAAAAGTAATCGAGATTTGTAGGCATCATTCAGGCAAGGAGCGCTTGCGCCATCGAGGCGACGGCGCTACCAGCAGCCAGTGATCTTGACGGGTACGACGCGCAAAGATCGACGTGCAAAATTCGAACGCTGCGTGCTGGACATTAACCGCCTTCCTACTACTGCTGCAGCTGCTACTGCTGCTGCTGCTACCTGCTCACCCGCCGTCCGAATCGAAAATGAGTTCAGGCACATCAGCAGTGGGGAGAACGTTTATTTCATGAAAACAGTGATAAAATTATCACTTTTTATTTGTACATTGTTTAAACAGTTTTTATGAAAAATTGAAACAGCGTTTATTACAACGGCTTACGAGGGTTATTTCCTATCGATTGGTGTATTTGGATAATAATTTCATCTATAAATGACAAAGTTATAAGCTTTAAAAACCTTACACCTTTTCGTGACGGTTGCAATTTTAGATTTTCGATTTACCTCTAGTACCTTCCCGTAAGACGTAATCTACGTAAAAAAACTACAAGGGACAGCCCAATGGGGTTTTGCGAAATGGTGACGTAGGACTACGTGGCCTTAATATAATAAATGTTATTCGTTAACTGCAGCAGGAGCTTGTGCTTTTTGTAGGAATAGGAATTTGAGGGTTCTCTCTGTTTATTCTCTTTAGTATGACTATGCTTGCCCTGAAAAGAACTTTTTGATATGAATTTTAGTTGGGACATGTTCAGAAATTTAACTCTCCTGGAAAATCTTGGTGGACCTTTAAAGTAGTACAGGCTTTGGAAGATGATAATGACAGCCAGCTGGATCAGCAAATCCGACAAGTGACATGTTTGAATACTGCTTCCGTGTTTTCTTTTAAGATTTAAATTTAAAAAAAATAGAAGTTTCTTGCGAATATGTCTATGGTTCTTCGTATTGGAAGTTTTCGATCTGAGAGTGAATTAAAAGGAGCAGTTTAAGCTGATTGGAAACAAGGAACTGAAGGGGATCATGGATACAGTGGGCAAACATCAGGAGGTTCATAGTGACACTGAGCAATGCTGGTGCGTTTTTCCAAAAGCACTTCTTGCAGAGGCCAACAAGGGGAAACGGATTTTCTTATTATCAAGATCATGGAGATAGTGATTCATTTGGGAGAACAATTACTATTAAGCTTAGTAATCACGAGGAGGCCAACTAATTACAGATCATTCGGGTGAGACCTATCCTTTTTATTTGTTTACATTATATTTCAACCAGTATTCATAGACGCTTTACCAAATAATGTCACAAAATGTAAATAGAGGAGCTCGGCTAGCTTAGTAGCTGCCGCTTTTGCTTACTGAGTAGAAAATCGTGGGTTTACCTTCAAGCTAAAAAAAATAAAAACAATAACATTGGTCGCATCGCCTGCTTAAGTAAATCCTGACCCATCTCCTACCCAACTATCCAACTCCGTAGCATATATTAGGAGGTCGGTGAGTCGCTGGCCTCTCGTTTGGTAGATGTTACACCAACAATAGTTTGTATTTGTCATCCTTTTCCTGTTTTGAACTCTGATTGGAGAGCTATACACTCCCAAATAGTTTTCCTTAAGCAATCAGAATAAGAGCGTTAAAGTAGATACATGGGAGTTGCCAGTTGTTACGAATTACTCCGTTACAAACGCAACACAATGCAAAATAAATGTAAATCTTATTTGGCACTTCCGGCTCATAGCCTCCTTGATAATCTATCAGTAAATTGGCCTACACCAACAAAGACTACTCAGTGACAAAAAAAAATCTTGTGATTTGGGGTGGTTTGGTTAGGGAGCATCCATAAATGACGTAGCATATTTTTGTCAAATTTTAGACCCCTCCGCTTCCCTCGTAGCGTAATTTGCTGTATCCAATACATGGCCGGTCACAAATTATGAAACTCCCACCTCTCCCCTCAAATGCTACGTCATTTATGAATGTTCTCTTATTAGTTGTGTGTTAATTTAAAAATGAAACTTCTAAATGGCAGAGGCTTATTTTATTGTTACATATTTCAGGAATGTTGTTGATGTTCAAACGTTCAACGTTTCGTTGCTAGTGAGTGGTTTGATCTAAAAAAAAATACCATTTTATCCGTCAGGCAACGCCACCGAAGTTACCCACTGCATTTATGTATCGAGAAGATGTACAGTTACACGAATTCCTGGATATGCAATATATTCTAGCGTTTAGAATCATAAGGGCCTAACTGCAATCATAGATTATCTTCATCGATTTTCTCTTTACTTTACTGCAGTTAAGTGAACCAATTTAACGAAATTTTTCCAATGCAGTGCAGTAAAAGGTTGTATCAAACGCACAAACCCATGTAAATTAAGCCGAGCTATTAACAAAAGAGAAAATCAATGAAGAGAACCGATCACCGCAGTTAAGGCCGTATGATTCTGAACGCTAGATATTATTCATTCGCGCAATAGTATATTTTGTCTTCACAGTCACAAAAACAAATAAAGACTATTCAAAACATTGCCTTCGATTCACTCCATCATTGCGACTCGACGGCATCAGCCATAATGATCACGATCTAGCAGGGTTTATGTTTCTTCAAAATAAACATGCGGGAACGTTTTGCAACGCACGCTCAATTTCTTTTCCAGTCAAGTTCCTGTGGAGAGTTCTAGAACAACATCATGTGAAAAGTGCCTGTATGTGTCAAATGTAAACAATTACCTTGAACGTCAATTTCTCACGAATCACAACAAACTACACCTACTGGTAGAGCAAACATCTTTTACCATAAATCCACGTTTAAAATATGGCTTACATTTGGCACATAGGCTCTTTTCCTATATTGCTTCAGAGTTACGAAAACGATTCGCTTGTTGAATACTATCATTTGATATCCTTTTAAGACGGATGTTAATGCCTTTCCGTTGGTACTGATGCCATCAGTTCAAACTACACCTTAATTAAAATTACACCAATATCAGTAGCCATTACAAATTGGTGAAAAGGTAATTGGTAAACGATGACGATGTTCCTTAATAAGTAAAAAAAAAATCTTCTTAAAATAGATCGGGTTGTTCCTTAAATGATTGATCAATAAAAATCTTAAAATGCTCAGTAAATATTTAAAGTACGCTCCCTAAAATAGAGAAAACTGTACATGAAGCATTTGACAATGCTCCTTAGTATGCACCGCTTTGCATCATTTAAAAGTGTAATTGTACCATATTTCATCGAAAAAGCTGCTGTAGAAAGGTTAATAAGTACCATGAAATCAGCTGAAATGTTCAGTAAAAATGCACAAATGCACGCAATGATTTATTAAGGATAATTTCATCTGTTTTATTGATCAAAAGTAGGGCTGCCAAGGGAAGTATTGGGTTGTTTAACTTCGAAAAATACACCGATTTTTATATATCATCTGAAAGAGTTTCGGTTTCTGAGCACAATGATATTTTTATCGATCCCGCAGACATTCATCTCGGTTTTTAAATCAAGATTTAAATTTTTGATCGTTCACACTAAATCTATTTGTTGACAGCTCGCTCCCATACAAAGTCCCACCAAGGGGCGCTAAAATGGTGATTTGTTCTAATGTAATCGTACTTATTAAGAATAGTTCCAGTGTACCAAAATTGATGAAATTTTGGATTTTGGTTCCATTTTTAATGCAGATATTGAAGATGTATTCACCTCAATACCCCTAAACAACCCAATTGAAATTCAGCCATTCCATAGCAAAGCGATATAATGGTTCTCAGAATTTCGTAAAAAAAATGTAGTTTTGTTCTTCATCGCAAAATATTAGAACCGTATTTTTTTTATTTAGGGTACCATTTCCATGTTAGGGTGGTCCAAACAATCAATTTCTTAAAAAAAAACCTTTTTTTCACAAATGCATAGCTTTTGAACCACTGGACCAATTTCTAGGATTCAAATATCAAATGAAAGGTAATTAAAATACTTTTCAGGAAAAAAAACAATGGTTTTTGGTCATGGGATTTTGCATTTTAAAACATTGGTTGTACATTTTTATGATTTTCATGGTTTGTAGACAACAAAAATAATCATTTCCAAATCTGGAACGTATATAGTTTTGTAATTTTTTCAACTGCATTTAGTCGATTTTAATGAAAAAATTCTCACCCATTTCGTTTTGAATTCCTATTGATTCATCTGGTGGCAGCCTTTACTTCCATTCTTTCATCCTTTTCTTCCCTTCTGGTTCCCTTGTATTCTCTTGTTATCATCTCTTTTCTATTCTCCTCTGCATAGCTGCTAACCAAGTAACAATTCAAGCTTAACAGTTAGAACAGAAACTGATTATTGGTTGATTTAAGGTGTACAAAGCTGATTAATAGCTGGCCGAATATATAGTTGATTAGTACACAGTTCGAAAAAGTAATGTAAATTTCTGTTTAGTACTATGCTCAAAAATGGAGCGTCACGTATCATATAAGTTTACATTATACATGTAAAGATCTGAGACATTTCATGCAATGTAGCAAATGTTGTATACAAAAGCCCATCTTTGTAAACAACATTGTCTACAAGTTGCCTGGTTGCGTGAAATGAAATACAAGTTTACGTGAATGAATATTTACATCACTATTAAAATTCAGAATTTTTATCTGTGTAGTGCATGTAGCTAATTGTATCCCCATAATTCAAACTCAATAAGTTAGCTGATTTAAAGATTGAACAAGCCTTATTATAGCATAACACTACTGCACAAATCAACAATGCATTACAAATATTTTGATAGTCTGATTTGTTAATTGGAGTCAGTGTCACTCGTTGCATTTCCGGCATTTTAGTTTTTCTAAACTCCCTGCCTACCTTTCAAATCCCAAGCAGCGGCAGCAGTAGACACAAGGTAGAGGAGCTTTTTAGGAATAACTCCAGCTACAAGTGGGTTGCGACGACGTCGGAAGTATTAACATTTATATTTTTGTGTTTTGACTGCTATATTGCACTGAATTTTCAGACAGAATTCAAAAATATAACTCAATTATGGCACTTAAATAGCTTCCACATGAGCATCGACATAAATCGCGCACTTGTGTCCACATTGTGTTAACTACACTTGAAAATGAGAGGAATGTTTTACTGTCACCAGTTGTTGTTTACAATTCTGCATTGCTGTATAATACTCCTCCGGTTGCTGTTATTCAACTTAAATTTGACGTGTTTCAAGTTAATGATCATACATTTTGCCACACATATGATTGAGTGGTCCAGTAGGTATGAAGCCTGTGAATCAGTGACTGCTGGTTCTACTCCCGAAATGCAAAGGTAATTTTTAGACTTATAATAACAATATAAATATGTAAATCCAATTCGTCAGCACCTTGTTTTTTTTCCCTTGGTTTGTTTTTCGTCGATCTTGTTTTCCGTGCTGAGCACCAATGCTACCGACGCCAGGGAGGTAGCTCCCACACCTGAACCCTACCTATCGACTCATCAACTCATGAACCGGGGACCAACGGCTTTACTTCCCATCCGAAGGAAGGCGTGATCAGAGAGATTATGCCTCAGAACATCCCGGCGGCGCCGACTGGGATTGAACCCAGGCCTGCTGGGGTGAGAGGCAATCACGCTTACCTTGTTGCAGTTCCATAAAAATATATAAGATATAAAGTGGTCTTCCATTATTTTTTTTTTAAATAAAACTAGAATGCTGAACAAGGATTGGAAAATACTGTTATTTAATGCCTTAAAAAGCTTATAATTTATATACCTGTTAAGATTTTGGCTAATTAAAATCACCAGATTTAGATGTTTAAAAGCTGAAAAAAGTTTACCGTGGTATATGTACATCAATTCTTCAAACTAAGTCTTAAATAAAATCGATTGAACAACACTTGTTAAGCATCAAATTGTTATCTGGGTAGTCTCCTGAAAGCCTCCCATGTTATTTCTGAATGTGGTTTAACTTCCATTATCTTTGTATGATGATATTTTCTGGATGTGTAAAGGATGCTGCGACATCATGGGTAACGCTCGCTTTAACGAACATCAATGACATCAACATCAACGAACGCGGCTGCGATCGAACTCAACGACACGTTCCAAAAAATAATTGAGAAGATCAAGAGTGAGATAAAAGATAGCCTAATTGCCGAAATCAGGCAGGAGATCCAGGGTGCATTCAACAAGCTCTCTCCAGCAGTGCTATCTCCTCTTCCTCCTCGAATGTTCACGTTTGGTAATCCAAAAACGCCAAAGAGACCCCGTGACGACGAATCATCGGCATCCGATCAGCCAAACAAAGTTTTACGTGGCACAGGCCAATCAACTCTCAACGTGACATCAGCCCCAATGAGTAGATCCGACGACAAGTTCTGGATGTATGTAACAAAAATATCACCAGATGTATCGAAGGCAGACGTCAAGAAACCTGCCAAAGATTGTTTGAATACGGATGAAGTTGTTCCCAAATCCCTGAAACCCAGAGGACGGCTTTTGTCAGCACTGTCCTTCGTTTCATTCAAGGTTGGAGTCAATCTCAAAATGAAGACAAAAGCGATGGATCCTTCGTCTTGGCCGTTGAAGATGAAAGAAGAACGCAGAATTTTTGGATACCGGTACTGCACATAGATTATGGTCCAATGAGCAACGCCTAGAGTCAGCTGAACCAAGCACCTCGCCTAACCTAGCCTCTTGTGACCCTGCCAACATTCACACAGATTGGACCGTATATTATCAAAATGTCCGAGGCTTGAGGACAAAAACTAACGCTCTACTCCATTCGCTGCTTTCTTGTGATTTCGACATGGTGGTATTCACTGAAACATGGCTTCATACCGACATTTCGAATGCTGGACTCGCAAGCAACTACACAATCTACCGCTGTGACCGGAATTCTCGCACCAGCGCACTGCGACGTGGCGGTGGCGTCTTAATTGCCGTGAAATCCGAGCTGAAGTGTAAGGCTGTGCATCTTTTTTTTTTCCTTTGGTTTGTTCCGTCGATCTTGTTTTCCGTGCTGAGCACCAATGCTACCGACGTGCCAGGAAGGCAGCTCCCACACCTGAACCCTACCTATCGACCCATCAACTCATGAACCGGGGACCAACGGCTTTACTTCCCATCCGAAGGAAGGCGTGATCAGAGATGTTATGCCTCAGAACATCCCGGCGGCGCCGACTGGGATTGAACCCTGCTGGGATGAGAGGTAATCAAGCTTACCACTACACCACCGGCACCGTTGTAGGCTGTGCATCTTGTGGGCGTTGAGAGCCTCGAACAAATTGCTGTTCAAGTCGATCTTCCTATGCTGCATCTATATTCGACCAAACAGTCAGCCCGACATTTACACCAAACACGCTGTCTGAGTACAACAGCTCCTTGGTATGGCGAACCCTCACGATACAACCATAGTTGTGGGCGATTACAATCTGCCAAGTCTAGCTTGGGACTTCGATGAGGACGTCAGAAGATTTCTGCCTCTCAATGCTTCATCAGAACAGGAACTGGCTGTAGTGGAGTCCATACTGTCTGCTGGATTGAAGCAAATCAACGATCTGGTGAACACGATGCAATTATGAAAGTTTATTGTCGCCACAAGCCGTTGGTTCTAAAAGTTGACTCCCGTTCGAGATATCATCCGCTCCCGTACCCAGCAGCCAACAGTGAGTATAATTTTGCACAATGTGATTTCGATGTTGTTAACACGAGGATTCCGGCCTTGGATTGGGTACAAATACTTGACCAACCCACCATTGATGCCGCCGTCTCCGTATTCTACGACAACATCTATAAAGTAATCCAAGATACTGTTCCGGTGAAGACACGAAAATCTTGTTTGCAATTCCAACAACCTTGGTGGAATCCGCAATTGCGTAATCTGTGTAAAGCTCGAAAACGTTACTTTCGTTCCCGGACCGCAGCAAACAAGTATACGGTGCAAGAGATGAACTAGCCTCAGGCTAAAAATCTCTAAAATAAAGAAAAAAAAAAAAAAGTATACGGTGCAGCTAGTAGAATCAGAGTATAATAGTTTGCAGGAAGCTCGCTTTCGTGAGTACGTCGACAACCTCCAGAGGGGTTTCAAGAAAAATCCATCGTCGTTCTGGTCTTTTATCAACTCTCGGAAAAGATCAGCTGGTATGCCCGTGGACGTCACCTACGGTAGTAGTAGCTCCACCACCGACACCACTTCTACTGACCTTTTCGCTGACTTTTTCCGAAGTGTTTTCGAACGCGATCAAACTCCTCCACCGCAGCAATACATTGATCAGCTACCAGGATACAACATTCACCTGCACAGCTCATCTTCAGTCAAGACGCTATTCTCAAAGCCCTTTGCTCAGTCGATCCATCGAAAGGTCCAGGCCCGGACCGTATTCCACCGTCTTTCGTCAAGAACTGTGCAGCACCGTTGGCCACTCCCGTTATGTCTATTTTCAATCGATCGCTTAAGGATGGCGTTTTTCCGGATGCCTGGAAGCTCGCCTCAATTACACCAATCTTCAAGTCCGGTAACATGCACAAAGTGGAAAACTACCGACCTATCTCGATCCTGAACTGCTTGGACAAAGTTCTCGAAAGTTTTCTGCATGAGAAGTTGTATCCAGATGTTCAACCCATAATCTCAGAGTTTCAGCATGGATTTATGAAAAAAGCGCTCGACAGTCTCTAACTTGATAACTTACCCAAACACTCTTATAGGTAGCATCGAGAAGCGTCAGCAAGTGGCCTCCATTTACATCAACTTCTCTAAGGCTTTTGACAAAGTCCCTCACGACCTAGCCATTATGAAGCTAAATCGCCTTGGTCTTCCACCGTGGATCGTTTGTTGGTTGAAATCATACTTATCATCCAGGAAGACTTTCGTTAAGGTACGTGATTCCAGATCCGAGGTATTCCATATACCATCGGGGGTTCCACCAGGGAGTCACCTAGGACCTCTCATTTTCGTTCAGTTTATTAACGACGTGTGTGATATGCTAAGTTCCTGTAAGTTGCTATATGCGGATGATCTTAAGCTGTACCGTGAGATCAAATCGATCGTGGATTGTTGCGCACTACAAGCTGATATAGAACGATTGTCATCCTGGTGTCAGATGAATGGAATGCAAGCCAATGCTGCCAAATGCAAAGTGATTACCCTTACCCGCTCTCAGTCTCCGATCATTTTTGATTACTCTATGAGTCAATCGCCGCTGGAAAGGGTTAATGCCATTAAGGATCTTGGGCTCATCTTGGACAGCAAACTACGGTTTAACGAGCACATATCCATGACAGTTGCAAAGGCCAACTCCATGCTAGGATTTTTGCACCGCAATACTGAAAACTTCGACGACGTGTACTGCTCTATGGTCCGCAGTGTTCTTGAATATGGAGTACAAATTTGGGCTCCATATCATGCTGTTCATGTTCTGCGCATCGAGAGAATCCAGAAACAATTTATAAAGTTTGCATTACGACGTCTGCCATGGACAAATCCAGATAGCTTACCTCCGTGCGAGCATAGATGTGCGCTTATTGGACTGCAAACACTAACAAATCGACGAGTCTTTCTCCAGAGGATGTTTATATTTGACATGATTAGTAATCATATTGACTGCAGTGGAACATCAATTTTCACACTCCAGCTCGCCGTCTCCGCAACTATTACTTTCTGTGGCCTCCCGGACATCGTACTGCTTACGGTTATAACAATCCTCTCGATAGGTGTTGCCGACTGGTTAATGATGTGTGTGATGTTTTTGATTTTAATATAAGTAGACCAGTTTTTAAGAATAGGATTAAGTCACTTTAAACAGTCTGTATGGTTAAAGAAATGTCAAAGATGGTGGTTGAATAAATAAAATATTTAGTTCCTAGCTGCGTCTTACAAAACCGAGTCTAGTCGCATAGGAGTATTGGCAAAACTTGATAACTTCAAAAAAATACAACTTAAAAAATACACACACACATCGTTGATTTTTTTTATATGTTGTGTTAAAAGCCAAAATTTTCAAGATAAAATATAAAACATATTGCGTCCTCTGTCTACAAACCATGAATACCATAAAAAACAAATACAATCAATGTTTTTTTAGCGGCGCCGGTGGTGTAGTGGTAAGCGTGTTTACCTCTTACCCCAGCAGGCCTGGGTTCAATCCCAGGCACCGCCGGGATGTTGTGAGGCATAACATCTCTGATCACGCCTTCCTTCGGAAGGGATGTAAAGTCGTTGGTCCCCGGTTCATGAGTTGATGGGTCGATAGGTAGGGTCCAGGCTGCCTCCCTGGCGTCGGTAGCATTGGTGCTCAGCACGGAAAACAAGATCGACGGAAAACAAACCAAAGGAAAAAAAAATCAATGTTTTTCAATGCAGAATACCAATTTCATGAAATACATTTTATCATTATGTTTTTCATAACATTTATTTGTAATAATCTTTCATGTAGACTAGACTAGACTAGACTAAATTTATTTGTAATAATCTTTCATTTGATATACGACTATTACTCAGTGGTTCAAAAATTATGAATTTGAAAAAAAAACATTTAAATTTTTTTTTACGGAAATGGTCACTCTAATGTCAACATAAAAAAATACGAGTCTAATATTTTGCAATCAGAAAAAAAAAACTTTCAATTTTTACGAAATTCTGCTATGGAAGACTGAATTTTGGCCAATCTTCCTACATGCAATATTTGCGAAAAGTTATGGGAATTCCACTTTTGAAATAACAATTTCAATGCCAAAATGGCGATTGATATGCAAGACAGTGAATCCAAGATAGCAGGCAAATATGTGTTTGACTCACAAAACCTGTCAATTTCGCTTTCAGATTGTCACAATCAGCGATATTATTCGTGAGCGTTCACTCAGAGTGAGCGCTTACGAATCGTGAAATCGCTAATTGTGACGCACTGAAAGCAATATTGACAGGTTTCATGTGTCTAACACATACTTCACGACCTCTTATTTAACCTTCAAGTACTAATAACCATTATAACATCTAAGGATTTCATAATTCCGAAACACAATTTTTTATAGCAAGTGAGTGGCAGCAACCCTGATCATTGTGAATACAATATTGATTATATTATAACTGCATGATTCAAGATAGCTGTTGAAGTTTTTTCAATTGCAATGATACTTTTAAATTTCAAGATGGTGGTTGATTAACAAAATGGTGGATTCAAAATGGTGAATGATTTTAAAAATGGAGCATTCAAGATTGTGGTTTTTTGATAAATGTTTCAATGCAATGTTGTATAGTGATAATAATCTGCTATAGCAATGACATTATCATTTCCAAAATCGTGGCGTTGTAGATCAAATCTGGAGTGATCTAATGTGGATGGATTTTCATAATGGTGGATTTTTGATGGTGTATGATTTAAATATGGTGGATTCAAGATGGTTGCTCTTTTTTATGATTTGGTCGATGTATCTGAACGCAATTGTTTTTTTGTGATTTCAATGACAATTTCAATTTCAAGTTGGTTAATTATTTATAAAATAAATGATTCAAGATGGTGGATTGTTGATAGAATGTTCAATTTTTTTTAATGAAATGTTATTGCAATTGCAATGACAAAATCAATTTCTAGATGACGCTTGATTTTTAAGACGATGGCTTTTAGATGATAAATGACTTTCAAAATGGAGCATTCAAAATGGTGGGTTTTTGACAAAAAGATCAATGCAATTTTGTTGAATGGTGACAATGACTCATGGAAAATCATTTGGATTAATTTCGTGCATTCATTTACATTCATTTACTCCTAACTTTTTTCAACAACAGAACTCCGCAAATTGATGTATTGAACTTTTGAAGGTTTTGTTATTAGCTACAACTTTTGTTAATAACTCAAATCCGTATCTCTTATGCATGACAAATCGGAGCAAACAGAATCCACTACTGTTTTTCAGTGAATGTATTTTACATTCACTGAAAAACAGTCACGAGCTCTGCCCGCTCTAATTCGTAATACATAATAGATACAGATTTGAGTTATGGGCAAAAGTTGTAGCTAATAACAAAACCTACTAAAGCTCTATTCATCATTTTGTGGAAAGTTAGAGGCAAATGAATGTAAATGAATGCATGAAATGAATGTAAATGAGTTTCCATGCCTGGTGACAATGTCTAATCCTAAATGGTGACTTAACTTCAAAATTGTGGATTCCAGATGGTTGATGATTTTCCAAATGGTAGATTAAATATGACCGGGCTTTTATTTTTTTTTTTTGTATATTAATTTATTTGATAAGGCTCAACCGAATTAACTTAACAGAGCCGAGGATTCATGGTCACTATACAATACATCTTAAAGCTATAGTCAAAAGGTACAACACAATAAACACTTTATCTTCTGCCATCCAAAAAGCCTCCTCCATCAGAACTGGAGTCGCTTCCAGTAGTTTCATTGTATGGCAAATTGTTGTACGCCAACGAGGGTCAGAGCGCATCCATTGCAGCAATGGACGCAAAACGTGGTCAGCACTCACACACTCATCACGAAACGGTTGCTTTCCAAAGTCGACGACGCATCGACCGAAAGAACTGCTGATGAAGAACAATGAGGAGGACCACACAATGGCTGCTGCCGAGTAAACAGACGATCGCGTAGCACACATCGAGAGTGGCCTGCTTTTGTCGACAGCCGAGTGAACACTGACCGGGCTTTTATAAAATGGTTATTCCTTCAGAATGCAAAATAATTGTAATAGCAATGACAATCAGTCCCAAGACGGTAATTTTTTTTTCGAAATGGTAGTAGATTTTCAAAATATGTAGTGGATTCATGATGGTGGATTGTTGATAAAATGTCAAATCTTTTTGAAAGAAATTTTATTACAGTTGTAATGACAAATTCAATTCCAAGTTGGTGTTTGATCTTTAAAATGGTGGATTCAAGATGGTGGAAGATTTTAAAAATGGAGGATTCAAGATGCTGGGTTTTTGATAAAATGGTCAATGCAATATTGTTCCATAGCGCTAACAATCTACTATTCCAAAAACAATTTCTTAAAACTTCCCACTTTCATAAAAGCGTATCAAAGAAATTAGCAGAATTTCTCACAGAATATCATCAAACATTTCGGAAATAACCCGTGGCAAAGTTCATTTTATTTAAAATTACCCAAAAAAATAGTTAAATTTATCGAATTATCTTTAAAATACCGAAATTCATTCCCAAGCATTGATTTGCAACCCCTCGTTCATGCATTTTTTTTACAACACGTAAATTTGGCGTAGCTAATGAGGGTTCAAAGGGGGCCAGTGTTATCTAGACTCCGCCCAGAATTTTCGGTGTTTTTTTTTTGACCCACCAGTATTTTGTCAAGCTGTTCAAGTTCAGTGTCACTATTTAACAGTGATTAATAAGATTGAACCACAAACAAATATTTTATTAAAGTCCTTTATGTTGACTACTTTTCTTATGTTCGGGACTAGAAGAAACAAATTTCAGAAACTATATTATATCGATTCTTAATCGTTGGCATAATAAGACGTCTTCAGGTTCTACAAATTAACCATGAGCCCAGGGGATTTTCATTAACTTCTGCAAACTTCGTAAAACTTTAAAAACATATAAGACGCTCAGGGAACACAGTAGAAATTGAGGAAACTTGGATTCTGGTAACTTCATAGATCTTCAGAAAAAATCGTAGTAACAAGAAGCTTGGAAATCTTCTGAAAACTGCGTAAAAGTAGAAAATTGAATTAAGTTTGAGGAGCTTCGTTAAGGGAACATTATTTTATTTCAGAGAAGCTCATTATTGATCTGGAACCTCTATATAATTTATGGGCACTTTTTTGAAGCCTCATGGATTTGGAATAGTTGTGAAAATTACGTACAAATTCAAGACATTTCGTTCGTGGGACTTCGTGGAAAATCAACGAGAAACATGGAAGTACAGCAAACTTTGCAGAAGTTTTGCGAATTTCGGAGCATTTTGATGAGTTTCGTAAAAGTTCATATAAGTGTAAGATCTTCAAAAAAGCTCCATGAACTTCTTAGAGGTTTTGGGAACTTTGTTAAATTTTAAGGAACTTTTTATATGTTCAAGAATATTTGTAGATGCCTTAGGTGTCTTTTCACGAGTGCAAAGATGTTCAGGGATCTTCGTAAATATGGAATTTGGAATAAATTCAGGGAGCTTCGTAGAAGTTGAGGAAATTTTTCAAAACTTAAGGGAGTTTTTTAGATGTTCAGGAAACGTTTCATAAGTTACTGGATATTCTTTGAGACATACATCCTTCCTAGACAACAGGAAATATCAAAAGATCTCCATATAGACGAAGATATTAGTAATGTTTTCCAGATATTTTTCCTAAACTCCAGGTTGATCATTTCTGAGGATCTCCAACTGTTTCAAAATTCAAGTATTCTTTCAAGACTGTAGGTTGTTCAGGAAGTATTCAAAAAGTTTCCAACTAATTGAATGATGAATTAAGATTTTATGGACATGTTTGTACATTCTCTATAGGGAAGACCCTGGCCTTGGTGATTTAGCTATATTGTCAAGAATTAGCACTCAAGCAGCTGAATTCCGGGCATAAATTTCAACGAAGCGATGGAAATTCCTATATATACCTAATATAAGTTTGAGATGCGTAACTTTAGATGATCCGGACGTTATGTGGTTTCATTACACAAAGCATGAACAAACGATCGTTGCTTTTTCAAATTAGTAAGCTTTTAAGGCTCCCTCAATCTTTATTGTTTCACCTTTAAAATAATAGTAAGCCTCAATGTCATATTATTGGTCACAGAAAATTAAAATGTCATAGGAAAAATTCACTCATGAACAAGTTGCCTTTTTTCCCTTGGTTTGTTTTTTCCGTCGATCTTGTTTTCCGTGCTGAGCACCAATGCTACCGACGTGCCAGGAAGGCAGCTCCCACACCTGGACCCTACCTATCGACCAACACGGTAAGAAAAGAGTACCCAAAATTAAGTTACTTTCACTCAACACGTGGCTTAAGTGGGGCTAGGTAAAATTAAGTTAAACAAGGAAACTCAATTTTAAGTAATCCTGATTGAGAAACCATTGAGTAAAAATTACCTAACGATCAATCGAATGGAATAGGTGAAAAATACCCAACGTACCAGCATGCAACCGGTTTTCGTTGCAACTTATTTTGTCACTACCCTCTACGGATACCATACACAAACGATATCATAGATGGTACGACCATACTGCATAGAGTTGGGATGATATCCTGAATTGGTGGTTAGACGTTTCTTATGTTTATGCGGGATATGTACCAAACACTAACGAAGACTAATGCGAGGACTAATTGAGCAGGAACGGAGGCGATGAAGCACAAACAAATGACAGCGTCGATGGCAGTGCAGGTTTCTATGATTTTCATCCAAAATTAAGTTAAAAGTACCCAACGGTGAAAACATAACGGTTGAGTACTATTAACTGAAAATTGAGTTCTTTTTTACTTTGAATCGCAGCGTGTTTTAGTTAAATGGAATGTATCGATAAATATTTCAGGATATTCTTCGTAAATTACTTTACGCAATACAATTTACTAACATGTACATTTTAAACAACTACGGACAGTACTAATTCAATCAATAATGAAAAATACTACGTTTTGAGCTAAACGATGATTAACAGAAAATTAACTTAAATTTGAGTGCACATATTATGACTCTATAGATAAGTAAATTTGACACATCGCCGCTTTTCTGATTCACTCAACGGTAGACCTCAAATGATAGAACCCAACGGTGAGTTTTTTTTAACTTAATTGTGAGTATTTTTTTCTTACCGTGTACGCATCAAAGAGATGAGCGGTGGTACACAGCAAAAAACTAATTTTAATATCACATCAAAGTGGATGCACTTCAATCGTGTCGAAAATATGGTGTAATATTACTTGCCAAAAAGGACAAAATTATCATTAATGTAGTGAACCGACATTACGCTGCTTTTACCGCATTTTACATTGTTATTGCTATAAACATAACAAGAGATTTTCGACATGATTGAAGTGCATCTTCTTGGATGTGATATTTTTTTTTGCTGTGTAGAAACGGCACTCCTTTAAAAACGTGTTTCTAGCATAAGAAAAATACGCTAAACAAACAAAATAAATTTCTAAAATACATCTGAGCTTAATCACTGACTTGTTCTGTTTTGTTTTTATGATGCTAATGATGGTCCCACCTCTTACCCCTACAAAGGGTTGAGCTGGACGATTTATCTTTAAGATAATTAAATATGACATTTTAACCAGGTTAGCAAACAAAATCAAACTGGTTACAGTTACAGATATAAAATCTCTCTAGAGTTTACAGTTTCTTCACAGCGATATAAATGTGGAAAAGCTTAGACGTCCACCTCTCAGTACGTCTTTTTGTCCACCTAAAATATTCATAAGTATTACATGCAATCAAGAGTTAATGAACAATCAACAAAACATCCTATTACACTAGCAACCCCGCTATAATAATTTTCAGCAATGTCAGGAATGCTCACGAACCCCCGACATTTGCCAGAAAACTTACTACTAACTCAAGGTATCTTCCAAATAAGCTTCAAAATAGCAGTTTTTAAATCAAACTTTTAAATTCAGTCCTCTATATCCGTAATACGCGCGCGAGGCTCAAACCTTTGTAGACTACTTTTTTTTTTTTTTTAAATCTACTACTATTAAATCAAATATTAAAAATCCATCTTCACCATCGTGGCGAACAGAAATAGTTTTTGCAGTGCTACAATAAAATTAAAAAGTCGTTTTGACAGCTATCCAAATTAAATAATCCGTTATAGATAACTTCGTCAAGATACATAATATGTCAATTCATAAATAATTACTGGATAACTGTTCAAACGACAGATTTAACGTGTGAATTGCAGTGTCTTTTAAATTCCGTAAGTGTTGCTGAACGTTTGATATGTCTAGGCATCGAATTGAAATCATTTATTCCTATAAAATATAATGAATTTTGTAAAGCACAAGTCAAGAAATGTGGTGTTCTTATTTCAACCGCATTTCTAGTATTATATATATGAACATTTATTCAACGTATGTAGCTGGTGTGTTGACAGATCGAGGGAAAAGCAACTAGTGAAAAAAAAAATGTTTGAACGAGGGATGCTCCGATTTCAAATCAATGCTTGGTAGATGGATGATAGAGGGTGCTAGTGTGCATGCAAAATACGCTTGACGATATTTTTGAAGAATTTCCTTCTAGGAGTTATGTCTGTTTGTATGTGCTATAAATATGTTATGTCTAGCTGGTTCCCAAAGATGTCGCTGCTGTGGCGTCGGAGTTCTTCGATGATGTTTCCACTGCAGCTGATGGGATGCTTAATCCTGCAACTGGCACCTGTTTTGGCTATTTAGCTATCCCTACGCACTACTAAAAAGTCATGTAAATGTTGGTTCCCTGAGACCGACACATGTAAGCGGGCCTTTTGACATAAGAATCAGTTAAAAGAAACGTGAAAATCAATTCATTTAAACGTTCTCTTCGCGACTTGCTGATGTTAATTTAACATGAAATGTTTGTTTACGTTCTATGATTTACGTCCCATATGGATTTCGTCTCGTGCAAAAGTAGTTATTTCTAAGTGTGTACATACTTATATAAATCTATAAGTTGCATACAGGTAGCTCCAATCGCCCATAAATGCTAAATTGTGCAATTCCCAAGACCAACAGGGCTAGTAGATGGTTGCTCAAAACCGTCGTCGTCTGAGTTGAAAGTCAAAAGATCTGTGGAGAGATTCATCATCATCAATTATGGTTTCGTATTTTAATAAACCTACCGCACTTAAAAAACTCCAATGCAAGCCAAAATCATTCCTCCTTCATACGACTTTTGACGTCAACTCAAATTTAACGCCAAATTGAGGTCCAGTGCTGCCAAAAACATCTCTATGAAGAGGTATTTTTGACAGTTGTACCACTTTTGTTTCAAAGGAATGCACTTTTAAAAGTACGAGTCGAGAGTGCAAGAAAAACTTTCAAAACAAAACAATAACTTTTCATTTGAATATTTTCGTAGGGAAATGACGGCTTCGGCATGACAGACTATTTTCGGCAACACAAATTGAAACGCTATTTTCACTGGATTTTCTTACGAAAACACTTCGCTGAATGCCTGCAAACGATTCTTTATGCTTTCAGCTTCAATTTGACTATATTTTTACCACTGAGAAAAAGCAATTTAGTAAGGTTTTATTGAAATGCAACACACGCACTACAAATTGTAGCCATCCGCACGGTAGTGATCATCTGCCGATCAAAATTTCGATTGCCAGTGGGTTCAACTCGTCAGAATCCGTTAACGTCGCGTATGATCTAACCCGTAACATCGATTGGACTAAGTTCCAATCCGCGATAGACGATACAGTATCGGCAGTGGAAGAGCTTCCGCCGTTGGAGGAATATAATTTCCTATCTAATCTCATCGTCGACAGCGCACTTCAAGCTCAAACACGACCGGTGCCGCGATCGTCAATCCGTAAGAAAACACCATCGCTCTGGTGTGATCAACAATGCACGGAGGTTTACCGTAAAAAGTCCGACGCGTTTAAACTTTTTCGGAAACGCGGAACACGCGAGCATTTCGACGCATACACATCTCTTGAACGCGAACTCAAGAGCCTCATCAAGGCCAAAAAACGGGGTTACTGGCGGCAGTTTGTAGACGGATTGTCGCGCGAAACGTCTATGAATACGCTTTGGAGTACGGCGCGAAGAATGCGTAACCGGTCTACTAACAACGAAAGCGAGGAATGCTCGGATCAATGGATTCTTAAATTCGCGCAAAAAGTGTGTCCGGATTCCGTGCCGTCGCAGTTGATTCCTCGCGAAACCGCGAATTCGGTAGACGAAATCAGTCAGCCTTTTTCAATGGTGGAACTTTCACTCGCTCTCCTTTCGTGTGGCAATTCAGCCCCGGGATATGATAGAATCAAGTTCAACTTGCTGAAAAACCTCCCAGACGTCGCTAAGAGGCGCATGTTGAACTTGTACAATCAGCTCTTGGAGCTCAATATTGTTCCCGACGATTGGAGACGAGTGAGGGTGATAGCCATTAAAAAGCCTGATAAACCCGCGTCGGATCACAATTCGTATCGGCCCATCGCGATGCTGTCGTGTATTCGGAAATTGATGGAGAAAATGATCCTTTTTCGCCTCGACAAATGGGTTGAGACGAACCACCTTCTTTCAGATACTCAATTTGGTTTCCGTAGGGGTAAGGGAACGAACGACTGTCTCGCGTTGCTTTCCTCGGAAATTCAGTTAGCTTTTGCTAAGAAAGAGCAAATGGCTTCTGTGTTCTTGGATATCAAGGGGGCTTTTGATTCAGTATCCGTTGAAGTTCTTTCAGAGAAACTCCACGCTTGTGGATTGTCTCCATTAATGAATAATTTTTTGTACAATTTGCTGTCAGAAAAACATATGAGCTTTTCTCATGGAAACTCTACAGCTTTTCGATTTAGCTACATGGGTCTCCCCCAAGGCTCATGTTTAAGCCCCCTTTTGTACAATTTCTACGTTAGAGAAATTGACAATTGTTTTAATGACAATTGCACGTTGAGACAACTTGCAGATGACGGCGTAGTGTCTATCACAGGGCCAAAAGAGGTTGACCTGCAAGGACCCTTACAGGATACCTTGGACAATTTGTCTACTTGGGCTATTCAGCTGGGTATCGAATTCTCCACGGAGAAAACTGAGTTGGTCGTTTTTTCTAGGAAGCATAGCCCAGCACAACCGAAGCTTCAACTTTTGGGTAAACCGATCACTCATTCCATGTCTTTTAAATATCTCGGGGTCTGGTTCGATTCCAAATGCACCTGGAGATCCCACATTGAGTATCTGAGACGAAAATGCCAACAAAGGATCAATTTTCTCCGAACAATTACCGGAACGGGGTGGGGAGCCCATCCACAAGATCTTCTGACGTTGTACCGGACAACGATTTTATCGGTTTTAGAGTACGGTAGTTTTTGCTTCCAGTCGGCAGCTAAAACGCACATCATCAAGCTGGAACGGATCCAGTATCGTTGTCTTCGTATCGCGTTAGGATGCATGCACTCGACTCATACTATGAGTCTCGAAGTGCTGGCGGGCATGTTGCCACTATCCGTCCGTTTTTCAGAGTTATCTCTTAGGCTCCTCACCCGTTGCGAAGTAATGAACCCACTGGTGATCGAAAATTTTGAGAAGCTTCTGGAGCTAAATCCTCAAACATGTTTTATGACTTTGTACTACCTATATTTAACACAGGATGTCAGCCCTTCAAGAAATATTCCCAATCGTGTAGTCTTCTCCGATTTCGGCAATTCAGTGAATTTTGAATTATCTATGACGCAGGAAATCCGCGGAATTCCAGAGCATCATCGTCCTATGATTGCTCCGTCATTATACGCTGCAAAGTTTGGCCATGTTGATTCTGCAAGAACGTTTTTCACAGATGGATCTCTAATAGAGGAGTCCGCTGGTTTTGGTGTAGTTAATGAATTTCATAGCGCCTCTCGAAAACTTGAAGCTCCTTGTTCTGTGTATGTGGCTGAACTGGCAGCAATTCACTACACTTTGGAAACTATTGCTTCACTTCTTCCAGACCACTACTTTATTTTTACGGATAGTCTCAGTTCTGTCGAGGCTATCCGTTCCATTAGCGGTAAAGCACTTCTCGTATTTTCTCTTGAAAATACGAGAACTGCTTAGTACTTTATCCGTGCGCTCTTTCATCATCACCTTCGCGTGGGTCCCTTCGCATTGCTCAATTTTGGGCAATGAGAAGGCGGATTCACTTGCGAAGGTGGGCGCTATGGAAGGCGACATTTATGATCGACAGATCGCCTATAGTGAATTTTTCTCTATTTATCGTCAGCAGTCGCTCGTTAGCTGGCAACATCAATGGAGTGAAGGGAGCTTGGGACGATGGCTACATTCAATTATCCCTAAGGTGTCGAAGTTTGCATGGTTCAAAGGGTTGGACTTGAGTCGAGACTTCATACGCGTGATGTCTCGTCTCATGTCCAATCACTATTGTCTAAACGCTCACTTGTTCCGTGTGGGGTTGGGAGACAGCAATCTCTGTGAATGTGGACAAGGTTACCAGGACGCTGATCACATCCTTTGGTCTTGTGCGGAGTATCGTGGAGTCAGATCACATTTTTATGATTCCCTTCGGGCTCGAGGTAGACAACCTAATGTTCCAGTTCGGGATATTTTGGCTAGACGCGATCTGGAGTTTATGAAACTCATATATGTTTACTTTAAGGATATTAACCTTAGATTGTAAGTTTGATTAACCGTGTGTTTAGTTTGTATTTTGTACGTGTGGGTTTTTTTTTTCAATGTTTGTTTTCAAGATGAATAGAAATAATTTCATGCTTTAGGATTAATTAAATAGTTGTATCGTAAACCACATTTCAAACCTCCTTCTTCCCTTTTCCCATCCAAAAAATTGTAAATCTCCACTAACCTCGAGACAACCGCGAGTACTCGGTCCAGTTCCTTTAACTTTAAATTTAGGACAGTAATAATGTATAACGCAAAGGATAACTCAGCTCTGTAAAGTTTATTCGATTGAGCCTGTACAAATAAAGTAATCATAAAAAAAAAAAAAATTGTAGCTGATTTCGATTTGCCGATAATAGAACAGCAGATTTACATGCAGTTCAAATGGAACGGTTGCCGAAGAAAAACTGGTTGCCGACAATACTCGCTCTCACTAGAGAAGATTGCAGCTTTGTAAAAGCGTTTCAAAACAGTTTTTGACAATTCTTTCGACTGAAATTGTTAGAGCAGCTGGCAGCAAAAGATTGTAAACAAACCAATACTGCATATGTGTGCGTTGCTTAGAGAAAAAGGCTATAGAAAGAAGGTCGCTGCTTAGGTTGCCGAGAATACGTAAATTCCTCTAGTTGAAACTACTAAATTTGCGAAACTTTCTATTTGAAATTACATTATTTTTATTGTTACAATTTTTGTTATTTGTGTGTAGGTGGTTTATGTCTCCAATGGAATACCTTGGCTCCCTTATCATTTTCAAAAACTGATAACTAAATTGACTAGAAAATAAAAACTGGCATGGCTGATAAATTTGAAATGTGGTGGCTTGCTTAACGCTTCAGTGGCACCACCATGACAAATTCGAGCCCTTTCCAAACTAAAACCTTATTTGAATTGACTGTTAGAGCGTGCGAAGAATGCTATTGTGTCTGTTTGTTTGTGATTTAACTCAGGGTTTAAAGTAACTATTCTAAGGAAGTTGTCCATGTTTGTTAATCCCTGTTAACGATAATCCGATTTGTGTTTAGAGATTTAAAGAGCTGTCAAATTTCAACTTGATATCTTTCTACAGCGGCACCGGTGGTGTAGTGGTAAGCGTGATTACCTTTCACCCCAGCAGCCTCATTCAGATAAGAACATCTGAAATTTGTTTTTGATGCTGGGTTATTAACGAAAGAGAGAGTTGATGAAGATAATCGATCCTTCAAATCGATCAGTAGATTGGTCTATTTGAAAAGTGACGCGATAATCGTCTTAGCTCATCTCAATACTGATGAATTAACTTGATACAATAATCGTAATTTGATCATCCTTCCATAAGTATTAATCCAAAACATTGCCTGTGGGCCGTCCTATCAGCAACTAAAAACACTAACAAAATAAACACTTGGGGATTTCCTGCAACGTATGCCCAATGTCTTTGCTAGTCAAGTTCCTGCGGACGGTTTTGAAACTGAATCGCTCATGACAACACTGCAGACTGCGCGGCTTTGGACGATTATTATCAAAAACTGCAGAACTTTTCGCGCGTTGCTATTCCGACGCAAGTAGCATGTGCTGTGCCTCGGTTTAGTTTTGCTGATCATGCATGCATCATTCCTGATTGTTATGTACACAGTAAAAACTTTTGTACGGTTGTATTATGTTTCACTTGTGCTTGGTACCAGGAACTAAGCGCTGACTACCTGCAGTTTTTAGAAATTTCTCCATACCTCTGAGTAAAAGTGACTTTCGCTCTGAGTTATTCTCCTTGGCCATGTACTTCAGAATGAAACGAATAAAAATCGTTTTTCACTACACAGCAAAAAAAAAATAATTTTAATATCACATCAAAGTGGATGCACTTCAATGATGGAAACTAACGATTTTAAATTGGCTCACTACTTGACTAGCCTATTGCAAATCGATTAACGTATCCCATTCTAGTCAAAATTCTAGTACTGCACAATGTTTTTTTTTGATTCGCTATGAAAGTTTGACAGAAAAAAGGGTTCGTGGATTTTCCTATGTTTCGAGGGGTGCATCCATTAGCTTAGGACCGCAGATAGTACAAGAGCTGAGCCAAAAAGTTGAGCACGTTTCTTCGGGACCTTCTAGTCTTAGAGTTCCTCTATGCTTCAATCTTTTCGACACGATATGGTGTAATATTACTTTCCAAAAAAAGGACAAAATTATCATTAATACAGTGCATGAACCGACATTACGCTGCTCTTGCTGCATTTATTTATTGTTATGGCCGTAAAAATTACATGAGATTTTCGACATGAAGTGCATCCTCTTGGATGTAATATTAAAATTTATTTTTTGCTGTGTACTTTTTCGAACTGTGTTGGTTAATATGAACGTGCAAGTTAATACTCTCCGGTCTTCGAGATCGGATGGGCTTTGCTATATGGCGTGTATCGTCTGCTCGCTGAGGACGAAATCCGCAAAGCTCTCAGTTCGATCGCGGCTGCTCAAGAAAATAAAAGTGCACTCTTATATTCTAAACAATGAGCCTAATCCGTTCGACGGAGGAAAGTTTCCGGATTGTCATTTTATGGAGCCGGGAACTGCCACTACTGACGGGCAATTATTTGGTCTACTTCACTGATAAGCAGTCGATTGACGGCATCCACGCCGGATTAGATTGTGACGATTTCAAACCCTTCGAGTACCATCAATGGTTGAGTGGTTCGTGTGGCTTTTGAAGCCTGTTGTTTGAAGAAGCTAGTTGTTCTTGGATTTTTTCTACCAACACTAATTGAACTGTGTGTGTTTGGTTACACTTTCAGATGGCGAGAAGAAGCGCTCGATGCCGACGATACCGACGACGTCCTATACGGTGGGTGATCGGGATACGTTGACCTCGTTGGCAGCCCGCTACGATACCACACCGTCGGAGTTGACCCAACTGAACCGGTTGGCCAGCTCGTTCATCTACTCCGGACAGCAGCTGCTGGTGCCGGATAAGTCAGCCAAGTTCGGCGCCGGATCGGGCGGAGACGGTGAATCGGATGCCAGCACCGAACGCTCGTCGCACAGTCCCACCGAAGGCCGCCGCAAGGGCTCGAACGAGGATCTGTGCCAGGATGAGAAGGGTAAGTTGACGATGATTGTTAGCATTGTTTTAGGTATAGCCCTATGAGGGACCATGAGTTTTTACAGAACGCATAAATTTCAAATCTCGATTAATTTTAGAAAAGGTCCTATGTGCTTTTTTTCCTTGATTTGATTTCCGTCGGTCTTGTTTTCCGTACTGAGTACCAGGGCCCTACAAAATCACTTTCAAACGAAAATCGTCAAGCGACGATGAAGCTGTCAACCATCACTCTGTCTTCTCTTCGAGCAGATCCCCGTCAACATCAACAGAACCACTTTCGATCAGTTTTTATGCTGTTTGTTTTGGCTTGACTAGTTATCTTTCATTGTCAACCCAAGTAACATTTTCAGTTTTATAAGCCAACTTTTCCAGCGTTGTGCTGTAAAGTAGCTGAAACAAAGCTGCAGATACAGCTACAAGCAAAATAGTTTTGGAGAGCGTTTACTCAACTTTTTCACAACCATTATTCAATTTGTTAGTCGCATTAAATAACATCAGCCAATAAACACTAATGTCACTTCTTTGCAAATATTAATCAATTTTCAGCTTTTAGCTGCAAAACAAAGCTAAGAAAGTGAATACATTACTCATTTGTTGGCTTCTACAAAACCAACCACTCTTGCAGAAAAACATAAACATCAAAAGTGCTTCTTCAACAACTAAACAACCTGTACTCAGCTAATAAACTGTGCTAGCACTACTTTGGAAGCATTTTTACAGTCAGCTAGGTTTATTTTTAGACGTTTGCAATTTTACTGCTTTTACTCTGCTCTTTTACAAAGCTGAATTAACTAGTCGAGAAAAGTGATTCATGTACACTATTATAAAGCCTCTATTCAGCGATTTTGTTGTAGAAGGTCATGTAAATTTGTTTACGTCAGTTCAAAGTGTTGGCGTAGCGAAGTTGGTAGTATCAAGGTTCGCCAATGCGGTTATTGTCTCGAGTTCGATTTCAGGTTCCGGTACAATGTAAATCATTTGGTGGTGTGCTTATAAATTATTTCGATGAATATGATTCGCAGTAAAATAAACTTGATAAATTCTTTCAACAAAAAAAAAAAAAAAAAACGTAAGCAATATTTAACCTGGCGTCAAGAGAAAACTGTGTATTGATTATTGGATAATCGGGTAAAGGTTGAGTAAGCGCCATTCAAGTTCACACACAAGTAAACAGCAGGATAATAGCTGTATAGAAGCGTAAATAGATATGAATAAGAACTTGTCCCAACAGCCATAAGTAGCTGACTAAGTTCGCCAGATTTGCTTCTATAGAGGTTGAGTAAAGGTTTCCTCATATCGTATAACATTTGAATACAGCTTGAGGCTGTATAAATGAAATGAGTAAAGCGTTTACATTGCGAAAATTGTTAGCTGGGAAATGAATTTACTTTTGCATTGAAGCGAAGCTGTTCGATCCAAATTCGTGCAGTTTGTATGACTTTTGTTGTTGGTTCACTCGGTTCATTTAAGCGTATGCGCATAGATCTGTGCACGTGGATGCCAAATTTATCATTGTCGGGTGGTCTGTTTACCCATCAACATGGGTATTTTTTGAATCGGGGTGACGTCTAGAGGATGAAAATCGATATCCGACGCCATTTTTAAATCGAAGATGGTGGCTTCCGATTAACGAAAAAGTGGAAATACAGTCAAATACACATCAATATTGGTATTTTTGTAATCGGTATGAAGTCTACAGATCGAAAATTGATATGCGACGCCATTTCAAAATCCATGATGGCGGTTTCCGATTTCAGATTAAGTGGGAAATACTGTCAAATACCCATCAATATAGGTATTTTTGGAATCGGGATGGCGTCTAGAGGCTGGAAATCGAAATCCGACGCCATTTTAAAATCCAATATGGCGGCTTCCGGTGTAAGAAAAAGTTGTAAATTCTATTAAATACCCATACAAACGGTTTTTTTTAGAATCAGGGTAACGTCTAGAAGCCGGAAATCGATATCCGACGCCATTTTGTAATCCAAGACGGTGACTTCCGATTTGCGGAAAAGTGTCAAATATCCTGAAATATGGTTATTTTCAGAATTGGGATGAGACGTAGATGCCGAATATTGATGTCACGCCGTCTTTAAATCCAAGATGTCGGCTTTGGTTCAGAAAAACTGTGGAATACTGTCAAATACCGATCAATGTGGGTTTTTTTGGAATCGGGCTGACATCTAGAAGAAAGAAATCAATGTTCGACGCCATCTTGAAATTCAAGATGGTGGCTTCCGATTTCAGAAGAAGTGTCAAATAGCCTACCAATGGCATCGAATATCGATTTTCAGCATCTACGCGTTGTCATCGTTCCGAAATACCCAGATCTTAGGGTATTTGACACTTTTTGTGGCCCGATGGCCGCCATATTGAATTCCAAAATGGCATTGGATATCGATTTTCGGCATTCACACGTTGTCCCCATTCCGAAAATACCCATATTGTAGGGTATTTGACACTTTCTGAACCCTGATGACCGCCACATTGGATTCCAAAGTGGTATCTGATATCGATATGGCCGCCATATTGGAGTCCAACAAAGCATCGGATATCGATTTTCGGCAGCCACGCGTTGTCTCCGTTCCGAAAATACCCATATCTTAGGGTATTTGACACGTTTTATGGAACTTGATGACCACCATATTGGATTCCAAAATGGCGTCGAATATCGATTGTCGGCATCCCAGTTCCGAAAACACTCATATTGTAGGATAGTTGACACTTTCTGAATCCTGATGGCCACCATATTGGATTCCAACATAGCGTCGGATATCGATTTTTGGCATCTACGCGTTGTTCCCGTTCCGAAAATACCCATATTGTAGGGTATTTGAGACTTTCCTTGACCCCGATGGCTGCCATCTTGGACTCCAGAATGGCATCGTTAATTTAATTTTCGTTTAATATAATATTATTACTACATATAATTCCTATCGGCAACCGATATTGTGCGGATACTATCCGGATCAAATCCAGATACTATATTTTGATGCCTGCGTCGTCAGGTCACGACAAGTCGAATAAGCCCCGAATGGAAGTGAAAGTGAAAAAAAAAACGAAGGAATCAGTTTTCGAGTCATTCATTGAGTCAATTGAAACAAGTCTTTGTTTCAAATGAAATGCACTGAAGCACTTGACGAACGAAACAAGTGATAGTCCAGTCATGTTTGAAAAGAGAAATGTTCATCGTGACTCGATAACAAGAAACACGATGACTTACACGAAAATTATATTGCTCGAAATGAACCGATTCTGCGGAGAGTTCATTTTCTTTTCTTTGTTTCGAAAATGCGGAACCCTGCTGAGTACCAATGATACCGACGCTCCCACACTTGGACCCTACCTATCGACCCATCAACTCATGGACCGGGAACAACGGGTTTACTTCGCTTCCGAAGGAAGGCGTGAGCAGAGATTTTATGTCTCAGAAAATCCCAGCGGCGCCGAGTGAGATTGAACCCAGGCCCTTTGGGATGAGAGACAATCACGCTTATATAGTCATATATGTCACATCTGTTTTGATTTGAATGTTAAAAATCCAATTCTTAACCAAATCTGATGAAACTTGTTGCAGATGAAAGCTATACTACACACTTAGAAAAATTCATGTAAATTTAGCTGCTTTTAGAGTGACATATACGAGCGTCAATTTTGACATAAAGTTGAGTCATAACAGACGTGAAATATAGTTCAATCAAACGTCCTTTTTGACGAGCAACGAACTTTTCAGTCTCGGAGCACTTAATATTACATGACATGTTTGCTTACATCTCATCTCTTATGTCAAAGATGAATTCCGTCACGTGTAAAATTAGTTATTTCTAAGTGTGTAATGTACTTTGATCTTGATGAAACAGTCCATATTAAACACAAGTTGTCATCGGAACTCGGTTCCAAGCCTATTACAGTAGAGCCACTAAACTTAATGATTCTAACTGAACCTCTTTTGCAGTGCCATCAGAAGTGCTTGGTATTTTTCAGCCATACATATCAATGGGATATCAAATGTTCCGGATAATCCTATTTTTTTTTTTCGAAGTGAGCAGTTCCACGGCAAATGACGAATTGGATAAACTCGACTTCCTCTGATGTGCAGAAAACATTGCATAATTGTGTGTTATGGGCAATCAGCCCATCAGACAATTCAGCCATTTTGAATCTCATATTTGTTTTTTTTCAAAATGGCTTTAAAATGGACAAAACATTTTGACAAGATTTTTTGGTAAATTTATTGAACTATTCGTTATTTCGCATTTTTATATAGTTTCTGCACATTAAACAATATTTGAAACTTCAACAATTTGTTTTATATTACTTCTGCGTGAAGTCAACGATTAACATAGTTGAAGATGCTAATTTCAAATAACAGACTAGAGTGGTAATGTTTATACGATAGATGAGGAGATGAAGTATAGAGTTGATAGTTCCGTTAGAGTACGGCAGTGTGAAATTGTAAGCAAGCAAGAACAACTTTTATGAAGATATAAATCGCCAGCATTAAGGGGGGTTGGGGGGATACCCCTCACCGTCCTTCTCAACGGGGCACTTTGGTAAAGAGAGATGATCAATCCGATTTGTACCTTCATAAAAGTTGTCCTTGTTCATGCTCTCTATACATACAATTTCACACTGGCTAATCACTTTTTTATTTGAAATTTATCATGACAGTCATCTTCTAGAGACTTTTAAAACTCTTTAAGACGAATGTTTTATAGCTGAATTTGTTGCCTGTATCTCTTCTAATAAAAAAAGATATACTCAAATATAGTAAAAAATATGAATAAATTCAAATTGATTTTAAACGAGTTTAAAAAATAACATACCTCCAATTTTTTCATGTTATTGAGAATAACATACGCCCTTTCTAATGCTGCAAAAAAACTTTTTTTTTGTTTGCCCCAACAAGAGATATTAACATTTGAAAAGTGCATATTTTTAGTATAAAAACGCCAATAACTCTTGATCGGCGAAAGATATTGACAAGTTTTGTGTAGCAAAAATTTGCGCCTTCTTAAGATCTAAAAGTTATCCTAAGACACCTTTGCTGAGAAATTCGAAATAAGAAAAATAGAGCAAAAAAACTGTTTTTTTAAGAGTCACCCTAACTCAATTCAAGAAAATAGCTCTAAATCAGCCAATTTAAGAGATACAAAAAAGTTTTTTCAAACAAAGTTGCTTGAAATTAGCTCAGCTATAATTTTGCCGAAGAATGAATACCTTAATTTATTCAAACAAAAAAGTTAGATTTTTGATTTTAATGATAATAGGAACCACCCTAGAATTCATTGTCATAAAAATGAGGGCCTAACTATAAGGAACAACTTTGTAAAAGAGACTTTTAGTCTAAAGTTTCAATTTCAGGCTCAAAACATATCATTCCACCTAAATCTGCATTCTGTACCACTGTGCATTGGTGCTGTAGATCAGTAGGCACATAGTGTATTACGCTTGCGTCTTGTTTTACGCGGTGACTATTCAATGCGTAAGTGGAGTAATGAGTTCTTTTTTGAAAAGTTCCGCTATGAATGATGGATTGAATGGTTTAGACTTGTGTTTAGGTTTAGATAGTGAGCTGATGAGCTGCGGTTCCTCTGCGGCTCACTTTAGAGAATCGGGTCTATAGAACAGCTCGGGAGCGGATCGCCCATCTCTAATCCAGATCATGGAATGGAGTAAAGCGATATGGAACATTGTGAAACGGAACGCAGAATCAAAACAAAACTGCAAATAAGGCTACCAGAAACACGCTTTTCTGGTGCTTTTAGGGTTACTATGAATGAAGTGTCGTTCAGATTAGCGGGAGTCTACGGTAGAACTTCGACGTAATTGTGAAAAATTCAACGAAAAGCTTGGATCTAAGTCCACAGCTTAGCCATGAGCGGCAGCGTAGATTAGTTTGTTTTGATATGAACTATTTTGCAATCCATTTTGGCGAATATTTCGTTATTTATAAGAATGCATCCTTTGCATTTCGTCAAAACTTGTTCGTATAGAAGTCTTCCTGGCTGTTTGGCTACTAAATATAGTTTCATAGTAATACGGATGTTTACTGGAATAGTAACCCGAGCAAAGTATGAGATCAAATTGAAATCTCAATTTGATGTTGTGATTTCGCTGATAATGATTACTCAGGTTGCGGTCGTTTTGGTTGCTTTAACGGTTAAAATATCAAAATTGATAGCAAAAAATTCTTCCGGTGTCAACACATTGAGAGCTAATTCTGCTACCAGTGAGAGAAAACTGAAAACTAAATTTGATATCCATTTTTCCTGTTGATAACAAAACAAGTATTCAATGTGATGTTATGCCAAGGCAATGAAAACAAACCGGCAACAACTTATTTTTAAAGAGCAAATGTACAGCAAAATGGAAACAAAATTTGGTATCAAATTTGTCAATTGCATAAACTGAAATCAAATTAGAATTTCAGTTTGATGTTGATATCAAAACTTGATTTCGATTTGCTGTCATTTTAATGCTGGACTTTGCTAGGGAAGACAGACACCGTCGTTTTTACAGGTTACCAGTTAATTGCTCACACATGGCAGCCATTGCAGAGCATTTTGAAATTCGTACCAAGATGTTTAAAACTTTACTACCGTGGACCCCCGGTAATCTGCCCGTTTTTGATCTGCACCCCGCTAATCTGCACGCCGTGCAAACTAACGTCATTCAGCTTATAGAATGGAAAAAGTGAAATGAGACGATGTGAAACGGAAAGCAGAATCCTAGGCAGAATCAAAACAAAGCAGTTTTTTTCTGGTGCTTATAGGGTTACTAGAAGTACAAATTAAAAATGAAACCCGTTATTATGCATAAAGTGCCGTTCAGATTAGTGGGAATCCACGGAAGTAGAAACAATAAATGCAATAAATGGTATCAATGGAACAACTTTCCACAGCTGACATGAGCATGCTCCTCTCTCATTCAACGGTCAGCTTGAAACGCACGAGCTTCGTCAAACTGAACGAAACTTTACGATACGCCACAGTACACCGACATCATCGTCCACCAGACAATCAACTGTGGTTCCACTGCTAGCTGCTGATGTGTTTGCAACGCACATGTATTGGTGTAATCCTTGCGATCTCTCCCACCGAACAGCTTTTGTTTACGAACAGTGAAAGAGAACGGTGTAAACTTTTCGCATCGTGTGTGAGTCATCGCCTACTAGGTATTTCTTCCGTCGCATACTTTTGCACACCCGCTCGCACGCACACGAGTTGGCATCTCCGGTTCGGTTGACATATTCTTATACGTAGCATCACCAATCAAAGGGACGGAAAGGAAACATCATCAGTCGGGCCCAGTCAGTGTGTCAATCAGTGAGAGTCTGTTTTTGTTTGCTTCTGTTCCGTCGCGAAAATCGTCGCCAAGTGCCAAAGAAGTGAAGAAGCAAAACAAATTGATTTTCCTGTTGCAATCGTGAGAGTTGCTGCTTTGTTGGGACTTGTAAAATGCGCTAATTTTGCTGGCCCTCGGTCGTTGTAGCGATGAAAACTGCAGTTTTTATGAAGAACGGAGGTAAATATCGCGGTAGAAGTGGGACTCTGAGGTAAAGTGAAACGGGGAAGCCTATAATTACGGGTGATGTGATTGCAGCTGGTAATTGCTTTTATCGATTGTTGGTAATAATTTAGACTTGACAAAGCTACGATAAGATAAAATTCAGCTAAAGTGGCACCAGGGACCAACGAAGGAAAAACCATGTTCAAATACGTTTGAGGGTAGAAGATATAAATAAGCCATTTGATATACCTAAGAATTAATATTTCTAAATCAGAAGTACCTCTATTTTAGAACTGAAAACATTAAGACCATGTTATCGTTGAGGAAACCAGAGTAGTAAACAAAGATATTTCAAAAAACAAATATTGGGATTTGCTGCGATTAAATGAAACTTTAGCATGAAGCACGGCACACTGAAATACTTGGCTTCTTAATCTTTGTTGCTTACAAAGAGGCTACCTGTAAATCATCATACAAGACAGTATCACGAATCAACCGTGTTTTAGTTGTTCTCAGATATCATCGACGTTTGGAACCATCGTGGCGCAAATATCGATTCAGGCCACTACCTTGTGATGGTAAAAGTGCACCACAGAGATATCCCATTATCAACGACATTCGGTTCCAGCTCCCGCTACGGTATGATCCGGAATTACTTTACACATGGAAATCTAGGAGATGCTGAAGTTTAAGATAACCTTAAAGCTTGCTGACATTTGTAAGCACAATCTGCGTAAATAATCCACGTTCAAGGAGGAAGAATTAGTGTCTCGTCGTTGATACACAACGAGAAAAACAGCTGGGCAGTTGAGGAATTGCAAGCGGTACCTAATCGAAGAAGTCTGCCACAAAATGGCAGTTTCAACATGTCACTGTTGTTGATCAGCCATTATCATCTTAAAGTTTGGTTATTGGAATCGGTGTTCGTGAAACTGCAGTTAGATTGTTTGCATTATCTCAATGGATAGTTATTATTATCTATGTTTTGAATGTTTAAATATAACTAAACCAACTATTTAGTAGTCTTGGAGCTAAGCGTATGGAAAACGAATGACCTAGACAAGACATTTTTGCACTTTAACCTGGCCAGTTCAAAGTTCTAGTGATTAGTGAGACTTGGATTAAAGGTCAACGCAATGCACCAATCGGAATAGTGAGATACAGGAGTTTTTTTTTCTTGTCGTGGATAATACGCTGAGTCGCTGTTTTAAGCAAAGATAAAGATTAAGTTTGACGAAATAATCTAGTGTAGACTAGACTAGATAAAGATTGAGTTTGACGAAATAAGCCGATTGCATGATGAAGTGCTACCGGGCTACTCGTCTGCTTTCGAGATAGACGCGATTTACACGCCACAATCCTACATAGCTCAGTATTATGGTGAATGTTTGATTGAATTCTTGGATGAAATTGTTTTCATAGAATATCAGCAATCAGTGTTTCGTTGTATCTACGTTCTAAGTTCATAAGTCCGCGGAGTTGGTAGATCTGGTAGCTGGAAAACCTTGAATGTTTGCAGATGATACATACATCCCATTGGTATGAAGTTAAATCCACAGAGAACTTGTTGGCTCTAATTCAAAATAATTCAAATATCACGATCCTTCATTCTCTGCAACACAAGATTTCTGACCATTTGGAGTTATTGATTATATCTACAAGGGTTGAGGAAGTAGCAAAATTCAAATACCTAGGTTTGATCCTACACTTTTGAAAAGGGTACTCACGTTGAGAAGGTGAGACGGAAGATATCAAAATATATTCTAGTGAAACAACTTGATACCACTACAAGGAACCCAAAACCGTTTTCTGAAAATAATTTGCATCAATTTGTTTACGGATACTTTCTGTAGAAACGCTGATCCATCGACACTGAACATCTTAGCTTTGCGGATACTGCCCAGTGCACACTGCAAACATACTTGAACATAATAGTCTCTTTCTTGCGCGAAAAAGAGATAACCGAGCATTTGGACGGGTTAACCTCCTTATGGCCCAGAATACACCAATCACCAAAAGCATTCAACTAACGTTGAAGAAAGCAACACTTTTCAATTGAGTGATTTCGAAGGAAGAGTTTTCTCAACGAGTCAACAACGAGTCATCTGCGTAAGTTAATCATGATCCCCCAATTGCTAGATTCACGTCGTTGAAGTAAATCAGGAAAATCAGCGGTCCTAGGTGACTACCCTGGGGTATGCCAGACGTGGCAGGGAACATACGGGACTGGTGATTACCAATGTAAGATAGCGATCGGTGAGGTAAGACTGAGACCATAGCAAAAGGCAGCCGTGGATACCTAGCCTGTCCATTTTTGCGAAAGATATGCGGTGATTCAATTTATCGAAGGCAGCAGAAAAGTCAATATAAATGACATCCGTCTGAGCACGATCTGACATACTGTTAGAGATGTAGGAAGTAAGGCACAGCAAGTTAGTGACAGTGGAGCGACCAGCCATGAAACCATGCTGGTTGATACTAATATACGGCTTACAGTGAGCGAGTAACGGTTCCATAACAACGAGTTCGAACAATTTAGCAACAGCGCTAAGCGAAGTGATGCCACGGTAGTCGCCAACGTCCTGTTTGTTGCCCTTCTTGTGTACCGGAAACATGTGCGCTAGCTTCCAACAGGATGGGAAAACGCCAGGACCGTTGAAAAACGTGCAGCAGTGGAGACAACAAACTGTCCAAGTTCATTTTGAGGAACGCCGATGGAATTCCGTCCGACGAATTGAGTTTCGAGGAAGCCCTGGAAAACATCCCGGGATTGATGTCAAATCTGCTCATGGTTTGGCCAGATAGTGGTACGTAACTGGGAGCCAGTCGGGCTGGTCGTCACTCAGTCTCTCGTCCGTGAAGACACTAGCAAATTTTTCAGAGAACAGCTGACAGATATCTTGCGTCGATGAGGACGTTACCATTATGTATCATAGACGACGGCAGACCAGCTTTGTTGACAAACTTCCAAAACTGCTAGGGACGTGACTTAAGTTTTCTCTGCAATCCACGTCGATACTGAAGAAAGCACCGTTTCGCAACTCGTTTGTATGCGTGATTGATCCTGACATAGTAACGTTGAAGAGATAGTGTGTGCTTGATGAATTTCCTAAAAGTGACTCTCTTTCTGGATTTCAGTCGACGAAATCCGCTCGTATGCCATGGTGGATGGGTCGTATGATCATGAATCTTTTTCGGGACGTGTCTGTCAATGACATGCCAAGACATTTGATATAGTTTGAGTTGTGGACTCAATGTCAACGGTGACCAATAATTCGTCCCAATCTAAACTCGAGAGTAACTCGGCGACAACGGCCTGACAACGCGACGCGTGACAAGTCGAATGAGCGCCAAATTGAAGTGAACGTGGAAAAAAACGAAGAAATCAGTTTTTGAGTCATACACTACGTCAATTGAAACAACTTTCAAAAATTCAGAACCCTGCTTTCAGCATTTTTCGAGAGAAGTTTCGAAAAAAAAATGTTTTAAAACATTTGTAAAACCTTGATGAAAACGTCAGATTTTCCGAATGTCATTAATCTGATATTTGAATAAAAAAGACAGTAATAAAACATTTATCCAGAATGATTTTATTTTTCGATACCTCGGACTAACATACTTTCATGATCACCAAGTAAGATATTAAATCAAGATTCAAGACCCAGTTTTAACTATAATTCTAATCGCTAGGAATTAATTTTATATTTGTATGATTGTGTCCCGGTTTTTATCTTGATAGTAAATGAATTTCTTTCTATTAAAGCTTATTGAGTTATTTTTTTAAATGGAGTTTTGATTCAACCCATTTCATAGCAAAACGATATAGTGGTTCTCAAAATTTCCATGTTAGGGTGGTCCAAAAATAGTTTTTCTTTTCATAAATGACTTGTTTAAAAAATTCATAACTGTTGTCGTTTTTGAGTTATATTTTTTTTAAGCTATCAAATTTTGAGTTTTCGCTCAATACTCCTATGCGACTAGACTACCATGCGTCTCCATCAATTTATAGCAACTGTAACATGATCGCGATGCATGGTAGTCTAGTCGCATAGGAGTATTGAGCGAAAACCCAAAACTTGATAACTTTAAAAAACAAAACCCAAAAACAAAAACCAAAACAAACATTGCTGATTTTGTGACATATTGTGTAAAAAAAGCCAAAATTTTCAAAGAAAAATATAAAAACATGCAGCGGCCTCTATCTACAACCCAAGAAAACCATAAAAAAAAACAAACGAATGCAATCAATGTTTTGACGTAGACTATGTCTTACGGGAAGGTACTGGGGGTAAATCGAAAATCTAAAATTGCGACCGTCACGAAAAGGTGTAAGGTTTTGAATGCTTATAACTTTGTCATTTATAGATGAAATTAAAATCCAAATACACCAATCGATAGGAAATAAATCTTGTAATCTGCTACAATATTTGCTTTTTCAATTTTCCATGAAAAACTTTTGAAAATTTACACATTATAAGTGATAATTTTATCACTGTTTTCATAAAATAAACGTTCTCCACAAACTCAGTCGTCGTAATCGAATACCATTTGGTTGCACATCGTACTGCTTGAATCTGAAAAGTTATAAAAGAGCGCTGCTTTTGTGCCTCAACTAATTTTTGCTTGGGACGGTGAGCGAGAGCATCAGCAGTAGCAACAGCAGCAGCAGCAGTAGGAAGGCAGCGGTTCCTGTTTTCCATCTTGAACCTTGCGCGTCGTTCCCGTCGAGATCACTGGCTGCAGACAGCGCCGTTGCCTTGATGGCGCAAGCGCTCCGAAGTGAATCAACCTCCTTGTCTGAGTGATAACGATCCCGCGTTCTATAAATCTCGATTACTTGTTCGAAAGGACATATCAGCTTTTAAGCAACGCATTTTATCCGTCGGTTTGGCGTTACTGATAGCTCACCCACGCATACTAACCCCACTGTATTAGGCAGGGGAAAATTTCCTTTATCTGACGGTAGTGTTAGCATGCGTGGGTGAGCTACCAGTTACGCCAAATCAACGATCAAATGCGTTTACAAAAGCTGATACGTCCCTTCGAAAAAGTAATCGAGTTAAATTTTACTCGCCCATTGGGTCAATGTCTTGGAAGTAAAATAAGGCTCCATCCATAAATGACGAAGATTATTTTTTACCGTTAAACCAACCCCCCCCCCCTTCCCCTGGTTGCGTGTTTTGATATACTTACTACATGGCCCCGTACAACTTCTGAAATCCCTCTCCCCCCTTAACTACTACGTTATTTATGAGAGTTCCCTAAGCATTGGGCAACAGTAAAATCAGTGCCATGTCTCAACAATGTTCCTATTTTAATATTCAGGTAGGGTTTCCTCTGAATGCTATAAAAAAATCTAAAATCCCTCATTTAATTCTCGGTACATCTTTTATCTACCGATTGAAAAAAAACTAAATATTAGTAATTTCCATTTAATTCCACTACCTTATTTGCTTATCCTTGACAGATACGCGTATTTCGTCTACAATGTGCAGACTTCTTCAGTGTCTTCTTCTCTCTCTCTCATTATACTAAATATTGTTTTTTTTTTTTTTTAGATTTCGAGGTGTTTCTGTGGTGTGAAAAAAAGGATTTCCCTACACAGATTACGCACTGAAATTATTAGACGTTACCTTTTAGACTAGCTATGTAAGTCCATCCTACTTGGAAAATTATGCTATAGAATGGTTTATACAATCCCGAATTTTTGGCTGATGGGGGCGAGGCATAGCAAGCCGTTCGATTGCATAATTCTACAAGTAGGAGGGACTTATAATGCTACTCTCTTAGCATAAATACACCCAACCAAGGGATGTAAGATTCGCTTACAATTATGTGGGATTCATCATCAGAGGATGTTAGTGGAGACCGCATGAACCGAGGATGCGATATACCTAGCTGCGGTCCAATGCAAGAAAATTGGAAACCGAAAAATGTAGAGTGTATTAGTGAGGTAAATTAGTTATGTCGAAAAAATAGGAATCCGATTGCCGACTGGACTTGAACCAAGAACGCTTCGATTATCAGACCTGTGCTTTCTCCACTGCTCTCTCCATGCTCCTGAATATGGATAGCCTAAAAGCAAACATGAAGCGCTCATTTTCTCGCATACTCGACTTCGTATGCTTTTTCTGCTGGAGAGATTCGAGGCAAGTGTGTGCGTCGTTCTACAATGTTCTACAATGTGCGTCGTTCTACAAGCTTACTCGTATAGTCGAAAGCGTAGATAGAACACGAAATGAAAAAGACAAAAAACCATCACAATTCGGCGTGGATCAAATGAATTCCTTCGATGATTTGCGGCACGAGCTGTGTAATAACGTTCGCAAACTAGGATTTTTTGATCCAAGTGACGTTACCGAGTTGTACGTTGACGCCTCTCCAGTAGGTCTAGGGGCGGTACTGGCCCAACGAGATAGCAATAATGTACCAAGGATTATATGTTTCGGATCGAAGGGTCTGACAACGGCTGAGAGGGTGTATCCGCAAACACAACGTGAGGCACTGGCCGTTGTATGGGCGGTTGAAAATTTTTATCTGTATCTTTTCGGCCTTCGATTCACCATTTTCACGGATCATAAAACTATTGAGTATATATACGGAGGGAAACATCGCGATGGAAGACGTGCGTGCTCAAGAGCAGAAGGTTGGGCACTCCGCCTGCAGCCGTACGATTTCGAAATCAGGTATATTCCTGGACCGACGAACATTTCAGATGTATTATCCCGTCTGGTGATTGAGTCCGAAAAGCCATTCGATGAGCATGCAGATCACTTCCTATTTGCAGTAGGTGAAGGGCCCTTGGCGATTACTTTAGATGAGATAAGGCAAGCAACGATTAAGGATGAAACGTTAGTATCAGTTATGAAGGCTCTAGACACCGGAATTGTTTAGATACCAAGCTTTTGAAAAATAACTCGGTGTGATCTACGGCATTGTGATAAGAGATGACAGGATTGTTCTTCCAGCGAAGCTACGTCAGAGAGCATTGCAAATTGCACACCGAGGCCATCCGGGAGTGGTTGCGATGCGAAGGAATTTAAGAGAGAAAATTTGGTGGCCATGCATGGACCGGGACGTGACCAATGCAGTACAAGAATGTGCTGGATGCGCCACCGTCAGCAAGCAACATCCACCTGAGCCAATGATGCGCAAAGAGATGCCAGAACGATCATGGCAGGAAATTGGTATTGACTTTTTCTCTGCCAAAGACTGTGCCACGTTCTTGGTGATCGTCGATTATTACAGCCGGTTTTTAAAGGTAATTGAAATGAAGACCACGAACGCTGCTAAGACGATTGAAGCATTGGAAGGAATTTTTCGTGAGCAACAAACTTATCCGGAAACTGTCCGCAGCGATAATCGCCCACCGATTGCAAGCGAAGAGTTTGCAGCATATTGCGAGAGCAGGAACATAAGGCTGGTACGTACCATCCCCTATTGGCCACAAATGAACGGGTTAGTAGAGAGGCAAAACCAAGGGATTCTGCGAGCGTTGTGTATTGCGAAGGCTACCAATTGCGATTGGTGGAAATCGGTTCAAGACTACGTATACATGTACAATACTACACCACACTCTGTAACAGAGAAAGCTCTGTTGGAATTATTGACCGGACGTCCGGTTAAGGATCTTCTGCCTTCTTTGAGAACGGACCCACACTGGCGCCGAGATGTTGAGGTACGAGAAAAAGATGCTATGAAAAAGATGCAAGGGAAGCATTACGCGGATGGACGCAGGCAGGCTAAACCGCCTGATATAGAAGTAGGTGATTCCGTGATGCTTCGGAACTACGAAACAGGGAAGCTCCAACCAAAGTTTCGACTAGAGAAATTTACTGTTTTGAAGAAAAATGGGAGTGATACTATCGTTGCCAACAAAGAAGGTGTTAGGTATCGTCGATCGGTAAAACATTTGCGGAAATTTCCGATGCCCATTGAAAACGATGCTTCAAGGGATCCAACGCCGGAACCAGATAACGAATCTCAAGAATGCGATGATCCAGATATGGAGGTACCACGAACCCAGACAATGAAGCGGAAGCAAGTTGACAAGCAAAGCCATGAACAAGAACACTCATTGAAACGTCCAGTTCGAGAAAAGAAGGTTCCAGCAAGATACGTGTAGGGGTGCCTTTGCTTTTTTTTTAATTTATTTCCCACATGACTCAGTAAGAGAAATAAAATCAGTTTTACAAATATCTGCCGTATATTTTTCTCGGAGAAGAAGAAAGATGTAGAGTTCAAACTATTTAATAGTGACAATTAGGACCAGTGTTTATTTGTAGAATCCACCTACCCCGAAAAGGCCGATTCACCAATGGTCTGTGTTACTGTGTGAGTAAGATCGGCTTGCTAGTTGTGAAAACGCGCGAACAAACGACGAGACAAACGACTGGGGCACTTGAATCCCGATCAGCGTAGTGAACGGCAGCAGGGTAGCTGAACTCCCGATCGAACCAACTCTACAATCGCCTGTAAGGTCAACTTCTAACATTCGCTGCGATGTTCATGAACAGAGGATGATAGGAAACGGAACTAACATTCATTGTAATAGATTTTTGGTTTGCGTGTAGAGGTATCGTCAGGTTGTTTTGCAGGGCTAGGTACTGAAATTCGACAGTGAGCGTTGAAAAGGGCCGACTTGCAATGATCTTTTTTTTTTTTCCTTTATTAACGAGACTTTCAGCCTTAGGCTGGTTCATCTCTAACCACTTGCAATGATCGATTTTCTCTTTACATTGCTATAGCTAAGCAAAATAATTCAAGCTGAACTTTGCATTATGTCCTAAGTAACATTGGCCGATTCTCTTCGTCGACTTTCTTCTTGTAAAGACATTTCCAGGTATTTTCAGCCAGGGGGCCTCAAAGGCTAGGTATTACCAAGCCGGAGGCGGCGGGTTCGATTCCAGGTCCGGTCAAGGGAATCTTTTGGGTTGGAAATTTTCTCGCCTTCTATGGGCATAGAGTATCATTGTGCTTGCTACACAATATACAAATTCATGTATTGGTATTGGCATCGAAAGCTCTCAATTAATATTTTTTGGAAGTGCATTTAGAACACTAATTTAAAGACACAATAAAATAATATGTACACTAAGCAATAAGCTTCAAATGCGAATAAAAATAAGAAGAAGCAGAAGGTATTTTCAGCACACAGATCGATAAAAGAAGCTTTTATCTAGCATTTAATACGAAAAACACAACAAGAAACGGTTATGTGCTCAAGTTATTAACGAAAGACCCGAGCAAAGTCCAGCATCAAAATGACAGCAAATTGAAATCAAGTTTTGATATCAACATCAAAATGAAATCATAATTTAATTTCAGTTTACGCAATTGACAAATTTGATACCAAATTTTGTTTTCATTTTGCTGTACATTTGCTCTTCAAAAATATGTTGTTGTGGGTTTGTTTTCATTGCCTTAGCATAACTTCAAATTGAATACTTGTTTTGTTATCTACAGGAAAAATGGATATCAAATTTAGTTTTCAGTTTGCTCTCACTGCTCTGCTCTGAAAGTCGACGAAGAGAATCGATCAATGTTATACTTAGGACCTAATGTAATGTTCAGCTTGAATATTATCTGAAATATGTTCAATGTAGTGCTGTAACCTGTAACAGGTATTGTCTGTCAAAGGCAACAGTAAACGCACCGATATGTGTTAATCCAAGTGAGTTATTAACATAAGAGAGAATCCATCATCGCAGTTACGCCCTTATGCATGCTCACTGTCGAATGTATAATCTGTGATAGATATGGAAGTCACCATTTTCCCACCACAGAAACGCCCAGTGTTCTTATGCCAAATGATGCATGTGCGTCTACAAAACGCTAACGAAATATTTAAGAAACAGCAATATTTATAAAAAATGTGATCCATCGGTAGATAAAAGATGTACCGAGAACTTATTTGAGGGATTTATGGCTAATCGAGATATTCCCGAAATGTTGTATAACATTGATGCAAAATTGTGCGTTCCGTTTTTGTGTGTGTATTTTTTTAGCGTTTTGAAGTTGAATCGCTGGAACCTTATTTCTAATCAAGTACCAGTACCACATAAAAATTTCAATGGCACAAATATCAGCTCTCACAAAACTTATAACAAAGAAACTGGAACTCCACATTTGCTGCAGTGCAGTACACAATTAGTTTCAATTTCATGAGTGATGTCACAACCGTCCAAGATTAGTGCACTAGAAATCTTGAAGTCATTGTTACCTGAAGAAAGCCTTACTCATATTTGATTGTAATTTAGGAACCAAATGCAATATAATATATATTCGCTTTTTATGAGGTCCTGAATTCAACCAAGTTTTACTTAGTAGGAAATCCATAATATGTACATAGGACCGAAATCAACGCTTACTTCTACTGTATTTTAAATCAATATCTAGAGTGCACGAAAATTGCACTAAACCGCTTAACGTAGTCTACGTCAACCATGCGGTCGTGTCTTGTACACAACCACACCAATTTGTTTCAATACAAAATCGGCCTAGTGGTTCAAGAGTTATGAATTAAAAAAAAGTCCTTTTTGAATAAATCGATATTTTGGATGACCATAACGAAAAAAAAATAATACGGGTCTAATATTTTGCGAAAAGGAACAAAATTATTTTTTTTTACTAAATTCTGAGAACCACTATATTGTTTTGCTATGGAATGGCTGTATTATGATAATCATTCATAAGTCGTGCTTATGGAATGCATAACTCATGCCTATGGAACTCACAAGTATCTTATGAAATTAAAATTGTCCTGGTTCATGAGTTATGTCACACGAAATTCCTAAGAATGTTTGCCTCAGTGTAGTCTTCCTCTGCGCGGAAGCTGTGATCCTTTAAAATATGCATCTCTGTCAAAATAATACTGAAGATTCTTCAAATTTGACTGGCAAATATATCTCATTGACATCCAAAGTAGAAAACAAGAAAATAAGCCGATGCAGTATGAACTACACACCACCACCAGTCCACAGATGGCAGAAGAGAAAGTCAATAAATGCTAATAATAATACGACAACAACGACCGCAACGCTACAACAAACAACACACCCAACTCAACACCATACGCTGGTTGGTAAGAACACCCAACAGAACGCCCAAACGGTTCAACCATATGTGTTACACATCTACAACTAACCAGCGTATACAACCGGGTGATAAGATCACAGGTTTGTACTTTGCACAGTGGGCCAGTAACTAAATCTAGCATTTAACAAATATTAACGTCAATTGAGTTGACCTCCTCAGTGAAGTTTCTTGGATTAATTAGGACTACAGTTTGGTGGATAAAATCAGTTCCCGTTTTGTCGTTTGTATCGCTGCGCCCTTTTTGCGGCCAAAACTTAAACTATTTTTATCCACCAAATGGTAGTACTATCTAATCCAAGAAACTATTCAATTGGATGTAATACCAGAGCGTGATTATTTTTTTTTCCTGCTAGATTTAATTCCTGGCCCACTGCGCATTGGTAGCCGCCGGCGTCATCGTCGTCGTCGGTGCACTAATAGTAGTCATCAGAGTGCCGCGTGTGTGGCTTTGCCGTTTTTACCTCGTTCGTCATTCAGCAGTAGCTCTGTGGATGCTGCGTGATAAGAGATCATCAGCTGTTACAATTTTGTTTGTGCCAACAGAGATTCGAACCGTATTCCATGTCAACAGATCGATCCAGCGATTCTCCCGACGATCCCTTATGGTCCGGGGTATCATTTCTACGGAGCAAACTAACAGGTTAGCTTCCGTGGTTCGGCTCGTCGATCGCACAACTCGTTTTCCATTTGTGACACCGTCTGTCCAAACACGGGACGACGATGATGATTATCACGCGAACGCTTGTTTACCTTCGAAATTATGAACGATCCATTCTTTAGGCTTTCGGCGCTGCGGCTGTTGCTTTGCCATCCCGAGACTAATAACAGAAAATTGCTTTGTTTCTTTGTAGATCTGTTGGAAGGACTACGCCCCGGTTCGCCGAAGCCTGGCCACATTGAGCGCGTTGCCTCGCCGAACAACCAAAGCGGCGGGGGTGGCGGAGGAGACACGGCGGCAGGTTTCAACGAGGATGACCCCGTTACTATCCAACGCTTTCTCAAGATCAATGTGCGGCACATTACCGATGGGCAGGGTGTGGTCGGTGGTGTCCTTCTGGTCACCCCCAATGCGGTCATGTTCGATCCGAACGTGTCCGATCCGCTAGTCATCGAGCATGGTCCCGAAAGTTATGGCGTCATTGCGCCAATGGAGTACATTGTAAATGCCGCCATTTTCAACGACATTGCCCATATGCGCGTGCAAGGTTCGACCGGGGGTAACGAAACTGCCGAAAAGGCCGAAATCTACTATCCGGTGCCGGAGAAGTCCTGTTCGCGCTGCGACACCCATTCACCCGGCAAGGACTCCCTCTTGGTGAAGGACGAAACGTTCCCGGAGCTGGGTGTTGGCTCGGTCGAAGGTTGTGATGATCAGGAGAGCATCTGTTCGAGCAACGAACGCGAAGGGGACGCTTTCCCGAAGGCCTTCGAACGTGATCTAGTCACGCCAAACAACCTGCAGCGCTTGCACGGCGATTCTACCGAGAGCGGTGGCAGTTCGGAGAAGCCTCCATCAGCGGAGCCACCCTTTCTGGGTTACGATCGAGATTCGCAGTCACAGACGCCGAACTCGCTGGACAACAGCACCGGTGGACAGGAGCCACCGAGCGGCGCCGCCAGCAAGAGTGGCGATAAGACTGACAGCAAGACCAGCAGCAGTATTCTGGAGGATCCTACGGTTCGCTCCCTGGAGGAACGGAGGCGCAGTCTGCTCGATCAGCACTGGGCCATTCCCAGCAAGGATAGGTGAGTTGGCGGGAGCGGGGTTGTTGTTTTTTTTCTTCAGTGAGATGGCGCTTTTTCCCTGTTTTTGTCGATAGCTGGGATGATTGAGGGATTGATTGTTGATTAAGTGATTTTTTCCAAAAACAAAGCCAAAAATCTTTCTCATAGAGTAAGCAAATCCTGAAGCTTGCCTTGAAAGTTTAGGCTTAAGTTCATCCTGGGGGAAATTGTTTAGAATCCTAAGAAAAATTCGGAGCAAGAAGAAGTCGTCTTTTCTGAAAAAACATCTAAAGATCTTAGTTTCGTTTTGGAAGCATTCTGGGCACTGCCTATGGCTTCCTACCCGAGCAAAGTCTGAGATCAAATTGAAAAATAAAATTGATGTTGTAATGTACTGCCCTTTTCAGCATAGTTGTCCCATTCGTTAAAACAGCAAGCTGAGAAAAACGCTGTTGAAGATTTTTTTTCTCCATGGGCTCTTATGGATGGGACAACATAGTTTTGTTATTTTTCGCGACATTTTCTGAACAAAGTAGGATTTTTTTCGTGTACATTGTAAAGTGATGGTACTTGACAATCGATTCCAATGTATAACTCATAATCGCCAAAAATGCTAATGGGACTGTTATGCCGCACAGGGCAGTGTAGCTGATAATGATTATTCAGATGGCTGACGTGTTGGTCGCTTTAACGGTTAAAATATCAAAGTTTAAAGCAAACAAATCTTCCGGTGACATCACATTGAAAACTGATTCTGCTACCAGTGAGAGCAAACTGAAAACATAGCTTGATGTACATTTTTCCTGTTAATAACAAAACGAGTATTCAATTTGATGTTCTGCTAAGGCAATGAAAACAAAACTGCAGCAATACATTTTAGAGCATAGGAAAATGAAAACAAAATTTGCTATCCAATTTGTCAATTGTGTAAACTGAAATCAAATCATGATTTCAGTTTGATGTTCATATTAAAATTTGATTTCAATTTGATGTTATTTTGATGCTGGTTTTTGCTCGGGTACTTTAGAGAAATTTTAGTTAATTATCTGACGAGGCTCGAGAAACTATTTTGTTTTATTGTAGAGACTTTCAGTCGGTGGTTGATTCAGGTTTGCATATGAAGATTATGAAAACTCACAGGGGACGTCTGGAGGATTTTAATGAAAGGTCTAAATTACTAATTTCAGAAATCTTCAGGGCTTCTAGGAGAAGTCTCCACGTTTTAAGGAGGAGTTCGTAGGATTTCTAGAAGAAGTGCACATTACTTCTAGGAAAAATCCACAGGCCTTCTAGGAAACGCTGGTAGATCTTTTAGCAGACATCTACAGGGTTTCTAGAAGAAGTCCATAGGATAGGTCCTATAAGTAAAGAGGGCCTCTAAGATAAGTCCATAGGACTGCTCATAGATAGTCAAAGATGGGCATAGCTAAGAGAAATTGACAGGACTTCTAGAGACGTTAATAAGATTTCTAGGAGAAGTCCACATGATTTTTAGGAGATGTCTACAGGTCTTCAAGGAGAGGTCTACTATTATTTCTTCAAGAAATCCATATGAGAGTTTTTCTAGTTGAAGAGGTTTTCCAAGAGAAGTATTCAGGGCCGCTAGGAGAAGTCCATAAAACTTCTAAGATAATTTATCCGGATTTCTAGTAGAAATACACAGGGCTTCTAGTAGAAATCTTCAGGTCTTTTAGGAGAAGTTCGCAGGATTTATAGGAGAATTCCTCAAGAGAGACGAATAAAAAGTTCACAATATTTTTAGGAGAATTCCTCAAAGCTACTAGTATAAATCAACAAATCTTCTAGGAGATATCAACAGGACTTCTATGGAAGTTAACAAGATTTCTATAAAATGTCTACAGGACACTAGTAAAAGTCTACAGGTCTTTTATGCGTAGTCTACATGATTTCTAGAAGAAGTCCATGGGAGAGGTCTTCCAAGAGAAGTTCACAAGACTTCCAGAAGAAATCCACAGGATTGCTAGGAGAAGTTTATAGGCCTCCTGGAGTATGCTGGTCTTCTAGCAGAAATCCACAGAATTTCTAGAAAAATCCATAAGAGAGGTCATATCAGAGAAAAGGTCTTCTAAGAGAAGTTCACAGGACTGCTAAAAGATGGTCATAGACTGCTAACAGAAGTCTACGGGACTTATAGGGAAGTGCATAAGATTTCTAGGAGAATTTCACAGAGCTGCTAGCATAAATCCACAAGATATGCAGGAGATGTCTACAGGTCTTCAATGAGAAGCCTACAAGATTTCTAGAATAAGTTCATAGGAGAGTTTTTTGAAGAGGTTCTCTGGGAAAAGTTCACAGAACCGCCAGGAGAAGTCCACATAACTTCTAAAAGAAGTTATCAGGATTTCTAGGAAAAGTCCACAGGGCTGGGGAAATGAAGGGTGTCCCACATCAAATTGCATCAGGGAAAAAAAACGCTGTAGAAAATTACCTAGTTGACCGACCCTTTTCAAACTTTCAGACAATAAAATATAACCCATTAGTAAGCTTTTGGCATATTTATTGCATTCAACTTCAATACTATTACCGTACGCTCGCACCTTATGCTTAACTCCACTCATTAGGTTCTGTACAACATCTGGCTGCAGCTTTTTCTGCACCTTTTCTTCATGTCTTGTCAGATTTGACCTCCTTGGGATGCTTCCGTAGTGCTTGTTTCATAATAGCACAGTATTTTTCGATGGACCTTAGTTCCGTTGCGAGGGGGGGGGGGGTTTCATGTCCTTGGGTATGAAATTGACCCCGTTGGCTTCGTACCACTCCAGGACAACATTTGAATAGTGGCACGAAGCTAGATCCGGCCAGAAGAACGTAGGGCCCTCGTGTTGCTTCAACAGATGAAGCAGACGCTTCTGCAGACACTTCTTGAGGTAGATCTCCCCGTTTACAGTCCCGGTAGTCACGAACGGCGCACAGCCATGAGCAGATGGCTTGCCAAATCATGCATTTCGTGGCAAACTTTGAAAGTTTCTGCTTTCTTACTTCCTCCGGAACATCAAACTTGTGCTGGGCGATGAAGAACAGTAGCCCCGGAAGCTTCCGGAAATCCGCCTTGACATAATGAGGCTTCGTCAGCATCTAGGTGTACAGTTTCCGGGCCCGTGGCTTTCCCACCGTATTTTACCGTTCGTCACGATTTGGAGCCTTCTGCACTTTGTACGTATGCAGTCCCTCCCGGTCCTTGGCTCTCTGAACGAAAGACTTGAACAGAACAGATTCAACTTTTTGGCCACTTCCCTGACCGAAGCATTAGGATGCCGCTTAAAGGCTTTCACGACACGCTTGTGATCCTGATCACTAATAGAACATCCATTCTGACCAGAGTTTCCCAGCCCAGTTTAATCACACAACTCACCTTTGACTGCACGATTCCGAGTTGTTTTCCGATGTTCCGATGAGAGAGTTGAGGATTTTCCAGGTGCTTGCGCAAAATCATTTCGCGACCTTGCTTTTCGGGTGACGCCATTTTTCCAACTTTCGAAAAACTGACAGCGATAAAAATACAGTGTAAACAATACACTCTAAACTACTTCTACCCAAATTTTCAAGAGAATGGGTTATTTTCTACAGCGTTTTTTCCCTGATGCAATTTGATGTGGGACTCCGTTTTTTAGATAAAACATGCTGAAATGCATGCTGAGAAACGTAAACTGAGCAAAAATTGAGCAAAAACTCTAAATAATCTGAAGGAGGGGGAGAGCTGCTCAATACTGGGGAGGCCTGGATCTCTTGAGATTCCCATTAGGTACGCCAGTGAGTACAAATATATTTTGATTCACCCTGGAAGAACTATTCAATTCTCCTCAAAATCCTCCCAAATTTGTCTTCTCTGGAACTTAACTTGTTCCAGATGTCCAACTACTCCAGGAAATGTCATCCGACTTCTCCAGAAACTTTTTCTTTCCAAATTTCCCCGATTTCTTCTGACTTTCTTCGAAGTACCTCGGGAAGTTTCTTCTGATTTGCTTTGAAAGATTCTTCAACAGCGCTCGTAAGTTTTTTTTTTTAACTTTAGACTGATCCTGATAGTTTATTTTCTATATTCCCCTAAAAGAATCCTTTGACCACCCGTGGAAATTTGGAATGTTAACCTAAACTTTCTTCTATCTTTCCGCGTAAGCTTGTTCCAGTTTTCTTAGGCTGTTTTTTACGACTTCCACCGGAAGAAGAAGTCCAGCATATTCTTCCTGGAAGTTAATTCTGGCTTTTCTAGACATTATCTCGATTTATCGAGATTCTATCGATTTATCTTGAAAGTTCCTTCCGAGTTCCCCAGAGGTCCTGCTGACATGCCCCGGAAATATCTGCCGACTTTCCCCTTAAATTTATACCTTCTTGGATGTCGGGAGCCTATCAGCTTCCTCTGGAAGTTTCTTCTAACTTTCTCCGGAAGTTTTTTCTGACTACTTTGCAAGCTCTTTCAAACCTTTCCAAAAAGATGCCATCAGGATCCATTCGAAATTTATTTTAAATTATTTAAAGTTCTTCACAGAGGTAATTTCCCGGGAATGTTCGGTTTAGAATTTTTACGGAAAGAATGTATATTTAGCATGCTTTTTTTAACCTCTCTAAATCGCAAAAGCTTCCATAGAATTTGGTGAACTTAGTGGAAATTAATTCCCTGGTGGTTCAATAAAAATAGCTTTTGTTTTAAAAATAAGTCACTTTTACAAACCCAAGACAGAAATCCTAGTATGGAGAATTCTGGGAGGCAGTTCATAAGTCTTCAAGGAAACATTCAAAGGACTCCCGGACACAAAAGGGATGATTTTTAAGGAAGTTCTGATCGTACGCTGAAATTAACTAGTCTTCCTTTGGTCCGCTTAACTTTGCCTACAGATGTTTTTTTTTTTTTTATATCTTCTGTAAGCCCTCTTAACTTCACCCTGAATGCCAAATATTGTAATTTGAATCAGAACTAATGTAGGTTTGATTTACTCAAATCACTTGTTGGTCAATTATTGTTTAGGACAAATATGACATTTTAGGAAGTTGAGAAACCGTTAGATTTTTAGTAGATTTCACCACTAGACGTCACTTAAGAAGCCTGCATACTTTGATTTGAACTATTCAGTGATGATCCGCTATAATCTTTGTGAAAATGCTTTATGTGTTCTCAGAAGTATGATTTGAATTTCTTACAACCGTTACATATTTGGATATATTTTCTCCTTAGCTAAAGTTCATCCAGAAGATCTCTTGCACTGTTAGTGCATTCAGAATCCCAACCAATTATCTGGTAAAACAAACTTGTCCGGCAGAGCATTATAACATCTGCACTGCTGACTCACGATTCCTCAGAACCTCTCTGAGTGTATTTCAATTTCTCGATAAATATCTTTCATTGTAGATGTCCATTGAGTTTGCCCTAAAAGGCTGTTTCATTCAACTTGAATCTAAATACCCTTCATCATCTCAGCTATCCTGCACCCTGCCAAGTGAAATTTTTAAATACTTTTCCAAACTAAACAATCTAACTAAACCCGACTAATCGGCTTGCAAAGCCATGGAAAACTAACCGCATGGGGTTTGTAAATTGGCATTCCGATCGATCGATTTGAAAATTTCACTCACCTCTTATGTTTGTGTCACCGTGTCGTCTGTGTCCGTCGTCCGTGTATCGGTGCACCGTCCCAGAATAAAATGTTATTGCAATAAAACCCTATCTCAAAGATCGCTGGACGACGAGGAAGCCACCAGCACCGGAAGCGGTACAACGGCCGCTTCCAGCGTAACGGCTCCAGCGGCCATCGTCGGTGGTGCAGTCGGTGCCGGAGCGGATGATGATGGTGGTCAGCTAGTGAAACAATCCTGTCACGATTCCGGAATTGACATTCGGGATCCCAACTCACTGCCATCGGGTGCTGGTGCTGCAGCAGCGGGAGCTGGATCTGCGGCCCAGCCAGGTGTCCCGGTCGTGGCTCCGATCCCAGCCAAAAAAATCTACAGTGATGCGGATATTGTGCTCAGTGCCGACTGGGTGCCACCGTTGACGATTGCCCCGTCGCACTTTGTCGACAGTTCTCCAAGAAACTCCTCATCCACATCTTCGCAGCACAGCTCCCTGTCCACAACGCAAGCGGATGCCGCCGGCCGGAAGAAAACCTCCAGCGTCAGTTTCAGCGTCGAGGAACACGATCCCCATGGGACGACCCAGGTGGACAAGGGCGGAGAAACGAAAAAGAATAAGGTGAGTGGAAACGCTAGCTAAATCCATCGGAGTTCATTCATGAAGCTTTTTTTTTATTGTAGATGTTGAAACGACTGTCCTATCCGCTGGCCTGGGTGGAAGGCTTGACCGGAGAAGGCGGCAGCACCACTCACAAATCGGACTCAATGGAATCCGCTCCCAACACCGGAGACTCCAATCAAAGCGTATTTTCCAAAGTTTTTTCGAGGTAATGTGTTCTAGTAGTAAATTTTCTTCCGACAGTTTTCAGGATTCTCGGTTTTGATGAAAGCGTTTTTGTTCTCAAATCCCATTTTGCACTTCAAGTCTTTGGTTGACTTTAACAATACTACATCTGATTTTGATTCTATGCACCTACACCACTCGATTTTTGTACATTTACACCGATTCTTCGCAATCACAGTTGGGTTGTGATCAATACAGGAAAATCAACTCAGAAACACTCAGAACTTGATTTGACAATCAAGCACACTCGCACGAACTCAACTCAACCATCCCTTTTTTTTCTGTTCCATAATTTCGGTCCAAATTTTTTCCATTATTTTGTTCGTTTAATGCCAAATAAAACAAACATTTTCTACCTCTTATTGAAAACGTTTTGCACTTTTCGTTTTCTCCGCTTCGGACACTTAAAAATTGCTGCAAAACCACGCAGCTCGCCCATAACATTGGTCTCGGAGCTGGGCGGCAATTTGTTCTTGTCCAAGACTCCCTCGGAAGATTCGGGTGGCTCGCCGGTGCCTCCGTTGACCCCGCACGACGGTCACCACCATGGCCATGGTCAGTTGCACCATCAGCAGAGTGGTGGCAGCAGCGGCGGCGGTGGAGGAGCCACCGCCTCGTCAATCGGGTAAGAACCCTGCGCAGTGACTTAGCCATCCCTCCCAGAAGTGGCAGCTAGAGGTCTGCCTTAAAAACATTGAACGATAATGCAATTGTATGCGTGTTTGGTTGTTGTTGCTATCTTTTGTGTTTAGTTGGATGTTGTAATCAAAGGGCAACTTTTTGTTTCGAAGTATGATATGTGTACCCCTATGTTGTCGGAAGCCGTTTGGAAGCTGATCGAGCTATGGATGAGTTTAGTGAAGCAACAGCATGGATGGATAAACACTCACTAAGATTACCTGCTCTACATATGAGATCTTTGCATGGTTTCAAATGTGTTCCGCATTTGACTTAAGAAGATTGTGGCTTATTTCAAGTTTATAATATATTCCGAAGTCCAGGACTGGTAGTGAGTCACTTTTTAGTGACTTGGTCACTTTTTTCAAGCCAGTCACTAAAAAGTCTCTTTTTTAAGGTAAAGTCACTAAAGTCACTTTTTCTTGTAATCAGTCACTATTTTCAACTTTTTTAGCGTGAATTTATTTCAATATTGATCATTATTTGCTTTGTGACGTTTAATCGTCTTTCTCTATCTACAGGCTGTCTACTCATTTTTCTAAATAAAATTTCCTGGGTTTTCCAGGTTTTCCCAGAACTTTAACGGATAAATTCAAGGCTTATAATAAGAAAGCTTTTTTTTAAATGTGTTCAAAATATGCTGCATTGCAGTCCCATTAACTTCACAACAATTGTAGAAACTTTGAAGAATTTCTGAGGAATGAAAGGAAATTCTGAGAATTTCAGTAAAGCTCCATAATCAAACTGCGGGAACATAAGGGAAGTTAACACACTGAAATTATGGGGAACTTACTGAAAGCTTTAAGATCCTCAAACCGGTTCTTTTAACATTCTAAAATTTTCAGAAACTTTTATGAAGTTCCTACAATTTCAGAGCACATCACAGGTGTTAAGCAAACTTGAGAAATATAGAAACCTTGAGGGGTATTGTGAAAATTTAAAAAATTCTAAGCACCTCAGAAAAGCTAGATCTAGAGATCTAGAGAAAATCTATAATCGTAAATTTAGGAAAATTTAGAACCCTTAAGATGTTCCGAGAATTTCAGGGAAGTACAGAGACCATCAGATAATTTATGAAAACTTCATAAATATTTCAGGAACTTCACAGAAGTCCAAAGAATTTCAGGGAAATTTATCTTCAATAGAATTTAGAGCTTTAGGGAAGCTTCGAGATCATCAAGACAAATCAGAGAATCAAGGGCAGTTCAAATAATTTAAAGAAAATTGTAGAAACCTTAAAGAAGTTCCGGAAACTTCAGCAAAGCTCCGATAGAACTTCTGGAATGTGATAATAATTATATGAACATCCGGAAACGTGAGAGTATTATAAGGGTGTTATATCATGGAAATATCAAGAACTACGAAAGTTTAGCTAAGTTGATTAGAGAATATCAACGAAGTTCCATTCATTTAAAAAAAAAATGCGAGAACTTTTAGCAAGCAGCGATAAATATCTTCAAGAAATTCCAGAGAACTAAGAATTTTGATAGTTTCATGATATTCAGCGAAGTTCCGAGTACTTCGAGGACGATCAAATAGCTTCAGAATAATCCCATTAACTTAAGCAAATTTGCAGCGACTTACAAGGAATTAAGGGGTATTCCAAGAATTCTATGATTGATCTAAAAACGTCAGGGAATTTTAAATACATATATAATATATATCAGAAAATTTGCCGGACAAACAAATTTAGAGAACTTCAGGTAAGCATAGTTCAGGGAAAATAAGTGAGCGTTTTTAATGGTTAGAGTACTTAAGGAAAATTGTAAAAACTTCAAGGCAAATCAATTAATTTCAGTAAAGTTGCGGGTTGTTAAAAAATACTGATAAATTCAGAGCAACCTAGAGAACTTTAATTAAATTCGTTTAGGCATTTTTAATAACACCCGGAATGTCTAGACTATTGAGGAAGTTTTAAATTAGTGTCGATAATTTAATAGAAGTTTAATGAACTTCAAAAAAATCATGAGAAATTAAGTGAAAATCATAAAACTATACTAATTATTTCATTCTAATTCCATGAAAATTGCGGGAGCGGGAGAAATTTAGAAAAACTTCGAAAACTTCACAGAAGGACAGTGGTATCTAGAAACATTTCGAGAACTTCATAGGAAAAAATTGGGAAGTTCTCAGAATAGTCCATTTCATATTCAACGGAAATTTCGATGAATCTTCTTTCAGTTTTTATCGGAATTACCTTGAAATTCTCCACAATAAGACGCCCTTTGGAAAGATTATCAGAATATTCATTGAATTCATTTCAGATTTCCTTTTGAATCTCCCTAAGAATTCTACTCACATTGAAAGTCTCCTAAGAATTCATTGGCATATCTACTCACAATTTCCTTAGATTTCTTCTCATAATTTGTTTGGAAAACTCTCCTGAATTTATTTTCCAAATTCCTTTGAAGATGTCCTGAAGTTATTCTCAGATTTGATTGTAATCCTTCTTTTAGTATTTCAAAAAAATTCCAAGGACTTATGCTCCGAATGTCCGAATGCTCCCACACTTTTTATGAAATTATTCTCAGAATGCCCTTGGAATTTTCCTTTGAAGTTCACAGGAGTTGTGCTCCCCAGAAATTCCTAAGAGTTTTCAATAAAATTTATTTTTAATTCAATTCAGGGTCACTTTTGGGGCCTCCCTTAGCTCAGTCGGTAAAGGCGCAGCTACAAAGCAAGACCATGCTGGAGGTGGCTGGGTTCAATTCCCGGTTCGGTCTAGGAATTTTTCGGATTGGAAAATTTCTCGACTTCCCTGGGCATAGAAGTATGATTGGACTTGCCACACAATTATACCAATGCAAAAATGGTACAGGCATCGAAAGCTCTCAATTAATAACTGGAAGTGGAAGTGCATCTAGAACACTAAGTTGAGAGCACGCAATAAGCTAATATGCGATAAGCAATAAGCTTGAAATGCGAAGAAGAAGAAGAAGAAGAAGAAGAAGGGTCACTTTTAGTCACTATTTTTGCAACTATCAGTCACAATTTAGTCACTTATTTCTTCAACATGGTCACTAAAATCACTATTTTTGACAGCAGTGATGGCTACCAGCCCTGGAAGTCCCCAATTAATCACGCAATAATGTAATGCTTTTACTCGCTAGCAACGCAAAGGCTATACTGACTGGAAAGGGGGTAAGAGGGGCATAGTGAACAGGTGTTCCAAACTTGTAATTCAAGACCAACAATTGAAATGGCCTCAACTCCATTTTGTAAACAAACCTTGTAAGGCCATTTTCTCGCGAACCGAAACCTTCATTCGCAAACCTTAACCACAATTGGGTAGAGGAGAATTTCCCCTACCTGTTCATTATGTTGGTTTGCCTTTGCGGACTTCGGTTCGCGAGAAAATGACCTTACAAGGTTTGTTTACAAAATGGAGTTAAGGCCATTTCAATTGTTGATCTTGAATTGTTCAAATCAAATTACTTGGTAGTAAGTTCAATATCACTATTGCAATGATCATTGACCAAATAATTTGTTTCAAACCATAAGAAATCCAAGGCTAAAACACAGGAAGCTCACTATGCTCCACCTGTTCACTATGCCTCTCCTTCCCCTAACTGTATAAAGAAAGAGTGAAGGAATAGTAATTTCAGAGTTAATGTACACGTGCATCCATCCCGCGTGATAGAGACACGCTTTCAATCAGATCGTAGGTGCCTGGTACATTTCGAGACGAATTATTTCGCGTCTCTTTTTTATTCCTACGTGTCTCATTCGTGTCACATGTGCTGTGTCTCATGAGCTAAGCTCGGCGAGCTCCAGGGAGATCGGCAGCGTACCTACGTACTGCGTGCATGCTAAAAGAGGCTGGTTGGTGATAAAGAAAACAACGTAGAACTGTTGATCGAGTAGTCCTGTCACACTCTAGTGTTGCTGGTACAGCTGATTGATGTGAACCAGATGGTATTCAGTTTTTGAGGGTTGAGAGATTGTGGTTCTATAGAAGTATTTGAAGCGGAAGATGAGTTAAACGATTACACATCAATTACCGGCGGGGTTATTTGTTACCGATCCATGTGCATGGAGTTTTCATGGTTCATGCTCGACCAAGTTCAAATCTCGATAACTTCTTCAAAGGGATCTATCAGCTTTTGTAAACAATGCATTTGATCGTCGATTTGGCGTAACGGGTAGCTCGCACTCGCTTACTAACACCACTAGCAGGTAGGGGAAAATGTCCTCTATCTAATGGTAGTGTTATCATGCGTGGGCGAGCTACCAGTTATGCCAAATAGACGATCAAATGCATTGTTTACAAAAGCTGATACGTCCCTTTGAAAAAGTTATCGAGAAATGATTTAAAATCAGCTCCTGATCATTCTCACAAAATTTGATCTCATTAGGATGTGAGCTTGGCCCTTTGAAGTTTATGTGGGAATTGAAAAATTGAACGTTAAGATAATTAGTTATTAATTGATTAGGAAGATGATGTTCTTCTGACATGCTCCATTTACTACTCAGCAGACAACGTTGGAATAATAGGAAAAACAATCCAGGCTATTATGTCATAAGAGCAAGATGCAGTGTTGCCCTGAAAGCAGCCGATTAGTCCTACCAGAAAGTTATCAACTTAGAAATAAATCAATAACTAATTTTCTAGACATTCAATTAAACAGTGGTATCGAACAAAGTTGTAGCTGGGAAAATTTCACGTAAGGGGAGGGGACCTTTTGGGCAACTTTTCCGTAAATCATTATGGTGTAGTGCAGAAACGATGAGGACAAAAAGTACTCTTTTCTTATAGTAATTCCCATATAAACTTCAAAGAGCCAGTGCAGAATTAGTTCGCCACAAAATTTGCTAAAAGAGCCTGATTCGGAACCGATTGATCTTGGTGGATCAAATTGAAACCATCATAATATAATAGGTACTTTGCAGCTGGCGGAGCACCAATAATTCGGAGGGCCCTTTAAAAAAATGTCTTCGCTGTTGAAATTGATTCGTGTGACTTCATCCAGCTGTAATTTCAGCCTTTCAAGATGTAGCCGATATCATAACTAGTTAATTTAAACATGTACTTAAATTTGAGAACTGTTCAAATATATTTTTAATCTAATATTTATCTAAAATATATATCTAATAATATTCCTAATATATTTAGAAAAAAAGCATGGTGTGTTAATCCCAAGTAGTAGTCAACCTGAAAATATGATGAGAAATAAGAAAACTGGATTGTAAATTTTAGGATATTTGTCACACTCAACCATGTTTTCCAAAATGTTTTTTTTTTAGTAGGCTCAATATCTTTGAAAGCTCTGCGGAGCCGAAGGACTTAACAAATATTAAAATGGAGATCTAAATCAATTTCCTTCTTTTTTTTTGTTTGCAACGCATCGAATCTCGACAGATCCACAAACCGTTTCTACCGAGGATACTGGGCTTCGTTTTTGCATGCTTTATCGGCCTCTTGAGTGCATGTCCATTATCACCACCTCTTCATGCTGTACCTCTACCACTTTCTCTGTTGATTTACTGGTGCTGTCTGACAATGCATCTACAGCCACTACACCACACAGCAAAAAATAAATTTTCATATTACATCCAAGAGGATACACTTCAATCTTGTCGAAAATCTCATATAATTTTTATGGCCACAAAAATAAACAAATGTAGTAAAAGCAGCGTACTGTCAGTTCATGCACTGTATGGATGATTTTCGTGTTGGCAAGTAATATTACACCATACTTTTTACACGATTGAAGTGCACCCACTTTGATGTGATACCAAAATTAAATTTTTGCTGTGCAGGGTACGAACTGCTATCCTAGTTGCAAGGAATTTTGTAGTTCTTCAAGAAACTTCGCGGAACGTAAAAGAACTATATGGGGGTACACTTTGTGAAAACCGAAAATAGAACATGTAACAAATTAAGAAAGATTTTGAACCAGCTGCCCCTGGTCTAATTTCAATAATTTTACCACCAATCGATCAGATATATGGCTACGCATCGATAACAATGCTTCCGAATGTTGATTTTTAACAAGATACTTTTGAAAAACTAGTAAATGTCCAGCATTGTCCAAAAGCGTCGAATTAACTAACAAATCCACCCATTATCTACATGCATATGCTGCTTCCCCAGCACAGTCGTCAGAGAGTAGTAAGTAGACGAAACAAGCTGATGTGGCATTCGTCTCCGATCCTCGGGCGCGTGCGAATAGGGAGGATAGAATTGCGTAATGTTTTGCACATTCATCGCCATATTCAGAACCAAACGCAAATTCTTCGAGATAACTACCATTCGTCGTCTGGCTCGCCGTGGCGGTGTCTGACGTATCTCCGGTCTGATTTACGAGGTGTGCTGAAGGTGTTCCTAAAAAATGAGATCCGTTATGCTGTCACCTACACTAAACACGCCAAGCGTAAGCGGACATGGATGTCATCTACGTTTTGAAGTGACAGAGACGCACTCTGTTTGGTTTCGGAGGTTGAATCATCACCAACTTTGGCAACAAAACGGCTCTTTTCAGGGCCACCAAGCTTATTACCGTAAAGAGTAGCAATAGAATTCATCTGCCTGTTGGTCCATAGTCAGAACCAATGATCACACAAAATGCTCATGTAATCAAACTGGAAGCAGGGGTACAAATTATTTTGATCAACCTTGATCAACTTTGAATCGCCACGGCCGGATAGAAGCAACAATCTAGCATCTAATTCGACGAAGACGGCAGGAAACATTTGTGAAGGCGAGTTATTTACGAAATAGAGTGTCGATGAAGAGAATCGATCAATGTAGATAGGACCTATTGAAAAGTGACGCGAGATTTGTTTTCCGTACTGAGCTCCAATGCTACCGACGCCAGAGAGGCAGCTCCCACACCTGGACCCTACCAATCGACTCATTAACTCAACCGGGGGCCAACGGCTTTACTTCCCGAAGGAAGCCGTGATCAGAGATGTTATGCCTTAGAACATGCCGGTGGCGCCGACTGAGATTGGACCCAGGCCTGCTGGGGTGAGAGGTAATCACGCTAACCACCGGCGCCGATATCTTTCAAGGTGATATAACGGCGAATGAGAACGATCCAAATTTGAGTTTAGTTATCTTAGAAATAAGAAATAAAGTGCAGGAACTCAGCGATGAGTAAATTTGCTTCATGTTTTCCCTGGTTTTTCCAGGGAAAAATTCCCGAATTTGAGAAAAGTAAAGATTGGATTTACTCAGTTTATTGGTACTACTCCGAGATTAAATAAAGTTTTCATCAATTTCCTCATTTTCGAGCAGATTTTTTAGGTTTTCCACAGGAAACCATGAGACAGATTTACTCATCGCTGAGTTCCTGCACTTTTGGCGATTATGAGTGAACTAAACTCAAATTTGGGTCGTTCTCATTCGCCGTGTACGCAAAAGGAAAAGAGTCAGTGTCGCTACTTGATAGCAAACTACTCATAATGGGAGGAGTCTTTGTAGCTTTTATATCACTTGGTTGCACATCATTCTGCTTTAACCTGAAAAGATATAATTCGGATTTGGAAATAGGTAAAGGTCCAACTGTATCTATTGCTACTGTATGGAATGGATGTGGTGGAGTATCAGTTTTTGTTAATGGTTCTTTGGTGTTTTTAAAAGATTTATTTTGTTGACAGTGTTTGCAACTGTTTACGTAGTTCCTAATAGTTTGTTTCATATTTTGCCAATAATAAAATGGTTTTAATTTCTTGTATAATTTCACTTGTCCAGGATGTCCTGCAATTTGTGAGTTATGATTGTTAAAAAGAATTTCTTGAATTTCATCAGAATCGTTCACTATTACAGGTTTATGGTACACAATTATTTCTAAATTTTTCAAGTATCTCGATCCAGTGTCAATAAATGATTGGATGGGTACAATGTCGAATAGAGAGTCATTCAATGCAACGAGATACGTTACAGTCTAAGATTTTGTGACAAGCAATGCATTAGGTATAGGACAAACGTCACGATAGGGAGGGGTAATTTTTTGCTCGGTTTAGCGTGACATAATTAATGCATGGGCCCTAACTGACCATTTCAAAGAACAATTATCAGCAGTATTTACCGACGAACCATTGGACCCACATCTGATGACTGATGCAGCAGCTAATGTACCTCCAGGCTCTGTCATTGGTCCTCATCCACCTATATTACATAATACTGTTGAATCAGCTTGCGCTCGGTTAAAATGTTCATCAAACCCCGGTCCGGACGGCATAACATCTGTCATCTTGAAGAAGTGTACACACTTAGAAATACCTAATCTTACACGTGACGGAATCTATCTTTGACATAAATGATGAGACGTAAACAAACATGTCATGTAAAATTAAGCGCTCCGAGACTGAAAAGTTTGAAAGTACGTTTGATTGAGCTGATCTTCACGTCTATTATGATTCAATTTTATGTCAAAACTGACGCTCGTATATATGTCAGTCTCAGAACACCTAAATTTACATAATTTTTTTAAGTGTGTAGTTTTGAATTTCTTCATTATTTGATATGTCACATGATAAGTTTTGGTTTCAGACTGAGCATTTTGAGAAGAATTTCATGGTATTTCAGAGATTACACCCAACTCTGAGGTAGATTCCAACGAAATGTTGGAAAAATACTTTTCAAAATTGTTAATGGCATACCAAGAGATTCCCGGTTAATATTCCAAGTGAATTGTAATGAATATTATGGAGAAATTAATGGAAGCAATTCCTTGAGTGTTCTGCACTGTTATGGAACAAATATCTAAGGAATACCGGACATAATTAAAAGATCATTGACGGTAATCCTGAAATTAAAAGTAGTTCTAAAGACATTTTAAAATAATCCGTATGAAATCTTTAAGACATTTGCAAAGATATCTTGAGAATAAGTTTAAAAGAAAAAAAAATAAGTAAATTCAAACATTGATTAACAAAAATCTTCACGATTCTGAGACTTTGATAGAAAACTAGTTTCAAGATCCTGGTCTTGGTAAACCGTTCCGGATTATGGGGCTAGAAATTTCAGAAAAGTGTAACAACAAGAAATATGTGATCTCAAGCATGGAAATATGTGAACGAAAGCCTGGCCTACAGATATATGTATATCGGATACATTTTGTATTATTTTATTAGGTTTGTGCCATCAGGTGAGAAAACCGCTCTCTGAAACTGTCAGCTCATTCTGATATAACAAGAGCTGGCGCTTTTGTTTTAAATTTTATATGGGCTGGTAGCAGGTCACTTTTTAGTGACTTGGTCACTATTTTCAAGTCAGTCACTAAAAAGTTACTTTTTTCACCTAAAAGTCACTAATGTCACTATTTCTTAAAATTTCGTTACTAAAGTCACTTTTTTACGACTTATAATGTCAAGAGTAAATAATTTTCCTTTAAAAAATCACATCAAGTAACAGCTCGATTTGGTAAAAAACAAAATTGTTAAAAAGTTTCATTAAAAATCAGCGTGTAAAGTCCAACAAAGAAGAGTTGCAAACAGACCAGAACTGTCCAATTGGTGCTGATGGAATCACTAATATTTTTTAATTTTTTTTCATCTCCATGATTAAGACATTCAGGTCTTCGATTTTTTTTTTCAGACCGAATTATAAAATTTCTAAGTTTTTCTTTTGCCTTGTGATATCGAAATAGTAATAGCAAATTTTCTGAGGTTTGGATAAAAAAAAATCTTATTCCAACATCCTGGCTTCTTTACTTCGTGATCTTGGAAGTTTTCCAAGTCTTAGATATTTCAAAAAATGGTCTAGAAAAATTTACTAATTTAAATTTTTCAAGGACTGTGAACTTACATTCCCTAAATTCAAAATATGAAAATTATTCCAGGCCGCACAAGTTTCTTAACTTGTTTGTCTTAGAGATTTCGATATCCCGGAATCTTTAATTTTTTTTTGGATTTCCAGATGTTAAGTCCGAGACGCATGCAAAATATTTTACACAGCAAATAAATCTGACTCATATGTGAGTCCCGTTCACTAAAATTTGCATTTGAGTAAATTTTTATTCAAATATGAGCGAATATCACTGATATTTGAATGCCATTTATTCATATATGAGTGACAATTACGCATCTTTGAGTAAAAATTTAGTCATTTCTGTGACCTACGTTTTTGCGAATTTAAGTGAAATAGGAGTCAGATAATTTGCCGTTTGTATTCACGATCTTTCCATTTTGGACAATTTTCCTCGTTCCAGAATAATGAGATTTTTTCTTGGACCGCTATCTGGAAAAGTTGTGTAGCTCCTAGAGCTATACAAATCTGAGGTGTTTCAAAAGTTTCCATATTCGAGGTCTTTAAAATTTATTGTCTAAAAATTGTCAACATTTGCCTTGTTATTATTATTTGATTACCTAATAGGGCATAACCGTAGTAGCACGCTTGTTACAAATCAATTTTGGAAACTTATATACGACTTATTTCAGTCATAAACAAGTTTTTGTAACTAATTGTGATGAAAGTGTGCTACTCGGGAAGGATGATGCAAATGATATTTTCATTTTATTTCCAACATCACTCAAATAGGTCGAGTAAGTAACTCATTTAATGATAAATTCACAAATCAATAATAAAAAAAAATAGTGTACTTTAAGGATAAAGCGTAGAGTGGAAAATAATTTTAAAAAGAGCAAAATTTTCAAATTTTGCGTCACATAAAACGAAAATCAAATTTGCATTAGTCATGATCATGGTGACCTGCAAATCCCAATTTGTAGTTTCCCGGGGCTTTCCCAAAATTTTGGTGATTTTCCCGGTTGATTTGAGCCAGGGCAATTTCTGATAACTAAATTATAACCCATTTAGCTTAGTGATCTCTTCGGCTCAGTCGCATATATGCTTAATTTAAATGTTTATTTAGCAACAGGGCAATACCAAACTATTTTAGAGAAAAATCGTTCGCTTCTAGAAGTCATTATGATTTTTCGATGTTTTAACTATATTGAAAAAAGTTCGCTCAAAACTCTTTACAGGATTTTTATGAAATGTTCTCAAATTTCCTTTAGAATCATTTCCTATCACAGAGTTATTTTCAGAGTTTCTCTTAAGTTACCTTGAGATTCTCTCCGAGAGACCTATTCAATATTTCAGAAAAAAAAATCGAAGAATTCATCCTAACATTCGCTTCGAAAAAACTTACTGAAACTGACTCCTTACATTCTATTTAGAATTAGTCTGAATAATTTATAATTTACATGCAATTTTCCTCAGAATTGTCACACAACTTTGCTCATAACTATCTTGGAGCTCTCCACTAAATTCTTCTGAAAATTCGCTTGGAATTCTCCTCATAATACCCTTGAAATTCTTCTCAAGATGCTCTTGGAATTAAACTCGGAATTCTCATAAAACTCATATCAGAATTCCTTTGGAATTGTTCCCTCAAAATTCGACTCCCTTGGTTTTTATTGTGAGATCCATGAAACTCTCTTCAGAATTCGCGCATTTGAAATGGACCTGGAATCCGCTTCACAATCGTCATGAATTTTCCAAAAGAACTACCTAAATATTCTACTCTGAACGTCTGAAGTCCCAAAACAAATGACTTTGAGTTCTAGTGAAATCTCTCTTAGAGTCCTTAAAAAAGACCTATTGGTATTTTTCTCTGAAAAACATTGTTGTTATCTTTTCAAAATCTCATTAAATTTAGTTCATTAAAGTGACTGTATCCTGAAAATATTTTCCAGTCCAGGAGCCTTGCAATTGTTTGAAAGTCCAGAATCTTATTTTTTCCGGTTTGTCATCGAAATTCACGGACTTTTCCCAATTTTTTCCCGGTTTTCCTGGTTCACTGTTCAATAAATAAATAATAATTTTTCGAGGCAAGTTTATGGGATCGGTAAACCATTATTTTATTTTATTTTATTTTAAAGGAGCATGACAAATGTTCAGGATGGGTTGTGATTGTGAGTTTATACAATTTCTCGAAGTGGCTCGCAGTCAACGAAATATTGTAATCATTTATTTCGAGCAATTAATGTCACTATTAGTCACTTTTTTTTTGGATTTGAAGTCACTATTTGGTCACTATTTTCATTATTTTAGTCACTAAAGTCACTACTATTATATTACATATCCACTACCAGCCCTAATATGGGGATTTAAAGCATTCTTCGAGTCCAAATCATAAAACCAGAATTGTTACGTTACGAATCCCCTGAGCGAATTATAACAATGTGTCTCGTGATTTTACCAGAAAACGACTTCTCAAGTGGTTCCAGCCTGTTAAATAAAACTACGCGTAAAACCAGAGAACTCATCCATGGCGTCATAAAAGCTCCCAAGAAAAAAATATCGAATCATTTTTCCACTTCTTTTGCAGTTATCCTCAATTATTATATGTGTGTGTACATAATACCCGCTTTATCGGTGTCATTTAGGTTGATGAAATGATTACTCTTTTATTTAACTTCATTGTTTCAATTGGTATGCAGCATCCAATTCGATTTTTTTTTTTAACAATACGTTTACTATCATATATCACAACAATATCGTTTAGAGTGTAGTGCAAGACATAGATAATGTCAGGTTCAGAGAACTGATCTATAATCAGCATGGAAGTACCTGGCCAAATTGTTTGTAGATAGAAAAACTGTGTTTTGTCGCCAGAACGACCGAACAATTATCATTTTAATGTAGGTATCATCAACTTTACGTGAATCTTCATCGAAACTCTATTGTGTTGTAGTATCAATTTTTTGAAACGATTATTTCTTGGATGCATTGTCAAAAGATCTCCAACAAACATTGGAAGCAAAAGTATGCGCAAATGTCTCTTTCAGCTGTCAATTAGCTCAAATTGTTTGATGGGTCGTAAGTATTTTGGTAAATAATTGTCGCTGGCTAGCTAGCCCACACAAACTAACACCACCATCAGGAGGATGAAAATGGCCTCTACATGATGGAGGTGTAACCTAGCAGTTTCAACAAATAGACGTTTGAAGTAATTTTTTACAAAAGTACTTACGACATTTGGCAAATTCATCCGATATTCGTCCCATTCCAATTCCATCATGTAGTGATTTTGTGATTTTCAGTTCCGAAGACTTTCCTGTCACGAGCGTGTTATCAGGCACAGTTTTAACATCCTTTCAATTGGAATAGTCTGTTATTTCTTGTTCAAATATCTTGTTAACAACGAACGAACGTCTCGTAGAACTCAATGTTATATCCGTTTTAATTCATTGTTAAATAGTTTGATGATGCAGAAAAAAAAAATCTAAAACCTCTCTCCTCCTCCCACCAGGCGCTCCTCGATAGGAACCTTCATCCGACCGCAATCCGAGACCGGATCCGCTGCCACCAAGCAGAAGCAGGCACCACCAAAGCTAGACTACCGTTCGATGGTTTCGATTGACGACATGCCAACACTGTTCGTTAGCTTCGACAGTAAGTATTTTCCCGCCTCCAATATACTTCTTCTTGGTAATTTAACTCTTCTGTTTCCAAATTCGATCGTTTCTGATAAGTTCTCTTTAACAGCATTTTTTTTTTTATTGATTGGACAGTGTCGTTTCATTTTGTTGTTGCTGGTTTCGGTTGCTAAGAGGTTCGATCTCCAAGGATTAGCCTTGTGTGGATCTGAGATATGTAGGAGTCGATCAAAGCAAAGCGTTTGCATCACTTGTTAGAGGATACGGTTTTGTTTGTTACAATTACTATCTAGATTTCAAAATCCGTTCAGTGTTTCTTGTTTTTTTTTTTCTAAGAGTTCGCTAACTGCACGAAGAAGATTTCACTTATAGGAAAATGAAAAATCTCCTTTTCAACTGAAAATGCTCTTGCACTTGATAAATGTAGCGTTATTTCTCGAAATTCGTCAACTCACGCAACTCATCCTACATTTGCGGCACCGATAAAAGAGTCCTATGAAAATCTTGATCTGTTCACTGAAACTGTCTCATTTCAAAATACAAATCATTCACTTTTTCAGTTTGTAACTATTCGGTTATGTATTTTTTATATATTTTTACTTTTTCATACAAAAAAATCAAACCGCAAATACAAAAATGTACAAACCACACCAATATCAACATACCAATATATATATATACGTACAACATCATTCTAGTGAAGGCGCCATTGTTTCCGCAACTTGAGAAACTTGGTAGGTCCGCAGCAAGCGTGTACGTGCTTGTATGTATGTGTGTGTGTGTGTGTACGTACGGTATCATGAACATACATAAACGAGCTTTTGCGCACACGATCTTCCTACTCATGGCTGGGGTCATCTTTTGATTTTAACTTTTCACTGTGTACATTTTCATTTTACAGTGTGATTAGCTCAATTCATCTACATTACCTTTCTTCTTCTTTCCACCCATCGAACTCACTGAATGTTTATCCATTGTGATCTTGCATGTTTTCATCGTTTTGTATCGCCATAATTTTCCGGAAGAATCGAACTTTCAGATCCTCCATTGAACTTTGAATGTTTATAATTCAGTGTGTTCCGTTTTTTGTAGGAAATGTGTTGTTAATTGTCAGAGGGAATGACACTTTTTTTTTGTTTCTTTATTTAAGAGGTTTTCGGCCTACACGGTAACCGCAAAATACCCAATAATGACTATAAAAGACTCGATATTGACTACAAAGCTCGCTACAAAGTAAGCATTTTCGAGGGAGACTGGGAATGGCAAATCATTTACATTAATTTTGTGCATTCATTTGCCTCTAACTTTTTCCATCAACAGTATTCCGTTAAATGAAATATGAAACTTTTGTAGGTTTTGATATTAACTACAACTTTTGTCGATATATCAAATCTGTACCTCTTATACCTGACGAACTAGAGCGGGAAGAACTTGTTACTACTTTTTAGTGAATGTAATTTACATTCACTGAAAAACATAGGTATGTTCTGTTTGCCCCGGTTCATCATGCATAAGATATACAGATTTGAGTTATTCAAAAAGGTTGTAGCTAATATTAAAACCTACAAAAGCTTCATACATCATTTCATGGAATTCTGTTGATGAAAAAAGTTAGAGGCCAATGAATGTAAATGAATGCAAGAAATGAATGTAAATGATTTGCCATGCCTGACTGGGACTACACATTAAATGAGTAAACAGTAAATTGCGAATATTTCCAAGAAGTAAAGATAAGAGAACTTTGTAGATGTTCAAGGAGCAATTTTTCCGCCTAGAATTTTTTTTTCTGGCAAATGCCACCTTTGCCACCTGAAATGATTTTCTGGGTTTTAAACGATTCCCTGGCTTGAAGGAATTTTAATTCGATTGTGCGGTTCCCGGACGCCACACGCTATGTCGGAAGGCACTTTTTTTGCAACATTCATGTACCTCAGTTTTATCTTCACAGGAAGTTAGTATTGATCCTAACAATCAAATCTGCGAAGATTTTAAAATATTTCATCTTGGGTTTTTTGAGAAAAAGTGTTTTGAAGTTTACTTAGCTGTTAACAAAGGCGTATACGGACTATTGATGATACAAAACTGTTACGGATCGAAACAAATTCAGCTGAAAATGATTCAAAAGGGGATTAAAGTTGTCAAAACACTGAGTTTCAATGATACAGTAAGATTCCCTCTTCGGTACCGTCAGATATCGTAACAATGTAATGATCTCAGAATGTTTAATTAATAAAATAATTAAACAATGGTTAAGTCTCTAAATTTACTATTATTGAGCCATTCCATTTTAAAACGATATAGTGGTTCTCAGATTTTGGTAGGAAAGGGTAGTTTTGATCTTCATCGTAATTTTTTTTTTTTCATTAGGAGGGTGACTATTTCAACGTTAGGGTAGTCCAAAAAAACGTTTATTTTTTTTTCAAAAATGACTTTTTTTTTAATATTATAGCTTGGCCAATTTTAAAGATCAAAATATCAAATGAAAGGTAATTAAAAGTACCGTTAAACGGGGTAACATTGATGGTTTTTTTAAAGTATATTCTTAATATTTTTTACAGCAATGACTGTTTTTCAAATTTTATATTTTTAAAACAAGTACTGAGGATCCAAGAGTTAATTCTTTCGTAATATTTTTTTTCAAACAATTTAGTTCTTTAAGTATGAAACTTTGAATGAAAATATAATCAGGAAACTTCATCAGCAATAAGAATGCAATATTGAATTTGTGATGACTGTATCGGAAATACATTTCATAAGTGATGGTTGAGTGCTTTTTTAAAAAGGCGAAAAACACGAAAATGGTTTATTAATATGTTTGTAAAATATGTAACACATACTATTTAAAAACTATACACCATATCAACGGAAAGACCCTAAGCTACAATATGGAACCAATGTTTCTTATTTGGAAAAAGCACAGCGAGTAAATTTATTCTTTTTATTATACCATCAAAGTTACCCGCATTAGCAAAGATACCCCGTTTTACGGTACTTGTAATGATGCAATATAATGATATTAAAAAAATTGGATTTTATATTTGAAAACATTGATTGTATTCGTTTATTATGGTTTTTATGGTTTGTAGATAGAGGGTGCAATGTGTTTTTATATTTTTCCTTAAAAATTTAGGCTTTTTTACACAACATATCGAAAAATCAGCGATGTGTTGTTTTTCATTAGCTGATGATTAAAATTTCATCCTTCAAAAACTGCACGATTATCAGGCAATGGCGTTTATCAAGCACCTACAATGGTGACCAGCGAATCCAAATTGCGTATGCTGAGTCGCATTTGCGGCAGCCGCCATATTGCGTTATGGGGATCATTCTTGCCGCGTTGTCTTTCCTCATAGCTGATTTGAGGCCGGGCTGGATAGTTTGACGGCCGGTATGTCTCATAAATTTAGCCAATTTTAGCGTATGTAATATAACAAAAGTATAGTTTAAAGTCATGTAAAATATAAAGTTATAAAGATAACTGTTACATACTGACCTTATTAACACTCAGATTAAGATCTTTCTTAAAGCTGAGTAAATCTTCGTGAGAAATCTTAGGTTTTTTCCTGACTGTTTCAAATTTAAACGCATTGGTCTTCCTGCGACGTTTGAAAAACTAACCTAGACTAGTTTTTTGCCTGCTAATTATCTAATGCTTTTGGCAACAAAGTGATGCTTACTTTCATCTGCCAATTTGGAGAGATTCTGAAGTCTGAATTCTGAAACCTGCGTCCGACATAATTTGAAATTTTTTATTCTGTGGTGTTTTTTTCTTACAAACATCTACACACCCGCACAACTTTGACTGTCGAGTTTGATCTTCTGGATATTTATGAAGCTCAATTTTCATAAACTGCTCCCTTTTTTATACCGGTAAAGGGCAATGTAACATGCGTGAGCCGTACTCACGATTTTTTTTAGGTGGAAAACTCTCATTTATATTATATATTATACCTGTTTTCTAAGACATAGAGTGGTAGTTGTTCCACCAACGACCCGATGAGACAGCTTATATTATACATTCAAATTCAAATCCCTGTTCATATGTTTGTCCTTGATTTCGTTGAACTTAGATGAAATTCTTCTAACTTTCATGATGTTCTTTGATGTTCTTGTTTTTTTTTTCTTAAAATTCTCAGACGTTTTTTTAAAATTCATAGTACTTTCCTAATGTTATTAAATTTTCCTGTGGTTCACAGACCATCCTAAAGGTTGCAAAAATTTCCTCACGTTTAAAGAACTGTTTGCAGAACATCATTGAAATTCATATAATGTCGCTATAGTTCACAGAACACTCTTGAAGTTCGTAGAACTTACCAGGAGGGCATTGAACTCCCCTGAAGCTCACAAAATGTCCCTGAAGTTGGCAGATCTGGAGAGCGAAGCACACCTTTAAAGTTTGAAGAATTTTCCTGAAGTCTTTCCTGAAGTTCAATGAACTTCTCTGAAAGTTGTTGAATTTCTCTGTTTCTTTGGAGGAACTTATTTATAGTTTGCCGAACTTTCCTAAAATTCACTACAGTTCCCTATAGTTCGCAGATTTTCCTAGAAAGTCGCTGAATCTTCCTAATTGTTTTCTTATTCAAAATATGGGAATTGCAATGAAGCTCTAGCAATTCTGTAGTAATTCAAGGTTAGGACTACCTAAACTCACTGGGCAAGAGTAACTAACCTCATGTGAGTTTCATTCCTGTATTATCGGTTAGACGATTTTCAAACCAATTCGTCATGGTTGCCAGAATTTATTTTCGATCTCGTCATCGAGTCAAACATATCTATTTTTTTAAATCCAAGCAAATTGTCCACCCCTCAGGATGTTCCACCTTCCAGGACCTTCACCACCTGCTGAGTACGGGACACAAATTTTTCGGATACCTACAATCTCCTTTATTAAACTCCATGGAGTAAACATCTTTCAACCATCGTCGGCTAAAGTGGCTTGATTTTTTTTACAGAGTCGCTTTTCGAAGCACAACAAGCGACTCTCTATTTTCTTCATGAAGTTTTTTTTTTAATTTTTCCAGATTTGCACGATACCTCAAATAAAAACAAAAACATTCGAAACAGGACGAAAATCAATGCCTACTATGATTACGTGGCTGCCTTAGACTGTCCTGCTCGTTTCTTTCTCTTTTACTCTTATGAGGGAAGAGAAATTAATTAAGAAGTTGTTCTAGCAACAATTATTAATTGATTTTGGTCAAAGTCGACATAATCAATACGGATCTCACTTGAGAGTCAAAGAGAACTCTTTAATGCCATTTAGATTAATTCAATCATCATTTGAATCTTGTTTAACTGCATTTGTTCAATTCGTAATAGTTTTGTATCGTCAATAGTCCATATACGCCTTCATAATCGACTTTGTAAACTTCAAAACACTTTTTCTCAAAAAACCCAAGATGAAATATTTTAAAACCATCACAGATTTGATTGTTAGGATCAATACTAACATCCTGTCAAGGAAAATCTGAGGTACATGAATGTTGTAAAAAAAAGTGCCTTCAGACATAGCGTGCGGCATAACTCCAATGGCCCGTGATCCTCAATTCTTGTTATTGCTGCTCGTTCTTCCAACAAGCAGAATTGGGGTATTCGGGGTAATTTAACTACAACTCTTTAACTGAATTGGACCTTCAATATCGGGCATTGACTGTGTTGATTGTTGCAAACCCAACCCTTATGAAACGAATGTAAGTACCGAACAGTGTTAGCCCCTCGTACTGTCTACTATCACCAGCTTTCGATGTTCAATGTATGCTCACCGTTATCCTGTATTTGATGTCACCATCATTTGAGCACCGCCGTCTACCGACCCAGGACCCAACACGCCGAACTGTACTAATGCCTCACCCTGTTCTCACCCACAGAGCTTATCCCACGACCGGCCCGTGCCTGTCCCGATCCACCGATGTACCTGCGGTTGCGCATGGGTCGCAAGATCGGCAAGAACACACCGCTACCGACTACGGTCATGTCCTACGGCAAGAACAAACTACGGCCGGAATATTGGTTCAGTATTCCCAAGAACAAGTAAGCCCGCGCTCTGCGTTTTGCCAATTGGTCTTGGTTAACGATCGTTGAATTTCCATTTCCGCTAGGGTTGACGAGCTGTATCGATTCCTGACCGCTTGGGTACAGCATCTGTATGGTGAGCTAGACGAAAAAGCCATCAAGGAGCGTGGCTACGAGCTAATCCAAAACGACACCGATTGGGCTACCAAGGGCGGCAGTCCGACCAAGGTGAGTATTGTTCTGAACACCCGAATACCTGTTAACGAAAATCTAACGAGCAATTGCTTGCGCAACAGGATGGACGTTCTGCCAGCGAAGGCGAAATCACCGAGTACACCCGAGAATCATGGGAGGTGAGTGCTAAGTTTCCTTTCACTCTATATTTCAGTAGGATGAAAATCAAAATTCAACGCGTCCATTGACCTAAACCCGAATCCCTCGATGATTACTAACGTCAACTTTTCTATCTCTTACGTGATTAACATTACCTCACACGGTTAACTGAACCTGCTGAGTGCAGATGCTGAAGGCACCGTTTGTCAAGACCTACAATATAATCAAAAGCCAAACCGGATCCAACGATTTGGATGGTTGTGAGGTTAGAATTCCCACTTTTACGAAATAGAAGATCGCGCGGACTCGCCCGTGCTCAGAGTCCGTCGGTTCTTTTTCCACTATCTCAATCTCTATCCAATCACACTTGTCAACACCACCAGTACCTTTCTTTTGTAATAGTAAGCCAAGTAGTCCAATCACCTCTCCCGTAATACTGCGTTCTGTTTTCTGGCTATGAGGAATGATTTTTGTCTTTGTTTCTCGGTTTCGACAAAACACTATCCCTGTACTGTACACCGTTCGTTCTTTGTTTGGTAGTGAATCGTCTCGTTGCCTCTATAAGTATGATAGACTCTCACACATCCCACACACGTAATAAGCCTGTAACAATACACAGTTCGTACAGCAGACCGTTCACTGAATGATGTTTCAAACCGATGAATGTTCTATCATAGAGACTTGCTCATGTCCTTTGTCCGGTATTTCCGATCATTTGCATTGTAATATACGATCGATCGCTATAGCCCAAACTGCACTTTCAGTTGGATTTTCCTTTTCCTTTTTTTTTTTCGTTTTCGGTAGTTTGTTTACCATTGGCTGAACTCCTACTTTTGTTTTCGAATGAGTTCGTTCACTTACCCCAAACAAAATTTGCTTCACCTGATTATTTCCAATTAGAAAAACTCACCTCACTGTAGAACTTTAGGTTAGACGGTAGGCAAGAATCTAAAATGTAACTGCTTCTTTCCATATGTTTTTAGTCGTTTATATGTTTCAAAATTCTTACTGCTTTTGTTTGATCACAGTCTGGCAATGCATTCCGTTTTTTAGTATTCAGTTTCGCTTTCTTTAAAAACGCACCCTCTTTCAAATCTGACATTTGAATTCGGATTGTACAGTGCATAAACAATACAAGAGTAAACTAAATGGCTGCTGTTTGTTAGAGTTGACCGTTAGAGAATGGTTCATTGATGGGTGATGTTTTATGTGACCACGATGTAAAATTAGCACTTGCAGGTAATTAGGCAGCTGTATGTTGTTGACGTCAATGCTGAAAGCACTATTTCAGGAAACTATTATCTTGCGTGAAATTCCGGTAGACAGGATGATTGAGTGTTCTCAGCGGCGTTCGTATCAGTCGGTTCATTAGTGGGTCAAACTCAGTAGACTTGGCTACGATTAATCCATTTATTGCGCAATCATTATCTGCTGGGGTTCTGTTGGTATACTATATTTTTGGCAAATTTATGTCTGGTCGAAATGAATATTTTTCGCGCATTATGTTTGTTTGTTTGGATTTTCATTATCACTAATTTGAAACATAAACATTTACCTATCGGTATCAATTGCTTTCGACGCGTGTGAAGGTTTGGAATCGGTGTTATACAAACAAAAAAGATAGCGTTTGTGCTAATATCCCCTGTATGGTGCATGGTCAATATTTTAGTCCACCATAATTCCAGTAATCTCTATACCAAAATACCTGTTAAACAGCGATAAGTTATGGTATTGTTTATTATTGAGATAGGGTAGCGAACTACTTCGGCCTAATCGCCCATTTTGGGCCTATCGAGCAGAAAACTTCAAATAAATCCATGATTTCAGAGTTACCAAGTCAATTATGCGTTTGGTACGATACTTTAATTAATAAGCTACAGAACGAAGTCAATGAGAATGCGTGGTATGAAGGCTTGCACCCATTATTCCCAAAAACAAAAGAAGCGCTCCGACCGAATCAATTTTTGTCTTCATCCGATAGGCCGAAGTGAATTCATTGGCGTTTCAATGGCGTTTCATTGCGTTAGGCCGAGTTTAGAATCCGTAGGCCGAGTTTGGCGTCAAAAAGCAGTGTTAGACTTTTGACAATATCTCAACGATTGGATTCTTTTTATCAAATATTACGGTACATACGGAAAGGTAAATAAATTTGGAAGCCATAAGTAATAATAACATTCCGTTTGGTGCTAAACTGCGCTAGATTAAGAAAGATTAAGTGCGGGTTTTGCTTAATAAGCCGGAAATGAAAAAAAAACCTGATTTAATGGAATGTAATTGTTTTTTTCTCAATCCATTACGATTACCGGGTTGTTATTTAGTTGAAGAATTTCAAATAACAGACTAAAGTGGTAATTTGTATACGATAGATGAGGATATGAAAGTAAAGAATTGATAGTTCCGTTTAGAGTACGGCAGTGTGAAAATTGCATATAGAGAGTAGAAAGCGAGCTAGGACAACTTTAGGAAGGTACAAATCGGTTGTATCATCTCTCTTTACCGAATTCCCCCTTTGGAGAGGGATGTGGGGTATCGCGGTTGTCTCGAGGTTAGTGGAGATTTACAATTTTTTGGATGGGAAAAGGGAAGAAGGAGGTTTGAAATGTGGTTTACGAAACAACTATTTAATTAATCCTAAAGCATGAAATTATTTCTATTCATCTTGATAACAAACATTGAAAAAAAAAACCCACACGTACAAAATACAAACTAAACACAAGGTTAATCAAACTTACAATCTAAGGTTAATATCCTTAAAGTAAACATATATGAGTTTCATAAACTCCAGATCGCGTCTAGCCAAAATATCCCGAACTGGAACATTAGGTTGTCTACCTCGAGCCCGAAGGGAATCATAAAAATGTGATCTGACTCCACGATACTCCGCACAAGACCAAAGGATGTGATCAGCGTCCTGGTAACCTTGTCCACATTTACAGAGATTGCTGTCTCCCAACCCCACACGGAACAAGTGAGCGTTTAGACAATAGTGATTGGACATGAGACGAGACATCACGCGTATGAAGTCTCGACTCAAGTCCAACCCTTTGAACCATGCAAACTTCGACACCTTAGGGATAATTGAATGTAGCCATCGTTCCAAGCTCCCTTCACTCCATTGATGTTGCCAGCTAACGAGTGACTGCTGACGATAAATAGAGAAAAATTCACTATAGGCGATCTGTCGATCCACGCGAAGGTGATGATGAAAGAGCGCACGTATAAAGCACTAAGCAGTTCTCGTATTTTCAAGAGAAAATACGAGAAGTGCTCTACCGGCCTAATGGAACGGATAGCCTCGACAGAACTGAGACTATCCGTAAAAATAAAGTAATGGTGTGGAAGAAGTGAAGCAATAGTTTCCAAAGTGTAGTGAATTGCTGCCAGTTCAGCCACATACACCGAACAAGGAGCTTCAAGTTTTCGAGAGGCGCTATGAAATTCATTAAATACACCAAAACCAGTGGACTCCTCTATTAGAGATCCATCTGTGAAAAACGTTCTTGCAGAATCAACATGGCCAAACTTTGCAGCGTATAATGACGGAGCAATCATAGGACGATGATGCTCTGGAATTCCGCGGATTTCCTGCGTCACAGATAAATCAAAATTCACTGAATTGCCGAAATCGGAGAAGATTACACGATTGGGAATATTTCTTGAAGGGCTGACATCCTGTGTTAAATATAGGTAGTACAAAGTCATAAAACATGTTTGAGGTTTTGGCTCCAGAAGCTTCTCAAAATTTTCGATCACCAGTGGGTTCATTACTTCGCAACGGGTGAGGAGCCTAAGAGATAACTCTGAAAAACGGACGGATAGTGGCAACATGCCCGCCAGCACTTCGAGACTCATAGTATGAGTCGAGTGCATGCATCCTAACGCGATGCGAAGACAACGATACTGGATCCGTTCCAGCTTGATGATGTGCGTTTTAGCTGCCGACTGGAAGCAAAAACTACCGTACTCTAAAACCGATAAAATCGTTGTCCGGTACAACGTCAAAAGATCTTGTGGATGGGCTCCCCACCACGTTCCGGTAATTGATCGGAGGAAATTGATCCTTAGTTGGCATTTTCGTCTCAGATACTCAATGTGGGATCTCCAGGTGCATTTGGAATCGAACCAGACCCCGAGATATTTAAAAGACATGGAATGAGTGATCGGTTTACCCAAAAGTTGAAGCTTCGGTTGTGCTGGGCTATGCTTCCTAGAAAAAACGACCAACTCAGTTTTCTCCGTGGAAAATTCGATACCTAGCTGAATAGCCCAAGTAGACAAATTGTCCAAGGTATCCTGTAAGGGTCCTTGCAGGTCAACCTCTTTTGGCCCTGTGATAGACACTACGCCGTCATCTGCAAGTTGTCTCAATGTGTAATTGTCACTAAGACAGACATCAATTTCTCTAACGTAGAATTTGTACAAAAGGGGGCTTAAACATGAGCCTTGGGGGAGACCCATGTAGCTAAATCGAAAAGCTGTAGAGTTTCCATGAGAAAAGCTCATATGTTTTTCTGACAGCAAATTGTACAAAAAAATATTCATTAATGGAGACAATCCACAAGCGTGGAGTTTCTCTGAAAGAACATCAACGGATACTGAATCAAAAGCCCCCTTGATATCCAAGAACACAGAAGCCATTTGCTGTTTCTTAGCAAAGCCAACTGAATTCCCGAGGAAAGCAACGCGAGACAGTCGTTCGTTCCCTTACCCCTACGGAAACCAAATTGAGTATCTGAAAGAAGGTGGTTCGTCTCAACCCATTTGTCGAGGCGAAAAAGGATCATTTTCTCCAACAATTTTCGAATGCACGACAGCATCGCGATGGGCCGATACGAATTGTGATCCGACGCGAGTTTATCAGGCTTTTTAATGGCAATAACCCTCACTCGTCTCCAATCGTCGGGAACAATATTGAGCTCCAAGAGCTGATTGTACAAGTTCAACATGCGCCTCTTAGCGACGTCTGGGAGGTTTTTCAGCAAGTTGAACTTGATTCTATCAGATCCCGGGGCAGAATTGCCACACGAAAGGAGAGCGAGTGAAAGTTCGACCATTGAAAAAGGCTGACTGATTTCGTCTACCGAATTCGCGGTTTCGCGAGGAATCACTTTTCGCGCGAATTTAAGAATCCATTGATCCGAGCATTCCTCGCTTTCGTTGTTAGTAGACCGGTTACGCATTCTTCGCGCCGTACTCCAAAGCGTATTCATAGACGTTTCACGCGTCAATCCGTCTACAAACTGCCGCCAGTAACCCCGTTTTTTGGCCTTGATGAGGCTCTTGAGTTCGCGTTCAAGAGATGTGTATGCGTCGAAATGCTCGCGTGTTCCGCGTTTCCGAAAAAGTTTAAACGCGTCGGACTTTTTACGGTAAACCTCTGTGCATTGTTGATCCCACCGATGGTGTTTTCTTACGAATTGACGATCGCGGCACCGGTCGTGTTTGAGCTTGAAGTGCGCTGTCGACGATGAGATTAGAGAGTAAATTATATTCCTCCAACGGCGGAAGCTCTTCCACTGACGATACTGTATCGTCTATCACGGATTGGAACTTAGTCCAATCGATGTTACGGGTTAGATCATACGCGACGTTAACGGATTCTGAAGAGTTGAACCCACTGGCAATCGAAATTTTGATCGGCAGATGATCACTACCGTGCGGATCCTGGATTACATGCCAAGTGCAATCCAACGATAGTGAATTGGAGCAAAAGGTGAGGTCTAATCTGCTACCATTCGAGGATGGACCAGCCAAACGTGTTACTTCTCCATTGTTAAGTATTGTCATGTTGAAGTTGTCGCAGAGATCATAAATCAAAGTAGAACGGTTATCAACGTACATCTCCCCCCAGACTGTACCGTGGGAGTTAAAATCTCCCATGATCAACCATGGAGCGGGAAGTACCGCACATATGTCGAAAAGTTGTTTGCGATTAACAGAGACTCTAGGAGCAATATATACAGAAGCAATACAAAGGCTCTTACCTTTAATGGTAGCCTGACATGCGACAACTTCAATACCGGGGAATTCGGGAAGATTCACTCTATAGAAGGAATGGCACGTTTTGATCCCCAAAAGTACCCCTCCTCCACGTGAATCCTCACGATCCAATCGAATAATGTTAAAATCATAAAAAGAGAGATCAATTTCTGAAGAGAGCCATGTTTCATAGAGGGCAAATGCATCGCAATTATTGTTATGGACTAAATACTTGAACGAATCTAATTTCGGAATAAGACTTCGACAATTCCACTGTAGAACAGTGATCAAATCCCCGACCTCGTTTGGAAAATTATCCATCGAAGGAGATGATAGCTGCAAGAAGGGGCCATTTTGAAGTCAATTGCTTCAATAAGGATTTCACAGTGGGAAGCAATGTGAGGACAATGCTTTTCAGAGGATCAGAAATGTTGAGGTATCTGAGAATACCGTCCACAATGTCATCAAATGAGAACAACCCAGATGAAGAAGGGGTTTCTGTTCTTAAAATTGGGGCATCAGGGGTTTTGGATGTCCCCGGAAGAGGTGGAAAATCCTGGGTATAGTCAGTTCTGCGGAATCCAGGAGGAGTAGAAGTCTCCTTTTTTCCACCACTCCTTGATTTGGGCAAGCTGATTTGGGGTTCTTTATTTGCAACAATCCGCGAACGGATGCGCATTCGTTTCCGTGCAGAACCTTCCGGAAAACTGAAAGATGTTCCCTCCTCAGCCAAGTCAGAATCAGTCTCGTCATCTGACAAAAGAGAAAAGGGATTTTTATCATTGGTCGATGGCGTGGCTGTCTTAAGCATTTCTGCAAAAGACAGCCTGGAACGTTCCTTAAGGGAGCGTTTCATTTTGTCCCCGAGCTGTTTGTACGTCGGGCACGACGAGAGAGCATGAGGAGGAGTTCCGTTGCAGTACACGCATTTTGGTGCAGTAGCTGCGCAGGCGCCATCCTCATGCTTCTCCCCGCATGTGGAGCAGCGTGCCTTGTTGCCGCAGTGGGAGGCCGTATGTCCCAACCGCTTACAATTCTGGCAGTTCATGACCTGAGGTACAAACAATCGCACAGGAAGACGAAGTTTTCCCAGCTCGATGTATTGAGGAAGGGCAGATCCAGAAAAGGTCACCCGAAACGAGTCTGTGGGGGTAAAACTCTTTTTACCCTCGCTGAGCGATACTGACTTCATTCTATGAACGGCCAGTATCTTTACCGGAGGAAGCAAGGGGTTCTTGAATCGGTCAACCGCTTGCTTCTCCAGTATCTCGGGGTTCAGACTCGCCTCAGTGACCACGCCTTCGATTTCCACATCAGAGGCTGGAATATACACCCTATATTTCAGTGTGAAAAATTGGGAAACAGCAATTTCATTGGCCTGTTTCAGGTTAGCGACGGTCACACGAAGTTTGTTGTGCCTAACCTTCGTTATTTCGATCACGGCAGAGAATCGCATTGTCAGATCATCAGATATCTGAACAACATTCAAGGGTTTGTTTTTGGGCTGAAAATAGACAACCCATGGGCCAGTCGAGTCATTCGGGTAGGCCCGCAATCTGGAGCTTTTCTCAGCCTGCCCATTGATAGACTGAGACGACGAACCATGGATCCATTTTGTTCAACTAGTGGGAGCGCAAAACGCTCTCCCACTGAACGCACAGACACAATACACAGAAAACACTACAAACACAGAAATACAAAATGAAAATTTAACTAATGGGGGAGGAAAAGAAACAAAAAAAAAACAAAAACTTATCTGATAATTCTATACTACTACCACCGAGCGTTGTATGTGTAGGCGTTTACACAGATGGCTGGAAGAGACGCGCTGCGTGGATGACCTTCGTTGTGGTGCACTTGATCGAGACTCGGTACTAAGCGCACACAGGCGCACGATGATTGATGAACGATGTAGATGTAGAAACGGGTGCTCACATTCGATGATGATGATACGTGAGCGGGTATGCGTAAGCGCGTATGCGTGACCACGCAACGATGATGCCCAAATTGGTTTGCGAATTACCAATAGCACGGATTAATCTTTCCGAAAATGACACTTTCTACTAAAAAAAAACTCACTTTTCGATCAATTTACCGGGAACTATGCCAGGAGTCACTTAGTGAGAAAAAAAACTGATAATTTATATCAAGCGAATACCGAGAAAACTTCCAAAACAACGGAGCGCGAAACAAGTCGACCGTACTTCTTGCTAGGACGCAGTGAGATGGAGTTGCAAGACTATTCGCAACGTGTAAAGTTGAAGCTGAGAGTTGAATCGACACAAAAATGATTCCGTTGCATCCAGCCCAGTGGCAGGTGCGTAGGCATCATATTATACCGTGACAGTGGGCCCAGCACAGCAAAATAAATGATTTGAGCCTGGGACATGCAGCCTACTGTCAAACGCTGCTGTTGGTATAGGCCTTGCCACTGGCCTGGTTGCACCTCGTTTTCTTAGAAAGAGAAAGTATGATAATGTCATTTCTTTTTTCTCTTCACCCATGGCCAGGGTTGCCAAAAGTAAATCTGTGTTTTTGCCCAAAAAAATCTTTTCATCTTAGTTTTTGTCCAGAAAATCTGTGATGATATCTGTGATGATAATTCAAAAATTTCCTTTGAAAAGTGATTGAACCATTTATCTAATAGTGACAAAAAATAGATAACAATATATGTATCATAAATTGCTTGGCAAAAAATAATACCTCTGACAATTCTCACTGTCACCTGTTTACATTTCATTGGTTTCAACCAGTCTGGCAGATTTTTTTAATATTTCCTTTTTATACCTCCTGTCAAATCATAAGGGTCATTCATAAATGACGATTCAATTTTCTTACCAATTTTAGACCTTCTCCTCCCCCTTCGTAGCGTTTTACCCTTCTTACAAAGAAGGGTATAGATATCACTTGAAAAACCGACTATCGATCCAAGGCCCGGAGGGCCGAGTGTCATATACCATTCGACTCAGCTCGACGAGATCGGAACATGTCTGTGTGTGTGTGTATGTGTGTATGTGTGTATGTGTGTGTGTATGTAACGAAATCAATGCGCTCACGTTTCTCAGCAACCGCTCAACCGATTTGGGCAAACTCGGCGCCAAATGATAGGTCTTGGGGTCTTATTGAACGCTATTGAACGGTTTTGGAATCGGTGAACCGGTTCTGGAGATATGACCGGAATAAGATCCGGTGATTATGGGCCTTCACGCTGGATTTATCGGAAAACGTATCAAAACCATTATGCGACACATCAAATTACTACAGAATTCAAAAATAAGATCAATGCAAGTCGTGTTAAGTGTTCCAGACCACATTGCACACACTTGGACATGTTCCGGGTACCCCGGGGAAGTTGCTTGAATATGAATTGAATTAAAACCCATTAAATCACATTAAAATACGATGATAAGGTGATTGGTAGCCTCACCAAATAGACTACACCCGGATATATTCCGGGTACCCCCAGGCACTGGCGTAGCGTCACTGGATGACACGGGGGTGGGGGGCTTGGTCACTGATAATGACAATAAAATAAATAAACTTGAATATGTAAGAAGGGTCTGATCACACCATAGGTGGATAAATTCGAGCTTTTTCTATACATTATGCATGGTCCGTTACAAATGTTGAAACCCCTTCTCCATTACTCCTAAGATTCTACGTTATTTATAGATGTGCCGTAACTGTTGTTTTGGTTCTTAATTTCGGATCATCGTTTGCGTGCGGAAAGTGAATTTTCAGGTGTATGAAAGAAGTGAAAAATCATTATCGTCATCAAGAATTCACTGAAAAAGAAACGATTTATCTGTCGCTCATGCTCTCCGAAAAAAATAAATCGTTGTTGCTTTTCTCGCGAAAACTGCTGTGAGCGTATATTCTCTCGCTTCTCACATTCTCATCTATTTCTCCTAGCGGGTGAAAAATGACGTTTCTCTTCTCAAGTAGGCGAACATTTCGAACTCTGGTTTAGACTAGGCAAGTCAAATGATCAACTCAGTTGAATTCCATTGGCCTGAAAAGTTGAGCCTGGTTCAACTTTTTTCAATTCAAGTGAGTTGATCAAGTCAGTTGAATGGCATGGACGTGTAGTTCAATTCGCGTTCAAGTCAGTTGAATTCAACTGAGTTGATCAATTGACTTGCCCTGTCTAAACCCAGCTTTAGGGATATTATCGGGTTTAAGAGAAAAAGACTTGACTGTATTTGAAATGTACAGAGTAAGGTTATTATTCAGTCACTTAGGAAAATACTGAATCACTTCAGGAAATTCGAAATCACTTCAAAAGGACTGAATTGCTTCACTGAATCATTTCCGGAAAGGTTGATATCTCCTTGATAAGTACTGAATCTCTTCAGAAATGTTTTCAATCACAATAAAAAGTCCTACATCACTTTAAAATTGTTTGGAATCACTTTGGAAAGAACTTCGAAACTTCAAGTGCACAAATATCAGCTTCTACGACACGTGCAACATTTAAATTGTTATCCTCGTTTGCTGCACTGTAGCAAACGAGGATAACAATTTCAGGGGAAATGGGGCACTGATTTCCGAGATTTGTGTAATTGAAGTGGAAGCGCATGTATAGCCTACTTAGTGGATTCTACAAGAAATCACTTAGGTAATTGACTGAATCACTTCATAAAAGTTTGAAATCACTTTGTTACGTACTGAATCGCATCATAAAGTATCCCGGTAAGTTCTTAAAGTACTGAATCCGTTCATGCAAGTTTGGGATCACTTCAGGAATTATTGATTCACTTCAGAAAAGTTCGGAGTCACTTTGAAAAGTACTAAATCACTTTTGCAAATTCTGGATCACTTTGGAAAGAACTGAATCATTTTGGAATCACTTTAGATAGGACAGAATCATTTTAGAAAATTTGTTAATGTTAAACTTTGCATGGGAAATGTGATCGAAGAAACCTGAATTTCGACCAAATTAGAGATACTTGAATGTTTTTGAAATGTACAGCGCAAAGGAATTATTGAGATACTTAAGAAAATGCTGAATCACTTCAAAAAGGACTGAATCTCTGCATAACATTTTGGAATCACTTTGGAAAGTACTGAATCATTTCAGGAAGATTGTTATCCCTTTCACTAGTACAAAATTACTTTTGGAAGTTTGGAAGCTTGGAATCCCTACAGAAATAACTGAATCATTTCAGAAGCGCTTGGAATCACTTAACAACATATGAAAAGTACGAAATCACTTCGGAAAGTACTGAATCAATTAACAAATAAGTGAATCATTACGGTCGAAAGTTATTCCAAACGGTGGTTTACTACTTTCTGAAATGATTCCGAACTTTTCAGAAATGATTAATAAGCGATGAATAAGCCAAATTGGCTTAACAGCATTGTAATTCGGAACTTTGCCAATGTGATTCAGTTATTTCCAAAATGATTCCGATTTTTCCCAAAAAGATTTAGTTATTACGAAATTATTACGAACTTTGTAGTGATTATTACGAAGTGATTTCTAACTTTTATAAAGTGGTTAATTACTTTCCGAAGTGATTTCGAATCTTTCTGAAGTGAATCAGTACTTTCCGAAATGATTCCAAACATTTTTGATGTGATTCCACTCTATTTGAGTATACTCGAGCAATGTTGCCATCTCACGGTAGATTTTGGAATCAGTGATGTCAATGGTTCTTGACTCATATTACCTTGTTGTGGAACATTCGAAGTCGGTACACTCAAAAAATTCCACACGTCATCATCATGTGTCTGACACTTAATTTTGCCTTTATTGTGAAACAAATCCATTTTATGTGTGACTCTTATGCTATGAATCGTGCCTGAACACTATGGATTTGAATTGTGACACACTTGGATTCTATGTGCCTCATATGGTTATATCAATAGCTTTGCACATCATAGTTCAATATTCTACTTAATCGACTTCTACTTTACCGACTCTAAAATGAATCGAAAAAACATAAACAAAACTTCCAGAGGCCAGAGCTTTTACATATATTTTTAATGCATGGGTCTGATTTGGGATTCGATCATGGACTGTGCCACGGTTGTTCTCATATATGAGGCGGGTTGATAGGATAAAGTCACAACTCTTGTTTTCGATGTTTACCTTTCTGAGCAAGCAATTCACATCGTATTGAAATACAAAACACTTTAAATCCATCTGTTTTGAACAGAAGTGTGATTCAATGTGCAATACACTTGAATAGATAGTGAAAGATTTTCAACTTTTCAAAGTTTGAAACACTAGAAATAAACGTGTATAACACATTGAACCAAGGTGAAATACACTTGAAGTAAATGTGATTGTGCATTTAAAAAATTAAGTGTTTAAACACTTCAATCAAACGTGTGGAATTTTTTGAGTGTATCATAAAACGACACCGAATAATTGATCTATATTTCATCCTACTCAAGCAGTGATGCCATCTACCTACAGAATTGCTTGTCATCAATGGCAACTCTGACTGGCTCTTGCCTCAGAAACCACTATTTGATTTTCTGCTATTTGCGTGAGTGAATTGAATTGCTCCATCGAAATTTGAACTGAATATCTTGTAGGAAAAAGTCTCAGCTTTTCAAAATCGGTAACAAGCAAGCTCATGAAAAGTTTGATTTTGAAGAATAAATCCATTATGGCGGCCAATTTAAATATAGCCACCAACATTTGTGAACATGCCAAATGAAAGCCCTAACATTCCTCTTTATTATGCTGTATAAACATTAGGGGTTTAAAATTAGAAATGTTAAAGATATAATTATTTTAATGAATCAAAAATGAGCAAAGGGCCATTGCACAGTGGTACAGAATGCAGATTTAGGTGGAATGATATGTTTTGAACCTGAAATTGAAACTTTAGACTAAAAGTCTCTTCTACAAAGTTGTTTCTTATAGTTAGGCCCTCATTTTTATGACAATGAATTCTAGGGTGGTTCCTATTATCATTAAAATCAAAAATCTAACTTTTTTGTTTGAATAAATTATGGTATACATTATTCAGCAAAGTTATAGCTGAGCTAATTTCAAGCAACTTTGTTGCAAACAACTTTTTTGTATCTCTTAAATTGGCCGATTTAGAGCTATTTTCTTGAATTGAGTTAGGGTGGCTCTTAAAAAAACAGTTGTTTTGCTCTATTTTTCTTATTTCGAATTTCTCAGCAAAGAGGTCTTCAGATAACTTTTAGATCTTAAGAAGGCGCAAATTTTTGCTGCACTAAGCTTGGCAATATCTTTTGCCGATCAAGAGTTATTGACGTTTGTATACTAAAAATATGCACTTTTCAAATGTTAATATCTCTGGTTGGGGCAAACAAAAAAAAAGTTTTTTTTGCAGCATTTGAAAGGGCGTATGTTATTCTCAATAATATGAAAAAAATGGAGGTATGTTATTTCTTAAACTTGTATAAAATCAATTTGAATTTATTCATATTTTTTACTATATTTGAGTATATCTTTTTTATTAGAAGAGATACAGGCAACAAACACAGCTATAAAACATTCGCCTTAAAGAGTTTTAAAAGTCTTTAGAAGATAACTTTCATGTGAATTTTCAAATAAAAAAGTTATTGGCAAAAGATGGATTTCATAGGTTTTCAACAAAGTTGCTTGAAATTAGCTCAGCTATAACTTTGCTGAATAATGTATACCTTAATCTATTCAAACAAAAAAGTTAGATTTTTGATTTTAATGATAATAGGAACCACCCTAGAATTCATTATCATAAAAATGAGGGCCTAACTATAAGGAACAACTTTGTAGAAGAGACTTTTAGTCTAAAGTTTCAATTTCAGGCTCAAATCATATCATTCCACCTAAATCTGCATTCTGGACCACTGTGCATTGGCTAGTACTTCGCTCATTTTCAACTTCTATTCAATTTTCATACTGCCGTACTCTAGCGGAACTATCAACCTACCCTTTTCAGACTTTTCTCTCGGTAATAAATTATCACACTTAAGCTTCATGTTAGATAGCATTTCCAACAAACTCTGACAAACAAATTGGTTTTTGAGAACCTCTTGCAAAAAGTGAACTGGTTTCAGCTAGAATTTCTCAGTCGTAATGGCGTCAGAGACAATGTTTTCGAGAATAATAAACGTTTCCTTGGAAAAATATACTCGGTATTTTATTTTTATTTTGAGAAAAAATTCTAAAAAAGTGTTAAAAACTTGAATAACTCAAAATGTCCATGTTCTATGTTTATTTATTTTCATTAGAATGCTTTTGCAAAATGTAATCTTTTGAAATCTTGGACGTTTAAGAACTTTTGATCGATTGACATTTTCAAACTACGATTTATCGACAAATGCCAAATACGCCATGTTGAAAAAAAAAATATATATGCATGATCCATAATGGCCGAATTTCAGCACAAGTGAATGATTGCCGATAATAACTCGTAGAAGGTCGAGTCGGACCGATTCGTCATGTGGCGTGCAACTGCTCCATATTGATTTCAAAAAGGCTAAATAAATATTAATTTTTTTTTCCATTAAATCGGCATTATGTGAATATAACAGTCACTATACTACTGTGGCTATTTTTTTTTACTTTGGTATAGACTTTACACATTTTCTCCTTCAAATATTGTCATTATTCCGGATCAAATCAGTTATGAAACAGGAACATGGAAACCTGCTCTTCTTCATATTTCAATAACAGCAAATCGAAATAGCATCAACAAACATCTAAATCACCGTCAAATGAATTCCACCTCATAAATATCCAAGTTGTTTATCCGAACGAAATTGTAGCAACTCATCTTGGTCGACCGTTTGGAGTGCCAATCGGTCGTGATTTCCGCCTGATAGTGGACGCAAAAATTCGACCGCTAATCAAAGGCTCTATCCTCGAGGAGGTCAACTTTGTTTTGATCGCGAATGAAAACGACACTTCCTGACCCCTTGTTACCGGCTCCTGGCCGGTAGGAATAACAATCATCCGGTTGAGTGACGCAGCAGCTAATTACCGCATCACCAAGTGGGCGCCTTCCGTTAGGTTATCCAAACTCGATGAATTTGGCTAATAATTTAGGAGAGGGAACCTGTTCTTACCCCGTGCTCCCTCCCCCTCCCTGTTTCTATTTCACTTATCTGCATCGCTCCGGTGCTGCTGGTGTAGTGATGATGTTTACTCAACTGGTTGTTGCTACTGAAGCTGCAATAGCACGCTATCGATCTATGTGTAATGCGGTTTTTGAGCGAACGGAAAACGGCACCAGCAAAACGCTGTTTGAAATGTGAGATACACTTAAGTTTGCGAATGTCGTCGTTTGGACCTGTTATGCAAGGTTTGTATTCAATGTCTGAAAAAAAAATTGTTTACAATCTTCTTAGACTAAAACTTGCAAGAACCGGACACCTTGCCGAAGAGTGATGGCAACCAATCACTACTTTTTTTTTCTTCAAATCCGAATCCAGCAAACCAGAACATCCAAACCGGTTTTTCGTTTCGTGTGCCTTTCCACACGCCTCGGACACGAGGAAAAAGGATTCCGTCTGGGCTTGCATGTGCCCCGGCAGCATTCTTGTGCTCGCGGGGCCCAAGAACAAGTTCCGGTTATTTTTAGCGCTGGCCGGGTCATGTTTGTGCACTTGCTTCGTGTAACATGTGACCAGCGTAATTTGCGGCGACGTCGCTGTCGCTCACAAATCTACCCCCGGAACGTACCGGGTAGGGTGTAGACAGAGGAATCGTTGACCCCCTTTTGACGACCTTTCGCCTCCGCACATGCCTCTAAATTCAATCGTGGACCGAACCGGACCGGATCAGTACCTTGGGCCCTGAGCTCACAAGTGCCGGCATTAATGGACTCAAATTTATGCGTAAACCCAAATGGCTACTGAATTGAGTATGGTTTGCAGCGCAAATCTAGTTTCAACTACCCCCATAACAGTAGTGGTAGTCCAGTACGCTCCGTTGATCGTCATTGTAGACCACCTTCAAAGGTGAGCCAGTCTGGCTTCATCGTCTAGTTGCTGTAGTTGTTGTTGTTCATGTGCGCAAAAATCCTTTTCCGCAACACGACGACCACGAAGGCAGCCCCGGTTCTCTGTGTGCGCTGGTAGATATGTATCGATTGACGGTAGATCAAAATAAGCCGATCGTAAAACTGAAAGTAAATTGACCTTAACGGTTCCGTGTCAGGAATTTGCCACTCTACTTTGCTGCACGCGGCCGATGGTATCATCGCAACGCTCTATGACTAACGCGTTGTTTTGATTGATAACGAAAGCAAGGCAATAAAAAAATAATTCAATTAAAATGTAAACAAAAGAACCAAACACCGTGCAAAGGCTTTGCGCGGGTTCATTATCGGAGAAATTCCAGTGACCTGCGGGGATTGTGCGATAGCCTTTGCTCATCATGCAAGAATAGTTCATCGCTTCTCGCTGGGGAGTGGTGAATAATCGCTTCTCAATATTGACAACTTGTACTGTGAAGGTTGAATTTCGGTGAGCAATGAATTTGATGTTCAGAGTCGAACTAAAAGGAAATTCTGGTAAACAGTTTATGACATCAGATACCAACACATTTAACCAAAAGGAATAGTACTGCTGTATGACAGTTCTCTAGTACTTTTTAAAAAAGGTCCTGAGTAACAAATTTAAACGAATCACGTTAATCGATGCTATTGCTCTTCTATCATTGTATGTGCTACAAGAACACCGGTTTAAATTTACTTTTGTTTATTTACGATAGTCATAGGTAAACAATTGTCCGATGAACAGTTCAGAATGATGGGTAATTGGTTGTTACTTCGGTGTTTTTGTCTGCCTAGCGATATTAGTGGTCATTTTCCAAATGCGGGGCATGGAAAACAAATCTAAGGTGATAAGTAAGGGTACAGGTCATTTTTCCGGTGGCAGGTACTCTATTTTGAAGTCTGCGAAAGGGAATCTATATGATTCAGAACAAAATGAAACACTAATTAATTAGAGAAGAAAACAAATGAAACACTAATTAATTAGAGAACAATCGTTCAATGTAACATGTCCGAGAACAACTTGACTAGTCAAAATGACCTATGGGATTTTTTTTCCATATTGTAGCACCTAATTTTAAATGATAATATGATTTCACCATTCTTGCTAAATAAACTCCGTCATTATTCACTGACTACGGCAAAAATAGTGTTGTTGAACGTTTTGTTATAAAACAGTTTGAAGAGTTAGGTGTCAAACTTCAACTTAGTTTTTTTTCAATATGGCAGAAATTTTACATTGGTACTTTGAAAAAGTACTCGAGAGTAGTTGATTTTAATATCACAAACCTAAACAAATCATTTCTAACGTACACACTAAGATTTTGTTTTCGTGTTCGGTAAATTCTACCGAAATCAGAACAGCTGAACGTTCGGTAAAACTTCATTTTAAAGGCTATTGAATTTGAAAATAATTTCAAAATATGTTCAACCTTGTTTAAATGATCAAATCTTGTCATTTTAGTGGAGATTTAGTTTAAAAGTAGCTGAAAAGCAATTGAATTGAATTGCATAAATATTACCGAAAAGTTCAGCTGTTCAGATTTCGGTAAACATTACCGAAATCGGCGATAATTTCTAAGTGTGTGAGTCCGTGCAGTGTTGTAATTTCTACGGAAAATTCCATGGATTTTCGTAATAGAGCATTTTTCGAGCTTTTTCTGATCAGCTAGTTTTTCAACTCAAGAAAAAATTTTGTGCTCTTGTCATTTCATAAAATGGTCTGCAAATCTTAATTTTAAAATGATTTTTGCAAATTGCATTGCAATTCTGCACTCATTCCTATAAAGGGGAAATGACGGCTTCGGCATGCCAGACTATTTTCGGCAATCCAAATTGAAACACTATTTTCACTGGATTTTCTTACGAAAACACTTCGCTGAATGCATGCAAACGATTCTTTATGCTTTCAGCTTCAATTTGACTATATTTTTACCACTGAGAAAAAGCAATCTAGCAAGGTTTTCTTGAAATGAAACACACGCACTACAAATTGTAGTTGATTTCGAGTTGCCGATAATAGAACAGCAGATTTACATGCAGTTCAAATGGAACGGTTGCCGAAGAAAAACTGGTTGCCGACAATACTCGCTCTCACTAGAGAAGATTGGAGCTTTGTAAAAGCGTTTCAAAACAGTTTTTGACAATTATTTCTACTGAAATTGTTAGAGCAGCTGGCAGCAATAGATTGTAAACATACCAATACTGCATATGTGTGCGTTCCTTAGAGAAAAAGGCTATAGAAAGAAGGTCGCTGCTTAGGTTGCCGAGAATAGGTAAATTCCCCTATTGCTTTAGAAGTATTCATTCTTTACTTTCTGCATTAGCATTGGTGACTCACCAATGCTAATGCAGACAGTAAAGTAATCACGCTTACCACTACACCACCGGCGCCACTAACGTAAACTTGATAGTGGTTCAAAAGTTGTGAATTTTTGAAAAAAATATTTTTTTTTGGCCATTGGAAATAGTTATCCTGATGACAAAAAAAAAACCGGTCTAATATTTGGCGAAAGGAAATAAAAATACATATTATTACAAAATTCTGAGAACCACTGGCTCTGCATTTTCGAATCAAAGAAAAGAAAATGAACTCTCCGCAGAATCGCTTCATTTCGAGCAATTTCATTTTCGTGTAAGTCATTGTGTTTATTGTTATCGAGTCACGATGAACATTCCTCCTTTCAAACATGACTTGACTATCGCTTGTTTCGTTCGTCAAGTGCTTCAGTTCATTTCATTTGAAGCAAAGACTTGTTTCAATTGACGCAATGAATGACTCGAAAACTGCTTCCTTCGTTTTTTCCGCTTTCACTTCAATTCGGGCTCATTCGACTAGTCACGCATCGCGTCGTCAAGCATAAAATATAGTATCCCCACAATATCGGTTGTCGATAGGGATGGCATCCGGATTATATGTATTAATAATATACAATATGGGTATTTTCAGAACATAGTGCCGAAAATTGATATCCGACGCCATTTTGGAATCCAATGTGGCGGCCATCGGGTTTCAGAAAAATGTCAAATATCCTACGCGTAGATGCCAAAAATCGATATTCGAAGCCATTTTGGAATCCAAGATGGTGGCCATCAAGTTTCATAAAACGTGTCAAATACCCTAAGATATGAGTATTCTCGGAACGGAGACATGGTGGATGCCGAATATCGATATCCGACGCTATGTAGGACTCCAATATGGCGGCCATTAGGGTTCAGAAAGCATCAAATACCCCATGACATTAGTGATGCAAAATATCATGACACTCACGTGACACTCGTCTGCGCACCAACCGACTATCGCTGACAGATCGTTTTGTCACGCAGTGAGAGTTAGAGCCATGGCAAACAACAATCACCAGCAATGGTCGTTGCTCACAAGCAAAACTTTACACTCGCTGCTGATGATGAAAAGCACAACGAAAACAGTAAAAACTTCTGCAGTACGATCATGAGAAAAAGCGAAACGGCAGATGAAAATGAGAACAATGCCTACGCATTCCAAGTTCGTCTCGGCAGGCGCGACTGTGTGAGTTACAAACAAAGCAGGCAACATGAAACGGAAGCTGATGGGCTCACTCACCAGCACACTCACATAAGCAAGTCAAGCAGCAACTGCTTCAAAACGAGCACAGATGAGTGTCGTGATTGTCGGGAATGACCAGATCGGTGATGGATCACAACAGAAGACGACATTCACCAGTTGCTTTTTACTTCTTTCGTCAACTTGATGGATGGTCATGGAGAGAGCTTCGACGAGCACACTGATAGGAATGTACAAAGCGTTACTACCATCAGCTGTTTGGCGATCGTGATTGTGCTAGGTCGCAACTCTGGATGACATAAATCGATATCCGATGCCATTTTGGAATCCAATATGGCGGCCGTCGGGTTTCATTAGAAGTATCAAATACCCTAATAGCTGGGTATTTTTCGGAACGGGGATGACGCGTACCTGCTGAAAATCGATATTCGATGCCATTTGTACACACTACGAAAAAGACATGTAAATTTCAGTGCCCTGAGACCGACACATGCAAGCGGCTCTTTTGACATAAGAATCAGTTGAAAAGGACGAAAAAATCAATTCAACAAACGCACTTTTCGTGGAGTTGCATATGTTTCAGTTTCAGGAAACTTAATTTTACATGCCATGCTGTAATCTGAAATCCGAAGCCACCGTCTTGAATTTCAAGATGTCGTTGGACATCGATTTCTGGCTTCTAGATGTCACCCCGATAAAAAAAAAAAAAACTCACATTGATCGGTATTTGACAGTTTTTCACAGTTTCTCTGTACCAAAGCCGCTATCTTGGATTTGAAGACGGCGTGACATCAATTTTTGGCATCTACGTATCATGTTCATTCTGAAAATAACCGTATTTTAGGGTATTTGACACTTTTCCGCAAATCGAAAGTCACCGTCTTGGATTTCAAAATGCCGTCGGATATCGATTTTCAATCTCCAGACCCGATTCCAAAAATACGTATATTGATGAGACGGCATCAGCATTTCCCACTTTTTCTGAAATAGGAAGCCGCCATCTTGGATTTCAAAAATTCGTCGTTTATCGATTTCCGGCCTCTAGACGCCATCCCGATTCTAAAAATGCCTATATTTATGGGTATTTGACCATATTTCCCAATTGTTCTGAAACCGGCAGCCGACGCCGTCTTGGATTTCTAAATGGCGTCGCATATCAATTTTCGATCTGTAGACTTCATACCGATTACAAAAATATCAATATTGATGTGTATTTGACTGTATTTCAACTTTTGTTAAGACCATCTTCTATTTCAAAATGGCGTCGGATATCGATTTTCATCCTCTAGACATCATCTCAATTTCAAAAATATCATTATTGATAGGTATTGGACAGTATTTCCACCTTTTTATTAAACCGCCATCTTGGATTTCAAAACGGCGTTGCATATAAAGGTTCGATCTCTAGACGTCACCCCGATTAAAAAAAATACCCATATTGATGGGTAAACAAACCACCCGACAATGATAAATTTGATATCCACGTGCACAGATCTATGCGCATATGCTTAAATGAACCGAGTGAACATTCAACAAAAGTCATAAAAACTGTGCGAATTTGGATCGCACAGCTTCGCTTAAATGCAAAAGAAACTTCAATTGACATTGAAAGAAGAAATGAACACGAGTCAAGCCAAAACAAATAGCATGAAAACTGATCGAAAGTGGTTCTGTTGATGTTGACGGGGATCTGCTCAAAGAGAAGACAGAATGACTTTCAATTGAAAGTGATGGTTTATAACTTTATCGTCACTTGACGATTTTCGATTACAAGTGACCATAGACAGTTCGTAGTTGCTACTCCGCGATTGATTAGATCCTGCGAATTTTGCTCAAAGAACCAAATAAATGTGGTTTGCAATTAGTAGTACTCGCAAGATCAAATAACGGCACTAGTTTAACATATTTTGTTACTAGAAATCGAGTTTACCTCTCTGCATCTCCAAGGCTGTCACCGGAATGACATGTTTTTGTGAGAAGAGTGAATTTGATTTGGATTTTCTTAAGAAAGTGATGCGAACTTTTAATGCCTGATAAGCATATAATGCAACCTTATCAGTTCAGTAATGTAGAGGATCCTAGGATTGAACCATATCGTCATTAACGGCAATGATGTTTTTGGTCCGTTTTGCTGGACGTTCCATTTGCAAACATTTAACAGCTCACGCCGAACAGCAAAAAAAAAAATCCTTGACCTTTGTTATGGACAATCATTAAAATTTTTACAAAAAAAAATGCCATTTTGGATCATGTATATATTTTTTTTTCAAAATGGTGTATTTGATATGTTTCAATAAACTGTAGCACGAAAACGTCACTTTCGATCGAAATGACGTCAGAGACAAAGTTGTTCAGAAAAGTACAATCTCTCTGGGAAAAAAATGCACACGGTATTTTTTTATGTTATTTTGAGTAAAAATTCCAAAAAGTGACAAAACTCAAATATGTCAAAAAGCGTACCTTCAATTATTATAGTTTTTTTTAAAAAGCTCATGAAACATGCAATCTTTTGGAAAATTTACAACCATGAACATTTGTAAATTGACAAAAATCATAGAACCACATATTTTTAAACTTCTTGATCACAATACTTGTTATGTTATCTTTACACAGAAAATGATTTGGGTGTTTCAAATGTTGCTTCCTGTGTATAAGTTTAATAAAAAAAGCGTAATAGCAAAAAGTTCAACAATTTGACGAAAAGTTCTAACCCTACAATTTTTGTCAATTTTCAAGTGTCCATGGTTCTAAAATATTCATAAAGATTGCATCACAGACAAACAGACGTAACTCTTCATTTTGTATCTTCCTTCATGCATTTAACGGTTGATTTGAATATTATCAGTTCCGCGAACTACTCGCCGCAGCGCTGGCATCGGATCACTTTGACGTTTCTATACATTCTATAGAACTTTTATGCAATATTGTTTACGAGTTAGCGAGCAAGCTTGTTTTCCACGAGAAGCCAGAGAGATGTCGTTACTGAGGTTATATGTTTTGAGATACTATGTTTTCAAGAACAAGCTTTTTCAAAGAGTTACGTCTGTTTGTCTGTGATTGCATTTTTCATTTCTGTTTTAACACTGTATTTTTAAGTCAAAAATTTTGTGATTTTTTTTTTCAGTGTGTACTTTTTTCGGGCAATACAGTTTTCTACAACTTTGTCTCAGACGTCATTGCGATTAGATGAGCCAGCTATGATTTACTGACAAATATAGAATATTCTCCTACCTTTGACGAAGCTTCTTAATTTTTGTGAAAAGAAAGAAATTGGATTTAAAATTCACGAAAATTCCCCTAAACATTTTCTCGCAATTTCTCAGTGTTCATAGATCTTCGTGAAGTTTTTGATTTTACCTTTCATAAAAAAAGGGAATACATATCGCTTGAAAAACTGACTTTTGATCCGAGGCCCAGAGTGCCGTGTGTCATATACCAATCGACTCGATGACTGTGTGTGTAACGAATTTTTTTTTAAGTTTTATTTTAGACAACCACTGAACCGAATTGGACACATGATCCCACAGATTAATTTTGAATATTTTTTGAATCGGGTATCTGGTTCCGGAGATATGGTCGGAACAAGTTCAGGAAATCACTTCGCGATGTTTGAACCTGACCACGTCAGATTTTCCAAATGAGTGTCTAACATTAATTTTCGGTTCGCGGCTTCCATCAAGTATAACTTCTTTTAAACAAAATGAATCGTGACGAACTTTTCAGCACTGAAAGAGGAAACATTTCAAAACAAACTGCTGTCAAATCATTCCAGATTCGGCCGCTAGGAGCACTGCAGTAAAATAAACAATGCGTCCAGATATGAAATGACTCAAGCTTTAGTACCAATTCACACTTCGAGTTCCAAACTGAATTTCAAAATAATGTGTCTCGGAATCTATGTATCCGTTTTCTCATGTTTTTATACTGCTAGAAATGCTAGTTCTTCAACTGTTTAACAATCTATTGGCCAAACAACCCTTGTAAAAGAAATAAAAAATCGTCTGGCTTGAACGATATTGATTTGAAAACTTATGTAGAAAGTTTACTTTCTCAGTATGGGGAAAATTGGCAAACAAAATCTGACTACAAAAAATAGTCCCAATGGATATCTCGGAGGACACTAACGTAACCTCCCATTGTAAGAAACATTTTAAATAACAATTCCCTTCTAGGTCTCAATTAAAATTCAAGATTCTGGGACTAAAGATCGTCTGTCTGTATACCATATCTATGGTCTACCGAGTGTCAACGTAACATTGTACGACATTTTACGACACCGGAGGACTGCAGTAATTATGGATAATCGCGTCAGTGTCCTTACCTAGGCAGCTTGTGGTGCGTGCTTGCACTCGTCAGTGTTAATGGTCACTATTTACGGATTGCGTATGCAAATACATTCAACAACGAGCGTTATGCGCAGTTTGGTACTGATATGAAAACAAAATCAGGTGCGAATTGATTTTCATTTTCTAATACTAGATACTTGTGCGCTGTGCTATGATCGTCATCCCGGTCAACAACTGACCAATCGGATCGGAAATTGAAGAGTAATTCTTTGCAATCAATTCGGAATGTATCGCAATCCGGGATGCTGCCGTGTGCCGTGTGGTAAAACGAGCGCAATATATTGTTACGCGGATGTCGCGGTTAATTGAGCTTAATTGGTTCGCTTTTGTTATAATGTACCCGCCGCCGGTCAGCAGTGAACTGATCGCTAGGGTAGGACGGAGGGAGTGGCGCAAACTGGCTACATTCTGTTTGTACTCCGTTGCTTGAGTTAGTTGCCCATCACAGTTGAATGGATTGCGAATAACTGGTATGGGACCACCGTTGAACCGAATCCAGAGGCCGGCGTGGCGAATTCATTCCGGAGATTTATTGAATTAATTTGAATCTATTCAACTCGGTGAATGTTTGATCTACAAGTCAAAGTGTGGGGCTCATTGTTGCGGTTTGTTTACTGCTGTTCGCCGATTGCGGTGAGGTTTGATTCGCGATACCAAATTGACTGACGAATTCATTTAAAGCGATGATCATCATCATGATCCACTTGAATGATAAAAATTGTAAATTACCTTTAAGGAACTGTAGACATTGATTGCAAACTCAAATTAAGGATCACTTCCATGTATAGTGATCAAGATTTTTAAATGCTTCGATTATGACATGTTCAGATTATGGTCACATACAAATTCTAACTTCCAAAAAATATTCGGATATACCGTGTTATTCATACATTGGCTTCTTTCTATCCTTTGACGATATTACCTCACATTCTGGATCACATGTTCCACAATTATTTTCATCATTTAAGTAGAAAGATGAACCTTGATGCCATTTGTGTTATAGTATATCAATCTGACGTCTACTGATTAACGAGCCAGTCTCTCCTAATTCCTTAAATGTATGCCCCCTGTGTAAATCAATATCTATCTACATTCGTTAGCCATTGCACAGGGCTGGTAGCAGGACACTTTTTAGTGACTTGGTCACTAAAAAGTCACTTTTTACACCAAAAAGTCGCTAAAGTCACTATTTCCCTAAAAATAGTCACTAAAGTCACTTTTTCACTACTAAAATAGAGTGAAATTTAAAAATATCAACAAAATGTTAAAATTTAGCACTTGGCACTAAGAAAGCCTACAGTAGTTTTAACAAAATATACATATCTGTTAAAAAATTTAAACCAAGGAGACTTAAGAACACCAGGAAAACCATTGGGAAATGCCTTCGATTTCGATGTGAAAATACCTTTGGAAAGTTTATAGTAATAAGATTTTCAAAAATTCTTTCAAGGACGATTAAGAACTTTAAAAAATGCGAAGTAAATTTTAAGAGAATTTTAAAGGATTCTAGGGATGACACCAAAATAAATCAGAGAAGAATACTAAAGTACAGGCTACGAAAGTCTCATGTAAAATTAAGTGCTCTGAGGACCAATTTCTTCATCTCCGCTAAAATATTAAGGCAGGTTTACCTATATAGTTAAACTTGGCTTAACGCATACGAGCGTCGCTTTTGATTATTGTTTAAATTATTAGAGACGCAAAATTCAGCTCCGAAACAATTTTGGAAATAATTCCAATATAATTGATAGTTTTTTTTTTACGAGAGTTCTGAGAAGAATTATATGATGATTGGATGAGGATTCTAGGTCCACTTGTAATAATAATTCAAAATTAGTTCTGAAATTTTGCTCTGATGAAAATTCAATGAAAATCCCGTGAACTCCAAAGATGGTCTCTGCGGATAGTTCTAAACGAATTCTGGGGTGATTCCAGAAGATGCTTCCGAGAGAATCCTAAAAAGTTCGAAATAAATTCCGAGAAGAATTCCAATAGAATCGAATTTTGAGGGTTCAATCTCAAAGGAATTCTGAGAAGAGTTTCAAAGTTATTCTGTGATGGATTTTTGTTTTGAGAATTCTGAGAAAATACTATGGGATTTTTAAGAAGAATACGAGGGGAGAAGTCCAAGATTATTGTAAACAGAAATTTATGAGTTTAATTGCATTGATATTCTAAGGAGATCTATTTCCGAAGATATCCAAGATCTATTACCAACATTTGAAACTACATATTATGAACATTTTGGCATCAACAGATTCGAAATCTATCAATAAATTGTTTTTTTTTTTATATAATGCGTTTATTTTTCCAGGCTCATTTTCTATAGCTTTGCGGAGCCAGTATTCATTGATTAGATTACAAAATTACTTAAAACTAGCGTTAGTAAAGTGGGGGCCGATTACTCGAGGCTATCCCGAGGTAAGGGGTAACAAATTGTAACAAATGGATGGCACGGTAGGGATTATGAACACAAGGTTTGGAGAGCAATGTGCTCTTGATCTCAAACTAAGCGACACTCTGATGAAAAAGACAAACATGGGGGTACACCGATGGGCAGCTAACAACTTGGGAGAACACAAAATTATACTAACTACTAAATCCTCAAATCTATCCGTTTTAAAAACACATAAATTTAATTCAAATAGTCGAGGTTTCGGCACGCCAATACATCTCTATCGGGTATCGCGGGTTGTTTTCCTCGGGCCCTGAGGGATGTAGATAACTCAGATCTGGCAACACGGTGTAAGGTATATGACCAAACAACATGCTCGATATCGTGATAACCACTGCCACACGTACATAAATTGCTGCTTGAGAGCCAATTCGATAGAAGTGCTAGTCTAACGAGCAGTGATTGGACATAAGCCTTGATATAACGGATAAATCGTTGAGCAATGATTTTTCAAACATTGCCAATTTGCCGTTACACCTTTGACCGGAGGCATCGTGTTCGGAGTGTTGAAAAACTCGAAATCTTCCGTAAAAGTCCTGGGAATCCTGGAAATCTTTGGAATTTTGTTTAGAACAATGAGTAGACATCCTATATAAATTCTCTAAAAAAAAAATTATAAGATATTGCTTAGCATTCCCTCGGTGCGATTTTTTTTTAATTACCTTGGAATACTCATTAGAAATTCTTTTCAGAGCTACGTTTGAAATTTCCTCTATATCCAAGAATTATAATAAATAACTTCAGAATTTTCCAAAACATGTTTGTAAAATTCATTCCGTCTCGCACGCTGAGCCGGTCAAGTCGCATCGGTCTCGTTGTACGACACTAGTTTTTGAGTTTTTGAGTTTTTCCCCACGCGAGGGTTTTTTTCTCGCCAAAGTTAGTTGGCATAGTGTTAAGACAACTAGTGCGCGAGTGAGGAAGCCGTTAATCATACGCCGAGCGCTTTGATTACGGTCCAGCTTTAACATCAACATCTGTAAAATCATCACCACTATCGGCCCATTGATAGCAACAACGAAAGCACGTTAAATTGCCTACCGAGGCGAAAGAGGCATACCAGCTGCAAGGCTATCGACCCAACAGCCGTTGGGGAATACAATAGCATCGCACCAGTCATCTGCCGCCTCAGTGCAATAGGTATACCGTGTCGCTTTGTTTTCACCAGTATCGCATCTTCCCGCATGGTCCAGTATTAGATTAGGCTGGGTCATAATTAGGGTGATCCAAAATCTTGAAAATAGTATATATCTATAATTTTTTTTTTCTTGATTTTTTTTTTCTCGTACTATTTTTAAGTAGAGTATAGTTAGGGTGATCCAAATTTTTTTTTTTCAGTATATATATATTTTTTTTTCTATTTTTTTTTCTTGGTTTTTTTTTGTTTCTTTCATATTACTCTTTAGTAGAGTAAAACTATATCATTTTTTTTTGTTTATTTTTGCATTTTTGTTTTTCTATTTTTGATATTATTTGAAATTACTGTAATTATTTGTAAAATATTTACCAAAAACACCATTGCGGCGATATTTAACCGCAATGGATGAAAATGATAAAGGCGGGGGATGGTCGCTTGCCATCTCAGACGACGAAACTCTTAATTCCACCTCACACGAAAGTCTCGAGGAAGTTGTGGAAATGGAAACCCTTGACGTTCCAGTTGACTCGCTCTCCAGCAAAAATACTGGAGCATATCCCAAGAAAAGATATCGCCCACAACCCTCTCCCCCACCATCTCCTCCTCGTCCACCTGCACCCCCCACACCATTGCCCCCGAAAACCTCTGCGCTCCCCCGCCTAAAGGCTTACCCAGAAGCCTCGAAAGGCCCATGGGTTGTTTTTTTCCGGCCCAAACAAAAACCTTTGAACATTCCGAGGATCTCTAAGGATCTAACAACACATTTTTCGGCCGTTACCGATATTTTCAAGGTAACACCAATAAAACTGCGCGTTACCGTTGATGACCGGAAGCAGGCTAACCAAATTGTTGCGTGCGAGCTTTTTTCATTGGAATACCGAGTCTACATACCCAGTAGTGAGGTAGAAATTGAAGGAGTGGTCACCGAAGCGAGTTTGACTAGTGATGATTTCTTGGGTCCCGATTCCTTCGGAATCTTTAAAAACCGTGCCCTGCCGAAGGTGAAGATATTGGACTGCCTTCAAATGCAGTCAGTATCCGTAGTAGGCTCCAAAAAAACGTATTCCTTGTCAAACTCGTTTCGTGTGACCTTTTCGGGTTCAGCGTTACCTCACTACGTCGCTATTGGCAAGGTTCGGCTGCCTGTACGTCTGTTTGTACCTCGGGTAATGAACTGCTCGAAATGTAAACAACTTGGTCATACATCGGACTACTGCTCGAACAAACCACGCTGCGATCAGTGTGGCGAGCAACATCAAGAGGGCCCTTGCGGTGCTCCTCCAAAATGCGTGTACTGCAAGGAAAGCCTACATACCCTGACTGACTGCCCGAGGTATAAACAGCAGGGAGAAAAACTTAAGCGGTCTCTGCAAGCTCGCTCCAAGAGAACTCTAGCAGAACTCTTGAAGAATACCGCTTCATCTTCTCAGACCACACCAAAAAGCAGTAACACGTTCTCCATTTTGCCAGTTGATGATCTAGACTCTGACTCAGAGGTCGGTGAGGATAGTCCGTTTGTCTTTAAAGGCAATACGAGAAAACGAGCAAAAAAACACACCACCGAAAAGCCTCGTAAGGCCACTCGTACGGACCACCCTTCCACCTTGGAAAAATCAAGAAGTAACGGAAATTCACCGAAACCCATTCCACCGGGTTATAAACCTTGTAATTATGACAAGAACTTTCCGTCACTTCCAGGATCATCTAAAACCCCAGATGTTCCAGTTTTTCGGCCAGAAAATCAGCTGAATAATCAGCAAGAACATGCTCCCATGTTCACGTTTTCTGGTATTGTGGATAGCTTCTTCAGTATATTCAATGTCTCTGACTCAACGAGGAGCATTATTAATTTAGTGCTGCCAATGGTGAAAACTCTTTTGAAGCAACTAGCTTCTAGGTGGTCCTTCCTTGCATCGATCATATCCTTTGATGGATAACTCTCCGAATGAGGTCGGGGATATGATCTCTGTTCTTCAATGGAACTGTAGAAGTCTTATGCCAAAACTTGACACATTTAAATTTTTAGTTAACAACTCACTTTCTGATGCATTTGCCCTTTGTGAAACATGGCTCTCTTCAGACAACGATCTTGCTTTCCACGATTTCAACATTATACGCCTTGACCGCGCAGATTCGTATGGAGGGGTGCTTCTGGGGATCAACAAGCTCCATTCCTTCTATAGAATCGATCTGCCTTCAGTGACAGGCATTGAAGTAGTTGCATGTCAGGTTAATATTCGAGGTAAATGCCTCAGTATTGCCTCAGTATATCTTCCACCGAAAACCGCGATCTCTCGTCAAAGTTTCGCGGATATCTGCACGGCTATGCCGGAGCCACGGTTGATCTTGGGAGATTTTAACTCTCACGGTACAGGCTGGGGGGAACTGTACGACGACAACCGCTCAACCTTGATATACGACATGTGCGACTTCTTCAAAATGACAATTCTGAACACCGGGGAAGCAACACGAGTAGCCAAACCTCCAACAAAAATAAGCAGATTAGACCTCTCACTTTGTTCGAGTTCACTATCGTTGGATTGCTCGTGGAAAGTAATTCAAGATCCCTACGGTAGTGACCATTTGCCAATCAAAATTTCTATTACCAATGGTTCATCTTCTACTCGCTCGGTCGACATCGCGTACGATCTTACGAAAAACATTGACTGGCGAAAATTCGCGTCCGCGGTTCTTGATGCCAGTCAATCGGTTGACGTACTTCCTCCGCTGGACGAGTACTCCTTTCTCGCGCGTGTCATCATCGATTCTGCGCTGCGAGCACAGACGAAACGTGTTCCGGGTGTTTCCGTCCGCAAGCGACCTCCCACCCCGTGGTGGGATAAGGATTGCACCGACGCGAACAGCGAGAAGTCCGCCGCGTTTAAACGCTTCCGCAAACACGGTAAGGTCGGGGATTTCGAGCGGTACACCGACCTCGAGAAAACCTTTAAAGACTTAATTAAAGCAAAAAAACGCGGATACTGGCGTCGGTTCGTCGATGGTTTGTCGCGAGAGACTTCCATGAGAACACTCTGGAATGTCGGCAGGAGAATGCGAAACGCGTCATTACCGATTAATGAAGACAAGGAGTACTCGGACAGATGGATTTTCAGCTTCGCGCGGAAAGTTTGCCCGGATTCGGTACCGGTTCAAACCAACGTTCGTGATCGTCCGTCGGGTAATAACGAAATAGATTCCCCGTTTTCGATGGTGGAATTCTCACTTGCTCTCCTTTCATGTAACAACTCAGCTCCAGGAATGGATAGAATCAAGTTCAACTTGCTCAAAAATCTCCCAGACGTCACGAAGAGACGCTTGTTGAACTTATTCAATCAATTTCTGGAGCACAACATTGTTCCGGATGATTGGAGGCAAGTAAGAGTTATCGCCATTCGAAAACCCGGTAAACCCGCGTCGGATTATAACTCGTACCGTCCCATCGCGATGCTGTCCTGTATACGGAAATTGTTGGAGAAAATGATTCTTTTTCGTCTAGACAAATGGGTCGAGTCGAATGGTTTACTTTCAGATACGCAATTTGGATTTCGGAGAGGCAAAGGAACGAGCGACTGTCTTGCGTTGCTTTCAACTGAAATTCAACTGGCCTATGCGCAAAAACAGCAAATGGGTTCAGTTTTCTTGGACATTAAGGGGGCTTTTGATTCTGTTTGTATCGATGTCCTTTCGGATAAACTCCACGATAGTGGGCTTTCACCAATTATGAACAACTATTTGAGCAACTTGTTGTCTGAGAAATATATGAGCTTTTCTCATGGAAACTCGACAACTTCACGAATTAGTTATATGGGTCTCCCCCAGGGCTCATGTTTAAGCCCCCTTCTTTATAATTTTTACGTAAAAGACATTGATGGTTGTCTTGATGAAAATTGCTCGCTAAGGCAGCTTGCAGATGACGGCGTTGTGTCCGTTATAGGGCCAAGTGCACCGGACCTGCAAGGACCATTGCAAGATACCTTAGACAATTTGTCTACTTGGGCTATGAAGCTGGGTATCGAATTCTCTCCGGAGAAAACTGAGTTGGTTGTTTTTTCTAGGAAGCATCATCCTGCACAGTTACAGCTTCAACTAAAGGGTAGAACAATCACTCAAAGTATATCTTTCAAGTATTTAGGTGTCTGGTTCGATTCCAAAAGCACGTGGGGAAAACATATTGCGTATGTGAAACAAAAATGCCAACAAAGAATCAATTTTCTTCGTACAATTACCGGAACTTGGTGGGGAGCACACCCGGAAGATCTGATCAGGTTGTATCGAACAACCATCTTGTCGGTTCTAGAGTACGGTAGCTTCTGCTTTCAATCCGCGGCGAAAACACATATCTTGAAGCTGCAACGAGTTCAATACCGTTGCCTCCGAATCGCGCTTGGCTGTATGCACTCGACGCATACGATGAGCCTCGAAGTACTCGCGGGTGTTCTCCCACTGACAGATCGTTTCGCTGAGCTGTCTTTCCGGTTCCTCATCCGTTGTGAAGTAATGAACCCATTGGTAATAGAAAACTTTGAGAAGCTGCTCGACAGAAATCCTCAAACAAGATTCATGAGTCTCTATTACGAGTACATGACGCTGGAGATTGGCCCTTCTTTATTCAATTCCTCTCGTGTTTGCCTCCAAGACTTTTATAGTTCCTCTGTAAATTTTGATCTGACCATGTTGCAAGAAATCCGTGGAATACCAGATCACCATCGGTCGATGGTTGTTCCCTTAATTTTTGCAAACAAGTACCACCATGTTAGTAACAATAAGAGTTTTTTCACAGATGGGTCAACTATAAACGCTTCCACTGGATTTGGAGTATTCAACGAATTTCATAGCGCCTCATATCAACTGCAAAAACCCTGTTCCGTATACGTTGCGGAACTAGCAGCCATATTTTACGCAGTAGAGCAAATTGCCTCACTACCATCTGATCACTATTTTATTTTTACTGATAGCCTTAGCTCGTTGGAGGCTATTCGATCAATGAGGCCGATGAAGCACTCCTCGTATTTCCTGACCGAAATCCGAGCTAAATTGAGTACTTTATCTAACTGCTCCTATACTATCACCTTAGTTTGGGTCCCATCTCATTGCTCAATTCCGGGCAATGAGAAAGCGGACTCGCTAGCTAAGGTGGGCGCTATGGAAGGCGATATTTTTGATCGACAAATCGCCTTTGCGGAATTTTTCTCAATTACCCGTCAGCACGTCCTCACCAACTGGCAACAAAAATGGAATGAGAGTGATCTGGGAAGATGGTTACATTCTATTCTCCCACAGGTATCGAACAAGCCATGGTTCAAAGGATTGGACATGAGCCGTGACTTTATACGTGTCATATCAAGGCTCATGTCCAATCACTACTCGTTAGACTCGCATTTCTTCCGAATCGGGCTCGCAGGCAGCAATTTGTGCGCTTGTGGTAGTGGCTATCACGATATCGACCACGTGCTTTGGTCATGCACCCTACATTGTGTTGCTAGATCCGAGTTATCCGCATCCCTCAGGGCCCGAGGAAAACAACCTATGCGGCCCGTTAGAGACATCTTGGCGAGCCGAGATCTCGATTATTTTAATTTAATTTATGTGTTTTTAAAACGGATCGATCTGAGGATTTAGTAGTTAGTGTCATCTTGTGTTCTCTCAAGTTGCTAGGTCTCCATCGGTGTACCCCCATGTTTGTCTTTTTCTCCAGTATGTCGCTTAGTTCTAGATCAAGAGCACATTGCTCTAAAAAACCTTGTGTTCTCAATCCCTACCCTGCCACCCGTTTGTTACAATTTGTTACCCCTAACCTCGAGAAAGCCGCGAGTAATCGGCCCCCGCTTTACTAACGTTAGTTTTAAGTAATTTTGTACCCAAACGATGAATATCGGCTCCGCAAAGCTACGGCAAATGAGCCTGAAAAAATAAACGCATTATAAAAAAAAAAAATGTTTGTAAAATTATCTACAGCTTTTTCCAAGAATTAATCGAAGTTCCTTTTAAATTCTCTTCGGAATTTCATTGGACATTATCTCCGAAATGTATGTGACTTTTCATCTAATAAGTTCTTGAAATTCTTCTCAGAGTTTCTATGAGCGTATTCTCAAAACACTCTTTAAATTGTTTTAAATACTAAATGCTTTAGCAATGCTTCCAGAGATTTTATTTTATTTTTATTAAGAAATCTCCTGGAAACATTCGCACTTTTCAAACCATCCACAGATTTTTGTTCCTTAGACTTTTTCTAAGGTTTTCTTTATCAATTTTCTCTGAATTGCTTTGGAATAATGGTTAGGATTTTCTTAGGTTCGTCTCTTTATTGTGATCCTATTTAATACTTTCGCTCATTTATTTTTGATTATACTTAATACACGGTGGCCACGGAATCGAGTAAACAGGAAAAAATCGGGAATTTAGCGGGAATCTAAAACAACCGGGAAATAACTGGGAATTTGATTGGAACTTCAACATATAATTCATTTAAATAAACAGTTAAAGTCCATTGACTATTTTTATTAATTCTGGATCTGAAATTTCTGTGTATGAAACCTAAAACTAATCAAGCGTAGTTCTTTTGAAACTTAGCTCTAGATGTGTTTGCATATTTCTCAAGAGTTTTCCTTATGATCACTTCAACATGTCCCTTTTGGTTTGTTTTTTTCCGTCGATCTTGTTTTCCGTGCTGAGCACCAATGCTACCAACGTGCCAGGAAGGCAGCTCCCACACCTGGACCCTACCTATCGACCCATCAACTCATGAACCGGGGACCAACGGCTTTACTTCCCATCCGAAGGAAGGCGTGATCAGAGATGTTATGCCTCAGAACATCCCGGCGGCAGCGACTGGGATTGAACCCAGGCCTGCTGGGGTGAGAGGTAATCACGCTTACCACTACACCACCGGCGCCGTTACTTCAACATGTCGTCAGAATTACTTTTAGTTTCAGGATTATGATTCTGTCCGGTAATCCCTAGAAAGTTTTTCGATAATAGTCTATTTGTGTGCAGAATATTCCAGGAATTTCCGCCAGAAAACTCTTGAAATGTAGTCCACAGTCACCCTATGCTTAACAAATCTCGGAAGAAATTGCTTTAATTTATCTTCATTTAGCTAGGAATATTTCTCGAAATCTCGTGATAATGCCATGTAGCATTTATAAAAATGTTATCCAATTTTTTGTTTATTTTACGTCAGGATTCCATAGGAATTTTTCTCAGAATTTCCTTCAAATGCTTCTCAAAATGCTTTTGAGGAGGATCTTTTGGAATACTCTTGAAACTCGCCTTAGAATTACCTTAGAAATTTCTTTAGAATCTCTTTGAATACTACTCAAAGTTTCTTTCGGAGTATGCTCAAAGTTTCCAGCCAAATCCCTCCAAACTTTTTGATATTTCTTTATCATTCTTATACATTATTTATGGAATTTTCTTGAAACTTTCTTCAAACCAGCTTAAAATGTCTCGTTGCAGCTCTTCTCAGAATGGCTCTTTATAAATATACTTGGAATTTCTTTGAACGAGTGGTTAGAATTTTCATGGATTCATCCTTTTATTGTGTTTCTATTTATAACTTACTCTTATTTATTTTTGCTTATTATAGGGTGGCCACTGAACCGGGAAAACCGAAAACCGGGAATTAACCGGGAATCTAAAACAACCAGGAAATAACCGGGAATTTTATTGGAACTTTTACACATAATTCTTATCAATAAATATTCAAACTCCATTGACTGTTTTCATTAATTTTGGACGTAAAATTCCTGTGTATGGAATCTAAAACTCATCTAGCTTAGTGCTTTTGAAACATATCTCAAGATCTTTGGTTTGTTTTCCGTCGATCTTGTTTTCCGTGCTGAGCACCAATGCTACCGACGCCAGGAAGGCAGCTCCCACACCTGGACCCTACCTATCGACCCATCAACTCATGAACCGGGGACCAACGGCTTTACTTCCCTTCCGAAGGAAGACGTGATCAGAGATGTTATGCCTCAGAACATCCCGGCGGCGCCGACTGGGATTGAACCCAGGCCTGCTGGAGTGAGAGGTAATCACGCTTACCACTACACCACCGGCACCGCACATATCTCAAGATATAATTGCACATTTGTCAATGGTTTCCTTATGATCACTTCAACATGTCTTCAGAATTATTTTTAGTTTCAGAATTATGATTCTGTCCGGTAGACCCTTGGAAGTTTCCCCATAAAAGTCTATTTTTTGCCAAAAACCTATGAATTTCCACCAGAAATCTCTTGAAATGTAGTCTATTATATGGGTAAACATTCTAGAGTGAAATTTCTTTAATGTACCTCCAATTCACTTGGACCATTTCTCAAAATCTCATGGTAATGCCATTTAGCATTTATAAAAATGTTATCCCTTTTTTTAAGCCAGAATTCCATAGAAATTTTCCTCAGAATTTCCTGCAAATGCTCTTCAAAATGCTTTTGAGGAGGATCTTTTGGAATTCTCTTGAAACTTTCCTTAGAATTCCTTTAGAAATTTCTTTAGAACCTTCTAGAACACTACTCAGAGTTTCTTCAGGAATATGCTCAAAGTTTCTAGCTAAATCCCTCAATTTTTTATTCTTATACGTTCGTTTCATTCTTATACATTATTTAAGGAATTATCTTGAAACTACCTTCAAACCAGCTTAAAATTCAGCAATGTTTTTTTTTAGAAAAAATAATTATTAGATTCTCTTGGAGCTATCATCCATGTCTCGTTGCAGCACTTCTCAGAATATTTCTTTATAAATATGTTTGGAATTGCTTTGAAATAACGGTTAGAATTTTCATAGATTCATCCCTTTATTGTGTTTCTATTTATAATTTAATTTTATTTATTTTTGCTTATGCTTATTATAGGGTGGCCACTAAACCGGGAAAACCGAAAACCGGGAACTAACCGGGAATCTAAAACAACCAGGAAATAACCGGGAATTTTATTTGAACTTTTACATATAATTCTTATCAATAAATATTCGACTATTTCATTAATTCTCGACGTAAAATTCATGTGTAGGGAATCTTAAACTTATCTAGCTCAGTGCGTTTGAAACATATCTCAAGATATAATTGCACATTTGTCAATGGTTTCCTTAATATCACTTCAACATGTCTTCAGAATTATTTTTAGTTTCAGAATTATGATTGTGTCTGGTAGACCCTAGGAAGTTTCCCCATAAAAGTCTATTTTTGTGCAAAAAACTTCTGAATTTGCACCAGAAATCTCTTGAAATGTAGTCTATTTTGTATGGTTAAAAATTCTCGAGAGAAATTTCTTTAATGTACCTTCAATTCGCTTGGAAAACTTCTCTAAATCTCGTGGTAATGCCATTTAGCATTTATAAAAGTGTTATCCCAGAACTCCATAGAAATTTTCCTCAGAATTTCCTTCAAATTCATCTCAAAATGCTTTTGTGGAGGATCTTTTGGAATTCTCTTGAAACTCTCCTTTGAATTCCCTAAGAAATTTCTTTAGAACCTTCTAGAACACTACTCAGAGTTTCAGTCGGAATTTGCTCAAAATTTCCTGCCAAATCCCCCAAAACTGTTTGATATTTCTTAAACATTCTTATAAATGCTTTTAGGAATTTTCTCGCAACTATCTTCAAACTAGCTTGAAATTCTGCAATGTTTTTTTTAGCTTTATTTAATAATTATCAGATTCTCCAAAGGACCTGGGTTCAATCCCAGTCGGCGCCGTGAGGATTTTCGGAGGCAAAGAATCTCTGATCACGCCTTCCATCCGAAGGAAAGTAAAGCCGTTGGCCCCTGGTTCATGAGTTGATGGGTCGATGATAGGGTAGGGTCCAGGTGTGGGAGCTGCCTTCCTGGCGTCGGTAGCATTGGTACTCAGTAGGATGGCGTGATCAGAAATTTTATGCCTCAGAAAATCCCAGCGGCGCTTACTGGGATTGAACCCAGGCCTTTTGGGATGAGAGGCAATCACGCTTACCACTACACCACCGGCGCCGCTAAACGCTTCGGAGTGTCAGAATCCTTAAATGTTGTCCATGGCCAAGAGTCAAGATTTTTGTTTTTTTTTTTATCTTGAAATATAAATCTCGCAAACTTTAAGAATATGGAAAGCCTCAAATTCTTAAAAAAAATCACACGTTATCTTTACACAAATTCTTAATCCGAGAATTCAAATATTATTCCACACAGCTAAAAAAAGTAGTGTAAATTTCCGTTACTATGATGCACATAAATGGAGCGTCATAAATCATACAAATTTACATTATAAATCGTGTAAATTTATGAGACATGTCATGCAATATTCCATATATTGTATGCAACTTTCCACCTTTGTTTGAAACATTTCTTGCAAGCTGCTAGTTTACGTGAAAAGGAAGTTTACATAAATGAATGTTTGCATGCATGGATGTTTACATCACCAGTAAAATTCAGATTTTTTTAGTGTGCATGGTTCTAATTGTTCAACACTATTCGAAATAATTACAAAAGATGCTCTGTTTGCGTGCTGCAAAAAATATATCGAAACGGATCAACACGGCTTCTACACAAAGTGCTCGATGTCCACATCGGTGCAGTTAACCTCTAACTGTCTGCGATGCTTGAATTCTGGAAGGCAAGTCGGCCATGAAATTCTGCTTGCCAAGCTGAAGATACTCGTCGTCAATGTGTGTAGATTGGTTCAGATATTACTTGGTGCGCTGCTCTGTACGGGTCAAGATTGGCTCGTCGAAAACGGAAGTTTTTTCAAACAAGGCAATAATCTGGGCCCGCTACTGTTTTCGATTTTGACGTAGAACTACGTCTTTGTCGACTATACTGGGGTGCACATAAAAATATCTGTGGTGGAATAGTGTTAGGTTTTGAACGCTTGTAACTTTGTCATTTATAAATGAAATTAAAATCCACATACGCCAATCGATAGGATATTACTTTAAGTATCTGCTGAAATTAATACTTTTCTAATTGTCCTTCCAAAAACTTTCGAAAAATGAACAAATGATAAATTTATCACTGTTTTCATGAAATAAATATTTTCCCAAACCCAGTCGTCATAATCGAGTACCACTTGGTGGTTGCACATCGTTCTGCTTGAACCTGAAAAGATATAAAACAGCGCTGATATCATGCCTTTGCTCATTACCACTTCGGACGGCGTGGCACTGGGTTCTGCAGCAAGCAGGAGCAAGTCATCGGTTAATGTGGTGTTTTCATCTATGCGGATTTGCTAGCGCTAGTGCAAAAAGCAGCCAGTATATTGTAATCAGGGCATCAGCGTCTATCAGCATGTGCTAGTGGGCTATGAATTTTCATAGTTTATTACATTCCAGGAAAAATACTTGAACTAACATTGAACCATAACCGAAACATTGAAATACTTGAAAACTTTAAGATAAAGCATAATAGTCAAAATGCATGACATACATTTTGGATGAGTCTAAGCTTCAAAAATGTAACATAATTTCCTATCATCGAAAAAATGGTCCAATCTTCTATGACTAAGCATGTCCTTTCTGGACATTGTCTTGCTCGTCTAAAGCATATAAAGGACCTCGGTGCCATATTGGATTGCAGACTCACATGCAAAATCCACTAAAATTATATTATTACCCGACCTAATCGTCAATTTAACTTTTTTTTCCAAAATTGCCGCCGAGTTCCGTGATCCACTATGCCGCAGGTCACTTCTCTGCTCACTTGTGCAGTCTTTATTAGAGTCAAGCTAATTAAATCCGTTCAACGGAAGTTTGCAAGATATCCTCTTCGTTTTCTCAGTTGGCGTGACCCAACAAACCTGCCACCGTACGAGGAGCGTTGCCGTTTTCTGAGCATCGAACCACTAGAGGTGGTTGGCTGGAAAGCTACTTCTAGGAGACATCGACAGTTCATCATTGCTGGCACAGCTAAATCTGTTCGCCCCCGAGAGTCCTCTTCGTCAACGTGACTTTCTATTTTTGGATCACTATTTTTGACGGAGCAGAAATTATGCACTACATGAGCCAATGCGATCAATCCACCGGCAGTTCAACAACTTCTTCGACTTCAATTCATCAGCTGACGTGTTTCGTCATCGGCTTCTTGGCCTCTTTCGTACCGTTGACCACTAATAATTAGTTTGATTTCAATTCATTTCGACATTCATTGCCAGTTGAATTATTAATAAACAAATAACAAATACATAAAACATATTCAATATATCATTACGGCTTAGCACCGTTCGAATAATTTACATGTAGCTTAAAATCCTGATACATTTAAGAAGATTTAAAATTTCGGACTTATCTAACTTAATCTAATTAAACTTTGCATCTAGGGTTACTGAAATCAATCATAATGGTATTCCTAATTAAACACATATAGAAGTTAATTTGATAAAAAAAAATGTTTTGCTACCGGAAAAAATCCGAGAAATAAACGGGATCTTTATTTCTTAAATGCGAAGGTCACCTTATATGTTATTACTGCCTAGGAAATGGTAAAAATTCCAATTGAATTTCTCTCAAAATTCGCAAAAAAAAATCATCGGAGTGAAACAAATTCCAATTCTAAGAAATTTCAAAATATTACCAAGTCCACAAACTTCTATTATGTTTTAAAATGCAGTTAAAAATCTTGATTATTTCTTTATGTCCCAGTGACTGGAAAATTTCTTCAATTCCATACAACCCTGGTCTTAGAGTCTTTGCAATTTGAATAAATCCCTGAATCTTTAAGATGCTGTATGCAATAATCATTTTTTTTTATGTTCATGATGTCAGTTGGAGACCTCCAGAATAAAACCAGATGGACCTTAAGTCTTGAAAAAATATACAAAGAACATGATGCAGGTTTTTTATCATCTGATGGTCTCTGGAATACCACACGCAAACCAAAAATTTATTACAATGAATGTTTGTTTCACATCCTATCATCCTCTGTTCATGAACATCCCAGCTAATGTTAGAAGTTGACCTTACAGGCGATGTAATGGTTTTTTGTCTTTTTCATTTCGTGTTCTATCTACGCTTTCGACTATACCAGTAAGCTTGTAGAACGACGCACATTGTAGAACATTGTAGAACGACGCACACACTTGCCTCGAATCTCTCCAGCCGAAAAAGCATACGAAGTCGAATATGCGAGAGAATGAGCGCTTCATGTTTGCTTTTAGGCTATCCATATTCAGAAGCATGGAGAAAGCAGTGGAGAAAGCACAGGTCTAAAAATCGCAACGTTCGTGGTTCGAGTCCCAGCCGGCAGTCTGTTTCCATTTTTTTCGACATAACTAATTTACCTCACTAATACACTCTACATTTTTCTGTCTCCAATTTTCTTGCATTGGACCGCAGCTAGGTATATCGCATCCTCGGTTCATGCGGTCTCCACTAACATCCTCTGATGATGAATCCCACATAATTGTAAGGGAATCTTACATCCCCCGGTTGGGTGCAGGCATGATTTATTGAACAGTATTGGAATATAATATATTTATAAGAAAAATATCTTATAAACTATATGAATCGTCAAATTATCAAGAGAACATGATGCAGGCCTTGATCATCTGAATGTTTTTGAATAATTCAAGATCAACCATTTTCTTGCGAGAATATCTTAGAGACATAATTTGTTTTCTTAAGCAATTAGAGATCTTCAGAATAATTTTCAGATTATTTAGAATATTTTCTGAGAATAATACCTGATCATCCTGAAAACTTCCAGCGGTGTTCATCAATGCATTGGATCACCTGAAGGTCATTGCGATAATATCTGAGCAATTTTTTTTTTCCTCTGTTCGGGACCTAACACCACTGCGACCAGTAATTTCATCTATTGTATATACTATAGTAGTATATAGTATAGCCCGTGTCCTTAGTTTAGTGCATGTCGTATTACTCCATCACTATTGAGAAATGATGAAGTATTCGATTTTTTTTTACAGTTGTCATTCTCGCATTTATCGCAAGGATCCGGATCTAATTGAAAGGTCCCGCTATTTATAACCTTCGAAGTGTTGGAATACCCTCCAAAGGCGCGCCCCTTTGTCAGTCAAAATTGGATTCCTTAGCATCAAAATTAAGGAATGACACCGATAATGACCATGCATCAGAACCCTAGTCTTAACCACTTAAAACTAGAGAACAACGAGTAGAAGATTAGGATTCACATAGATGAAGACTAACTAACTCATTTATTCCTTGTTTCAAGATCATCCTCGGTCCAGGCAACCCGAGGACTTATCACTATCAACAAGGCATAAAAAGTAACAAGGACTAAGATGTGTTCCTTTGATTACTGAAAAATCCTGTTCCCCTAGTTTGAAGTAGTAGATCAGAATATCCTTGATCATTTCAAATTTTTTGGAATATTTTCTGAGTTAGCTGGTATCATTTGAGAAAATATCAGAGATGTGATTTGTATTGATATCTTCAGAATATCTTGCTATAATAGAATGGTATCATATGAGAACATCTGAAGTGTCATTTTAATTGTAGGACAGTTGTAAATACCTGAATAACAAGGTCTTTGGAATAATGTCTGAGCCGCCTGGAGAGAGACTTGCGTTGTCGGATAGTTGTTAATCTTCAGGTATCATACCTTATCATTCTGATGTTTTGACAAAATGTCTAGAGGTATTCATAGCAAATTCTGATCACCTGAATCTTTGGAATATTTTCTGAGTAACCTGGTATTGTGAGAGATTATCTGAAAGACGTGATTTGAATTGTTGGACAGTTGGGTTTTTTTTTTAAATTGTTGGACATTGTTAATTACTGTGGTCACCTACTCTGTTAGTACTGTCTAGGATATGCGAAGAATTCTCAATATTTCTGTAAGTCCCATTTAGGGGAAAATTTTTCCAAGTCTTTACAATCCTGGTCTTAGAGTCTTGGCAATTTAAATAAGTCCCTGAATCTTTAAGATGTTGAATGCAATAATCTATTTCGAGGTCAAGAACATAAAAATCATTTTTTTTTTGTCAATGATTTAAAAAATCGTACATCAATATTCGTTATCTAATATGTGGGTCTCATGAAAAAAGCAGCCCTATAACGTTCGATCTAATGGCCTCCAAAAAATGAAATATATCTACATCTTATGCAAATTTCGAGGTTAAGGAACCATGACAAAAAAATAATAATTTGGAGGCTTGAAACTTGAACTTAGAATCTTGAACCATCAAATTAAAAAAAAAACATATTTAGATGCTGAGTTAGGAGGGTGGGTGCTCTTGCCCCCACTGGCTATGCCAATGACAATATGACTCTCTAGCGTTAGATCCCAGTGAGATATGACGTAATTACCTCATTCAAAAGCGTAGAATGCGTCCATCTGTATTTATCAACCAATTTTGAATAGATTTTAAATACCGTTAATAATGTTACCATTTTGCTAACTACACGCAAACATTGGTCAATTAAGTAGATACCACACGTTGGGATCAAGATTCAGCGTAACACGACCATCGATTTTACCTCGTTCTAAAACCACGAGAATTCCTGTAAATATCACGTACGAAAAATCAGCGTCATTGGTTGAAGGACAGCCGAGAAATAGCGATAGGTGGACGGTACCACCTACCGCCTAAATGGAGAGATTTCTGTAGTCTGTTTTTGTTTTGCTTTTTTTTATTTATTTTTTTCAATGCATCTATACACACAGTTGGTCGCATTCCCTGCTCGTACATGATTGGTTTTTATTACAACCATCGAGCAGCATCAATGTATAGTAGTAGTAGCAGGTACCTACGCTCCTCTTGTGATGCTTCTTTCTACACTGCGCAACACTAAACACGAATATGTATAGATCTTATTACTGAAGGTACCTACAGTGTCGAACCGCTACAACACAGAGCTGCTACAGAGACTTTAGGTCGGCTGGCAGCGATCCACTGACGTCCATTCGATCGCGCGAAAGACGACCGAAGAGTTGATCACGGTGGCTGCGGTGTGCGAGCTTCTATCATCCCTCCTGACTGAGAACTATTCTTCTCCGCACTCTCACTTGGATCATTGGATGGCTTAACCATTTTATTTTGTTTTTGCATTGCCAATGTTTTTCGCTGCTGCTGGTTAGTGGTGTAGTAATTCGTTCAGCTTTGTGAGGTTTCTTGAATAAGAAAAGTAAAAAAGAAACAATTTTTCGAGATCGACGATCGAGCCCGAGTCGACAACGGTCGCTCACCGCCTCACTCGGTTTTGCACGGAAGAGCAAGCGAGTTGCCCACAGTTTGCGCACGAATGCCAACGAAGAACGGGTGTGTTTGTTTTTTTGACAGTTTCCATTGGATTGTGAAGAGTGTTTCCGTGAAAGTTTTTCGTTCAAATTGCAACAGTGATTTAAATTCATGTGGAATCCCTGGAGGCATGGCAAAAAATCCAAAGATGTAACGGTTTACGCTTACTACTATGTTGATTTTGCTTTCCGTAATTTGCTGCTAACTAACCAACCTTCGGTAACTCTCTGTAGCTTCTTACCCATTTTCTACGCCTGATTTGTGAGCGTGTGTGCGTGTGCTATTCAGTTGCCTGTTAAGGAAAAGAAATTTGCTTCCCAAAAAGCAAGGGACTGCTGTTACCTTTTTCCGTACTACGGCTTGGCAGCTATGACCAAATTATGGTGAAGGGAAAAAGCAGTTTTAATCAGTAGCAGAACTTCGAAGAACGGATCAAAACGAGCCAATAGCTACCAATTTCGACGAGAAATTGTAACAGGTTATGCTGTTGTTGTTGTTGTTGTTTGCCCGACAAAAGAGGAGAGTGATCACAACCTTGAAGAAGCTGTGATCTTGTTTTATTTTCGTGATCCAAATACCAAAACGAAACCAGTGAGAAAACAGTGATTTGTGAATGTTTGTTAATTGTTATCGTACAGCTGCAACCAAATACCGATAGAGAGTTTTGCATCTATATCGACACACACAGAAACACAGCACCATGTCAAAATCTAAAATCAATCGCTTGACCCGGTATATCAAAACCAAGGTAAACATTGTTGCATGTTACGTTTGGCATCACACTCGATAGAAAAACAGTCTTCTGTCTCTCCTTTGCATCGCGGTATGCTTTACTAGATGGTCCCTTCAACATAGTGTTGGGATGAGTTGACTGTCATTTCATCACCCATCCATTCATCGTATTATCTCGTTAAAAAAAAAAAAAACTAGCCGAATTAGGTGCTAAGGAACTACCCTGCGCAGTTATGTGAATTGAGCTGTTTTGGTGACAGATGATCATTTTTATCAATCTAGCCAATTGAACCCTGCTGACGACTGTACGTGTTAAGTTGAGATACATGGAATATTACATTATTTTCATAACGCAATCAAAATTTCCACAGCTGATTACTAAATCTGTTATTTTTAGAACCCATTTCCAAATGTTTTGCACCTTTTATCTTCCAAAATAAACTCGCACCGAGCAAGTGGAACATTCTGCCCCTTTTTCGATACGTTTTCGGACAACTTTATTAACCATACAGTTGCCACACTTCGTTTGCGTGAAAATTAGCATAAACACGGAGAAATCAAACAAACTCGTACCAACAATTGAGCAGGTCCAAAATGAAGAAGAGGCATTTGGTGCCACAGTGCAGCGCAGCAGTAGTGGAGGAAGGTCAAGCTGTTGAGCTCCGAACGACGAAACGGTAGCCTCTTTATATTGGTATTATTACTATTGACAAGAGTGTTCCTTCGCTCAAAAGTCGTATCCGATGAATGCATAATTAAGTGTCGGTGCAGAGTATATTTGGATTAACAAATGAGCAAGCAAGTGACGAACAACGTGACGAAGACGACAACGACGGGGTGGATTTGAAGGTGTTGTTTGAAGAAGAGTTTGATCAGGCGTTTTAAGCTTTTTTAAACGATCGGAAGGTTGTTAGATTATGCATTAAATTTAAATGGTATTTTTGTTTTGGCGATGGCTTGTATTAGAGGTTATCTTCGGGTTGAATTATGCAGGAAGCAGTCGCCTCCCAGGAAGAAATGCACTCATTTAGGACGCATATTTTTTCATAAATTGTTTTAATTAGCACCGTAGAGTTTTATAAATCAAATGAGCCTGAACTAATTAAACGAATTAAAAAAGGCTTGTGGTGTCATCAATGTGATATTTAATCAATTGCGCACAATTTCAATGTTTATAATAATAAATGAGGTCGAGACGTAAGAAAGCAATACTAGAAAATAGTTTCAATCTAAGAAGATCATGGAATGCAGGGCTGGTAGCAGGACACTGTGTTAGTGTCTGGATCACTTGTTTCATGTCAGTCACTAAAAAGTCAATTTTTTCACCAAAATGTCCGTAAGGTCACTTCTTTTCGATCAATGTTGAGAATAAAGAATTTTCCTTCCAAAAATCACATCAAATCACAGCTTGATTTGGTAACACTTTGTTGCAAAAAGATTCGTTAAAATTCAGCATATTAAGTCTGACCAAAAGAGTTGCGAACAGACTGGAAAATTAACTGTCTAATTGATGTTGACGGAATCGCTATTTTCTTCAACTCCGTGGTCTAGATCTAGATTCAAGTCCGTTATCTTTAAAATTTGTCCAGATTATAGATCTGTGGTCTCGAAATTTACAAGACCTATCACAAATTTTTTGAGGTTTCGAAAAAAATCTAGATCCAATATAGGTTTTTCCACTTTGTGATCTTGAACGTTTTCTAAGCCTGAGGTGTCAAAAAATTGTATTGAAAAAATGTCAAGCTCTCGACGCCAGAAATTTATAAACCTTTGAAGCCATGTTGTAAATCTTTGAAACCATGTTTACAAATATTTGAAACCAAATTTTTGTCGCAGAAACTGGAATTATCCAAGTCTAGGTTTTAAAAAATAGAACTCTATATCCAAGGTCATAAAAAGTTTTTCATGTTTCAGAAGCATTTTTTTAAAGGACTGTTGATATTCCATATGTTTACAATGTCGAAAATTACTCCAGGCCGCTCAAATTTCTAAATTCATTTGTCTTAGGGAACTCGAACTTTTAACTCCCAGCATTAAAAAAAATAGGCCGAAATTTCTCAAGTTTGTCCCTGAATCTTATTAATATGTAGTAAAATATGGAGCTTATGTTGGAGATTTCAAAAGCAAGAAAAATCAGATGGTAAATTACCAAGAACCTAGTTATTGTAGTTGGAAAATGGTTTCATTATTTTATCCTTGGCCATTATATTGAGACCCAAACATCGCTAATCCAGCAACAACATATCTTGAAGAATCTTGAAAATGTTTAAAGCTTCAAGGTCGCAGAATATTTATTATTCGTGCCCCTGAATTTAAATATTTGTCAGATGTTTGAAATCATGAAATTTGACCTCACACGGGATTGTGCAGTCAGTACTACTCAGTAAAGGTTTTGCGTGGCTGGGAGTCTTGCTGGCTGTGGTTTCTAGCGACCTTTTAATAATTGCTTGATGTATCTTATGTCCCCTATTTGAAATGCTTCGTGTAAGTCAAATAACTAATCCTGATCCTTCAAAGAACGTCTACTCCGGAATGCTCTAATAAATCGGGATTTTGAGATTAAAGAGATAATGCATGGAAAGTGTAATGGATTTCCACTTTCAAGATTCCCTTTTTCAATCGGGCGACTAAATCGATGCGTCGAGGTATTCATTGAGGTACGAAATGTTATCCTAAATGAGTGTTGGAACGCACCTGAAGACATTCGTTACATGTAATGGAAACACTCCTATTCTCCTGCATCTGAGACGGTAAAGGCTCAAATCCCGACACTCTTAAAAGTTGATTATCGAAGCCTGCACTTTTTCTTTCGGCATTATTACGACCTCACTGGTACTTTACTCCAAATCTCGCTGAGCACTTCCACATTTGATTGAGAGTTGTTTATGCCTGTTCCATACTTGCATTAGTTTTATTGTGTTACATACTATATACCAAAGGATGTCGAGAAATTGTTCAACCTGATACATTCCTGGACTGGTCCGGGAATCGAACCCAGCCACCTTTAGCATGGTCTTCCTTTATAACTGCACCTTTACCGACTAAGCCTACTGGAGTCAGCCATTTTTATTGAGATTTTGAATTGCGGAAAAAGTCGGTAAAATGTCACTAATAAATCAACGAAATAAACATACTTTATTTATTTTTATCATAAAATGGTGACACCATAACCTAGCCTGCACAAGTTCAAGGTTGAATTGTCTATTTTCATTTTCATACAGATTTCCAAAATTTTACTGAACAGTTCCGCAATTCTTGGTAATAGCTTGGTAATTAAAAGCAGAATAAGTGTGCGTGTATCATACTCAAAACAGCTCGTAAATTTTATCATGCTCTTTTAGTATCGTTCTGAATTATTAAGTATATTTATTACGTTGCAAAGAAGATGTAATATTTAATAAAAACAAAACCATCCTAGAAATGTTTGGATTACCGGCATTGGGTTTTGCGGTACGGTATTCCTTTTCAAGATTTCCAGGGAGAAATCTGTAACTAAGAAAAATCGTTCAGATGTTGGAACATGGAAAAAACTTAAAAAATCTGAGCCTTGAAAAAATAGCTCATTCTGAAGCATGGACACTTTTAAGAAATTTAAAAACTGGAAGAAGACCATCACAATTCCACAAAAAATTGGATTTGAAAAATATCGGAATATTTTCTAGACTCTTACACGCAATCCCAAAATTTATTACAATGAATGTTAGTTCCATTTCCTATCATCCTCTGTTCATGAACATCGCAGCGAATGTTAGAAGTTGACCTTGCAGGCATTGTAATGTTTTTTTTCGTCTTTTTTACTTCGTGTTCTATCCACGATTTCGAGTATACCAGTAAGCTTTTTATTTATAGCATTGTAGAATGACGCACACACTTGCCTTGAATCTCTCCAGCAGAAAAAGCATACGAAGTCGAGTATGAGAGGAAATGAGCACTTGGTGTTTGCTTTTAGGCTATCCTTATCAGAAGCATGGAGAGAGCAGTGGAGAAAGCACAGGTTTGATAATCGCAACGTTCGTGGTTCGAGTCCAGTCGGCAACCTTTTTCCTAGTTTTTACGACATAAATAATTTCACTCACTAATACACACTACACTTTTCGGTCTCTAATTTTCTTGCATTGGACCGCAGCAGCTACGTATATCGCATCCTCGGTTCATGCGGTCTCCACTAACTTCCTCTGATGATGAATCCAACATAATTGTAAGCGAATCTTACATCCCTCGGTTGGGTGTAGGCTTTGTGGAAATTTCTGATTCTAGTACTTCTTAGTCTAGAGTCTTTAGAAGAGAATTCAATTGAAATTTCTATAGATAATTCCACGGAAAATTACCATGAACTTTAGAAGAAAATTTCAATGAAATTGTGAGGAAATCTTCTAAATAAAAGGATTGCTTTCTGAGTAGTTCTGCGCAGAGTTTTAAGGACCTTATATAAGTATTCCGAGGAGATTTCCAATGCAGATTTGAGAAAAATGGATGGAAGTTTTTACGAGTTATACATGCGGATTCTGAGGTGAATTCCAAGGGAGACCTTTAAGTGATTTGCAAGGAGGATTCATAGGTAGTTTAGAATATAATTCCGAAGTAATCCAAAAGAGAATTCATAGCAAACTATGTAGAGAGTTCAAGGCACGCATCACAAATGGGATGAACTAAAAATGTAAGTTCGGATTTATCACACCCTCTGGATATATTATTACAAGACATGTATTGGCTGTTCTTACAACGGCATGCGATACACAAGCAAGTTTTCCAGATAACTGACACAAATAGCTCGGGAAACAGCAACGCCTTGAAAAGAGTTGCTTAGTTTTTTTAAATTAAAAACATTTTCCAAGACATCATGTTTCCACAATGGGGTTGAGTTGAGGATTATCCAAGGGGTGCTCAACTCTGCACATCCCAATCTGTTCCGAGTACTTTATCTGTGCCGAAAAGCGTCATAAGCGTTGTTTTGAATGGCCAAAGTGTGGCAATCAAGCTATCAGGCTCAGTAACCCATGAGTTTGGCAACCCTGCACTTATGACTTTTGAGATTGTGTGTTTACATTTTCAAGTCAAGGACGGAAAAAAGTCGTGTAACTTAATTCCAATATAATATTCAACGAGCTGGTTGTCGGTCATTCGCTTCAAGAAAATGGCACTCGAATATTAGCCCCTCCGCGAGAAGGAGAAGTGTGACTGATGGCAGAAGCTGTCCATCCAGGAGATGAGAGATTGTTCTCTACCGTGCATCATTCTGGCAGACGTTTGCGGAAACCAAGTACCCAACCGGCAAGTGGAAGTTGAACCTTGTCTGCAATATCATCATACTCTTCGAGCAATGCTACAATCAACACCTTTCTTAATATTGCTTTAGCCGTAGATGATACGAACAGTTGCGAAAGAGCGTAGAGAGACCTCCACAGTAAATCGAATCCGAGTTCAGTCCATAGAATGAGCTGTACGGCTGACTGATTGGTGAACCATCAATCGTACCGGGGTGTTCTGCGGGAGAAACAACTGTGATTGCAGATACATCTGAAGAATGGTAGGATCGTTTGGCACCGGGGTGTTGTTGACACACTACATTATCGCTGCAATGCTCCTTACGCATACAATTGACTCTCGGTCCGGATCCCATGGCCATCTAGTTAATACTTAATTCTGGCCTGTTCTGCAGGGCGTGCTGACTCTGACTAGTTCGTTTGGACTTCCCTGAAACTATGGACGTCTCTCAAAAGCCGCATAATTAATTTTGGTATCCTTGACACATTTTAGTCGAAATACGTATCAACAACAGGATCACACAACCGGTCAAAAAACAGGCCATCCAACGGGAGGATGTCCCAATAAGTGGGGAGAAGAGCCTACCCTCTTTTCAAGAAATGTTAAAGACAGGGAGTTGGCATTTCCACTCTCCCCATCCATTTCGCTTCAGTTGGGTGCCCTGGTGGACCCTCCCGCACCTAGCATTTTATGTTTCATAAATAGTGGAATGAAAATTAAGAAAAAAATAAAGGAAAGATCTCTCCCGATATGTTAGAAAGAAAATTTATTTCTATTATTCTCATGAGGGAATAAACACAGGTGTGGAATTGTGAGATTGTTATGCATCTTCACGTACTCACACTCACAGCGTCTAACTAACATTCCAGCTGTAAACTCATAAAAATCGACCAATTTTCATTGATAGTATGCTCAGTTGGAGGATTCAATATATCGATATTTCATCAACGATTTAAAACCACCCAAAATTAGAGCTCATTTGGATGCGAACTCATACTGCAGTGCGAATTACTTTTGAACTGTGTACGCTAGTGTTAACCCACATATGCTGAGATCTAACTCTTATTATTTTTAGAAATTCCAACAAAAGTGATTTGAGGTATCGCGTGATGGATTTTAACCCTTGTCAGAAATTATCCACTTTTTCGGGGATACCCGAAACATGCCCGGATGTGGCCGGCGTAGTCCAGGGTACTCCAAATGACTACCATTGAAGTGGTTTTTGAATTCTCATATGATTTTGGGTATCGCATAATAGGTTTTAGCCCAAGTTGATGCTTTCACTAGACCTTTTTTAGGATTAGAGAGGCTTGGTATTTCAAGTAATATTATCCAGACTCCAAGAGGCCAAATTTGAGGAAAAATAATGCTGATGAGGTCGTGCTGCTAAAAACGGGACGATCCTGTAGTTAGTAGTTGTATCACAGATTCACACATTACGTGCAATTTAATAATATTTTAATTATTTATATATCAATGGAGCAGACATTCTCAAATACCTTACAGCTCTTAAAATATTTAATGAAATGTTTACCCCAGCGTTCCATAATCAATGAGTTAAACATAAATATTCTCTACTTAATTAAATACTTGCTCATTTTGATGCATAGTTGCAATTAGTTATTCAGTATTTTTTATGATTTATTGACTTATCAGTTATTCAAAGTGACTTCCATACTCCACTCCAGATGGAATGCGAATGCCTTTACAATTCATTTGAAATTCTATTAAAAACTTTATTTGAGATTTACGAAAACTCTTTTTAGAAATAGTTCAGATTCTCGTCAGAAAACCTTGGAATTCTCCTCAGAGTACCCTAGAATTTTCTTGAAATTAGCCATTTTTCAAATTTAGCTCAAAGTACGATTCCTTTTGTATTCTTCTCGGAACTTCCTTAAAGTTCGCCTTAATCTTCCTCAGTATTTCTTTGAAATTATCCTTAAGTTCACCCTTGAATTGGGACGGATATCAAACGTGTCACTCTAAATTAGAGTCTTAGACTGATTAGCCGAAATCACACATAGTTTCCACTTTTAAACCCATGCAGGGGATGTATGATTTGCTTACAATCATGAAGGATTCATCATCGCAGGGTGTTACTGGAGACCGCATGAACGGAGGATGAGATATACCAACCTGCGGTCCAATGCAGGAAAATGGAGTAAGAAAAATGTGTATTAGATTAAATGAACCTTGTCGAAAAAAAAAAATATAGAAAAAAGGTAACCGACTGGACTCGAACCACGAACATAGCGATGATCTGACCTGTGCTTTCTACACTGCTATTGGGCTAATAGCGAATAAGAAGAGCTCATTACCTCTCATACTCTATTTCGTTTGCTTTTTCTACTGAACGGTAATTGAAAAGAATCGTGACAAGTATGTCCGTCGTTGTACAATGTTATAAATAAAACGCATGGTAAATGTTTGCTTGAATACTTGAAAGCGTAGACAATACATGAAACAAACAAAAAATATAAAAAAAATCATTGCATCGTCTGCAAGGACAACTAATAGCATTCTCTGTGGTATTCGCTGCGGAGGCTGATAGGAAATGCAACTAACCTTCAATGCAATAAATATTTGGTTTACATGTACAGCCGACCTTTACTCAACCAATTTCTCATGAAATTATCCTCAAAATTAAACTGCAACTCTCTTCGCCATCCGCATAAAATTCTCCTCAAAATCACCCTGACAATTCTCCCCGAAGTTTTTCTCATAACTCCCTTTGGATTCTTCAAAGAATTCCTTTGGATTTAATTTCAGAATTATTTGGGGATTCTAGTCAGAACTTCGTTGAATTTTTCTTCGAGGTTTCTCAGAATTTAGTAGAAATAATTCAGCAGTTCGATAATTTTTTTTGTTCTAATTTCATTAAACAGTTCTTCAAATTATTAGTACATTGATTGTTTTTTTTTTCAGGAACCATCACGATAAGGGTTTTTCAAATCAGATATTTTGGAAATTTTTCAAAATTCCTCGTTTTGTGATAGTTGAAAATAGGCAAAATCTAAGTAATATAAGTCACACATCTCGAAAACAATCTTATTCCTAGACTCTAAACAAATTTTCAGATTTCTATTAGTAGAGATGAGTAATTCTCGTTAAAAACAGGCAGCCATTGAAACATGGTCTTTAAATATTTAAATATATCTGCTTGCTGAAAAAATGAGATTTCTACTTTCGTTAGCTCAAATTAATGGACCCCTCGTTCGCCAAGGGACCTTAAAATTTTCAAAAAAGTTGAATTTCCAGCAATTCTTGACATATTTACCATGTTAAATCTTTGAATTATCATATGGAAGGATAGGGCTTTCATTCGAAATGGAAATTGTTTGACAGCCATCTTGGATTTGGCCGCCATATTTGGTTTCATCACGTCATGCGTGAAAAATTGTGAAGCTTGTTATAGATTTTTTTTTGTTTGTTTCATAGTGTTAATGTCATTGCTCACTTAATCTGTTGAATGTTTCTAAGCACACCTCAGAATCAAAATTGGTGGTTGCGAACAAAGAGAAAAATACGTTTTTTTGATAAAATCCAAGATGGCCACACAAAAAATCCATTTCGAATGATAGCCCTATCCTTCCTCTTCATAATACGCGATGTTTGCAGGAGGGTTCCGAATGCAATTTGAAAGACTAAACATGATTAATATGTCAAGACTTGCTATAAATTCTACTTTTTTTTTAAACTGTAAGGCCCCTTGGTGAGCGAGGCGTCCATTAATTTTAGCTAAGAAAAGTTGCAATCTATTTTTTTCATCAGTTTAAGCCAATCAAGCGGATGTATTTAAATATTAGAGGCCGTGCCAATGGTGGCCTGGTTGCAACGGGTATTACTCAGATCACGATTTGTTGAAACATTTTCTTGCACCGAGATTTTTTGTATCAAGTTCAATATTTCTAAAACAATTTTTTAATTCAATCTCTCGCTCTAAAATTCGGTAAAATTACCCATTCAGACCGATTGCTTTCGGCTAAGTGACATTACAAAAGATTATATTAGTACTTTTTAAATTCTGGCGTTTTGAAATCACATAAGGGCATATTCATTAACTTTCTCGAAAATATTGTCATAGTGCAATTATTTAAATGCTTTCGATTTTTGCTATACAAACCGAGAATTTAACCATGAAAATTAATTGGCCACTTTACTTGTATTATTGAATTGATGCTTGTGAAAAAATTACGATCGATGTGAAAAGTGACAGTTACGTATACGAGGTATACCTGTATACAGAGCATCAAGAATTCTACGAACTTACAGGGTGCGTGACGAATTTTTGCAGTAAATGGCATATTTGAGAAAAAATACACCAGTTAGTTATTCTAGCAATGAATTTTGTGCGATTTTTTTCTTTCGCAACATGTGGAAGTTGTAAGTGAATTTATTCAAAAAAATTGCCTTCCCTTTCGACGACTGTAGTTAGACGCTTCCGGAAACTGCAGTATGCACGTTTTGAAATGTTTCGATCCATAGATGTCATCACTGCCTTGATTTTAGCTTTTAGTGACTTAAGTGTGGTGTGAGGGGTTCTATTGGTATCCCGTTGGACGACGCCATATACAAAATAATCCAACGGATTGATATCGGGACTGCTTGGGGGCCAAATTTCTTCCTCCCAAATTTACGAAATATTTTCCGTAAGCCATTTCCGTGCTTTATTAGCAGTATGAGCAGGTGCTCCGTCTTATCACTTTCCCAAGCCTTTTTTAATATTATACACTGTTCTTTCAGACACATTTACCGACCGAATTATTTCTTTCATGCATACTCCGGCGCGCAACAAAGCGACAACGGCTGACAGATTGCTCTCTTGTTTCGACATCTTTACGTTTACTCAACATTGTTTGTTTAAATCTTACACCTAAAAGTATAAGCTATCCAGTGCTGCCAAATATATCTAAATCATGATGCACAAGCAAGAGAAATTACTATTTGAAATTTACTGCAAAAATTCGTCACGCACCCTGTATTTAGCTCCGCGTCAACCCTTTCAACTTAATCCATTTTTTGCAAATGAAATGATGTGATTCAATGATAAAGGTATTCTAAACCAGTGTTCGACCTGACAACGGGAATCCGGTATTACTGGTTAATGTCCAAAGATGATCTCAGAGTGTTTTGAAACGCTAACCATCTTGTAGACATGATTTGATATGTCACACGACGCTGGACCATCTACCATGACGGTACCGGAGACCATCTTAAATTGTACTTGATGTTGTAGACCGAGCACATCAAGCCTGCTTCAACTTGATACCGATAGGAACCGAAGTTTGACTGAACATTCATTCGTAATGAGTGCTACAGCAAGAGACATCATCCCATTACACAACAACAACCGTTTAGACTCGTTTGCATGGCTAACACCTCAAACTGACGCCGCAGAAATGGTTTCAATTTCCATATGACTGCTCTCTAATTACAACTGACTCCGATGGTGACGCAATCTGCGGGGGGCACCAGCAGTCAAATCGTCCTCTCTCGGAATTAAGCCGCATGCAATCGTGTAAGGTTTAGTCAATTTTCACCACTCCGGGAGGATACTTTAGTGACAAACAATAATTCAGGTGATTTCCAATCTTCCAAGAGATCCAGAATGCGTGGGCGCATTGTGAACTGACTATTTCTATGCCTCCGGCAGTGCTCACCACCACGTGCGACAAAAGTGTTCGTTCCGCTTATCTGTGCCGGTCGGCAGACGTAGTATTGGTGCCCGCGACTGGGGAGCACCTAAAGAGAAAGAGACGACACGAGTCACGCTTCGGTGCTCGACATCAGCTGAATCAAATATCACGTTCCTATCGCATAGGGTAAATTGGCCTATTATCTACCCCCTAGTAGCAGTTTTAGCCATTTATGCTAAATCCGCGATCTGTAAATTATTGTTTCAGCAATGTTTTTTTTTTCAATAAGGTGCAAGATTATCCTTTGCTTAGTGTGACTGATAGGTAAAATCAATAAATTTGTTTATTAGACAGCTCCTGCCGTGCTTTACATTAAAATGTAATAAATAGTATTTGACCGATGTTGTGAATTCGATCCGTTCCAATTTCTATGTTAAATTGAATTAATCCGTAACTGTTCCACAAAGGGGAAAGGGTCCATAAACGGCAAATTCACCCTATGTTTACGTTCACCTGCCTGTACACATTCACTGGTGACGATGAGAGAGTATTTTAAACTCACACCCACTGTTGCAGTCCGGTTTGGGTGGAAACATGTAACACAAGGTTAGAGCTATTTAGCTGTTGGTGCGGCCGCCGGTTGTCGGTGGTGATTACAATTTTCCTGGGTAATCATTGTGCCCGTACGACGACAACCAAAAAATCGGGAAAGTCAATGACCGGATGCGTGTGTTGGCAATTCGTCCCTTTGTTTATCGATACAGCTGCGTCTGATCAGGAGAGCGAGAGAGAGTTGGAATTTATTACGCAAATATTTTTTTTTTATCATTAATTACCGAGAACCCGTGGCAGTAGACACACATGTTTACACACAGCAATAACAGAAAACTGTTAAAAACGTTTAAGCTAAAGAAATGTAAGCGAAAACAGTTTAATCTGAACTAATACTAGCACTAGTCTACGCCGGATAACAAAATAAATGAATCTGAATAATTCCAAAATTTTGATTGCTTCGATTTTCACACCATATGCAGGATTGATTTCCAGTTTGTTTGAAATCGAAATAGCTGCTCTCAATCTGAAATTGTGCTCTTAATATGTATAGGGTTCTGGATCTAATGTCCGTCCTACTTAAGCATAACCCTCACTTTACCTATCTTTTGCGAATGGATATGAACAAAAGTTGAATTGATTCTACTACAGATTACTTCCAAATTTATTAACCTTTCCATACAAACCACTGTACTAAAAAGTAACCAGCATAATGTGAACAGGTCGTACTGATGCTGATCTACCAGCATGGGATTCCAGGAACAACTGAAATTCGCGCTAGTTGGTTGAGCTGGTGGCGCTAGTGAGCTAGCCTAAGTGTAAAGAGCCCTTTAAACATTGAAACGCCATTGGATTTTCTTCGTCCTACGGATAAAGGCAGAACAAATGGATTCGCTAGGAGCACTTGTTTTGTTTTTGAAGAATGGGTGTAAATATTAACACAATGCGCTTGAATAGCCCTTGTGTTGTAGCTTATGAGCTAACGCATCTGATCAAATGTATTATCGATTTGTGATTTTTCAAACTTTATTGTAGTGTTTTTTAGCCTGAGACTAGTCCATCACTCGATAATAATGATGTTTTCTTCTCGACAAAACATAAATGAGCTATTACGACGAAGTAGCAGTCTAAGGGGCCTCCCTTAGCTCAGTCGGTAAAGGCACAGCTACAAAGCAAGACCATGCTGGAGGTGGCTGGGTTCAATTCCCGGTCCGGTCTAGGAATTTTTCGGGTTGGAAAATTTCTCGACTTCCCTGGGCATAGAAGTATGATTGGACTTGCCACACAATTATACCAATGCAAAAATGGTACAGGCATCGAAAGCTCTCAATTAATAACTGTGGAAGTGCATCTAGAACACTAAGTTGAGAGCACGCAATAAGCTAATATGCGATATGCAATAAGCTTGAAATGCGGAGAAGAAGAAGAAGAAGAAGCAGTCTACTCTTTGTACTATATTTAAACAACCTAAGTAACCGCTCTGATTGAATCCACATAGCATATAAGATTGAAGGATTAATGTTTTTAAGAATAGATTTTTTAAGAAGAGTTTAATTTGATTGTTTGTATAATCATAAGAGCCTATTGAAGCAACTTCTTCAAAACATTTTTTCTTAATTTATGGATGAAAACGTCGGCTTAATATTTATTTTTTTATTTTTGGCTGAATAAGTTATTACCTATCAGAGCCGTATTCAGGATTTTGTGTTAGGTGGAAAACTGCGCCCCCAAGCGTAAATTTCTTGTATAGAAAATATATGCATCGCATAAACAAATTTCAGGGAAATTGACGGCATCTGTAATACCTTTATTTAGTTGGTAATCTTGACCGCTCAATTTAGGCTAAACGGGCTGTGATACATGGTGTACGCTCGTACTAAAAATGTGTTCTTGGGACTTTATTTAAGTGGGGTAATAATGTCTCAGAGAAAATCATTTTTGACATTTTTATTTACTCGCTAGGCTACTTTCAACTTAAGAAGCTGTTGCACCTATATAAGCTCAAAATCTCAGATTGCGTAAATGTGTTATCCCCATCAGCCCAATTAGCTAGATCTAGGACTAATTTTAGAATGCACGAGCCTATCAAGAGTATCCCAAGTAACATAGCAAGCTTTTTAGAGGTTTCACAGCATTCTACAAACCTAAATCATGGACTACAGAACCCTCATAAAACCAAAATTGCTACTAGCGATGTAACGTGTTTTTAAGAATTGCTTCGAGTGTTTCGATTTTAACTTATCTTCGCTATAAATCAGGATAGGATCATGTTAATTTTGATTTACCATTCAATTTTACAAAACAAGCGTATCCATCGTGATTTCGTAAATGTAACTTTACTCCTCAAAATATCCTCAATTCAATTTTTATGCACCTCAGAGCAACTTTGCTGCGCCTTCCAACTGCTCGAAAAACTGGCAGCACTTCACCACTACCACTCATATTTCGCTTCATCATTTCCTAAGCGCCCGTAGCTGTATGTGCTGCTGCTACTGCTGATGTTTCTGTTTCTGCAGCTGACCGTTTCCATATTCGCACCTTTCGCTGGTTTGGAACGACACGACGACGTCTGCAGTCTGGTAACTCGCATCGCCGACGGTGGCGGTGCCAACCTCTAAAGCCTAGGGAAAAAACGTAAAATCTTACCCACGGACCGCTCAACTCCTACAACGTAGGCAAGATTCCGAAAGGCTAAAAGTTCTTAAAATTCAGTGTCCGCAGCTTGTAAATGTTGTGCGCAAAAGTCGGCTACCACCTTTGTAAGTTGTGACTATCTGTGTTGCTCTGTGTACAGATATGCCACGGTGTGTTACTATTCCATTGATTCGAGCACTATTCTAAATTCTACTCGGGCCACAAGTGAAACAGTTCCATTTTTCAACTTTTAACATCCAAACAAGTGAACCTGACGGAAACGATTCCGACTGACAGATTTCGGGATGTGATGTGATGAAAAAAAAGTGTCACGAGACCTGCTGCAACCAAACAGCAGGAGAGCAGCAGCCAGTGGTCGTTCAAACCCATCGTCAAAATAGAATGAACATCTCAAGCGGCGTGTGTACTAGTGAGCTCCCCATCGCCACCGTACACCCACCAACAGCGCCAACGGCGGCGAATGTATTGGTGTGCTGAAACCGCTCCCCGTCTTAGCCAAGCATCGCAGTATCAAAACATAAACATTTGAGCATAACCTCGAAATCGGAGCAAGCGCTCATCAGAATCGATTTCTGAGCCTGAGTGCGGTAGAAATCGATCCAAAAAGTAGTGGCGTCAGTTGGTCCGCAGTGTTGACCTTTCCACATACAAAAAAAAAAAACAATCCAGCAGCATGTGGTACTTTATACTGGTGGCAGCGTCGGCTGCATTCTACTTTGCTTCGCGTCGATGGGGACGCGCGGTCTACTATCACCGGTGGGGTCGGTGGTTGCCTTTCCGACGGGCGCTTCTCAGCAAGAGCAGGCCTCCGACGCCGCCGATTGGTGTTGGTGGCCCGAGTGGTGGTGAAAGTGATGGCGAAAGTGCAAACCTGTTGCCAACGGTTAAGGATGATTACGACGATGGAAAGCTGCACACGGTAAGAGGAGGAGAGGAAAAGGTGCAGGGGGAATGTTTACTGATTTTTGGTGGAGTTTTGCTGCGTATCGGATGGAGACGGGTGGTAGTTTGATTAGACTGGATTCGGTATTTTCGTGTCTTATGTGGAGTGTTTTTTTTGCTAGCCCTAGTGTACTAGCGCTGTACTAAAAAGTAGTCAGCATAATGCAAACAGAGCGTCAGCATGAGATTTCAGGAACAACTGAAATTTGAAATTATTGTTAATTCTGCTTTTTGTAGTTTCGAGTAGAAAGAAACCCTCAATAGGATTCAATGGATTTTCTTTATAGTCACATTAACATTCGTGACTTGTTTGAGGATGCGAATTGAACTAGTGACTTTGGTGTGAGAGGTTTCAAAGAAAATTTTAATCAAAATTCATAGGCGATTCTCATCTAAGTAATTCTGAGAAAATTTTGGAAGAAAATTCTTAGGATAATTCTTAGGAGAACTCTAAGGCAATTCAAAGGAGGAATCCAAGTGAATTCTGAGCATGATTTCATAAAGTTTCTGGGGAAAAGGAAATTGAAGCACTCCCCTGGGAGTTTTCAGGGAGTAATTATTGCGAAGGAGCATTACAAATAAAACTGTGAATAATTAAAGGAGAATTTCAAAAGTATTCGGAGTAGCATTCCTAGTTTTGACTCATTATGAGGAGAATTCGGAGAGATTTGTGAGGAAAGAATTTCAAAGTTGTGAATAAAATTCTTAGGTAAGAAAAATATTCATGAACAATTCAGAAATTAATTCAAACAAAAATATCTGAGAATAATTCCCCAATGATCCACAATTTTGGAGCAAAATTTCAATAGAATACTAAAAATAGTTTCCAGGAAATTTATATGGATTTTCTTTAGAGAATTGAAACAGAAGAGCATTTTAATTAACTTATAGGACCACTCCACGAAATTTTTGAACAGATTTTATATGGAATCCCATTATTGTTTGAATGCTTAGGAGAATTCCAAGTAAACTTTCAGAAGAATCTCCCGAGTACTGCGATACTTCTTCTTATTCTTCCTCGCATTTCAAGCATATTGCTTATCGCATATTAGCTTATTGCGTGCTCTCAACTTAGTGTTCTAGATGCACTTCCACAGTTATTATTTGAGAGCTTTCGATGCCTGATACCATTTTTGCATTAGTATAATTGTGTGGCAAGTACAATCTAGAGTATGATTGCCCAGGGAAGTCGAGAAATTTTCCAACCCGAAAAATGTCTAGACCGGACCGGGAATCGAACCCAACCACCTCCAGCATGGTCTTGCTTTGTAGCTGCGCCTTTACCGACTGAAGCCCCACTCACTCATACGGCAATACTGCAAGAATTGTAAATAATTTGAGGATATAATTGCAGAGAGAATTCAGTATGTTCTGCAGAAGATTTTCAAGAGTATGGGGAGGTCTAAAGTGAGCTCTGAGGATTTTCTGAGATGATTTTAGTACGGAGATAAAAGTAAGGTAGAATAAACCATACTTAAGGTTGTTTCATAAAAATTTCTGTATTGATTTTTTTCCTTGATCTTCCTTAATCCTTGATCGTCGATCTTGTTTTCCGTGCTGAGCACCAATGCTACCGACGCCAGGGAGGCAGCTCCCACACCTGGATCCTACTTATCGACCCATCAAGTCATTAACCGGGGACCAACGTCTTTACTTTCCTTCCGAAGGAAGGCGTGATGAGAGATGTTATGCCTCAGAACAAACCCGGCGTCGCCGACTGGGATTGAACCCAGGCCTGCTACACCACCGGCACCGCTTATTGTGACGTTGCTGCTATTGCAATTTTTATGGAACTAGTTGAGTGTGCCCGGCCTTGCTCGGGATTCAATATTAGCATGAGTTTATGCGCCGATTCAAAAAAGCATGCTATATTTTTCTGTTTAATTTGTATGGGAGCTCTCCTTTACAGTACGGGACCATTATAAGAACCTTTCCCTGTCCCAAAAACCCCTGCATACAAATTTTCACGCCGATCGGTTCAGTAGTTTCCGAGTCTATAAGGGTCAGACAGACAGTCACAAATTCCACGTTTAATATTTGTGAATTTAGAAAAATGTGCTTCCTTCCCGTTGTTGGCAGCACGCAATTTGTGTCATTTTTGCATTCTGGAAAATGTATCGTGAATTCTAAATTGTACTGAACCTCTCTTCATAGGTTAGAGGTCCATGTGGTATTTCCTGAAAAAAAAACTACAAAGGACAGCCTTATGGGGTTGTACGATGACTTAGGACTACGTCGTCTTAAATAATAAATCTTATTTGTTAACTGCAGCAGGAGCTTGTGTTTTTGCGTAGGAATAGGAATTTGAGCGGGGTTCTCTCTGTTTATACTCTTTAGTATGACGCGCTTGACACAGATGGCTCACAGCGACTAACGAAGAGCTACTGATTCCGATAAATTCTATGAATGCTCATGTGCGCTGCAGCACGCTTCTTGCAGGCAGCCTTTTGTTGTGTACTGGAGAACACCACTCACCACGCGGTGATTGAATAAACACTTGTGAGATCGGATGGAATTCAACTTTGAAATCTGTGTTAGGGAAATCGGTTCTCGCAGGCAATCGGTGATAATTTTAATTATCATAGCAACAGTTGCACATTCGTGCATTTTTCTATAGTGACATTTTGAAAAATTAATATCCATCATCTCTGGATCAAAATCAGACTACTTTCACGCCGCGACCGACTTTGGTTTTCGAAATTGCACCCACAATACTGCCTTCAAGAACATGGTATGTTAGATTTAACCATATCTAGATAGAACTGCAATCAGGCGTAACATCTTTTGTAAACAATGATTTCTCTCGATGAGTTTTAGGAATTCAAACCACGCCCACGCAAACCAACATTACCGTCGGGTTGGGGAAGTCTTACCCTACCTGGTGGTGATGTTGATTTGCGTAGGCGAGCCTTGACTTTCAAGACATCATCGAAAGAAGTCATTGTCTACAAAAGCTGTTGCGCCCTAATTCCAGCTCTATCTTGATATGGTAGCTGACATCCGATTGATGACCTTGATAAATGTCAAAAATATAATCTTTTACAAATTTATGGTGGTCCTTAAAAGGACCGTTTTGTCGTGATGGTTGAGTAATTCTGAGCTATTAAGGTGTTAATCACATATAAGGCTAGTGAACTGTGTGTTGTTTGGAATGAGGGTGACTCGCTTGGCATAGATGGCCCACAGCGACTCACGAAAAGCTACTGATTCCGATCAATAGCGATGCGGCTTCTTCCTCCTTCTTTGGATGCTCTTGTGGGCTGCAGCTCATTGATTGCAGGCAGCCTTTCGTTGTGTACTTGAGAACAATGTTTAACGCCACGCGCTGAAAGCACTACTGCTGCTGCTGCTGCTGCTGATGCCGACGACCGGACACCACCACACACCGTGATTGTCACTGAATCCGATCAGCGGTTGATGGCAGCCTTGATAGCTAGCTGCTTGCGGGGAGCCTTTCGTTGTGTACTCACTACTCTCACTACTCACCACTCACTACGCGGTGACTGAATAAACACTGTTTGGTGAGACCGGATGGAATTCAACTTTGAAATCTGTGTCAGGGAAATCGCTTTTCGCTGGCAATCGGTGATAATTTTAAATATCATAGAAACAGTTGCACTTTCGATCAATTTTCAATAGTGATATTTTGAAAATTGATAAAGACTTAAATTTAGCAGATGCGTAGAAATATTTCTGATCGATTGGTGATAAAATTATTGAAATTGGACCAGGGGCAGCTGAGTTATTAAAGTTCAAAATCTTTCATAATTTTGTTACATGTTCCATTTTCGGTTTTCACAAAGTGTACCCCCATATAGAAATCACAGACGTAGTCCTACGTCAAAAAAATCCAGAATTCACTACTACATATCGGCGGAAACTAATATCTAATGAAGTCGTGTTACCAGGATGTGGCCGAGTATGTACTGTACCGGATTTTTTTTTGATTGCTGGATTATCAGGGAATATCAAGGAGTTTGATTTTCTGCATTGAGTCGACACCCTGAATATTTTTGGTTGAAATAAATAACAAATTGCAAGAAATTACCAATATTTTTGTTTGAATAAACCAACATGTTTGATAAAATTAAATAAGGAATTTCACAATGTTTCTCATAAGATCTTGCTTTAAGTTCTCTTGTGAATCTTCCTCGATATTCCTTTGAAATTATCAACAGAAAACCCTTTAAGTTCTCTTTATATTTCTTTTAAAATCCTCCTTAAGGAGGGATTAAGAACTGATTAAAATTTATTTTAAAACAAGACAGTTTTTGACTTTCTTGCCAGCCTATAAAAGGTTTTTAAAACAGCAACAAGCTGAATTACTAAGTAGGAGTGGTTTACACTCTGAAATGCTGTATTTTAACTAAATGGATTGTTCATTGCCGTTATAAAACCATCATAAATCAGAGTGGATGCCAAATTGTTAATTGGAATGTTTACTAATATTTATGCTCTATAAGAGGCGAAGTGATAATGGAATCGTTAACTGTAGTAATTCAAATATAAAATCAATGATAAGAATCGATCATCGCAGTAAGGTCCTTATGAGTCTTAATGCCAGCAGTGCACGGAATGTTTCAACCTATTTTTTTGATTGTCAGAGAGTCTGTTTATTATGAGTTCGAATTTGAAATGAAAGATCGAAAATTGCGTTGTTATTCTTCATGCTGTGATCGAAGCTGCTTCTATAAATTCCACTGGAGGATTTCCCCCAGCTGTAAGATTTCAAACCTGATTATTTTTGGAGCTCAAATACTCATAGAAAAGCTGCAAAACGGTAACGTCCATGTCTCTGAGCTGTCAACATTGCACAGTGGTCTGAATCGTAGAATTAAGTAGAGTAAAAAAAAACTCTTTATAAATTTAGTTGCCTTGAGACTGACATATACGAGCATCAATTTTGACTTGCAGCTCCAATAACGCTCTTTGTGCAATGTGGTGCATAATGTCAGCAAAAAGAACCCAAACATTAACGTTTGGCAAGCATGATTGAAATCATTTGAAGTTGGCATCGAATGTTAGTTCTCGTGTAATAAAAATAATCGAAATTATGCAAACATCATCTAGCTGACGAGTCATAGGAGGATCTATCATTTAACCCCCATTGAACAACAACAAAACAGAGCATTTATCTCTGACGTTCGTTTCTATCGAGAGCTTCGACGACGCGCTGCCGTGGGAAATCTATCACGTTCCTATTGTGACCGTTCGGTCGACAATGTTAGCGTGCAATCGTGCGAGGCCCTTAGCCTGTTTCCATCTCCGATGATTAATTACAGATTAATGAACAGTAATCAACCGTGTTTTGCATTGCCGCTTCTAATGCACAAATGCGTGAGGTGACGATCTATCGTCATACACCCGAGCGAACCGAGCGACCCATATTGTATGATAATTGCCACCGGGCTTGTGCCCCGATTTAGACAATGCGCTTCTCCGAAACACTGCGAGAATCCTGATCGGTATCGATTTAGAACGAAAAAAATAAACCTATTCGGGAAACTCGGTGTGAACAGGAAGCAGCGTGCCGTGAACAAAGTGGAAAATTTCCAAAGGGGATGCATCGTGTTCATTAGTTTCGATTTGCGAAATCCGCGCACGTCGCCACCAGCAGTTCCAACGCACTGTATATAGTGACATAAACTAGTTTGACGAATCGAACTGGTCGTACTCGTCTCATCACGAAAGGCAGATAGAGCAGGAAACGGGATGACGATTCAGTACTTGATTTTGAGCCACGTGTCCATAGGAATCCGTCGTAGAGATTTTGAACAAAGTGATTCAAATCCTCGGAGTGCAACAACTGACAAGGTTGAGATTCTCAGCGTGACAGCAATTGATTGGGGGACCCTTTTAAGGGTGTGAACTTCATGACAGCGAATTTTCTTCCTAGAGCTAGCTGCTTAACGACCACTGTTGTAGGGCTCGAAACTGGATGCTAGATTTGATAAATGTGCGCCTACCCACTGTTTCGACAACGTAATTAATTAGCGTTAATTACAGAGTTCCCTCCACGCAGCTAGTAGATAGCAACCGGTCCTGTCTATTCGGTGTGATTTATGAGAGCAGTTGGCTTTCCTCACTCGAATAGAGGTTGATCGCAAGGAGAGACTTGCTCGCCTTCAGACGACGAACCTCAATGAGCTACTTTCTTTGATCGCTTCGAGCAATCCAGCAATCCAAATTCATTTTGGATTTCACACTTTTGCAACCGACTACTGCCTAAAGACGATTGTGACTAGGTGACAGCAGCACCGGCGAGAGATGGTGACAAACGAACAGGTTCGAACTTCCTCATCGTGAAAACCAGTTCAGTTCTGGGAGCGTTTAATTTTACCACCCCGCATCTCCTACCCCAGGCCCGGAGGGTTTGAGACCGCGATGTATCAATACATATGGGGATACACGGTAAATGAAGTGCATCGAGATCAAACAACTTTGATAAAGGTATTGGCGGTTCGCACTTAGAAACTCTCCGACCAATGGCGAGCGTCACGGTGTGCTGTTCTTTTCCGCGCGGATCATGACTGTGCGAGCAGCAAACGGGTCGGGTTCGTTTATAAATAAAAAAAATTAAACGGTCTGTTGATATTTGAAGCGCTCAGTCTTCTTGTGCTAATGTAAGGAGCTGTGATATGTGATCTGAGATCAGAACAGAAATTTTTGGAAATTTGTGATTCGATAATCAGGTTTGCAATTATTGCATTGCACTTAAGAAATCTTTTTAGAACTTCAGGAACTCAGTTATCATTGAAAAAAGCTCATCAAACTTCATAGAAAACCAGTGAACTTTATTAAACTTTATAAAAAATGTTGTAGAAACATGCGGAAGTTTGAACTGACTTGAAGATCGTTAAAGTTTTGACATTTTTCTTTACCTTCATTGAATTTCTTTAATCTTTAGTGACTTTGGCGATGTACAAGTGAAATCGTAGAAATGCTTGAAACCTACGAATCTTGAATTTTAATGTGCTCCCAACCTTTCAATATTGAATGCAGATGTTGTATATGCAGTGGCGTTTTCTTAACCTCAACCTACCTGTGCACCAACTCTCAAAACGTAAACAATTATCAATATTTTGCTTACAGTGGATAGATATCGAGTAAACTAGAAGATCAGAAGAAGAAGATTAAGCATTAAGTCATGCAAATAAAGGAACTAGATAAAGATTTTTTGCTTCAATAAGCTCTTTCTCAACCGATTTTCATAAACCTGGATTTTTATTTAAGGGGAATAGTGGATATAACTTTTGACGAATTGGTTACCTGGTGCATTGAATAATATCAAATAGATGAAATATGGAAGTACGAATGAATTTAGATGTTTCTACGATGTTATTATCGATCCCGGGAGCTATGGAACCCGGATCCTTAAAATATTGTAATATTTTTGGAAATCATATAATGCATCATTTTAAATCATGCCAAAAAGGGTAGAATCAAACCACCCTGGTGTTTTGATTAATAGCAACCCTTGCTTCCACTCACTTGCTATTAAACACTGTTCTTCGGAATTATGAAATCATTTGGTACTAATAAGTAACAAGAAAAGAGTGTAAAGTATGTGTTTAACTCATAAAACCTGTAAATTTCGATTTCAGAGCGTCACAATTAGCGATCTTATGATTCACGAGCGTTAACTCAGAGTGAGCGCTCACGAATTGTTAATTTGCTGATTGTGACGCACTGAAAGCAATGTTGACAGGTTTTATGTGTCAAACACATACTTCATGACCTCTCCTTGTAAGTTACAAGCACTTATTATGATTATAACATTTAATGTTTTTTTTAATTCGGAAACCAATTTTTTATAGCAAGTGAGTGGAAGTAATCCTGAATCAAACAAATGAAGACCATTTGAGGTGTATCCGGTGACATTTGTGCAGTTAACATCGGCTCCGGGGTTCTGAAATTCGGTTCCGTGAATTCCAATATAGGGTTTGTTATACCATTATTACGTTCAAAGTAGCCATATCATGCAGCATGTCATATCATGTCAAACTGACAATGGGGTCTCTGAACTCAGTTTATGGTTTATCCGATAAAATCTGGCCACATTGACATCGGTTCTGTTGTCATCCCGGAATCATAGCAGTATAATAAGTAAGACTATTTGAGGTGAATACTTTGGCATTAGTCCACATTGACATCGGTTCTGGGGCTCCAGAATCCGGTTTCGTGAATCCCGGGATACAATACGGTAGGCCATAATTATACTGGAGATAACCATATCATGCGGCACTTCAAATCATAATAAAATGTGAATATTACGTCAACGAAAAAAGATCGAAATGCATCCGATGACATATGACCACATTCGCATCGGTTCCAGAGGTCTCAGAATTTGATTATATAGGCTATCCTAATATTTGAGGCAAAATAGTCATGCTGCATGTTGAATAATGTCAAACTGACAAGGTAAGATCATTGAAATCAGTTTATCGTGTATCCGATGCCATATGACCATAATGGTATCGGTTTTGAGGTCCCGGAATTTGTTCTTTCAGGCCATAGTACAATTTGAAGTAAAATAATAATGCAGCAAGTCAAATCATGCAAGCACGAATGCGACATGGAAAATGAAGACTATACGGGGTGATTCTTTTGATATCGATTCCTGGATCTCGAAATATAATTCTATAGGGCATACAGTCGTGGTTAAATAATCATGCTGACACCAAAAACACGATGTAACCGATGGTTTCTGGGAATCCAAGAATCGATGCCAATGTGACCAAGTGCTACCGGATGAATTTACTTTATACCGGGACTCGCCCCGGAACTGATACCAATGTGGCTATATGTCAAAAGAATCACCTCGAATTGTCTGTATTTTCCATGTCGCATTCGTGCTTGCATGGTTTGACTTGCTGCATTATTATTTTTACTTTAAATTATACTATGGCCTAAAGGAACAGATTCCGGGACCCCAGGAACATTTACCAATATATTTCAATATGCAGCATGATTATTTTACCTCGAATATTAGGATAGCCTATAGAATCAGATTCTTAAACCCCTGGAACCGATGCTAATGTGGTCATATGTCATCGGATGCATTTCGATCTGTTTTCGTTGACGTAATATTTACATTGTACTATGATATGAAGTGCCGCATGATATGGTTTTCTCTCAATATAATTATGGCCTAGTTTATGAAAATCGGTTAGGACATTGTTGAGAGCGAGCATTTTGAAAAAAATTAACTTCGTCCTGGTACTTTACGGGTTATATATAAAATCGGGAGACTTCACAAAATTTGTTTTGAATAGCAAGGAGTTACGTAGAAGTTCAGGGAACTTCAAAGAAGCTCAACTAGATTTTCAATAGTTTTGTGGAATTCAGGGAGCTTTGTAGGTGAAAACATTGTAGAAATTCAACATGATGTTTTGAGATCTTAGTCAAATCCCAGTACAGTGATTGAGATATAGGATAATTTAAACCGATTGGGAAGAAGTTCAGCGAGCTTTATTTGACTTCATAGAATTGAATTAAAGAAACCTTGTAGATGTACAGGAACCTTCGCATAAGTTTTACAGATCTTTGTTGATATCCATGGATATGCTTCCAATCAAGTTCTCTGGATGTTTATCAATGCCTTGAAAAATGAAATAATTTATTCAGTATTATTCTGAATATCAGAAACAAGTAACTGTTACTAATTACTAGGCAGTTAATTAAGAAATTCAAAGTCACAGCAGAATTTTTTTTAGATAATCTGGAAAAATATTGCAATTCCTGTATGCAATGCAAACATAGATTACTACTGTCTCGATTTTTTAAATTCTCTGTGGTGAGTCAGCTGTAGGTCTGGAGGAGGGTGGCTTTCCTGGCCCCCCTATTTACGCTAATAATGAATACGGACTCAAGGATACTCGAAACTAGAAGTAACGTAAAATGTGCCGAACAGATCATGCAACATATCAAAACACAGGAATCGAAAAATAAAGATCAAGTGGGGGTGATATTGAAATTCCAGGAACACAGTGACCACACTCCTTGACAGTTCTTAACGCGATCATGGAGATTTCAAAATCATGTTCAATGTCAATGGAGTCATAGCGGGTGTTCAGGACCGCATTGACTCTATTTTGATCGAAGATGAACTATGCTAAAAAACTCTATTTTGATATGTTCTAGGTGCATCCTGGGTTGTGTCCAGATTCTGAGATGTGGCAAAACACTTTAAATCCCATTAGAGTTGAATATATTTATTGGCTATATATTGAGTTCACACGCTTCGGTCACACCCGGATATGTTGCGGGTACCTTCGTGGAAATATAGACCTGACATGACCCAAAATTCTTCTATTGAAATCACGTGGGGATTTAAAATAATATTTTTTGGCTTTTATATTAAGTAGCAGACCTACAGGTTTTATGCTTATTTGGTTATTAATCCGGGTAACATTTTCGACGATTGGACACTTCAAATTGGTTCTACATAGGACGGGACTAGTTTTTGTCGATCCCCATCAAGCGAACCGTCTTTGATTGGAACTACAATGCAACAATAGCACGGATGCTTCCTGTGGATTCATTTGGACTAACTTGGTGAGATCGTATCTGATTTTATCTATTTAAACTAAATTTACATGATTCTCTTAAATTTGGAAAATTCTTAATGGAGTTTTCTCCACACATCCCATTTTTTGTGTATTTGAAATCATCATTAAACGCCAAATGTCTGCACTTTTTTGAACATGTGGTGGAACATTACTGTAATTCATATATTTTAAAACATTTTATTATATACTGGGTTGGGGGGGCAGCCTAAGGGAATCAAATGATTTGTTGACTGGACGAGGGTTCGTAGATTTGCCAGTCACTTGTCACGTGATTACAGATGGCCATCTGGTCGTTTTGTCTTCCAAAGGTCTTCAATGAAACTGATTCACCCTGCTGCAACAAACCATCAGGCAGAACTTTACAACCGGTAAAGTATCTGCAGACATTGGTAATCCTTGCACTGATGGTGGGTTCCATTCACATTACATCACATTATATTAAGTAGCAGACAACATTGTCCGTCCCCAGCCTTGACTCGGGGTCCTGCAGGAAGTCTTCATAATGGAATGAACCAAATCTTATCTTGCATCGCATCATATCGCTTGAAAGTTCAATTACAAGGATAATAAGTTCCAGATCTGGGTGGGGTCGCTTAGATGTGTACTTTGTCATGAATTTGACTGATTCGACTGATAAATCTAGATGGAGCTAGAATTAGGGCGTAACAGCTTTTGTAAACAATGACTTCTCTCGATGATTTCTTGAAAGTCATGCCTCTCCCTGGCAAATCGACATCACCATCGTATAGGGGAAGACTTCCCCTACCCGATGGTGATGTTTTCATTGTTTACAAAGGCTGTTACGCCCTAATTCCAGCTCTATCTAGAAATGTAAACCGTAAATCGATGCGTTTCAGCACAGTTTTTTTTTTAGGCATGGTTTCAATCTCTTTGCCAAACTAGATCAGTGGATCATGACAAAGTTTATCATAAGCCTTAGATTCACAACCCAAGACTTAAATTTAAATCTTCACGAATTTCGTCCTTAAGTGTTCAAGAGGTTATCAGCACCCTCTTAGATTCCGTTGAAATGATTGAAAAGATTTGCCTAATAAGCAACTTTGCATACGTTTTTCCTTTGACAAAAAACAATTAACCACTCTTTGCAGTACTATATTTTATTCTTTTATATAAGTTATATCCTTGAGTAGAGATTACTGCACTATCAACCAAGTTCGTTATCTTATTGATTCACTCTATTTATTTATTTTCAGATCTCAAATATGTTCAGTGTCCTACAGTTTCAAAAATTCGTTCGAATTCAAACTCCTGAAAACTTTCAAAGTGCTTGAATTCAAGCATTTCGAATTTTTCTAATTAATCTGGATATTTACATCAGATCTCAAATTTCTTAATCCATCTCAGAATCTTATTTTTTATATGTTTGATCTTTTGATTATTTTTACTGTGTCGGGGATCTTGAAAGTGTATCTATGTCTAGTTTATCATCTAAGTAATCCATCTTGGGACCACTTCTCTCTATACTTACAAACTTTTCTTCAGAACACTTTAGAAATTCTCGAAGAAGACTCTTGAGATTCACTCTGCAATCCAGTTAGTATTTCTAACAATTCTGATGGAATTCTCCTCAATACTTTCTTACTATTTCTCAAAAAGTTCAGTGGAATTATTACTTAAATTTCTTTTGAATTGCTGCTCAGACTCATCGAACTCCACATTAAGTTGTCTCGTAAATCTCAAAGGAATTTAATTGGATTACTCCATGGCAGTCCTTTCAAGCTCTCCTAGTAATTTCCTTGGAATTATACTCAGAATTCCTTTGGGATACACTATATAATTCTTCTGGAATTATCATCAGAACTTCTGTCGAATAAATATTATAAATTTTCTGGCATTCCAGTCAGAACTCACCTTGAATTCTCCTCAAAACTTAAATTGAACTCCAGTTATAACTTTCACAGAGTATTCATCGGAATTCCTTTGGAGTTTTCCATAGAATTCTCTTTATGTAAGGCTCAAAATTCTCCAAAAAATATTAAAGAAATTCTCGAGGTAATGCCACGAAATGCCAGAATCATCATAATATTTTTTAATTTTTTCCTCATTTTTTTTAAGTAACTGTATTCTAATGAAGCCGGCGCCGATGGTTTACTGGTAAGCGTGACTGCTTTCTTACACCCCAATGGGTCTCGGTTCAATCCCAGCCGAGGTCGGTGGGATTTTTCTGAGGCATAAAAATCTCTGGTCACGTCTTCCTTCGGAAGGGAAGTAAAGCCGTTGGTCCCGGCCCATGTGTGTGGTGAATGGGTGCGATATCCTACGCAGGTGTGGAAGCTGCCTTTCTGCACATTCGGTTGCCGTCAATGGATGGCAATCGATGTCCGTCGGTGATTGGCACTAGATTGCGGAACAGAGACCGACGTTAAATAAAGGAAAAGAAGATTTTAAGGAATTACAGTCGGAGTCGAGAAGTCGGAGTAGGAGTCGAAATCAGTTTAATTTCAAATCATAGGAGTTGGAGTCAGAGTCATTCGATTTTCATCTGACTCCACAGCCCTGGAAATTCACAATATCAAAGACTATGAAAAGCTTTCGAAATTGAACACGAAAAAATCCGGACACGGAAATCTTGTTGGGGTTTAAAAATACGTTTTATGTTTCATAGTTTAATGTAACAGCTATACATGTTTATGAATTATGCTTATTGTAAGACCATTGTTTCCGTCTTCCTTCTTACAATAGGCCAACTTTTCATCGTTTGTACGAACCCTGTTCCCACTTGTTTGCCTGCCAAATTCCATTTCCGCTTAAAATCTTTAAAGTCAATTGCAGTTCCACCCTTTTTCTTCTCTATGTGTTTCCCAATTGACCAGTATTCCTCAATTGGCCTTAGTTCCAGAGTATTGTCCAGATTCATCTCCTTGAGAACCACCGTGATGCCATTTTCAGTGTACCACTGTTTGGTGGAATTTGACTGGTGGCATCTGATCCAGAAAAGGCAGTCGTATCTTCCGTAGGCACTGCTCCTGGTAAATTTTCTAGTTCGTGGTACCACAAATAACGAAGGTTTCGCTTTTCAGCCCACAACTGCAGATTGCTTGCCAGACAAGGAACTTTTTGGGAAATTTCGACTTCTTTTTGATTTTACATTCTTCCGGGGCACTCTTCCCGTCAACCTAGAAATAAACTACCTACCCATGAATTTGATCGAAAACTGCCAGGAGCGGATAGGCCGAGATTTTCGTTTCGAGCGTCCAGGATCCAATTGCGACGTGCTTGCTCCGGTGAAGCCATGATGTTAACAAATGAACTTCTTCAGACAACCAATGCCTACTGTGATTCTATACACTCTTAGTTTGATTCAGTTAAATTTTGAAAAATTTTACTCAAAGAATGCCTTAATGGCAGCGCTTTTAATCTGTCCGGATTTTTTCGTATTCAACCTATAAAATATCACATTTTAACAGCTTAAACTTTGAGTAACACTTACTTAATCAATTATAATCATTGAATTGGCGATGTTTCTTTTGATCTTTTTGTTCAGTTTGATCTCAAGTTGGAAACTCAGATAGAGCAGACTTGATCCCCCAAGGATTAGCAAAACTTAATCTTAGCATCTTACAAAAATTATAGATCTCTGAAGGCTTTAGAGTAAATAGATATAGGATATTCCTCTAAGAGCCTGTGCTGAAGCCGCATCATATTTTTGATTTTTCCGCTTAGATATATCCAAAATAAAAACACGGGATCAAGTGTGTTCACATTCCCCTACAACTGAACGACCTAACTCCAATCACATTATCCGTTTTGGGCCAAAAGTAACCAAATGGCGTACTTTAAAATATTCACAATTTTTGGTGGGAATTCTGGTTTTAAAAATGTGTAAATAGCCTAATATATTAAAATTGAAGTAATAAAATTGGGTTGTTAGCGGAATGCTTAAATAAAACAGCAATAAAAAGTTATCTTCCATTTAATTCCACTTAAAAAATTTTGGTATCCATGAAAGATACGTATTTCGACTAAAATGTGAAGTCTTCATCAGTGTCATTTAAGCATTCCGCTAACAACCCAATTTCATTACTTAATTATGATGGCCACCAAGCCTTTGGGATTTTCCTTTTTAGAGAGTTGTATAGATTTTTCTCCATTAGTTTACTTAACTTCTAAGATTGAAACACTTGTTTGCTGGTGCTTCAGATGAGATTGATGCGTTCGTCCTAAAATTGATTCGTTCTGAATCGTTGTGCAGTCTCTTGACAAATCTATTTGGTTTTTAAATGCAGGATGGCAACATTTTTGCGGTATGTAAAATCTCTAATTTAAATGATCCCTATGCATCGAAAAAAAAAGGCGTGGGAACTACTGGGCCATCGGTAATGACAAATTTGATCGAAAAACAAGTAGATGGAAGACAGCAGTATCTTTCAACTATTGTGAATTTGTCGGTTTAATTTACAATTAAAATAATCGTTGTTAGAAAATCCTAAGTACTTTTTCGTCGTTACGAAAGGACTTAGGGAGTAATCAAACATTGCTTATCCCATGTAACAATTTGGGTTTTAAGAAGGTTCTGAAGACCATTATTTAGACTTGTAGAATGCTATAAAACCACGATAAAACTTGCAATGCAACTTGGGATATTCTCAGTGTTTATCAGTGCATTGGCTCGTGTACTACTGTCTCCTGGATACTCCATACTTAAACTCCCGCATTTGTTAAATTTATGGTAAATGGTAAATGGTAAATTTATTGCCCCCAGAAATATACCAAATGTATCAACCACCACAACGTAAGCATTCACGGAAGTATTTTTCCAAGGATTGCAAGATTCTGTCATCGCCTGATAAGCACTGCTGGCCATTATTACGTACGCCATTCTTCCTCTGCGCAGATTGAAAGTGCGATAACCAGATCCAAAACAAAGCACAACTCGAAATCTGTCCCACCTTGAAACGGAGGAATCCCTTCTTTTGTAGCACTATCGCACTACAGGGCGGACTCGATTATCCGGAGTCTTGAAAAAAATTTCACTCCGGATAATCGAGCCCTCCGGATAATCGAGCCATCAAAAAAAAATTATTTTTTGGTCTTTTGTGGTCTCATTTAATGTTTTAGTGGTTCCATTGAACGCTTTTGAAGGATTATGGAATCGGACCACTGGTTTTGTAGATATGGCCGGAACAAGTTCCGGCGTTTATGGGCCATGAGGCTAAATTTGACTTGAAAGGAACAAAACCCATTAAGCGACACATCAAACTAAATCAAAATTTGATATCAAGATCAATGGTTGCAAAAATTAAGTACCTTGGACCATATTGGCCACTTCCGGTCAAGTTCCGGGTGCCTCCGGAAAAGTGGCCAGAACCAGACTTGAATAATAACCTATCATGCGACACATCAGATTATATCAAAATTCGATAACCAGATCAATGGTGGAAAAAATTAAGTACCTTGGACCATATTAGCCACTTCCGGACAAATTCCAGGTGCCCCGGGAAAGTGACCAGAATCGGAGGATAATAACCTATCATGAGGCACATTAAAATCTCGAGATCCTGACCAGATAGAAAGTTACTGTCTTCGGCAAAGTTTTTCAGGAAGTCCAGATCTTTTCGTTGGTGGAGTAGTTCAGAAAATTCTCACTACGTGGCGCTATTATATACATGCAATTTTCGGATATACAATAGCTCGAGATCCTGAGCAGATAGAAGTTACTGTCTTCGGCAAATTTGTCAAGTAGTTTTGGCTGGTGGACAGTAGTTCAGAATTTTCTCACTACACGGCGCTAGTATAAACGTGAAATTCTCATATAAAATATCTCGAGATCCTGACCAGATAGAAAGTTACTGGCTTAGGCAAAGCTGTTCAGGAGATCATAGCTTTTTTGCTGATTAACAGTAGTTCAAAATCTTCTCACTAGGTAGTGCTCGTATACATGTTAAGTTCTCGCATGTGATACATCACTAGATCCTGACGAAATAAAGAATAAATGTCTTTGGCAAAGTTTTTCAGGAAGTCAAGATCTTTTTGTTGGTGGACAGTTGTTCAGAATTTTCTCCCTACTCGGTGCTAGTATACACATGGAATTCCTGCATATACAATAGCTCGAAATCCTTAGCCGATAGAATGTTACTGTTTTCGGCAAACTTGTTCAGGGGGTCAAGATTTTTTGCTGGTGGACAGTAGCCTAGAAATTTTGCACCACATGGCGCAAGTAAACGTGTACAATTATCGCGTATGCTAAGCTCGAGATTCTGAACAGGTAGAAAATTACTGTCTTCGAAAAAGTTGTTCATGAGGTCAATGCCTACTGCTTGATGCACAATAGTTCCGAATTTTCACACTACGTGGCGCTAGTATACACGAGAAATTCTCGCATGTAAAATATCTCGAGATTTTGATCAGATAGATTTCTCTAGTGGACAGTAATTCAAAATTTTCTCACTACGTAGCGCTAGAATACACGTGAAATTCTCGCATGTGGTTTGTTTCGAGATCCTGACCAGATAGAAAGTTACTGTCTGCAACAAAGTTATTCAGGAGGTCAAAGTCTTTTGGCTGGTGAACAATAGTTTAGAATTTTCTCATAAACTCTAGGCTTTAAACTCCTGAACAACTTTGTTCAAGACAGTAACTTTCTATCTGGTCAAGAACGTTAGATATTTTATATGCGAGAATTTCACATGTATACTAGCATCATGAAGTGAGAAAATTCTGAACTACTAACCACCAGCCAAAAGACCTTGACCTCCTGAACAACTTCCTATCTGATCAGGATCTCGAGATATAGCATATGCGAGAAGTGTACATGTATACTAACGCCACGTGGTGAGAAAATTATTAACTACTGTTTACCAGCCAAAAAGTCTTGACCCCCTAAGCAACTTTGCCGAAGACAGCAACATTCTAGCTGATCAAGATCTCGAGCTATTGAATATGGGAGAAAGGCACGTATATACTAGCACCGCATAGTGATAAAATTCTAAACTATTGGGTGGCAAAAAGATCTTGACTTTCTGAAAAACTTTGCCGAAAACATTTACTTTCTATCTGGTCAGGATCTAGAGATATTTTATATGCAAGAGTTTCACATCTATAGTAGCGCCGCAAAGTGAGAAAACTCTGAACTACTGTCCACCTGTGAAAAATCCTTGACATCCTGAACAACTATGCCGAAGACAATACCTTTCTATCTGGTTGGGAACTCGAGATATTTTATATGAGAATTTCACGTGTATACTATCGTCGCGTAGTGAGCAAATTCTGAACTATTGAGCACCAAGCAATAGGCTTTGACCTCCTGAAAAACTTTGTGAAAGACAGTAACTTTTTATATGGTCAGGATCTCGAGATATATCACATGCGAGAATTTCACATGTATACTAACACTACATAGTGAGAAAATTCTGAACTACTGTCCGCCAGCAACAAGGCTATGATCTACTGAACAGCTTTGTCAGAGACAGTAACTTTCTATCTTGTCAGAATCTTGATATATTCCATGTTGTAATCAATTAAGTCAAATCCCACGTAGTATGGTCACAGTTTTCGCGATTTCCATTTACATTTTCCCTATTATCCGCATTTTTTAGTTTAATCAAAGTTTAGCTTGTTTAGATCAAAACAAGTTTTTTGAGGAATACTCGCTGGTTTCAGATCGATTGGTAACTCAGCAACAAAATGGCAATGGAAAACTCATGTGTGTTGTACAAAGTACAACAGCGCGAGTAACGGAGGGTTAAAGGCCCTTTGGTATATTTTTTTTTACGGATCTTCAAAAATTTTGTTCGGTTGCCATTCCCCCCCCCCCCCTGAAACGTGACGTAATTAGTGAACGGACCATCATAAGATTCAGTTTTTGTATGTTGTTGTGTCACATGATATGTTTGATTCCTTTCAGGTCAAAGTTAATCCAAAACCCCTTAACGCCGGATTTTTTAACAAAGGCAAACAAACACTTAAATAAAGTCATTTTCCGATCTTGTCAGACTGAGTCGAACGATGTATGTTACTCGTCCTCGGATCGAAAGTCGGTTTTCCAAGCGGTTTATGAAAAATAATTTGCAAGATAGGTAAAAAAATATGACTCCGGATAATCGAGCCATTTTCTCCGGATAATCGAGCCCCGGATAATCGAGCCTCCGGTTAATCGAGCCTCCGGATAATCGAGTCCGGCCTGTACTATCGTTCAGCCCCTCGATCCCACGAGAGCTCACTCCTCGGCCGATCTCATTCTCTCAGTCTCTGAGCTGGTTTATCGAGATGCAGCGCAGTGGGGAAGCTGGCCGCTCATGTGCTCTGCACCTGTCTGTATCGGTAATCAACAACAAGAGAAGCACCGTGTGAGACAAAATCATCTCGCGCCCGTCGGTTAGTCGTTAGTTTAACACGAGACTTTGAACGGCACGGAAGTGGTACTAGATTGGTGCTGCGCGGATAAATTTTTTGTGAAAATAATACATAAGTCGCAAGTTGTGTGTTGATTCGCGGTACGAGATTTGCACAGCAACACATCGGCGCGCCCACGCTTTTTTCTTGTTTTTGTTTTCTTCGTTGAACCATTTTGGACTCTCCAGAGCGAGCTCGCGTGTGCTCGGTGTTTGAACCAGCTGTCTGCCGAGATTGAGCGCGTGCCTTTTCGGGAGTGTTTCAGTGTCCGAAAGGTGGAACGGGATTTTGAAAACTAAAGTTTAACAAACGTTCGCAACGCTTCCTGGTTAGATAAAGGAAGGGAACGATACATTCTGGCTACCATCGAATTCGAAGGATATGATCATCGGCGGCAATCGCCTAGTCCCATTGCAACTGGCAACGATCGAGTAAAGTGTGTGTCAACTCGAGACTTCGGAAGACAGTGAAGCAACGAAAATGTGCGAGTTGATCAGTTCTCCCACGTTTGACAGCAAGGTGCAGTAAAGTTTCAGTTCTACAAACATTCCCAAATTTTTCCACTTGTCCATTGTACGCGGATTTATGACACGAAGCTTCTAGGGTGACGTAGCCACCACTGCGCAAAAGGTAAACAATAGCAGGTGGCCGAGGTGTGCGATTAAAAATAGGCTCGTGCACGGAGATTGCATGCTGAAAATAGCTCTACTAGATAGCTGGATCAACCAGAGCAAACTGTCCAGCGGGAACTGGGGCGATCGCAGTGTGGTGGGAGAGGTTCTTTCGTTGAATCAAGCTGTTCAATTTGGTGTAATTATCCCTGATTTTGTGTGGCAGATTCGCTGACGTGCATAGAGGAGCAAACATGGTACAGTTTTGTCATGCTTTTGAGAGTCTTAGCTAGAGATCCTATGCACTGTTTGGGTTGGAGTTGGTTGCACGGTATTTCATATAAAAATATGAATGGTTGATTGTTGCAAATCATGGGGATAAATATTTGCTGACGAATATTCAATTTTCCGCTCAAGTTTATTGTTTTCTCAAACACAATGAGCAAATTAGATATTCATGTTTAATCAGTGACACAAAATCGATCAAAGCGGCACGGAAAAGCTGTTTTGGAGGGCTATATTTGCGTCATTTTGACGACCCAAATTAAATTGATTTGTTTGTTTTGAAATCAACAGTTTACTGTGAATGAAGTTAGTCAAGGTTCGTAAGTTTTCGCAACACAGTTCAATTCAGTTAGCTAGAAACATGCTGGATGGTATTTTTGGACGACTGTTAGCTCATAGGTTTGAAATTGGTTCAATGTAAATAAATGATACACAGTTAGACATATTTTGCAATCGAAATACATTGCAATCGCTTAGAACAAAATTCAAGCATGAGATTCTCATGCATATCACGCACTCACACCCACATCGCCGGAAAGTCATTCCTGCATTAAACTCATAAAAACCACTCAAACGTCAATTGATAGGATGCTAATGCATGTTGTCCAATCCCTGATGAACAAACAATAGTAATAGCAATGAATAACGCCAAATTATATAGAAATTAATTTTTGAACCTATGAACTCATCGGTGATCTTAGCGACGTTGAATTTTTCAGGCTCATAAACTCATGAGTTTTTCCGCACACTGATACTTCAACGATTTTGAATATTTTAACTAGTTTCACATTTGTCTACAGGTGATAAATTTTAACTCAATTAATCATATTGTCGATCAGTTTTGAGGTGACCTTCTACCAGCGATTATATAAAATAATAAGCAATATGAAGCAATACATTCCGGATTTTTCTAGCTTATTAAGCATAAATAAGACCCTGTATCCTCGAAGTTCTAGAAGGTTTTTTTTTCAAAATATGTGTCCACGGCAAGTGCTAGGTAACGTCATTTATAACTTTTGGAATGATGTGATCATAGAAGAACAAAGTTGCGACCAGGTAAAATAAGCATTTTGTAGACAATCGGCCTGCACCAATATTAAATTCATGATGATGATCACTTCCATGGAGTTATACATACCTAATCACTTCAGAAAATGTGGTCACACTGCTCCTCACTAGTCAGTATATAATTTGAAGACTCACCATAGGACTGAGCGAAACTCGGTTGTTTTGTTATATTAATCTATGCAATTTCAATTAAATATTGCATGCACTTGTTGAGGAAAGCGGTTGTCCAACTTGTTTTGTCATGGTCAATTTGAATCCATTTTAATACGCACTGAACTGTGATTAATGATACCAATGAGTGTGAGGTTTTTTTTTCGTCAGTTCCGTCTATTAAAAATCAATTCCATGTCGATTCGTTCGACTTTGCCAAGGTCAAACCAAGTGATACTGTCATGTAGTTGTGAGTTGTGGAGAAACAGTTCAATTGCACAGTCAATGTGCCCACTCGTTTTTGACCACACGACTACATCAGCTATTTCTATACAAGTGCTTTGTGAGTAAATATTCATGGACTGTCCACCATCTTTAATCCCCAATGCAGTCAATAATCAATACAATGCAAAAGTAAGTGTTTATTTACGTTTGCTTGTTGCCAGCTGATGTATCCAATAATATCGATGGAATTGTCAAAAATTTTACGGAGCTCCAACTTCTTGGATGATTGTGACTATTGTTCTATTCGGCATTCTTGCTTAGCTTAGAATGCGCATAACAATCGTTGCTACTTCGTAATTGATCAGAATCAGTGAAATTGTACAATGAATCAACTGAATGGGGCTGGGAGTGACCGTCCATTCTCATTGTACAAGTTTCAGTGACTCCATATTTTGTAGATCAATAACGACGCCGGCCACGTCCTTGCAATCAGGTGGGAGTAGGGAAGGAATATTAGAGTGACCTTTGTTGTTTGTGGGCCGTGTTTACCTCTGCACCCCAACAAAAGACACAGGAAAGGAGATTTTGTTAGTAAGTTGGGTTCGTTGGATCAGGATTCACCTTGATAAGTGATGCGACCATGGTTTTAAATGAATCAGTGTTATCGTGCATTATACTTGGATTTGCCTGAAGCCTAAACAAAATGGTGGATCACTATAATATAAATCTGAAGACGTTCCATCATCGAAAAGCTGAAAATAAACTTAAAGCATGAGCATGAACAAAATTGACCGCCCGCGACTGCCAACACCAAAGAGCTGAAAACCAATAAAAAATCAAATCAACAGACAAAACCAGGGTGAAAGCTGTAAGAGTGAATCATTACAGTATAAATCTAATGATATTCCGTTATCGAAGAGCTGGAAGAAAACTTAAATAATTTAAATCAATAGATCCAGTCTGAATGTGTGTGTATTCAATCTAACCCCCACTGGCCGGCAGTGGTATTATGGAAGAAATTTGCTTACAACAATCCTTGATGTAATAATTTAAAGCAAGTTTAGTCCAGGAGTTAGAAAGCGATAGCTCTACTGCAGATTCAGTAGCCCATTTCAGAATGCCTGGTAATTCACGTCCAATACTAGGTTACTTTCACATACAATAAGCCCCGCATGTAAACATTACCGTTATCATATGAATAATGGTACTGCAAACACACTTCCAGATTTCGAAATGTGATGTTTCGAAATCCAGCGCGTATTTAGTAATATACGGAAATATGCATTTATGAGAAATGTTCTATTCGGCATTATTGCTATTTCAACTGCGTGTTAAACAGCTGCTCTGTTGTTATCAGTAGGATTGGGCGATTTTATGGATGATCGATTTTTTTTTATGGCACTTGAATCGATCCATCGATTTGATCGGTACAATACAATCGATCTTTGCAGGATCGATCTTTTCTCCATAATGCTGAATAACCGTAATGCCCCGAATAGTGGACGGTTGGTTAACCCGGTCATTTAAATTATAATTAAATATTACGTCTACTTTGCAAGATAACTAATGTGTGTGATTCAGATCGATACTATAACACAATGGCAAAATTTACGTGCATTTTTGAGCATAGTAGGCATAGTGACAATAAACTTTTAAAAGTGTCCGGATTTATGGACTAAGTACCCGGATTTCGAGTCTTAACCGTATATTTTGAAATTTAAAATTAAATATCAAAATTCCGCAGTGAATTAAGATTTGGGCGTGATTGCTATTGTAAACAAATAAGTCAATCGCTAACTTCCCACGAATAAAAGTTCAATCTTGTAAACAAACTATACCAAATGATAGAGGAATCAATCAGCTACCTGGTTTTGTTATTAGTTGTATAGATTGAGCTTTTATTATTTTAGTAATAACGCCCAAATCTTGAATCATTTCGGAATGGGTGAATGTTAAATTTTCATTTACTCCTGTTTTTCGAGCGATTTGTTTATTTATCAGAAGAACTGATTTAGAAATACTTTAAATGGTGTGCAGATGTTGTCAACCATGGTTACTTCCATTCATTTAGCATACAAAATTATAATAATAACAATGATATTTTGTATTAGTAGGTTACAATAAGAGATTATGAATGTGTTGTTCCCATAGCATCCGACATTTGGATTTCAAAGAGTCACAATCAGCTATTTTCTGATCGCTGTTTGCGAAGAATCAATAAGTGAGTGAGAGAAAATGGTAAAATTGCTTATTGCGACTCTCATAAAGCGAAATTGTCAGGTTTTATGTAAAACCGCAAAAAATGTTATCTGCCTTTTATGTCCACTTAATTAAATACGTATTTCGACTACAATGTGCAGTCTTCATCAGTGTCCCACTAAAGACTTATCAAAATCTAACCTCCTTAAGTACTCAATACCTCTTTAGGTAATCATATCAAAATCACAGGTATAGAAATTAATCTACAATGTGTAAAATCGGAACCTACCTAACTAAAAAAAAATCAAAGATTTAAGTACAGTAAAGGAGAAAAATCTATACAACTCTCTAATAAGGAAAAAATCCTCTCTAATAAGGAAAGGTTTTATGTGTGAAAAACAAACTTTATAAACCCTTCTTGCTACTAACAAATACAAAATATCACCATAATCATAATGTCTTATCAGTGTTTGAAGTTTTCACTGTTCACTGAATAATTCACGTGTATTTGCGTAACCGTTGGGCCCCCCATGTGTCAGTAAACTAATTTGATTTCCTTGTATCGGCGAGACGACGAATCATGGCACATAAAGAATCAGAGAAAAATAAATCTTGCTTCATCGATGATCAAATAGGGTAGAGAACTATTTCGGCCTAATCGCCCATTTTGGGCCTATCGAGCAGAAAACTTCAAATAAATCCATGATTTAACAAGTTAACAAGTCAATTATGCGTTTGGTACGATACTTTAGTTAATAAGCTACCGAACGAAGTCAATAAGAACACGTGATATAAAGGTTTGCACCCATTATTCCCAAAAACAAAAGAAGCGCTCCAGCTGAATCAATTTTTATCTTCATCCGAAAGGCCGAAGTGAATTCATTGACGTTTCAATGCGTTAGGCCGAGTTTAGAATCTGTAGGCCGAGTTTGGCGTCAAGAAGCAGTATTAGACTTTTGACAATATCTCAACGATTGGTTTCTCTTTATCAAATCTTACGGTACGTACGGAAAGGTAAATAAATTTGAAAGCCATCAGTAATAATAACATTCCGTTTGGTGCTACACTGCACAAGATTAAGAAATACTAAGTGCGGGTTGTGCTTAATAGGCCGGAAATGGGGTAGTTAACCTTACGTTCACACAAACCATTTACTACTGACGGTATCATCGAAAGAATCTTTATATTCGTGTGCACCATTCGGCATGGCTTGTGAGCATTTGTTTCTGTTCATGATCAGGAATGGAAAATCATTTACATTCATTTCATGCATTCATTTACATTCATTTACCTCTAACTTTTTTCATCAACAGCATTCCGCAAAATGATGTATAGAGCTTTAGTAGGTTCTGTTATTAGCTACAACTTTTGCCCACAACTCAAATCTGTATCACTCGTTACTGTTTTTCAGTGAATGTAAAATACATTCACTGAAAAACAGTAGTGGATTCTGTTTGCTCTGGTTCGTCAGACATAAGAGATACGGATTTGAGTTCTTGACAAAAGTTGTAGCTAATAACAAAACCTACAAAAGCTGTTGATGAAAAGAGTTACGGGCAAATGAATGTAAATGAATGCACGAAATTAATGCAAATGATATTAGGTAAGGTATTTTCTGATATGACAGCGGAGTGGCAGATGTTAGCATGGTAATAAAGCTTGTCGAGGTTCGCCTTACACCACATTACATCCACATGATCTTTTGGCATGTTATATGATGCCACACCGTCGCCACAACAGTGGGCGCCTCGTCTCGTGTCCGCAGTACGTTGTTCTAGAGTTATTCCGATTACACGAGTCAATCGCGTAAATGGAATTCACGTAGCATGTGGGATTTGATTTAATTGGTTCCAAAATGGAATACCCCGTGATCCCGGCGAGATAGGAAGTTACTGTCTTAGGCAAACATTTGCAGGTGACTAAGGTCTTTCGGATGGTGCACATATAAGTTCAGAGTTCAGTCACTAGTCACCAGGCGACTGACTTTCATGGAAAATACAGTCCTCAACAATGTTTTTTTTTTCTCCGGTGGAAAAGGCCTTTCACATCAAGAACAGGTTAGTTGCAGATGCTCCCGGTGCTATTGCATATGCTTAGCTTAGCTTAGCTTAGCTTAGCTTAGTCTGACTGCACGTATCGATAGTTGCACTCCGTGATTGATCTGAACCAGTGAAATTGTACAAAGAATCAACTGAATGGGGCTTGGGAGTAACCTGCCATTCTCAGTGTACATGTTCCAGTGACTCCTACCTTTAAAGATCAATAACGTCACCGGCCACGTCCTTGCAATCAGGTGGGAGAGGGAAGGAATGTTAGTGTGTGACTTTTGTTGTTTTGGGACCGTGTTTACCTCTGCATCCCACAAAAGTCACAGGAAGGAGGTTTTGTTAGTGGGTTAGGTTCGTTGGATCAGGATTCACCTTGATAAGTGATGCGATCTTTTGTTTTGTGTAGTTATTTATAAGTGTTTTCGATTTATGCTCTAAACAGCCGGCTGTCTAGAGATGTAGATCATTATTAGATGTGTGTATACCGATTTAAACCAACAATAAGGATACTGTTGGGGCCACTCACAAAGTGTGATGATGGTTTATTTTATTTTATCAATGACCAAAATAATTAATTATAAGCGGTTTGAACCGATTTAAACCAACAGCAAGGATGCTGTTGGGGCCACTCACAAAGTGTGATGGTGGTTTACTTGATTGAATATAAAATAATTATTAGAACCGATTTGACCCGATTTAGACCAACAGCAAGGATACTGTTGGGGCCACTCACAAAGTGTGATGGTGGTTTATTTAGTTCGGAAGAAAATGAATATGTATACTTCTTTTTTTTTATATAATAGAACGAATTTGTACTGATTCAAACCAAAAGCAAGGGTTCTATTGGGGCAACTCACGAAGTGCGATGGTGGTTTATACTATAAGGGCATAAAACAAAATCAAGAGCCATTTCGGTTTCCATAGCTTCCTAGACACTCGGCCGCAAAATAATCTTATCCGACGGAAACGTCTCGATCATCGCGCGATTTACCGTATTGATTCAAATTCCGAACAGTGCGTTAAAATCATCCTTTGAAAAACACCTTTTTTACCTAAAATACTGCTGATCCGCTCAGAATGTATTTATGCTCCCGGTGCTATTGCATATGTGATATTTACTATGTGCTTTATCACAAGATCCTGACATGGAAGACTGTATTTCTACATAGTTAGTAAGCTAACCAAGTCATTTCAAATGATGGACAATAAGAGTGAACCTACTCACTACACGGCGCTAGTGTATGTAAGAGCTTGTGCTTGTATCATATCTCAAGACTTTGTACTTAGCTGCGCTTTGCTGCTGCCAGAGTTGGTGCGGTAGAAAGATGACGTTTGCGATTCCTTATGTATCATCCACTGTTTATCTGTGCGGTAGATACAAAGAGAAGATATCAAGTTGAACATTGCATTAGGTCCTAAGTAACATTGGAAAAATCTGTTCGTCGACTTTATCTTTGCATCCCCACGGCCACGTGAAGACATTACCAGGTATTTTCAGCACACAGATCGATAAAAGAAATTTTTATCTAGCAGCTAATACGAAAAACACAACAAGAAACGGTTATGTGCTCAAGTTATTAATGAAAGAGAAAGTCGATGAAGAGAATTGATCAATGTTACTTAGGACCTAATGCAATGTTCAGCTTGATATGTGCAGTTCAAAGTTGTATACAATCATTGAACGCGTCATTCGGAGAACCGTTGTGAACGTTTTTTTTTTATTATTAAACCATCATTCTTCGTTTCGTTCATTCATTTGGTGCTACACAACTGAATACTCTTATTCGGCAAAGGTGTCTGACACTTCACTCATTTGTGAATATCTATTCATGAACAGTTATGAACCTGACAAACGGTATTTCAATGGCATGTTGACAGATTTCCAAACACTGTGTCTTATGATTCCATTATCCCATAAAACATCTTTGGAAGTAATGTAACTATTTTCAACCTAACAGTCATAATGCGTCATGATGAAGGAGGCAACATATCAAATATACATTCCCTATTTTATACAACATTTGCAGCGACTTTGCTGATACTGATTTTGAAGGTATGTCCCTTATAGTTATGTTTGAAGTGAAAGGAAATCAGTTTTTCACTGCACAAAAATGAAATTCGTTTGCTTCTTTGAAGATCGAAAAGATTGAACAGCAAGTTCGATTTTTTAATAACTAAAGATTCGATCCTATAAATCGAAAATCGACATCAAAAAGATCGATTTCCCAAAGATCGATCCAAGATCGCCCAATCCTAGTTGGCCGCACAAAATCAGCAGCATTTTGTAGTATTTATGTTTGTTTCAGTTCAAGAAAATGGTAATAAACTACGTAGGGTAGAGAACTACTTCGGCCTAATCGCCCATTTTGGGCCTATCGAGCAGAAAACTTCAAATAAATCCTTGATTTCAGAGTTAACAAGTCAATTGTGCGTTTGGTACGATACTTTAGTTAATACGCTACGGAACGAAGTCAATGAGAACGCGTGATATGAAGGTTTGCACCCATAATTCCCAAAAACAAAAGAAGCGCTCCGACCGAATCACGTTTTATCTTCATTCGATAGGCCGAAGTGAATTCATTGGCGTTTCAATGGCGTTTCAATGCGTGAGGCCGAGTTTAGCGTCAAGAAGCAGTGTTAGACTTTTGACAATATCTCAACGATTGGTTTCTCTTTAGCAAATCTTACGGTACGTACGGAAAGGTAAATAAATTTGGAAGCCATCAGTAATAATAGCATTCCGTTTGGTGCTAAACTGCGCTAGATTAAGGAAGACTAAGTGCGGGTTGTGCTTAATAGGCCGGAAATGGGGTATTTAACCCTATGCTTAGTCATGAAAAGTGTATTGAAGCAAAATTAAAACACCACATAGGGTTACGGAATGTAAAGTCAGCCTAGCCAGCAAGCAAGCAAGTAACTAATTCATTCAGCAATAATACACAAAAATAATGAAAAACTAATACCAGATCTGCTGTGAAATTGTAAGCCGTGAATAAGTTGCCTATTTGGTGACATCGCTCTGATGAGACAACGAAACCCTACCCCCAAGCTTCTCCCCTTTTCCTATCCTTCGACAATGTACCCCTCTAGCCTCGGGTAAGCCGCGAGTTTTCGGCCCAACACCTACTAGACATAGAATTAAGTGAATTTTGTTACAAACAAAGAACAATGAATTATCGGCTTCGTAAAGCTAACGCGATTGAGTCTTTCAAAATAACTTACTTGAAACAAATGTATATTTTTGGAACAAATTTTGCAAATTTATTCCCTTTTTAAAAAGAAAATCTAAAGTGATCTTGCCGTAGTATTGCACTAACGAAAATCTAAACTGCGCAGGTCAAATCGACCAATCTACATTGATCGTTTCTCTTCATCGACCCGTTTTTAACGAAAAGATTGGCATTTTGCCTACGGGATTTTTTAGTGGAGTGAACGCCGTACACGCTATTTCTAAACAATCCAAATTTGAGTAGGATTTACTCACTAACTGAGCAAAATGCTCTTAGAATTTCCAAGAAAAACTTTTCGAACACGAGGAAAACCAAGAGAAGTTTCACTCCTAGATTGAAGAAAATTTTCGTCGATTTTCCTCATATTCGAGAAGATTTTTGCAAAAAAAATGCGAGTAAAGTTTTACTCAGTCTATGAATGACCCACGTTTTTGCAATTTTGAGTGAAAAATCATTCAATTTTAAGTTGATCTCATGGGCCGTGCATTACAATTCTGATTTGACCCTTAGAAAAACTCTGGATCAACAATATAATAGGGCCAGTATTTGTTAACAAAACGTTCTAAAGCCATTTCCTCGCAAAGCAAAGGCCACCAACGCAAATCAACATCACCATCTGCCAGGAGAAAGTTTCCCCTACACGATGATGTTGTTGGTTTGTTTGGGTGGCCTTCGATTTCTAAGGAAAGCGCTTTAGAGCGGGTTGTTTACAAATGTTGATGGTCTCTTTTCTATTGCTGCTCCAGGACTATCACTTGACTGGTTAGTTAGTTGTATGTGTGGTCATGAGTTGATCTATTTGGCTTTTATTTTGATTCTAAAAGCATTGTGGTTTCTGTTATCTGAATCACGGCTTCCATATACCAGGTAAGCTCATTAGAGAGTAAACATCAACCGAAGCAGGCCGAACTGACGTCATCAGAATCGTTAAAGTAAATAGTACAGAAGGGAACAGTTTTTTCACAGCTCTCGGATCTTCGACGTGCCAGACGGAATTTGAATTCATCCGGGCTCGTGGCGGCAAATTCGGAACTCAAACAGCTCCAAAAAGTTGCATTTGATGTTGTGGAGGATACTTATAGCTTCGTATCCCGGCAGCAGTTCTCTTTCCCTGACATCGAACATCCAAAACAAGGTTGAGCATCGGAGCCGTTTCCTTCGGGATGTTTTTTTTTTTATTTCCTTGATTTGTTTTCCGTCGATTTTGTTTTCCGTGCTGAGCACCAATGCTACCGACGCCAGGGAAGCAGCTCCCACACCTGGACCCTACGGCGACCAACAGCTTTACTTGCCTTGAGAAGGAAGGCGTGATCAAAGATGGTATGCCTCAGAAAATCCTGACGGCGCCGACTGGGATTGAACTCAGGCCTGCTGGGGTGAGAGGTAATCACGCTTACCACTACACCACCGGCGTCGCTGCCGGGATGTTTTATTAAGGTTCCCGATGAGATCCTACGAGATGGGAACAGGGGTGCCCCGGATGCCTCATTCGTGAGCAAGAGGCAACAATCCGTAAGCTTTTTAAACCGGAGATTTCATTTTTGCATTTTCCATTGCATGTTATGTGGTTATCTTGAACTGTATCTAATTTTTAGACCACAGATGTAAAATTTTCATTGATTAGAAAAGCTTGAAAATGGATGTAGACGGAACCGAAAAATTACCCAAAATTAAGTTCCTTTCACTCATCTCCCATGTTCCGTTCAATAAGCTAATTTTCAGTAAACCGCTTATAGTAGTTTTCATTTGACAACGGCAAAACTAATCGAAATCGAATCGAATCTCTCGTTCCGTTTTTGACAACAACAAAAAGTGAGAGTGGGATGCAAAACTCAAAATTACCCAAAATTAAGTTAAAAGAACTTAAATTTAGGTAATTTTTTTTCTCTGTGTACATTGACAATGAAAGCTTGTTTGTTTATTTCATCGATTCTGATGACGTTACACACACAATTACAGGAGCGGAGTTGCTAGCCTGGTATTTGTAACTGTCTCTTCCTCATCAGCTCTTACACGAAGAAGTGCAAGTGACGTCAACAATGTGGTTACGTATGAATGATGAGGAGTGAAAAAAGAAGCGCGATTTTACATTTTTCGATAGGACGAAGTTGCATCCGTTATGACCTAATAATTAAGAATCATAAACAAATATATAAAAAAGTTGCATCAATTTATAGCGTTGTATTGGCGCGCTGTGTGAAACTGTGGTAGTGAAAATCCGAGGAAAATACATAACAAACCGCTGTCAAACTCATTTTGAATTACATACATTTTGAGGTTAGCCCGAGAAAAATAATAAACAACTTTACACGGCGATAGACCTCCGTTAGTGTGCGTGCGTTAAACGTCACTAATCTCTATAGACCCAATATGAGAACAGTAGACCGACATTACATCTACGTACGTTGAAAGTTGTCATGTTGAAATGGTGAGTTTTACTATTTTCCGTCGGGCCTAATTAATATCCATCCACAGACAAACAGACGTAACTCTTAAGTTTGGATCATCGTTCACGTATTTAACGATTGATTTGAATATTATCATTTTCGCAAACTACTCACCGCAGCGCTGGCAGCGGTCACTTTGACGTTTCTACATATTTCGTTTACCTTGCATGCAATATTGTTTGCCCCCTAGTGAGCTAGCTCGTTTTCCGCGAGAAGCTCGAGAGATGTCGTTGCTGAGGTCTTATTTATTGAGGTACAATGTTTAAAAAAAAAACTTATTCGAACATTTACGCCTCCTGATGAATGTGGGCATCTTAGTGGAATACATATATAAATTGAAAGGGAAGGATTAGTAGTTTCCATTTAAATTCACTACCTTATTTGCATATCCTTGACAGATACGCGTAGTTCGTCTACAATGCACAGACTTCTTCAGTGTCTTGTACTTTGATGAGTAACTAACTAACACAAGTCGAGTATTAATACTAGTCACTGAAGAATTCTGCGACAAACTACGCGTATCTGTCAAGGATAAGCAAATAAGATAGTGGAATTAAATGGAAATTACTAATTCTTACCTCGCTCTTTATGTAGTTACGTCTGTTTGTCAGTGATCCAATTAATAAGAATATCTAAACTTACTTATGTCATCATCGTTAAAGCTCAATTATTAAATAAGCTGTGGCATAAAATGTAATTGACGTCTTCATATTAGACCGAGGTTAGAGACACATACCCCCCAAAAATATTTTCATCAGCAAACGACTTCATGTCGCGAGCACATCAAACCGCATGTTTCAAGAATGTGATTCCCGATCTCTGTATTTACACGTCTCTGGCCTAGGTTATGAAATTCTTCCAGAATAACGTTGCGCAACTCTCCGTGACATCAAACATTAGTGCTCTTCTCATAAAACGAGATTAGGCTTTAATTGCACCCAGCAGCCATCAGACATGTCAAACGGTGATGCCATTCCATTATGTCGATTATGTCATGTACGTTAGTTCCTCATTACTAATCGGCAAAGATTTTGTTATCACTGCCTCATGCGTCCGTGACTATTTACCACCAATTACACACACACACACACACGTCACCATAAGATGGTCAAACACTGCGAGTTAGTTTCCCATCTCTACCATTATATGTGTGTGTGTGTGTGTGTGTGTGTGTGTGTGTGTGTGTGTGTGTGTGTGTGTGTGTGTGTGTGTGTTTGCTTAACCCAAAGATCGCACCGTTAATCACCGCACTGTATCATTCCTCGGTTACCTTGCATCACAATACATCGGCTGTAAATCTTCTTCCAACCCCCACGAACAGCATCCCCGATCTGAAAGCTTTGCACCATCAGAAACAGTACCAGCATATGGAACAACGTGAATTCTTCGAAGCTGACGTGATACCACTCAGTTATAGCAGACAGTTCACTAGTTCAGACGCTGTAACCACGGCGGGTCCGTGACTTGATTTATCATCATTCAAGACACCGCACTATTCAAATGCACTTTGCAAACAAAAGCGTTTGTTGTGACAACTAACCCTCCAGTCGTCGGCTACGATGATAATGGATCTGTTGTTGAACCCCCCTCCGGGGAGGATCGCTCGGATCAATACCCCGTGTGACCTATTCGCAGGGCGCCACGCGCTCCCGATCGGCGAGGTTCTTTGACTTGCATTCTGCACCACTCCCGGATCAGCCATCAAGCCATCGCACGTCCATCGTCGTCGTCGTCGGGGAGGTTAAATTGGCCACTTATCGCACTTTGATTGAAGTGAGGGAAAACGAGCCGAGCCGATAAAGAGCAGATAAGCGCAAGCGTGAGTGCTATTATTTTTGTTCTAGAATTCTGTCCACTGGATGGACAATGCAACCAGTATAGGGGCATGATAATGATAGTTGCCCGAGACGGATGGACGCAATTAACCTGCGCATCTAGAGTTTGTTGGGGATTTGTTTGCTGTGGGAGCATGGTCATGTGAATTTGAATACGTCCGCCGGCAGCCTTCAGATATCAGGCAAACAGTAGTAGATGCAATTTGCGATTCGACCTCCATGTAGACTCGGGCTTGTGTTTGGCGAGTAGATAAAGGCCGATTAGATTCATTGCCGTTGATTCAGGGGCGGGACGAGAGTGTTACTGCTGTGATGGCTGCTAGAGGTGGCGCGCCTCAAATTGGTATACCTTTAATTCTAACATGTTTCAATATTCTTGAACAGCCGAAATTAAAAAAAAAAACTCAGAGTTCATTAAGACTGTATTAGATGTAGCATTCCCCCTGTATTGCCGTTTTTTGATTTTATGGTTGACCAATGAAACAAAAAAAAAAAATACAGTCATTCCATAGTAAAACGATATAGTGGTTCTCAGAATGTTGTAATAATATGTATTTTTATTTCCTATCGCAAAATATTAGACCCATTTTTTTTGTCATCAGGATAACTATTTCCAATGGCAAAAAAAAATTATTATTTTTCAAAAATTCACAACTTTTGAACCACTATCAAGTTTAGGGTTGTTAATCCTATAACAGCAAAAGCAGAAAATCTATGTGGGGTAAATGACGGCTTTAGCATGGCAGACTATTTTCGGCAACCCAAATTGAAACGCTAATTTCACTGTATTTTATTAAGATAACACTTCGCTGAATGCATTCAAACAATTCTTTAGGCTTTCAGCTTCAGTTTGATTATATTTTTGCCACTGAGAAAAAGTAATCTAGCAGGTTTTCTTGAAATGGAACACATGCACCACTAGCGTGCACAGGAATCTTGTTAAGGAGGGGAAATTTTTTTTTTCTTTGGTGCATTTAATCTGGGGATGGGGAGTACTCCAAAGTACGTCGTAGATGGTGCTGTCTTCCTCCCACTTTTTCCTTACTGTTCAATTTAGCTAATTTTACTTATTTTTTGCTCCGGTGGTGGTTCATTTTCTTCAATGCAAACTGCTTTCAGACAGCCAATGGAAATTGGCAATTCAATCCCATCGACGATGTTCGTGATGATCGGTTCGTCAAATGGTTGCGATAGTGGCTTTATCCGAATTTATACATTTGCTGCAATGTTGTTGCCTTGGTGGTTGAATTCAGCTGAAGTCACGTCAGATGGTGGTGATAGCAGCGACAAACCGACCAATAAGAATCGCATTCTCCTTTCGCATGCACACTGCGTCGACAAGTACAAGGTTCAAACAGTGCACATAGCAGTGAACAAACAGTATATTACTCTAGATCAATCCAATCTTGATCAGTGATATTAAGTGCTTAGCACTGATGAAGTCTGCAAGTAGTAGACAAAATACACGTATCTTTCAAAAGATAAGCAATTATAACGGAATTAAAAGGAAATAAACCAACACACTCAAAGCTGTTCATTGACATTTTCAGAGAAGATTCTTCGACGATTTTTTAGTAAGACAACAATCGACCAAGGTTCAATGGCAAAATTATACTCACTTTTCAATTAGGGAATCCAAAAGCTTTTTTTTAGAACTCTATGAGCTCTTTTGAAATTCTTCTCAGAAGTCCTCTGGAATTATTTTTAGAACTCTCCTTGACTTTTACTCAGAACACCTTGGAACTGAAATTCCCTCAGAGTTTCAGAAGAATTTCCCCAGAAATTATTCCCAGAATGAGCTAGAAATAATCGGTACTCCCTTGAAATTTTCCTCAAAATCCCTTTGAAATTTTACACAAAATTTAATTTTCTCGGTATTCTTTTCGGAATTATTTTGGAACTATAACAGGATTCACTAGAAATTATTCGCAGAATTTTCTTGGAATACTCCTCAGAAATTCTTTGGGACTGTCTTCAGGATTCAATATCCTTTAAGATCTGGAATTGTATTTAGAACTCTGGAATTATATTTAGAACTCTTTATTATTTTTTTCTCAGAACACCTTGGAACTAAATGCGCTAGAAATTTTCCTCGGAATTCGCTTCAAATTTTGCTTAAAATCCCTTTGGAATTTCACTCATAATTTGATTTTCTCGGTATTCTTTTCATAATTATCTTGGAACTATCTGCAGGAGGTACTAGAAATTCACTCCAGAAATATTTTGGAATTCCAGAAAATCCTAGGAATGCAATATTATTGAGGTTCTTCTCGGAATATTTTAGAATTTTTTTTTCTCAAACCACCTTGGAACTGAAATTCCCCAAAATTTTCAGAAAAATTTCCTCTGTATTTTCCAGAAATTCTTCCCAAAATGAGCTTGAAATTATCCTCGAAATTTCCTTGAATTTTCCCCAACATCCCTTTGGAATTGCATTCAAAATTTGATTCTCTCGGTCTTCTTTACGAAATTATCTTGGAACTATCTGCATTATTCACAAGAAATTATTCGCAGAATTGTCATGGCATCATCTCCAGAAATCATTTCTTTTGGAACTTATCTTCAGAATTCATTATCGTTGAGGTTCTTCTCGGAAGTCAAGTTTAAGTTGTCCGTCCATTCACCAAAACGTTGTAGTTTTTTCTACCAGATATGTTCAATAAAGCTTCCCCTCCATTCACCAGAAGTGTGCAATGTTTACATCAGGAATTTTCAATTCAGCTATCGCCTCCATGCAGCAGATTGCTGCAAATATTGTACCAGAAATTTCCAATAAAACTTGCCCCAGAAAATTTTACACCAGAAAATTTCAATTGACCAGACACTTTCAATTTAGCTTGCTTCTCCTATCATCAGAATGTTGCAGGTTTTCCACCAAATAAAGCTTGCTCCTATTTTCAGATTTTTAAGCATAAATTTTCAGTAGAGCAGTTTCCCTCCAATCATCAGAATGTTGCAAATTTTACACCAGAAATTATTATTAAAGTTTGTTCCTCTATTGAGCAAAAGGATGCAAATTTGAGACCAAACATTTTCCGAAAAGCTTGCCCATCCGTTCACCAGAACGGTGCAGATTTTCCTCCAGTAGTTTTCAATATAGCTTAATTTAAATAAAGCTTGTGCCTTCATTTACCAGACCAGTGCAAGTTTTCCACCAGAAATTTTCTGTTCATTTCATTTATCAGAGCGATACAAATTTTGCACCAGAAATTTTCAATAACGCATGTTCCTCCATTCACCAGAACGGTGCACCAAAAATTGCCAGTGAAGTTTGTTTCACAATGCACTTTTGAGGTGCAATTTTCAGGCTTTGCCTCTTCATGCACCAGAATGGTGCAAATTTTCTACCATAAATTTTCAATGAAGCTTGTATTCATCAGAACGATGCAAATTATGCACCAGAAACATGAATAAACCTTGCTTCTACATTCACCACAGTGTTGCGAACGTTCCACCAGAAATTTTCAGTTAAATGTGCACCTCCAAATTTTTTGCGTGATTCAATTTTTCCACCAGCATTATTCATTGATGATATTTTTACAATAAAAAGCTTTTTCTACAATTTACCACCACGAGGGTGAATTTTTGCAACCTTAAATTTACCCCTTTTAACCCTCCATGAACCACTTTGAAAAAACAAATTACACCAGAATTTTCTTGTATGCACCACTGTGGTGCAATTTTTTGACCAAAAAATTTCATTGAAGTTTGTCCATTCATGCACCTTTGTGGAGCAATAAAATGTTTTCAGTGCCCTTATAGTATGAAATGAAGTTATTTACCTTCAAAACAAGTTATCAAGAAATCAAGTTATTTTATATCATAATTTTTAAAATGTAGAAATAAACATCTTATATATAAAAGGAGGGGCAATTGATCTAAAATGCTGCTGATTTCGAGTTGCCGATGAAAGCAAAGCTGTTTAACACGCAGCTCAAATAAAACGGTTGCCGAATAAAAAGATGTTGCTCACAATATTCGCTCTCACTAGAGAAGATTGGAGCTTTGTAAAAGCGTTTCAAAACAGTTTTTGACAATTATTTCGACTGAAATTGTTAGAGCAGCTGGCAGCAAAAGATTGTAAGCAAACCAAAACTGCATATGTGTGCGTTACTTAGCAAAAACGGCTTAATAAAGTTGGTCGCTGCTTAGGTTGCCGAGAATTCGTAAATTCCCCTATACAAAAATGAATTTCTGTCTGTCTGACTTGGAAACTACTCAACCGATCTTCGTAAACATTTGTATGCAGGAGCTTTTGGGGCCGAGAAAGGTTCTTATGATGGTTTGAGACCCCTCTAAAACTAATCAAGCAAATGGAACCAAATTTGGAATGTGGAGGTCCTAGGGGCTACCCTTTAGATAAGAGTGGGGGGGGGGGGGGCTACGTACAATATAGCATGCTTTTTTTTTAATCGTCGCTTAAGCTCAAGCTAACATTGAATCCCGAGCAAGGCCGGTCACACTCAGCTAGTAGGTATATATTAACCAGACAATAGACCTCTCTAACAAGGAAATGGTCACCCTAATTAAAAAAAAAATACGTGTTCAATATTTTGCGATAAGGAACAAAACTAATTTATTTTTACGAAATTCTGAGAACCATTATATCGTTTTGTTATGAAATAACTGCATAAAGGAGAAATGGCTCTAATGTTGGCCTATGCATCTAAGATTGGGCCCATCGCTTGAAATCTGCCATTTATCAATTTTATCTAGATAAACGCGTCATTAGGACGGTACTAATGAATATTTTTGGTCGGTATTGAAAATTTAGTTTATAGGTATATTGAAATCCCCCACCCTCCAACTTGAACAGAAGCGATGAAGACATGTGAAAACATTTATTCGATCTCGTTGAATACTTTTTCTCAAAAACCCCTGTTTTACAAATCTCATTCATTGAGCCTCCCTGAGAGAATAAACTGGTGTGCGAATCTGGCAAACAAATCTCACGCTTGAGATTCTTATGCATTTTCACGCACTCACACTCTAAACGCCAAAAAATCATTTCAGTTTGAAACTCTTAAAAAATAAGCCGCTCAAACGTCAATTGATAGCATGCTTATTCATGTTGTGTTTAGTTTTCCATCAACTGGTGCGAAAACAGCAGTAATAACAATGAATAACGCCAAAATATAAAGCAATGCATTTTTTAACTTAAAAAAAAACTCATAGGCAAATAAATTCACGCATGAGATTTGAGTTTCTTTTTCCGAACACTGGCTTAAGTTAATCTGTTATTTTTGTTTTCCATTCAGTAATCTAGAATTCACTTAATAGGCTCCATTGGACATAACATAATGATCTCCTGGCGGCAAATCATCGCCAATTTAAGCGGTGATGTAATTTTCGAAAAAAAAAAAAATTCAACAATGGAATGACTGACTCATAACATGACATTGTTATCATCTACGCAGCTTAATATAGCGACATGTGCTTCCATCAAGTGAGCTGGCAGCCCATCCCAGTTGATGACTGTTTTGCAGATTGATACAGAACGCAAAACAATACAAGTCGCCCGGTCTTCTCTTGTCTACGAGAAAAATATGGAATTCATAGAATCTGTGTTACGATGTTGAGATAACCCTTTTTTATCTCACGACCAGTATCATCAACAATAACAACAACAGCCTCGGTGCGAATGTACATTTAGATTTTATGACGTGTGAATAGTTTTGCATCTGAGTGTGTGTGCGCTAGAGTGCATCACTTGCGGAAAACTGCTCCAAAACTTTCGGCCAAAGCGATCGATTCTCAACTCACTCAAATACGACCCGGTTATATGACGCGCCCTAATGATGTGCATCCCCGCTTCTCCAGTCTCCGGAACGTGATCTACACCGACTGATAACGGCATTTCACTCGCGTGGTCATAAATCTGAAGATTACATTAATAAACACGAATCCACCGCCGCTCGAAAACAAGAAATATCTCGGTACGTAGAAGATGATTACTCTCTCAAGTCGTCATCGTTTACTGGCTTACCAGATGATAATGATAATAAGCCCAGCGTGATCTGTTCAGGTCGAGCTCGATAGTAAACCGATGATGCGCGCAATAAGGTGTTGTCTGTCCGACACTGTCTCGCCGGAACGGTATCAAATTGATGTCACAATTGTAGATGTAAACAATTCAATTTACGCAACACTTCAGGTGTGATTGATAGGCTCTGGTTGGAAGCTGCAATGTGGAGCATGCCTCCGTTTTTAATTCTCTGTTATATACACGTTCCAAGTAGCCCCACGTTCTCGTTTGTTGTGTTAGATTGCCTATGATTGTGTATGTGTGTGCGTGTTTTGTACATATTAGAACACTGACCGTTACGCTGAATGTTTATGCAAACTGCAGAACCTATCCTTCGTAGATACACGCGATAGCCTTTAGAATTGAATGTATACTTTTCCACTGAAAACTGGAACGAAACAACAACCATTTCAAGAACACATTCGCTCACACAATTCCAACCGACCGTTCGATATGATTGTACCTTTAGCTGCCTGCTATCTATCTGTCTATCCCACGACCGCGTACACTAGAAAAAAACACACTTTCAAAACTAGTGTACTTCTTGTCTGTCTGTACCATAAACCTACCTTGCATCTGTCCGTACTCTGTGGTATGCTAGCCTTGACGTTTCGATGCAAAAAGTAGTTGTTTTCAAGTCGATAAACAAACAAAACACATCACAAGAAAAAAAAAAATAAACGTAACACCGCAGTAGCTTTCTTGTAGGAGTTCACAACCACTCCAGTTTAACCGTAACCAGTTTTTACTGATTTTGGGTTTGTTTTTGTTTTCTTTTCCGATGACGTTTTCATCACAGGTTCTGTCTATGAGCACAGATGACTACCGGAAGGCGACGCTGTTTGCAACCAGTTCCTTCGATCAAGACTTCCAGATTCCGGACTTGATTGGCCAGACGGAGATCCTCAGCGAGGAGCATCGGTAAGTACTTTGTTCAACACATTTGTTTATTTACCTGGAAGCGTTTCTTGAGTCGTTTTCGTTTTTGTGGTGTAGTACACCAACAGCGTGAGCCCAAGGAATGTAGCTGCACAGCAAAAACGAAAACGACATTAGGTTTCTTGTTTGTTGTTCAGAAAGGGCTGTTCATATTTTACAGGGCCTTATTACATCTTACAATCGTGATTTGCTTATGAAAAATATTGTTATGGAAGGGATTTTTCCTTCATGGTCCCTTCGCCATATCTGTATAGCGTAGTCTAATTGTTGGGATTTGTTTTGTTATCTTTTGACAGCATTCTTCTCCAACATGAACCACACAACAATTAAATAAGAGACATTTCCATAAACCACCGTAGATAGCTTTTCAGATATTTTATTTACACTAACCCGTTCCCCCTGTGTGGATAGTGGTCAGTGATGGAATTCTCACCAAAATATCATTTTCGCTTGTGATACGTTTTCTCTTGGGAACTTTCCCTCACTAGTTTCACACTCCAATATTTCCTGAGCGAACTTTCTGGGATGAGAGAATGAGATATCGCGAACTTTTTTAACTCGAATCACCAACGTGAGGATACGAAAAATATCAGATCATATTTTCTCTCTATCTCTTTACACCACATTCGTTCTTGAAAATTGCACTGCACATTTCACAAGGGAAAGATTATAGACAGAAAGCTATCCCGAGTAAATCAATACAATCTCTAAAGACTGATAAGTCTGGTACCTGGCTATCTACTGGCGCCTGTTGTTTAAAGTAGCCGTTATCAGGATGATGTGAACAGTTTTGTGCAACTGATTGATTGGTGCATTGGTTTCTGGCAAAAAAAAATGAATGAATCAGCACAAGTGTCAACGCGACATTAACGTGGAACGGGGAAGGTAGTGTAAGATTTTGTGACTAGCAATTTTTATATTAAAACCGTTCCTCAGGATAGGGGGTTGCGGAAGGAGGAGCGCCTAATGTATCCTAATTTTCACGAAATACAGTTAATGCATGGCTCCTCTCATCACTAGTGTTCGTAATATCGTTCCTGTAAGCTCTTATGCAATAATTATATGCAGGGGGATGGTTGGGAATATAGGTGGTGGTGAACTTTTTCACTGTGCTATTACCAGTGCTGTAAATTCTCAAAATCATTTGAACATTTTTGATGAAAATTAGAAAAGTAGCTATTCGCTATCAAAGGGGACCTCCTCCGAATGGGTGATATCAGTTGCTTAGTCATTTGACGAAGGCATGGATCATTCTCATTTGAGAAACGCTATATATCATTCGATTGAGTGTAACCTACACACAAACGGAGCTCTGGTCGACATTCCGGCGAAAAAGCTAAGCCAACCCGACACCAACCTGACTTCTATCAAACCCCAACCCGATGTTGACCCTACATTGACCCGACATAAACCCAAAATTGACCCGACATTAACACGACATTGGGTTGACATCGACCTTAAATTAGCCTTACATTGATCCGACATCGGGTCGACTTGTCTGTTCGGGACCATTTTCCTGGATTTCTTCCATACTCCACTGTCGTATATCAAATGATACTGAGTGACTCAATTCACAGTGACAATGAGCTTCGAATGAGAAAGGGGCTCTTCAAATTATGGTCATGTGAGAATTCGTTTACACAGAATTGATTGAATGGTTGTAGTGGTTCATCTTCAATCGAATGATATGAAAATTTACAGCACTGGCTATTACTGTCCTCTCCCATGACTAGGAATCCTGTAAAACAATGTAAAACTAGAAAGGGTCTAGACCCTCCCTATGTAAAACCATAAGGTATGCGGGACTGCTGCACTGCTGAACTTCAAAACGCTTTATTTGCTGACCAAGGATCTGACAAAAACATCTTTTTAGTGTGCAATTTAGGATGATAAAAAATTTAAACAGGTTATTCAATGTCCATTAAAACTGTAAAAAATATAGGCAGAAAAAAAAGAAAACAAAAAAATATTACCAGTTGGCTGGAAATGAACACAAAATTAATCAAAGTACCATGTACCTTGAGCTTTTGATATAAAGGGTTATATGGTCAAAATTTGGTCAATATCAACTTGACGTATTTCTTTCAATTTTGCATTTAAAAAACCTGAACACCCCTCATTTTGAAGGTGTGTGTGTGTGTAGAATGTTGCTCCTATTTTGATTTTGGAATTCACTCTTCAGTTGTCAAAATGCCGTCCAAGCAAGAAGAGCAGCGTATCAAAATTTTGCTCGCGCATCGCGAAAATCCGAGCTACTCGCACGCAAAGTTGGCAAAATCGCTAAAAGTTGCCAAATCAACCGTTACAAATGTAATTAAAGTGTTTGGGGAACGTTTGTCGACAGCCAGGAAGTCTGGATCGGGGGGAAATCGAAAACCGGAAGCCGCTGAGACGACAAAGAGAGTGACAGATTGAGAACGATCTAAATTTTCCGTCCACAAGTATTGCAAGACTTGAAATTAACAGACAATCTCAAAATACTTTCAACTTGCGAAGTGATAGATTCCCAAGTAAATACACCTGCTGAATAAAAATTATCAAGTAAACTATTTTTTTAGAATCGATGTTTAATAGATTTTTTTTTGCAGTTTGAGATCCATGAAAAAAGGTACAGTAGCTTTATGGCACCAGTGACCAGCAAATTTAATATTTTCATTCAAGGTTGTGTGGAAATTCAAGCTACCGGGCGAGCTACTGGGTTAAATTGCTGTCCTCTACCTAATGCAGTCGAGTGATCAAATCAGAAAGTTAGCAGATTAGAAATCAATTAATAACTAATTTCCTCAACGTTAAATTAAAAAGTGGTCTTTAGAAAAAAAATGTAGCTGAGAAAATTTCCTATGAGTACACAAGGCAAATTTATTGGTAGATCATTATGGCGAAATTTAAAGACGAGGTGAACAAAATAATCACTTTTCCCATAGTAATACCTTTATAAATTTTAGATGGCCATTGCAGAATGAGATCACAACCCAATAAGCTAAAATTTTGGGAGAATTATCTGAACCTGATTAAAAATCGATTGAAATTAGTGAAGCAAACCCGATATTTTGAACCACCCTAATAAGCATGTTCTCAATGCAGTAAGACTAATCAACAGAATGCTTGCTAGCTAACACTAAACATTTCTAAGCGCCAATCTCAGTGGTCTAACTGTATTTCGCACTAATAGCATAGTTCTTCTTGTCGAAGAGTACAGCCACAAATGATGATTTGGTCAGCAAAGATTAGACTCTTGGTGAATAGTTACAAGTATCTACTATTAGCTGGTTGCATTGAGAACTAAAACTATAAATAAATCCGGAAAACTTTGAGATTAGGGCGTAATTTCTTTTGTAAACACACACTTAATTCGCCGATTTCTCGTGAATTAAAGTTCAATCTAAAAAACTAACAACACAGACAGGTAGAGGAATGATTCATTTGGTATAGTATAGTTCGCTAGATTGTGCTTTGATTCGTGAGAAATCGTTGAATGACGTGTTTGTTTACAAAAGCAATTACGCCCAAATCTCAAAGTTCTCTGGAAATGGTATTTAATGTGAAGGATGCGAAAAATATCGGAGAACGAGAAGAAAACAAACAGACACTCTCGCGTGATCATCGCCTACCTTTACTCGCTGGAAAAAAAAGAACAAAGCTGAGGGGATATTTGGTTGGTTCGAATCACGAGTACGTGTGAAATGATGTGAGATGGAGAGACGAAAGATCTTTCGCGATACGAAATGAAAATTTCTCTCGCTCTACGCTTTCATGAACTTTTTATCATCTCTCGTTCGCGAACTTTTTGTGAGAAGTTCCTTTGGGATTTATCTCTGCAATGAGCTGTGATAGAACTTTTTTTGAAAATGATTTTTCCAACACTGATAGTGGTTCATACTTTTTTTTTTTTTTTTTTGTCTATGCAGATTTTGTTTTTCCTTGATTTGTTTTCCATACTGAGTACTAATGCTACCTACATCAACTCATGGACCGGTGACCAACGGCTTTACTTCCCTTCCGAAGGAAGCCGTGATCAGAGATTGTATGCCTCAGAAATCCCTGACGGCGCCTTTGTAGTGAGAGGCAATCACGCTTACCACTACATCACCGGCACTGCTGTCTATGCCGATTGATCCGGTCCGTATTTACATTGTTAACTTCCTGTACTGTTGTTTTTACGGCCAACGTCCCAACAAACAATTTGAGCTGATTAAACGCTGACTAAAAATAAATTGGAAGGCACAAAAAGACCTGTAAATCGTGATTCAATAAGTGTAAGAAGTCCATTAATGGTTGGTTTGCAGTACTTTTATTAAAACTTCAAAGTTACAGCATTAGATGGTTGTATTTCTCCAGTTCGAATGAAATCTCGAACTTTCCTCTTGATGAAGCCCATCAGCGCCCGCACAGTGAAAACGGACACGGAATCAGCGTATTTCTTCCATTTTGCCCGCATTTGCTGGATGTCCTTGACCGCCCCACCGCTTCATCGAAGTCGCTGCTTTGAAATTGCCCAGTATTTTTCGATTGGATGAAATTCCGGACAATTCGGAGGATTCATTAGCTTGGGGACAAAATCGATCTTGATGGCAGCATACCACTCCAGAACCACCGTGGAGTAGTGGCAGCAGGCCAAATCGAGCCAAAAGATGACTTTGCCCCTATGCTTGCGGATGAACGCCAATACACGATTTTGCAGGCATTCTTCGATGTAAACTTGGGATGTCATCGTCGAGAATGTGACGGATGGTCCCGTTTTCAGGCCACCACTGCAAATAGCTTGCCAAATCATGGCCTTCTTCGCGAACTCGTCGGCAAACACTAACTTGAGTCTTACCGGCACACCCCCACGTCCAGTTGCGATGTAAAACTTTTGACCGGGAAGCTGCTTAAAATAAAGTTTGACGTATGTTTCGTCATCGATCAAAGTGCAGTCCTTATGTTTCGTCAAAACACAGTCGTACAAGTGCATTTCACGCTTTTTAAACACGGAATTCTGCTTCATGTGCTGGTTTGGATGTTTACCGGCTTTGCAGGACTTGTATCCTTCCTTGGCAAGGATGTTTCGCACCGTTTGAAAGTTGGCGTTGTACCTTCTGGCCATATTTCCGATCGAAAGACCGGGGTTGGCTTTAACGCTCCTCAACACCTTGCAGCGCAGCTGACGATCCCTGATTCCAGTTTTTTTTCGTATGTCCGCTGATTCCTTTCCACACTCAGGGTTTCCTTATAGGTTTTGAGCACTCGACAAACTGTTGTTTTCGGCATCTTCAGCACTTTACCTAGCTTGGAACTGGACCACTCCGGATTTTCCAGGTGTTTGCGCACAATATTTTTTCTTCTTTCGAGTTTCATTTGACGTTATTTCTGAACGCGATCGACTACTTTGATCAAACTTGCTCCAGTTGTTCTCTATAGAAGTGTAAACAAATCACTGTCAAATATTTTCGATACCCAACACTAGAGGCGTGCTAGCGCTGCGCGAGGGGCGTACCAATTTACTTTTAAGTCAGCCTTTAAAAGGTGAATTAGATTTTTTTTTTATTTGAAGGAGTAATTTTTTGCCTGAACAAGGTCTTATTCAGCTTTCAATGTTTGATGGGTTCTCGCTGGAGAACCATCGTGCACAGCACTGTGTTTAGAGTCCAACGCTGGCACGAGGACAATGATCAACCGCCATGTTAGGAGAACTGATGATCGGTTAGACTGCGCCCTCTGGTTAGTGGAGCGTCCCTTCCTGGTCAGTGTACGATCAATGTCCCACCGGGGTTGGTTACCGTATCTTTTCTATGGGTACCAGGGTGGTCAGCTATTCAGCACAACTGAGAATTTGACGAAAAAAAAAACTTATCACAAGGTTGTTACCAGGCGTCACAGCTTCAATCGACAAAATTGATGCAACGAAGAGACTGCTAGTTTTATTTTTCTATTAAAGTCGCACAGCTTCGCAGTATTCTAGCATCTCCGTCGGCGTCTGCAAATACATTTTATATCGTTTGTCTATCTTTCTCCCGTCACCTACTGTACGGTCTTGAGATGACGTGCATCACCACCGAAAAGCTCGTGCAGATACTAGCACCAACTTTCAACACAGCGGCAAAATGCAGGAACCAGGGGTCCAGGGGTGGGAGCTGCCTCCTTGGCGTCGGTAGCATTGGTGCTCAGCACGGAAAACAAGATCGAATGAAAACAAATCAAAGGAAAAAAAAAGACTTTCAACACCTACATCGAAGCGGGTATTCTGCCCTTCCGCCATCGTATAACCGCAGCAATTGCAACGAAAGCCGCTGCCTTTACAGCAATAACCTCCGGAAATGACAGGATCTTTCTCCTCGATGAGGGGAACAAACTCCTCCGCATGACTGCCAATTCGGAGCTCCCCCCCAGTGGCCAAGGTCCATTGGTACGGAGACAAAAGTTGGCGCATACCTCCACCAAAAATCGAGAGTCGGATAAAGAGCAGGTTCAAGGCTGGAAATAGCTCTGCAGTGCCGAAGAGAACAGTAGTCTAACTGCTAGGTTCGGACTACCCAACCCATGCCCACATATATACGGACGGATCGCATTCCCGAGCCAGGGTCGGAATTGGAGTAACCGGAATCCGATGAGTAGAAGCCTACCACTACCGCACACAATGCTCGGTTTTCTCCACCGAAGTTGCGGCCATCTTTGTTGCCGTTACAGCACCCTCGGACTGGCCCATACTGGTGCTATCCGATTCGTTCAGCGTGATACAAGCCCTTACATGTGAGACCCCGGCTCACTCCTGGATACAGGGTATCGTGGAGGCCACACCCCCGAACACAGTGTTCACCTGGATCCCTGGGCACTGCGGTATCCCAGAAAATAGCGAAGCCGACAGCCTGGCAGGGCCTGGACCAGTTAGTCCCCGTTACACCGACGAAGTGCCACTACAGGACATAAAGCGATGGATAGTCAGCAAAATATTGGAAGTCTTCGAGTACTTCTAAGTGATGCAATTTAACTGTGGACACCCTTTATTATTCTTCCAATCAAATTTAAAAAATTTCGCGCAATTGCACTGTGGAGTCGTTTTGAAAATAGACTTTCAAAACCTTTCACTTACGACCAGTTCTAGGCCAAATAAGATAAAAAAAGAAACTTATTTTAAAATTGACGTTCTCCGATTTGCAGGAAACTATACATAGTTATTTGTTATGAGCAAACATTCACATTTGGCCAAAAAATCAGCGGTTCTAGTTTTTTTTAATGGCGCCTTTGACATATTTCATTCAATTGTAGCACTTATCATCGTCTGTGACAAAGTTGTTAAGAAAAGTAACACAGGTTTTTTTATATTTTGAGTAAAGCTTAAAAACAGTGTCAAAACTAAAGTATCTCAAAAAGTGTATATGCCATATTAACGATTTATTTTTAAAATAAAGCTAACAAAAATAACGGCGCCGGTGGTGTAGTGGTAAGCGTGATTACCTTTCACCCCAGCAGGCCTGGGTTCAATCCCAGTCGGCGCCGCTGGGATGTTCTGAGGCATAACATCTCTGATCATGCCTTCCTTCGGATGGGAAGTAAAGCCGTTGGTCCCCGGTTCATGAGTTGATGGGTCGATAGGTAGGGTCCAGGTGTGGGAGCTGCCTTCCAGGCACGTCGGTAGCATTGGTGCTCAGCACGGAAAACAAGATCGACGGAAAAAACAAACCAAAGGAAAAAAAAAGAAGCTTACAAAAATGCATACTTAAGGAGTATATAAAACCATGTACACTTGAAAATTGACAAAAATCTTAGATCATCAGCTCTCGGTCATATTTGAAACTTCTTGATAACTATTTTTTTGTATGTAATTTTTGCACAAATAAGGATTTAACATGTCTCCAATATTATTTTTTGTGTAAAAAGCGTACTAGCAAAAAGTTAAAATATGTTATAAAAAGTTCTCGTTCAAATATTTTTGTCAATTTCGAGTGTCCATGATTTTAAATATACCAAAATTTTGCATTTTTAATGAGCTTTTAGAAAAAATAAATAAAGGGTAATCGATGTAGTGTCGGCCGAAATACTCCTAATATTGGCCCATACATAAATTCAGCAATCGTCTAAATGTTCAATAGTGACCAAAAATATCCATAAGTACCGACCCGATGACGCGTTCATCTAGATAAAATTGATAAACAGCAGATTTTTAGCGATCGGCCCAATCTTAGATCCATAGGCCAACATTAGAGCCATTTCCCCTATCTCAATTTTTTTTCTTCGTATATTGTACAAGCTGTACCCTTTCAAATGCTGGCTTGAAATTATTTGTGTATTGACTTCATGCTGAGCAATTGACATTTGGAAAGGGTGTATAAAAAATATTTACATTGCGTGATATTCAAAAGATATCGATTATTGCAGGATTCCCAGTAGCGCTGGCAGAGCGGAACTACACAGAGAGACTTTCTATCAGCAAACACCAAATGAGTACAATAACAAATCCAAATATTATTCAAGCCCAAACTATATTTTCCCCAATATTCTGACACATAGTTCCATTTATCCTATCTGAGGCCCTAGTTACTCTCCTGGCTTATGGCTTATCGTAGGTTAATGTAAAAAGAACGTGCTCACCGCCGTGGAGTGCTGCTTCAGAATCCATCTCGACCGCCGACCGCATCCAGCTAAGCCACCCAATAGCTTCTGGCCATGCAGGCTCGCCATGTCTGCCTCGTAATGGGGTGATGGCAGTGCGTGCGGGTTCCGATCGAACTATCGGCACTCGGTTGTTCACTAGTTTCATCTGAATACCCAACTAACCATATCGTATCTCAGTGACATTGTCTCACTCTGAACCTATATTTATAGCTATTTTGTGATTATATGGTTACCTGGGTATTCACATAAAATGTTGTGCTAGTACCGCAAGTTAAAAAACGCCTAACATTTAATATTTTAATCAGCGAACACCAACATGATGATCTGCTAGGAAACACCAAACAATGTATAGAGATCAGCTCAAAAATACAGTTTTAACTGTCCTATCAGTAAAAAAACATCAAGCTGTTCCATACTGGACCCTGCCAACCCACGGTGCCTGCACGGTAATGTGGGCCATCAGAATGGTTCATCGGTTGCGAAGTGAAGTACTTTTCAAACTGACGTGATACATTTTTCAATGTTTCAACTTTATCCTAACGTAAACTTCGTTATCTCCCATATGCCCGTCCACACCCGAAAACTCCCCTACACAAAATCAAATAAAAAAGTTCCTGTTTGACAAGCACGCCCGGACATAAACGAGAATATGGGTATAAAGGGTTATACGGTCAAAATTTGGTCAATATCAACTTGACGTATTTCTTTCAATTTTGCATTTAAAAAACCTGAACACCCCTCATTTTGAAGGTGTGTGTGTGTAGAATGTTGCTCCTATTTTGATTTTGGAATTCACTCTTCAGTTGTCAAAATGTCGTCCAAGCAAGAAGAGCAGCGTATCAAAATTTTGCTCGCGCATCGCGAAAATCCGAGCTACTCGCACGCAAAGTTGGCAAAATCGCTAAAAGTTGCCAAATCAACCGTTACAAATGTAATTAAAGTGTTTGGGGAACGTTTGTCGACAGCCAGGAAGTCTGGATCGGGGGGAAATCGAAAACCGGAAGCCGCTGAGACGACAAAGAGAGTTGCCGGTAGTTTCAAGCGAAACCCTAACCTCTCTCTCCGAGATGCCGCAAATAAGCTGGGTGTATCGTCTACAACCGTGCATCGAGCCAAAAAACGAGCCGGACTATCGACTTACAAGAAGGTAGTGACTCCAAATCGCGATGATAAACAAAATACGACGGCCAAAGCGCGATCCCGGAGGCTGTACACGACGATGCTGACGAAGTTTGACTGCGTGGTAATGGACGACGAAACCTACGTCAAAGCCGACTACAAGCAGCTTCCGGGACAGGAGTTTTATACGGCAAAAGGAAGGGGAAAGGTAGCAGATGTTTTCAAGCACATGAAACTGTCAAAGTTCGCAAAGAAATATCTGGTTTGGCAAGCCATCTGTACCTGTGGCTTGAAAAGCAGCATTTTCATAGCTTCCGGGACTGTCAACCAAGAAATTTACGTGAAAGAGTGTTTGAATAAACGTCTGCTGCCTTTCCTGAAGAAACACGGTTGTTCCGTACTGTTTTGGCCGGATTTGGCATCTTGCCATTACGGTAAAAAGGCCATGGAGTGGTACGCCGCCAACAACGTGCAGGGGGTTCCCAAGGACAAGAACCCTCCCAACACGCCAGAGCTCCGCCCAATTGAGAAATACTGGGCTATTGTCAAGCGGAACCTAAAGAAGACCAAAAAAACTGCTAAGGGCGAGCAGCAGTTCAAGGCAAACTGGCTTTCTGCGGCGAAGAAGGTGGACAAGATGGCTGTACAAAATCTGATGGCAGGGGTCAAGCGTAAGGCCCGGCAATTCGGATTTGGAAAAGCGGAAGCCTAACTGAATATTTTTCCTGAATTTTATACTAATTGAACTTGAAAAAGAAATTTAATTTGATTTTTTAAATAAATGATTTCACCGATTTACACGCGTTTTCCCTTGACCAAATTTTGACCGTATCACCCTTTATAGATTCACTATCGCAACTACAGGTAATAATCGAAAGTACTTGCATTTTACTCAGGCACTTTTGAGCAAACTGTAATCACCTTCTCATGCTCGAAATGTTCCACGATCAACCCGGCACAACGATGCCCTATACGTTCTCTGATCAAAGCGCAGGGATGTGAAAGATTGCCCATAACTTTGATGTTTTGGAGGTTAGGTGTCTGAAGTTGCTTAAAATGTTGCTTCGAAATAGTCACCAGAATTGGTATCAAGCTAGTATTACACTTGTTCCAGATTTTAACTCTCTTAGTGTTTGAGATAACTGCTTCGAGTCATCGACAAATTTTCAGAAATATATTTTTAAGAAATTTTGCTGAAGACATCAAATTTCTTCATCTTAACCCTAAAGATTTATAGTTTGTTTTCTCCTAGGACTATCATAAAAATAAATTTTTTAGTTATTTAGTATTTAAATCCATTATCAATCCACTATGATGTACACCGTTAGATTACATGAAGATAAACAAATTTTCTGAAGACACCAATTATTCTTGATGACACCAATTTGATACAGTAATGACCAGATTTTGACCGCCATTCGACTTATGATATAACTATGAACATTTTCACATAACCGTAATTCCAAATCTTTCTCATTGATCTTCAAGGTGGATGTTTAAGGTATACTTTGGTGCAATAAGACCACTGAAAAAGTGCATGGGATTCGTAGAATTGAAAATAGAAAACATTTTCGAAAAGAGGGCTGACAAAATCGGGTATACAGTTAATTAAAAAAAAACAGGCTCAATTTCTAACCTTGTTTATATAAAAAATGCGAATGTTTGTCAATTAACTCATAACGTAATTAAAATAATATAGTTTCAAGGTAATCTTAGGAGAACAACAATTATGAATATTTAGGATTTAGGTGAAGACATTTGGTGTCTTCAGCAAAATCGCTCAAAATTAATACACTGGAGTTGCTTTAAACGTAGGAAACACGAGCTGCGTAAAAAAACCGTGCACAAAAAATCCGCATATATTCAGAAATCCGCATAAAAAACGCGTAAATTCCAGAATTCTTGTAAAAAATACCGTGGATAATCTGAAATCCGCATAATTTCCGAAATCCACGAAAAAGAAACCGTGTAAATTCTGGAACATGCGTAAAAAACCTGCGTAAAAAAGCCACGTAAAAAACCATGTCAAAAAAGGCTCCAGTGTTTATCTACAAATTCGTCCAATTTATAAACCCGTTATCTAAAAAAAAAACGGAAAGTAAGAATTTGGTTGTGTAAAGGGTGGAACGGTCAAAAATTGGTCGACTAAAATTTGGTCTATTTTTTTTAATCGTGCACTTTAAAAACTTGAACCCCTCTCATTTTGTAGGTGTGTGCGTGCGGAATGTTGTCTCTATTTTGTTATTGCCATTTACGATTGAGTTGTCAAAATGGCGTCAAAGCTAGAGGAACAGCGTATCAGAATTGTGCTCGCGCATAACCCCCATTTTTTCCTACGACTTGGCAAAATCGCTGAAAATGGTCAAATCGACTATGACAAACTTAATGAAAGTGTTTGGGAAACGAGGAAGTGTTTAAGGAAACCAGGATCGGGAGGAAACCGAAATCATGATGCCACAGCAACCCTTCTGCCGGTTGCTGTGGCCAGCGTTTTCAAGCGTAATCCTAACCTTTCCATCAGAGAGGCAAAGAGCCAAGAAACGAGCCGAACTGTCAACATACAAGGTTACAGTGACACCCAAACGAGATGATAAGCAAAACACCACGACCAAAGCAAGAGCACGAAATTGTTGAAGAAGTTTGATTGCGTCATAATGGACGATGAAACATACTTGTTTATTGATTTATTTGTTAAGGCTCAAACGAATTAACTATACAGAGCCGAGGTTTCTTGGTCACTATACAATACATCTTAAAACTATAGTCAAAAGGTACAACACAATAAACACTTTGTCTTCCGCTATCCAAAAAGCCTCCTCCATCAGAACTGGAGCCGATTCCAAGTGGTTTCAGGAGGAGGACCACACAATGATTGCTGCCGAGAAAAACAGACGATCGCGTGGCACACATAGAGAGTGGCCTGCTTTTGTCGACAGCCGAGTAGACACTCAATGAAACATACGTGAAGGCGAATTTCACGCGGAGAGAAAAGGACAGGTTCAAGATAAGTTTAAGGTGATACGGCACGTCATGCAACAATGGCTGTCCCCGCAATCATTAAATAAATGTTTTTTAGTATGAGTACGAAAGACATCTTCCTACAAAATAGTAAATTACTGATTGCATAACTTAAATAATGGGCCAAGAATTGTATCATTAAGACCTGGATACATATTTGAACACTTTTCCACCAACATGATGCCAATTCATTCACGCATTCATCATATTTGCATTAATAATTACGATCAGTCGATTTTGTTCTGCTCAGGGCATGAAATTTGAATACCATTTTTCACTAGCTTTCACTTCTCAGAACCACACTAAAAATAATTACGGCACGTGCTTCTTCTAGCACTTTCATGTTAATTCACTTTTAAAGCCAATATTTACTTCAATAATATCATTTGCATCGTTAAAAACGCGAACCGCGAATAGTTTTTTAAGCTGAAACTGTTTTGTTTATCTTTTTTCTACACACCGCATCATCATGTACGAATCATCTATCATCGAATCCAGTGTTGTTGATTTACTGGAAACAAATTTTGTTAAAACAATGTTATTATTGCTTTTCAAGGTGGTTAAACCAACAATCAACGATTAACGGTCAACGGTAACGATTTCATATTGGCTCAATGAAAATAGCCTATTGGTCCCAAGCAAATCGATTAACGTACCTCATTAATTGTGATCGTAAACGTAAACTTGTATTTCATTTCACGCAACCGAGCAACTTGTAAACAATGTTATTTACAACAATGTCCCAGCACTTTACATGATATATAATGTAAACTTATATGATATGTGACGCTCCATTTATGTGCATCATACTGAACAGAACCGCTTTTTCGAACTGTGTAAATTCCAGTACTACACTATGTTTGTTTTGATTCGCTATGAAAGTTTGACAGATAAAATAAGGGGTTCGTGGATTTTCCTATGTTCCGAGGGGTGCATCGATTAGCTTGGGACCGAAGATAGTACCAGAGCAGAGCCAAAAAGTTGAGCACGTTTCTTCGGGACCTACTAGTCTTAGAGTTGCCTCTATGGTTAAACTGTGTTTAGTTTAGAAACCATCACTAATAAATGTTAATAACATTTTTTTATTGTGTTTTTCAAGAAATATTAAATAAAAACAAAATTAACCTACAAATTTTCTATAGAAAACACATGTGTCGTTCTGGTTGCACTGGTCGAAGCCATCAGCTGATATGATAAATGCGGCAAAACGATGATGAAAAAAGTATCCTACTTTTGACTTTGAGTATAATCAGTGGCGTCGCGTCCACATGTGCAACCTGTGCACGACACAGGTGTAAATAATTTAAAAAATGCTTTTAGATTTTTATAGATTTTATGATCACATTATAGCTGTACTTCTGTACTCCAGACCACATGTGACCATCAATACACTATTTTATAGTGTGGTTTAATTAAATCTTCGGCCTTGGTTTGCTTCAAAAAGGATTAAATTCAGTTGGGATGGTCTGCCTAATCCCTAATGCATTGATTTCTAAGCATGTTGATATCACTACCATGACAAAACTCGTTAAATAATGCACCTAAAAGCGAGCTTTTTTGGGTGGCAAGTTTGTGAATGGTCAAAGCCTGATGTAAACCAAGCAGACCTTCTATCACCTCTTGAAACATACCACAAATTTTCCACAGTACATGGCGGCTTGCACCACTAGTTGTAATTGAAAATTGCAGCAATCACGTGTCAAACGGGAGCAACACGGAAACAGTAGTCTGGTACGCTTTGGACGTGTATCATACTTGCAGACCGGTTTGAGTGTGTGAGTTTAAATTAGAAGAACATTTGTGATGTATGGGTGCCTAAAGCGTGCATTTCTCGCTGTGCACTTGGATTATCTGATTGCAGGTAAAGAGAGCAATGGAGAAAGAGAGCGCAAAAGTTCGCTCTCACTCTATGGTCAGTTGTAAATCTCTCAATTACCGATGGTTGCGCCGGTGCGCCTGTCAAAACTTATGAGCTTGCCCTGGTTCATTCTGATAGTGTTGTTCTGATGATTAAAATGTTGATTAATTTAAGTTTGCTACCCAGGGGACTTCATGAATTTTCTCTAGATTTTGACACTGTTTTGTATCAAAAAATGTTTTAGGAAGTGTTTGACAGATATTCTTCATTACACTTCAGTCGAAAGAGTTAGCCTTGTGATAAAAAGGAGAATTAGTAAAGTTTTGAAATTCCTCCTACTTCGGTCAGCGCGAAAAGGGCCACACAAGTTTTGTTTACACAAGATGATAGACCCTTCAAATGTAACGTTAGGTAGTGATTAATAAAGTAATTGAGAATATGTACCTCGAATTCATGGAGCACTGAAAAATAAAACAAAAAATAATATGTGGTGGTAAACAGCGGTGCCGGTGGTGTAGTGGTAAGCGTGATTGCCTCTCACCCCAGCAGGCCTGGGTTCAATCCCAGTCGGCGCCGCCGGGATGTTCTGAGGCATAACATCTCTGATCACGTCTTCCTTCGGAAGGGAAGTAAAACCGTTGGTCCCCGGTTCATGAGTTTGATGGGTCGATATGTAGGGTCCAGGTGTGGGAGCTGCCTCCCTGGCGTCGGTAGTATTGGTGCTCAGCACGGAAAACAAGATAGACGGAAAACAAATCAAGGAAAAAACTGGCATTGTCAGCCAAGATATTTATGCAAAGGAATGTTTGCAAAAACGCCTGTTGCCTTTTTTGAAGAAACTCAACTATTCCGTGCTGTTTTGGCCAGACTTCGCATCCTGTCGCTACGGGAAAATGGCTCAGGAATGGTATGCCGCCATGAACGGCCAAGTCGTACCCAAATCAAACTTCAAAATATTGGGCAATCGTTAAGTAGAACCTCAAAAAACTCAGAAAAAAAAAACGTTGAAAATGAGAAACAGTTCAAAGCAAATTGATGTACAGCATCAAATAAGGTTGAAACAACAGCGGTACAAAATCTGACGGATGGTGTGAAACGTTAAGGCCGGCAGTTCGCATTTGCAAAGTCGGAAGCCTAATACAATAATATTCCTGTATTTTGTAGCCGTTGGTTCAAAAAGAAATAAAGTTTCATCATTTAAACAATAATATAATCAGTGTGCACTTAATTATATTTGACCAATTTTTGACCGTTCCACTCTTTAATACCAGCTTAATACAAATTCTGGTGGCTATTTCAAAAGATGTGGAGGGACATTTTAAGTAACTTCATTGAATACAGCTATGCTCTTAAACGTCAAAAAAGGTGAGAAACAGGTTTTGGCGTTCTTTTTCTTTTTCAAACGGCCCCACTTAGCACTGAGCCACACTCCGTGCTTTCACTGAAGATTCACTAGAGTGCGCACTCGGGTGTATCTTTAGTGAAAACATAGAATGTGAAAATTTTGAAGTTTGGTCGGGAGAATAATAGCATTAATATATCTATTTTAAGATACATTAACTGAACATTAAATTGGACTTAACGTTAGCTAAAGTCGATTCTGCTGCGTGCGCTGGGGATGCTTCCCGAGCAGGAGAAAATACCTTATGGATACCAGATTCAGGTATGAAAAATATGGTATTGACGAGGCTGACATAAGAGTTAAAATACCAAAAATAATACCTAAAAAATGTTCTATGAATAACGAACTAATAATTAATTTAGTGATTATAATAACTGACGGATAACAGACGCTTTTTTCATGCCAGAATACCATAACTTGCTATTGGTCTTTTTATACCAATACAATAACTCTTTGAGGTGTAATTGTTTAAAAACTGAAAGATCACATTTTGTTATTTTGATATTTATTTGATATTTTACACAATATTTCGATAACTGAATAATATCAAAACAAGGTTTTATACCACAAGCAAACCAAAATAAGGTATCATACCACATTAAGATATTAATATGTTATCGGTTAGTTAACCCTCCCCTTGGCTAGTTTTTGCACCTTGCTGTTGGTGGGCGGGCTTAATTTCATGCTAGTGGAGTGTTGGAGACGGTGGGTTTGTGGCCGACGTTGCTGGCTCATGCCGCGATAGAATGGCGCCATGGGCAGGCAATGAGGATTACTGAGCTTCCCCTCTCTGATAAACCACTGCATGAGAGAACAAAAGATCTAGTCCAGCAGTGATAGTATCACACTTGTTACTCCTTTTATTGAGAGCCGCGTCGTGGTACGCTTACGTATAGGCACTGGCGTTGGGTGTGATACTGGCGGGTTTTGCCGCAAATCACTCTTATTTTATTTATTTTTACGCAGATAGATTTATTTGGGTTTGCAAGGGAATTATACTATTGAAATATTTCAGAAAGTGCCCAACGGTGCTCCTTCTATTTGCGTGACAAGCTTTCATTGTTGTTTTCATTGAAGTATTACTCAGGGAACAATGTTAAACATCATTTTTGTACATGGTATTGTAACCAATCTTATATGTGCTTCATTTTGATTTGGGATAAATGTTTGAACTATGGCTCGGGATTTCCACTGTTGCGTGCTTCTATTGTGATATATCCATACGTAATTTTGTGGGACGACATAGTGGAAACGTGTGAGCGTAGTTGGAGCATATACCCTATATAATTTAAAATCAGCTAGGAAACTAACTTCAAAATGAAGCATTTTAGTCACTTGAGGGTGTCACCTGGGTCGAACTAAGATATAATAAATAGGTATAGGTCAAAATCAAAAGTACTTGAAACACGTTTAATTTTAGATTACAAGCACAAGTGCAGGTACTTAATAAAGCATGGGTTATGATTGATTAGGTGACTTAGAGCTTTTAATAATTTATTAATTTAGACTAATGAGATATCATAACCATCAAATGAATTTAAATAATAAACTTCAGAAAGTTTAATGACATTAAGTAGATTAACAAAAGAATTAGGATGCGGGTGGTCCGCTTAGGGAGGCAACTAACCTTTATAGTTGTAGAATAAATCTTCTTATTTAGTATTGAATTTAAAAAAAAAAGAAAACGCAGGCAGACCAATAGCATTTAGCAGATTAACAAGGAAAGGAATAGTTTAGGAAAAAAGTAAAAGTAGAGTTATGTGACAGTTATTAGCTTTTAAACTTTTGGAGGTATTGTATTCCCCTGAGTTTGTTGTACTCGATTACTATATAATTCTCTCAATACGCGAAATCTCTTATATATGCGATTAAAGCATTTGAGTTAACTTATTTCTTAGTGTTCAAGTACTTACATTTGTAAACAGCAATCAATGCTAATCTATGAACTAAACCATACGTAAAATCGATCTTTCCTTATGTGGTATTGATGCATGTTTAACTTTTCGCGGCTTTCGGAATCAACGCGCCTACGTCTACGGAGCTTACGCAGAAGTGATTTGCAATGCGGTAGAGCTCACCAAAAGTTTTTTTTTTTTTGAGCTTCTGTAGTATAGAATTTGTTCGGTACGGTCGCGAAATCTTGAAATGATTGATACGTGTGGTAAAATAACTAAATTGAAACAAAGCTCAACAGTAAAATAAGTAGAATATTTAGGGAGGAAACCAAAATTTATCAACTTGCCAACATAGGCTATCACATTTATTTTGGTGGCACTCTTTAAGTGATAATAAGTTGTTTTTTTTCTCTACGGTTGTTTCGCGTGGCGTTCACAATTTGCGCGATTTTCGTATCTTACGTAATTTAGATGTTTAACTATAAACGGTTTCACTGACTCGAGGTCGTTCCTTAAGCGGTGTTGGTACAGGTTAAACCTTTGCCGACTGTCGGATTCAACGCGCCTACGTCTACGGAGCTTACGCAGAAGTGATACGCAATTCGGTAGAGCTTGTCAAACGCTTTTGAGCTTATAGAATTTGTTCGGTGCGGTCGCGAAATCTTGAAATGATTGATACGTTCTTTAAATTAACTAATTTGATACAAAGCTCAGTAGTAAATAAGTAGAATATCTAAGGAGGAAACCAAAATTAATCAACTTGCCATCATAGGCTATCACATTTATTTTGGTGGCACTCTTTAAATGATAATAAGCCTTTTTTTTCTCGCTTCGGTTGTCTCGCACGGCTTTCGGAATTCGCGCGGTTTTCGTAACTTACATAATTTAGATATTTCGTTCGAAACGGATTTACTTATTCAATCGGTTTACTACGCGGATGTATCTACGCGCACACGTCACAGCATTTTTTCTATAACTATCTTGAAACAATACATACGGAATCCAGTGTTCAAGCGGCCAACATAGGCTAGTCCTTCTGCTGTATTGTCAAAGATAGAAGCAAAATTTATTCAAATGGGTCAAGTCTTGAAAATTAAGCTGTCACGCAGCTCCAGCTTGATACCAATAAAAAAAAAAAAAAAAAAAAAAAAATATATATATATATATATGTTATCGGTTAGTTATCGGTTCCTGCTCGGGTTGTTATTGTTATGTTATAGAAAGCAACGAATTCTTATCTAATTTTCTTATCTTTCTTTCTTTCCTGTAGTGAAAAACTCTGCGCCCACCTGCCAGCACGTGCCGAGGGCTACTCGTGGTCCCTGGTGTTCAGCACTTCGCTGCATGGTTTCTCACTGAACTCGTTGTACAGGAAGATGCACAAACTTGAAAGTCCCATCCTAATAGTCATAGAAGACACGGACCACAATGTAAGTTTAAATAGGATCGCATTTAATTAGAGGATTTCAGTTGAACTCGCATTTTTTTTTTAGGTTTTTGGTGCCCTCACATCCTGCTCGCTGCACGTGTCGGACCATTTCTACGGTACCGGCGAGTCGCTGCTGTACAAATTTAACCCGCACTTCAAGGTGTTCCACTGGAGCGGGGAGAACCTTTACTTCATCAAGGGTAATCCGGAGAGTCTGGCGATCGGTGCCGGAGAGTGAGTATTTTTTTTAGTTTTTTTTTGCTTTTTTTTAGATATTGATCAATTGACGTTTCGTGTCTCTTTGGGTATTTTTTTTGGGAAAATTTTAACAGTGAATTTTACGAAACAACAGTTTGCTTGACAGAATTTGACGGTATTGGCCTTAAATTCTCACAGCCGTTAGGTAACCGCCTCCTGTCAAATTGATTCATGAGTTGAATCAGAAACGTCACGTGAAATGCTCTATTCCTTACTCAGAGAGTGAGTCACTTTTACTCAGTTATGAGTAACGTTTACTCATTCGTATGGATACATTTCTGAAAGCGTAGGTCACTCGTAGCACGAGTAACCTACGCTTTTGGAAATTTCACCTAACGAATGAGTAAAAGTGACTGAATAACCCTCTGAGTAAGATTCGTTTTCAGTGTGCCTTTTTCTGTGAAACGTAAACAATCTTTAAACACTAGACTGATGCAAAATTTAAAATTTTCCCTCCACGCTGCTCAACCGGTTCCAAATTGGGTCCTGATTAGTCTCCCAAAATTTGAACTCGGTGCAACCCCGGCGTTAACCACTACATCCATTCCTCTCACGCCAAAGTCACGAGTTCAAATCTCACTCCCGGAAGAGTCACAAATGACCCAAGAGTGTTCAAGTGACTATATAAAAAACTATTAAGAAACTGACTTGGCACAAACCATATGAAGTTTATATGGAAATTACTATGGGAAAACCAAATTGTTTGTTCATATCGATCTCAAAATTTACCATTTAATTCTACTTTTGAAAATGAAAGCTGTAGGAAATTTGCTCAGCAACAGTTGTTGTTGTTAAAGAACACTTTTTGGTCAAATGTAAGGAACAAAAGTAATTAATGATTCAAGTTACTGATGTCTTATGATAATGCTCAATCAACTGTTCAGCAGGCAACATTGGGCCTGGAATGCAATCTAGCGGAGCTAAATTAAGAACTCCGAAACGAAGCATTTCCGTGACTTGGTGTTTTGGGCAAAGTTTCTCATCATAATAAGAAACATCTATTGACATAAACTAATAGTTCAAAACTCTTTCGCAAAGATGGCGCCACAATCTAACTTCTTTCTCTGACGTTTTGAAGACTTGATGTATTCGGCAAAGTTGTTTACAACATAAACAACTCTTTTGAATATGTACAATTTCCACAGCCTACTGGTTCCGAGTTATATGGAATTAAAGAAAAAAAATGTCGAAAATATAGTATTTGTTTCTGTTTCGTTTTTTTTTTACGTACAATCATATAATATTATATTTTTTCTCTTATGAAAATGCATTAAATTAATAACTTTTGAAAAGAAAAATACTGGTTAAAGCTTCAAATTTTAAAGATTTTGTTAAAAAAAACAGCAATTTTTTTAACTTTATTATCTCTTAAAGCGCAAAATACCGCAACCTGACATTTTCAGCAAAAAATAAGCAATACTCGATAAACAAAATAACAAAATTTGAGAGAGGTATATTTTGGTATTTTTTGGATTTCTTCATTTAAGTGGACCATGTTTTTTTTTCAATAACTTTTTTCTAATGCATTCAATTTGCGTTTTGAAGACTTGACGACTTTGGCAAAGTTGTTTATCTTGAAGAAGTCAAAACTCTTAAGTCTACTGTTTTCGAGTTAAATGCATTAAAACAATATAGGTGAAATGGCTCTAATGTTGGCCTATGGATCTAAGATTGGGCCCATCGCTAAAAATCTGCTATTTATCAATTTTATTTAGATGACTGCGTCATTGGGACGGTACTTATGGATATTTTTGGTCGCTATTTAAAATTGAGTCGATTGCTGAATTTCTGAAACGAAACGCAACTTTCATCGCGCTTGCAACGCCTATCGTAAGCTTAATTCAACCCTATACAAGTCATATTTCTTGCGTGTCCAGACCAATTTACGTAGAAATCCCAAGAGCTTCTGGAAGTTTGTGAACTCCAAGCGAAAATCGTCGAATATTCCTTCATCCGTATTTTTTGGCGATTTGGAGTCTACTTCTACTTTACCGCTTCGTTGCACCAAGGAGTTTTCCCCGAAATATGGAGACATTCCTTTATGTTCCCTGTCCATAAGAAGGGCGACAAACGTGACGTGACAAACGTGACAAGTCTATCTGCAGCTTCAAAATTATTCGAGATCATTGTGAACGATGCTATCTTCTTTCATGTCAAGAGCTACATTTCAGCAACGCAACACGGATTTATGCCAGGACGCTCAGTTACATCAAATTTGCTGGAGTTCACCTCAACATGTATAAATCACTTGGAAAATAGGGCTCAAGTTGATACCGTTTATATCGATCTGAAAGCGGCATTCGATTGCATCGATCATGGTATTCTTCTTCGGAAAATGTCTCGCCTGGGAATTTCGGATGGTTTGGTTGATTGGCTGAAATCATATCTTTCCAACAGAACACTTCGTGTCAAGCTGGGTTCGTGCACTTCATCACCATTTGTTGCAACCTCCGGTGTTCCCCAGGGCAGCAATTTAGGACCATTGCTGTTCACAATCTTCTTCAACGATGTGACGCTCCTCTTGCCGAGTGGTTGTGCGCTCATATACGCCGATGATCTCAAACTATACATTGTTGTCAAGAACGTCGAGGATTGCCGTCAGCTCCAAGCAATGTTAGACCAATTTGTTGATTGGTGCCGCTTAAACAAGCTTTCCGTCAGTATATCAAAATGTGTGGTCATGACATTTAATCGCACAAGAACGCCAATCGTATTCGATTACTCAATTGATGGATTTGTACTAGAAAGAGTAGAACAAGTAAGCGACCTAGGTGTAATGCTGGACCCTAAACTTACGTTTGACTTACACCGTTCAATGGTAATCACTAAGGCTAATCGTCAGCTTGGTTTAATATCAAGAATCTCAAGAGATTTTTCGGATCCGTACTGTTTAAAAGCACTGTACTGTTCACTCGTTCGTCCGATTATCGAGACTGCATCTGTTGTTTGGACTCCCTACCAACTTTCCTGGAACATCAGAATAGAACGTATCCAAAAAACATTCATTCGTCGAGCATTAAGACAACTTCCTTGGAGAGATCCACTAAACTTACCTCCGTATGCTGAGAGATGTCGCTTGCTAAGCATGGACACGTTACAACGACGGCGACAAATTCAACAGGCAACATTCGTCGCGAAGCTATTAAGTGGTGAAATTGACTCTACCCACTTACTCTCTTGCTTGAACTTTCGTGCGCCAAGCAGATTTCTACACTCAACGTTCCTATTGCGTCAAGACTCACACCGCTCTTCTTTTGGACAACATGAACCTGTTACGAGTATGATTCGCACGTTTTCTACAGTTGAAGAGTTGTTCGAGTTTGGGGAACCTGCTGCTCAATTCCAGAGACGTATTATTAACTCCAGATACATTTAGTATTTGTTATGGCTTCTGGTTCATTAAGACTTATTGTCAGATGGATGTATTAAATAAAAATAAAATAAAAATAAAAATAAAAATAAATTTCGGAGGTATTAGTTTTGCTCCGCTAGATTGCATTCCTGGCCCAGTGTGCATTGGTCTTTCTGGCGCGTAGAATAGATCACACAAATCATGGCTACTATGTTACACTGCTGAATACAGTGTTGCCCGTAAAACAGCTGCTTGATCATGCCATAAGATTATCAATCTATTAAACAATTATTAACTATTTAAACAGACGTTTGGCTGCAAAACGGTCGTGTGCAAAGTTGAAGCTGAGAAAATTTGCCTTAAGAATTGTTGTAGACCTTTTCAACACAACAACACGGAAAAAGGCTAGAAGACAAAGATCAAAACGTTTGGTTTTTTCATAGTCATTTCCATATTAACTTATAAATGGTTTGTGCCAAGTTAGTTTTTTTTACCAAACGAACTTAAATTTTGAGAGATTGGACACTATGGAAAGAAAATTTCAAATTTTGCATCAGTCTACAGGTCACCATAAAATGCTACGTCGTGTATGCATCTTCCCTAAAAACTTTCTCGAAATGATCAACAGCAGCTCCACGCGAAACAGTTAAATGACCATATGTGAGTCTTTCCGATTTTAATAAAACTTTGTCTAAGTTTTCAGCAGCGGGAATATGAATCGTCTAGAGATATTAGTTTTGTTCCCGTACTTGCTTTTTTGCTTTTGCTGTACCCGCTATTTCAAAACGACCCACATTTGGGTAGAATCCACCCAGATCGGTCAAAACTGAACCTACCCAAAAATGAGTAAACTTTGTTGGGAGGTAGTTTTGAAATAGCGTGTAAGTTGTTGTAACAAAATAATACAGGAATTCCCGATTAGTGCGATGGGTGGTGCCGTCTACCCACTGCCATTTCTCAGAAATCTTTCAACCAATTGAGCTGACATTTTGTATGTGATTAGAACCAACCACAAACTTGACACTCACAAAAAGTCAGCTCAATTGGTAGAAAGATTGTTGAGAAATGGGGAAGGTAGAAACCACCCACCGCTCAAATCGGGGATTCCTGAATTATTTTCTTACAGCAACTCAAAGCAAAAGCTAAAAAGCAAATACGGAAACAAACCTATTGAGACTAGAAAGGGTCTAGTATAAGAGAGAAGCGGACTGGCTGGTTTTGAGCCAAACGAACTATCAAAGCTTGGCTCGAGCAGCGCCTATCTTGATTGCATTGGCAGTGTTGCTAGAAAGCACCTAGGCATAGCTTGCCAAGTCAGTATGTTTTTAATTCGCTCCTCTTTTATACTAGACCCTTTCTAATTATTATTATTATTATTATTTAGCTTTATTTAGGAGGCTTTCTAATTAAGATCATTTCTACTGAAGCGTTATGTTTGAAAAGGGCGTATAAATTTTCAAGATCACTTAGTTTGAATAACCGTTTTTAAGAAACTATTGATTTTACCGAAATGAACGAGATGTAGATAACACTGAAAAAAATAATTGACATTTTTATTTAATTCATTAGAACAACTGCAATCCAAATTACTTTGAAAAAAAAAAAAACGATTGGAAATATATTTTAATTTTTTTCTAGCAAAAATACAAATCAATTAGCGACTTCTTAAAATTATTCTGAGACCAAATTTTCACGGATTTAAAGTTTATGATTTCATATGTTAAGTATGAATTTTATACAATTATAACGATTCCTGATGTCATATTGAACAAAAATGCTCATGTGATTATCTTTCTAAATGCATCTATTTTTGAGACACTTAGAAAATAAATTCTAAAGGAAGAAGGGACATAGTGAGTTTCCTGTCCTTTAACCTTGGATTTATTATGGTTAGAAACAAATGAATTGGTCATGAAGCATTGCAATGGTGGCATTGAACCTACTACCAATTAATTTGTTTTGAATAATTAGAGGTTTATGACTAGAGGGCGGGATGCTCATTATGCCCCACCTGTTCACTGTGCCCCTCTTACCCCTATGCGAGTATGTACATGGCTTTTTCATATGTTTGTTGTGTTGTACCATCGGAGGCTTATATGATTTTGAATAAAGTGCGTTTAATTTCCAACGATTTGTCTTTTTGCACCGGAGCAGTTCCACGCAAAATGACGAATTGGAAAAACTCGACCTTCTCCGATTTACATGAAACTTTGCATAGTTGTTAATTTAAAAAAAAAATAGGTCATTTTAAAACTTGTCAACTTTTCAAAATGGTGCCTTTGAAATTAAAAAAAAAACGCAGCACGGAAACGGCACTTCTGATCAAAATGACGTCTGAGACAAAGTTGTAGAGAAAAATAATGTTGTTCTGGGAAACTATACTACACACTTAGAAAAATTAATGGAAATTTAGGTGTTCTGATACTGACATATACGAGCGTCAATTTTGACATAAAATTGAGTCATAACTTTCGAACTTTTCAGTCACGGAGCACTTAATTTGACATGGCATATTTGTTCACGTCTCATCTTTTATGTCAAAGATGGATTCCGTCCGTCACGTGTAAGATTTAGTTTCTATCGAACCGGGGAAATCCGGAAATCGGATTTACACTTATCACTATCTTTAAGTGGTTGTATCTTGCAGGTTAGTAGGTATTAGCAGCTTATTTCAACGTAATTTCGTTCAGCATTTTATACCCTACTCTTACAAATACAATTTATAGGGGGATCCCAGAGAATGCCAAAAGAATTCTCTAATAAAGTACCTGAATGTGTACATTATGATGGGTTGCAGCTTCGACAAAGTTGTTTGGTATAGTATTCTCAATCTTAGTGAAATTTGAGCAATGTTTTTTGGTAATCAAATGAATAGGATCGTTCCGTTTCCTATACATTTTCCCATAAAAAAGCTAAAATTCTCCCGCAAATTGAGATTATAACTAGTTGTTGGGGACCTGAAAACGCATTACAAGAGCAGTGGGGAATAGCATTGGGCGATCTTGAGGCAAGAATCGATCTTAGTGAAACGATTCATATTTTTTTTTTAAATAATCGATTCATCGATTTAATCAATCATTTTGAATCGATCTTTTTGAATCGACTTTTTTAATCGATTCATTTTTCAAAATGGTACAAAAATGTTTCAAATACCAAGTTCAGTCTAGAGTTGATATTACGTTGCATAAGCTATCTTGTTATGACATTTCACCTTTAATAGTCATTTAGTATGATGATTGATATAATTTAGAAATAAATTGTGTAGTACGTACGCAGTGAATGTTGTGAGTGTAACATAAATTGTTGGTCAGTAAAATAGGTGTAGGCAAAATAAATACGAAATTTTAGGTTATGTTCATTCAACTTCATTTTATTGGAATTTAATGTTAAGCATTTGATAGTGTAATAAAAATTAAGTAACTGCACGAGAAAACTCAAAGTTAAATCATTAAATGCCTCACTCATTAGAATCAAATATAAAATATGCCTGGTCAGTGAAATAGGTATGTTGCATAAAATTATAGTATAGAAAGCTTGAAAATAATCGTATAAATTTTATTAGACTAATGACGTTTAGTAGCCGCTGTGCCTTGTTAAGTAGAACCTTGTTCAATCTTCTTGACATTAACTCAACCAAGCACTGACAAGCTTCCTTTGGTATAGCATACCACTCTTTTTGAACTGTGGTCCATAGTTGATCCTTATTTGAAAATGCTTGACCAGATAACTTTCTTTTAAGCTCGTTCCATACATTTTCGATGGGGTTAATGTCAGGAGATTGGCTAGGCCATGAAATAACCGACACTTTGTTTGCACGAAACCATTCCTTTACATACTTAGAAGTGTGTTTCGGATCGTTGTTTTGCTGAAAATGCCGTATAAGAGGCATGTTCTTTTCTGCATAAGGGAGCATAGCCTCCTCCATGATTTCTATGTATTCAAATCTGGTCATGATGGAATTAATACTGAAAATGTGACCTACTCCATACCAAGAAAAACAGCCCCAAACCACGATGCTACCACCTCCATGCTTTACGGTCTTTACCGTGTACCATGGATCGAACTCTTTAACGGATGGTCTAAGTGAGAATATAGTAAATGACTATTTTGATTTCATTTGACATGTGGAAGTTTTTGCTCAGGATTCTTGATTAGGTAAGTGATTTAACAGGTTATAATATTCGTTTTATTGGAATTAAATAAACGATTTAAAAAACGAAAGATTATCATATGAAACAAAACGATTAGATGGTCGGAGTGTAAAAACAGGTAAGAATGGAAAGTACTTAATTCAAATATCCCAAAACTCATCCGAGAGGGATCCCAAGAAAGCTAATTGAGCCAAGCGTTTTGCATTCAGCCGATATCGATTATGTGTGGTTTAATCAGTTTTGAAGAACAGCCTGTCTGACGAAACACTTGTTACCATTCTTGATAAATAGTCTCGAGCAATGGGGTCTACATGGTAATTTAAACTACGGATTTCCTCCCATCATCGAAAAAGATCGACAGAACGTGGGAAAACAGGCTGATGCAAGAAATTTTGTAATTCTGCCGATATTCCCCCATGGCGAACCAGTTCTGAACCTGAAATATGTCATAAGAAGTGAATGTTTGTACATATATAGATTAATAACTTTCTTTACCAATCCTGATGAATTTGGGCGTCTTAGTGGAATACCTGTATAATGAGAGAGAGAGAGAGAGAGAAGGATTGGTAATTTCCATTTAATTCCACTACCTTAAAGAGCGAAAACGAAATTATTGCGACACATTCAACAGGGCATAACTTTTTTACCATTGGGTAAAAATCAACCAAATTTTGCACACTTTCTCATTGATGTGTATTGTGTACATGCTGTCAAACTCGAAGTCGTGTTTTACGATTCAACGAAAATGGAGGCGAACCAACGCGAGTTGAGAGAACAAATTCTTTCCAAACACCTGGAATTTCCTGACCTGTCGCACCGGCAGTTGGGAAAAATGTTGAACATTCACCATTCAACCGTCTCCAGAGTGTTGAAGCGGTTCCAGGAGCGGTTGACGTTGGACCACGGCAAAGGAGCTGGAAGAAAACCGGGATCGGAGAACAAAAAGACGGAGGGAAAGGTGAAGCGGATGATTAAAGCAAATCCCAACGTCTCAAGCCGTGATTTGGCTAAAAAGATCGGCATGTCGCAGAGCTACGTCCAGAATGCAAAGAAGAGAGCTGGACTACATACATACAAGGTACAGAACTTCCCAAACCGCGAAGAGCGGCAACAATCGACGGCTAAAACTCGGGCACGGAAGCTCTAAGAGAAGATGCTGACAAAATATGGCTGCTGTGTGATGGACGACGAAACGTATATAAAAGCCGATTTTAAGCAAATTCCGGGGTTGGAGTTTTTCACCGGCAAGAGCAAGTTCGATGTGGACGACAAATTTAAGAAGAAGAAAATGTCGAAGTTCGCCTCCAAATATCTCATTTGGCAGGCCATCTGCTCTTGCGGACTGAGGAGTGAGCCTTTCGTGACAAAGGGCACAGTAAATGACGAGATCTACAAATCTGAGTGCCTCGAGAAGCGCCTTTTGCCGTTCTTGCAGCAGCACGACGAAGCTCCGCTATTTTGGCCAGATTTGGCATCATGCCACTATTCTAAAAGTGTCCTGGAGTAGTATGAGGCCAATTCTGTCCATTTTGTTCCAAAGAACATGAATCCGCCAAACTGTCCGGAGCTGCGCCCGGTGGAGCAGTACTGGGCAATAATGAAGCGGGAACTTCGGAAGAGCAAGAAGACAGTACAAGACACTGAAGAAGTCTGCACATTGTAGACGAAATACGCGTATCTGTCAAGGATAAGCAAATAAGGTAGTGGAATTAAATGGAAATTACTAATCCTTCTCTCTCTCATTATTTCTTTACCATTTCGTCATGAATATCCCACAGGCATCCGGTTGGTTTTGGTGGGGGACAGATGTGTGCTATCATCGTATACTCTTTCGGTACTAAAGGGTGTCCACGATGAAATTGCCACACTATGAAATTGCTCTAACTTTTTAACCGTTGGGTAGAATTTAATGAAAATTTGGGTGGATTTAGTTCATAGTGCATTATTTACATCCTGCAAGTTTTAAAGTCCTGTGATCAAAACTCGCGGAAATGGAGTCGAAAGAACAGTTCGTGCGTGATAAAATCTTGCGCATTCATCACGAGAACAAGGATCTCTCGCATCGTTCCATCGCTAAAACGTTGGGAATCGTGAATTCCACGGTGCCGCGAGTGATTAAGCGGTTCGAGGAACGGTTGACCACCGATCGGAAGCCCAGAAGTGAAGGAAAAAGTATTCCGTACAACACCAAAAATCACAACCGCGTAGTTGGGGCCTTCAACCGAAATCCGAACGCCTCCGTTAGGGATGTGGCTAAGAAGCTGCACCTAAGCCGAAGTTTTGTCCAGAAGGCCAAAACTAAGGCTGGGCTTCGAACGTTCAAGGTACAAAAGGCCCCTAATCGCGACGAGAAGCAGAACAAGTCCGCCAAAACCCGTGCCAGGAAGTTGTACCTCAACATGCTGACGAAAGTTGAATGCTGCATCATGGACGACGAAACATATGTGAAGGCCGACTTCAAACAGATCCCCGGCAACCTGTTTTTCACGGCCAAGGATAAGTTCAGCGTTCCGGAGCATGTCCGCACTCAGAAGATGTCCAAATTTGCGAAGAAATTCCTGGTTTGGCAAGCCATCTGCACGTGCGGGAAGCGGAGTGCACCTTTCGTGACCCAGGACACGATGAACGGACAGGTGTACATAAAAGAGTGCCTCCAGAAGCGGCTGCTTCCTCTCCTGAAGGCCCACAACGTCCCAACAATCTTCTGGCCGGATTTGGCCTCATGCCACTACTCCAAGGACGTGCTGAAGTGGTATGCGGACAATAAGGTCAATTTCGTGCCGAAAATGTTCAACCCTCCCAACACTCCGGAGCTCCGCCCCATCGAGAAGTACTGGGCGATTATGAAGCAGCACCTTCTTAAACTACCTAAGGTAGTGAAGAAAGTCGAGGAACTGAAGAAAGTATGGGTTTACATGCAAAAAACGGTTGATTCACAGGTTGTGCAGAATCTTATGGCCGGGGTTAAGGCCAAAGTGCGGGCATTTGCGTATGGACTGTAAATAAAATACGAGTAAAATGGTAAAATGAAGTTTAATAGTTATTTCTCAATCCCTGAAAATTTGATGGCAATCGGATGAAAACTCGAATTTTGCGAATCAATTTTGTGTGTGGCAATTTCATCGTGGACACCCTTTATAGATCTGCTCAGACACATTTTTAACTGCCCGAGCGTGAGCTGAAGACTCCTTTTTTTTATGGATCGAAACAAGAATCGAATGAAAAGGATTTTTGTCGTGTTTGAGATCGATTCAAAAAATCGATTAATCAAACCAAAAGAATCGATCTTTTATGTTTCGATCCAAGATCGCCCATTGCTAGTGGGGAACCCATCCTAATGTTAATATTAGGAGAAATGGTCATGAAAACAGCAAAACGTATCAAAACATCAAGGAACTTCATTTGAAAATTCATTAGGAATCCCCTTGGAATTATGAATTCCATCCCCTATGAATTGTATATGTAATAGTAAGGTATAAGTTGTTAACCTGCAAGATGCACCCCCTTAAAGATTGTGTTAAATTTTTTTAAAAACGGTCGTTAATCCTTAAAATGAAGAGATAGTGATTTGTTTCCTTGAGCAAAAATGTGCAGGTTTAAAGCGCTTTCAACTTTGTAGAACATTAAAAAATGGGAAAATTCAAACGAAAAAGTTATTGGAAAAGAACGCATTTTAAGGGGGTACATATACGCCACTAGCTCTAGCTCAACTAGCTCAACCAACTAGCACGAATTTCAGTTGCTTCTTGAATTCCATGCTGGTAGAGGCAGTTCTAAATTTGCAAGCCGACTGACATTTTGGGTTTTCAGCAAGATTAGCTTGCTCCCATTTTGTCAACACTTCATACTGATAGTTATTTTGAATAGGATGTTTACAACAGTGCTGGTGATAGTGTACTAGAAGTTTATTAATTGATTTGTTAGCGCTAGTGTACTAGAACTACACTAAAAAGTAGAAAGCATAATGTGAACCTGGTTTCAGCATCCACCAGTATGCTATTTAAGGAGCAACTGAGATTCGTGCTAGCATATGTGTAAACAGCTCTTTACCGTTCTTTCACGAGCAGGTTGAATAAGCACATCATAATCACTGTAAAAGAATTGCCGAAAAGGAAACGATATTATCGGCTCTCACTACCGAATGAGAAGATTTTTTTTTATTTTTTTTTTATTACAGTCCTTTCCCAATTTTGTCAGCTCCCGATTTGGTCTACCCTCGATTTTGTCAGCCTGAAGATTTTGCTGAACCTTTTGGTTTTTAAGCATGAATTCTCAAGCACTTCGCTCCAAATTACACTGATTTGTTTTGTCGCAACAATAACAGAGGTAACTAAAATTAACCTCAATTATTGTGACGCTACACAGCTGTATCGTGTCCCTCCCGATAAAGGTAACTAGGTGGCGGATAGAGCTGGGATGGCTGCAATACAAATTATGGTCAAATACCCCATTCAAGAAGAAGGTTTCGTGGTCGCCAAAATTAACGGAATATTCATATGCAGTTGCTACGCACCCGATGGACGATGGAGCAGTTCCACAAGACGCTGGTTGGGCTTACCGAAAAGCTGATCGGACGAAGACCGGTAGTAATCGGAGGAGACTTCCATGCTTAGGCAGTAGAGTGGGGAAACAGATGAACCAACGCAAGAGGGCACATTCCGCTGGAAGCTCTGGCAAAGCTGGAAATTAGGATGTTCAATAAAAGCACCACCAGCACTTTTCGCAGAGATGGCCGGACGTCGACGTCACTTTATGCGGACTGCAATCCGTCCCTGGTGGAAAACATGAATTGGAGAGTGAGTGAAGGATTTACCCATAGTGACCATCAGGCAATCCGATATGGCATCGGCCAACAGAGGACGAAAACTTGCGACCTGAAGTGGAAGACGAGTTGACAGAATCGTTAGGGAGAGAATGTGACTGGAGCTTAATAACAGATGACCTCCAGCTTATTGCTGCAACGAGGCAATTAGCACCCTCCGCGCTAGTTGTCTCAGAGCCAAAAGACGTGTTCAGAGAGCAAGAACAGAAGCAGACAGGGTGGAACGTACAGGAATGTTCCGAGCACATAAACGAGAGATAAAGCAGAGCAAGTCAAACTGTCAACTGGAGCTGGGTCGAGTCGACGCACACCGTGTCGTGATGACGAAGATCAGATGTCAAGTCATGCCCGCTGAAATGTGCTTAGGAACCTGAACGTCATCGCGGAAGGACTTTTCTCGAAACACACGATCCAACACGGCCACCTACATCGTACGGAGACGGAGAGGGAGATAACGACGAGGTCACCAAGAGCAACTCGTAGCACTGGATACACTCGGAAAACTCCTGGAGAGGATCATCCTAAACAGGTTGACGAAATGCACGGAGAGTGAGCAAGGATTGTCGGAGAGGCAGTTCGGATTTCGAAAAGGAAGAACAAAAGTGGATGCAATTCGGACAGTTGTCGAGATAGCCGAGAAGGCGGCGAAACAGAAGTCCAGAGGAGATCGATATTACGCCGTGATAACGATCGACGTCAAGAATGCATTCAACAGCTCCAGTTGGGAGGCCGACGCTACTTCCAGAACCGGGTTCTGATCTACGAGCCAAATATGGGACAAAGATCGACTAGGATCACGGTGGGAATTCCACAAGGCTCCATCCTTGGTCCAACGCTCTGGAACGTGATTTAAAACGGCGGTCTAAAGGTGAAGCTACCCAAACGAGTTGAGATCGTTGGCTTTGCGGACGACGTCGTCTTACGGTAACATGCAAAACGCTGGAATAGCTGGAAATGTTGGCGACCGAGGCGGTCGACATGATTGGAAACCTAATGCATGGAGCGAATCCGCAGATAGGCCACAACAAAAGCGAGGTGGTATTGATCAGTAACTTTAAAGCGCTGCAGAGGTCAGCAATTACCGTTGGGGAGCACGGCTGGAAAATGTGTGGAAAGGAGGGGATGGTCACATCAAACTCTAACATCAGACAAACAAAGGAACTCGTAGATCGCCTGCGTGTAGGGAAGATCACGGGTTCCCAATACATCTCTTACTTCACGGAAGGGTTGTCTACCGCGGGCCACTAGGGTATCCAACAGTCGTACTCTGGAGGCGTCATTACCCGGGCAATGGCAAACTGCGTGATATATTGCTGTCAACGAGGTTTATTCTGTGGAGATGTGCATTTAGCGAGTAATGGTTGGACATAAGGCTTGACATCACGCGAATGAATCCTCGACTTGCATGCAGACCTTTGAACTACGCTCTAGAAGAACATCAGAAATCGTTACAAGTGGTTAAAATTCATACTTCATAGGAGAAATGGCTCTAATGATGGCCTATGGATCTAAGATTGGGCCCATTGCTTAAAATCTGCTATTTACCAATTTTATCTAGATGAAATGTCAGCCTAAATGCCTCTAATTTTGGCCCATACATAAATTCAGCAATCGACTAAATTTTCAATTGCGACCAAAAATATCCATTAGTACCGTCCAAATGCCGCGTTCGTCTATAGATAAAATTGGAAAAAAGCAGATTTTAAGCAATGGGCCCAATCTTAGATCCATAGGCCAACATTAGAGCCATTTTCACCTTTAAAAATTAATTCTCTACAACTCAGCCTTAGACACCATTTCGGTACAATCAATAGTTTATGAGAAGCGTTTTTCCGCCCTTTTCAAATTGGATGCTTGAATTAAAAATTGTCTCAATAGCTATGGATGATTCATATTCCTCCCTTTCGAAAACGTAAACAAATTTGCATTTAATTCGGAAAGATTCGCGTCAGGGTTTATCATTTTCAGGAAGGTTTCGCATGAAACTGCTAGCAAGATTCGATTTTCCAAAAGAAGTTTGTGAAACTAACTTGTCTGGTTGTGTATTGAGCATCGTATGGTCTAGATCCTTGCAAGCGATTCGAACTATTTTGACCGATCTTTACTAACAATGTCTCCCAACAATCTACTTTCAGCGGAAAGTTCGGCCTCTGGCTGGACGGTGACCTGAATCAGGGCCGGTCGCAGCACTGCAGCACCTACTCGAACGAACCGCTGGCGCCACAGGAGGACTTTGTCATCAAAACTCTCGAATGCTGGGCATTTGTCTAAACAAATGGGCGATCCCTCGGAACGGGGGTGGACACTGTGAGAAGCGATAGAAATACAGAACCGATAGTATGTGTGTGCGTGCGTGCGAGTTTGAGCTGCGTGTTTTGCATGAGTGTGCGTGTGTGAACGAGGCAGGATCGCGTGTTGCTACAAGAGCTGAGATAGAATTTAGTGCATAATTGCTAAGTAATATATATATATAAATAAATGTAACTGTAAATCGAAATTGCAGAAATGAAGAAAGTTTGAAACAAATTCTAGAGAGATGCTACTTTTAAGAAAAACAAAAAAAAAAGAAACACTAATGATGGATTCTAGAGCAAAACGGAAGATTATTATAAAATAAAAAGCATATATAAACCATTTACAAATGAGACAGAGAATTTATTAGAGCAACCGTTTCATATGTTTTGAATAGAGACGGCAAGAAATGAAGGGATGCAAAGAAGGAGTAATATGAATTCTTAGCTTTAAGGGGAGAGCGCCTCGTGTGTCAAGTGGGGCCCGTTGTTAAGAAGATATATATTTATAAACAAAGTGAAGATAGACAAAATTTAAGATTGCAATCCTAACCCGAAGGGGATGAGTCGTAAGATATTTGTAGTCGGCTGAACGCGTCAAGTGCGCCGAAGGTGTAGCAAGATTTATTGAAGATGCCCTCATACAAACATTTATACTTTTGGCGGAGTCTCTCTCTCCATTCTACCGTTCACAGAAGAACGCCGGAGCAAACCGAAGGCTGTCGGAGAGAGGCTCCACGCTGTCCTCAAAGCAAAATCCAACTCTTGTACACGCATATGTTGAATAACCTCTCTATATATTAGTGCAAATAACGAATTAACAAATGCAAAAAAAAAACAAGTCACCGAAACAAAGCAAAAAATACCCAGCAATTTGCGCTGTAGCTACGTAATCACCCATTAAACCAAGCATATAGGACAAATATAATAAACATGTTGCTAAAGAAAATCCAACAACACAACATAAAGGAAATTGTGTTAGAAGTAAAATGTTCAAACTTAGAGACTGCTTTCCATTTGAGTAAACAAAAATTAATCTGTTGTGACAAAATAGAACAAAATCAAACAAAAAATTGGAAAACACATTACACACAATCACACACATACACACCTCCGTCCTTCTTCTCAGCCTGGAAGACGGGGCACGGGACAGGGTGGGGCAACCATTTTAGTCACTTGTGTAATGTGTATGCTAGCAGCATCGTTTCGCTGATGGAATGAGTACAGAATTCGACCGAGTCAACACAATGTTAGACAATAAACACAAACAAACCGACACACACAGCCACATCCACAGAAACAAATTTGAAATTAAATTCTCGCCAAGGAACATGTCAATTCATAACGAACAGAAGAGGGAGAAGAAACAGCCGGAGAAATTTGCCTACACACGTTGGAAGTTTGGAAGAAGTTTACAGTTACGTAGGGGTTTTCTTTTGCACAGTCGATACAATTGATATAAATGTATTGATATTGTTTTGCTGCTAGGATTCGTTCGTTTATTTTACATCTTGTTTTTTAGAGAAACCCTCTAGAGGTTGAACTGATATATAGTTGAACTCGACCAGGAAATATGACAGAATACGCCTTCCGGGGTGCGTGCGGCATCTCGGATCATTCGGTCGGTCGGTCGGTGGCAAGACCGAACCCGAACGCGTACTTTCTTCGTGTTTAATTTTTTAAGCATTGTTTTAATTTATTATATTTTTTTAATTTTCTACATCCATATTACTTATACATCTTATTTATATGTACAATTATAAACAGAAGGATCGATTAAACCTTACAAAAGTCCCGTGTGTAAGCCAGTCGCAAAATAAACACAAATTAAACAACCAACATACATACACACAAACACACCCAATTGGACAAAGGAATACAAAAAGCCGCGACTGGACGGAACGAAAGCAAGATAACTTTTATTTTCTGGTAGGCATATAACACAAAGGGAAAACATGTTGTTGTAATTGATTAACACGTTTTACATGTGAAACTATAGTAATAAATGAAGCAAACAGTGATTAAATCCAACCATTTTGCGTTCGTTCATTCATTTTATGATTTATACTACGTTCATCCGGAGAAAGAACAGATTTCCTTGGTTGGTTTCACTCATCCCATGCAGACACAAACACGAACAAAAATCACGACTCATTGCATGCCTGGTTTAGTTGTCGATTGCCGTTGTCATCTGCTTGCCCATCCTCTTGGTTGCTTCTTTCCATCATATTTGCCGTCTTGTTTCGATTTGCGTTCGGGGATGTTGATTTTGTAGGTCTTGGGATGACAATTAATGATAATGACTATCTAACAGCAACGGATGAAGGTTGGTCTCCTTCTTATGTGGTGTTTAGATCTGTGCTGGTTTACTAAAAAGTAGCCAGCATAATGTAAACAGGGTGTCAGCATCTAACAGCACGAGATTTCAGGAACAACTGAAATTCGTGCTAGTTGATTGAGCTGGTTGGGCTAGTTAACTAGCATAAGTGTAAATTAGACCTGTGCGCCGATCAAAATATTTTCGGCGGCGGCGGCGTAGCGGCGTCATGCCGTTTGCTTTCGGTGGCGACGTGGCACAGTGGGACCATTCGGAAAAAAAGACGGTCAATACCTTTTTCTCCCCTTTATCGTCGTTTAAGAGACTTGGTGTCTTGGAAGAAGTTTCTCGTAATAATGGTCCACGTTTTTTTGAAATAATTACCCAAATTTTTATTACGCTGGTATTACACTTACAAAAACTATTTTTTTTACTGGTTCGAGATAATAGCTTTATGTCTTCAGCAATGTTGTAGAAAAACAAATTTTATGAAACTTTGCTCAAGACACCAAACTTCTATATCATCATCTTCACAATATTTAAGTGAACTCTTGACAGGAGTACCTTAAAATCACTGTTTTGGCTTTTTGACGCTACAAGCTTTGTCATTTATAGATGAAATTAAAATCCGAATACACCAATCGATAGGAAAAACCTTTCGTAAGCTGTTGCAATATACTTTTTTTTTTCAATTTTTCAATAATTTTATCACTGTTTTCATGAAATAAACGTTCTCCCCAATCAAACGTTCTCATAATCAAGTACAGTTTGGTTGCACATCGTGCTGCTTGGATCAGAAAAGTTATAAAACAGCGCTCCTAAAGTGCCTCAACTCATTTTCGCTTCGGACGGCGGGTAAGCAGGTAGCAGCAGCAGAAACAGCAGAAGCAGTAAGAACACAGAGAACAGACTTTGAGGCTCGAACAAAATTTCTCTAAAAACTTGTGTAAAGATTCTTATTTGACTTAAGCGCCAACTAACGGCGACTTCCCCACTTAAAAATGTTTGACAACATGATGGCGCTGGCGTTACAAAACTTACACTAGACACTAAGTGCTGGTAGCGCCAAGTGGCAATTTTCAACAGATAATTTATCAATACTAGCGCCCAATTGGTCGAAAGTGATAAATTTATAGAGGAAATTAATAGATGCTAGCGGTACGTAACGGCGACGTTTCCACTTAACTTTACACAAGTTTCTGATCGAACTTGGACGTCTGTTCTCTGTGGTAGGAAGGCGGTTCCTGTCAAGCACGCAGCGTTCGAGTTTTGCACCTCGAACTTTGCGCGTCGTTCCCGTCGAGATCACTGGCTGCTGGTAGCAGCGTCGTCTCGATGGCGCAAGCGCTCCTTGGCTGGATGATAACTACAAATCTCGATTACTTTTCCAAAGGACATATCAGCTTTTGTAAACAACGCATTTTATCGTCGGTTTGGCATAACTAATAGCTCGCCCCACATACTAACACCACTATATCAGGTGGGGGAAGATTTCCTCTATCTCATGGTAGTGTTATTATTATTATTATTTATTCAATACTAATCTGTAACATAAGACATTCGTCTTTTTATAATTGTTACATATGTTTTTCCACGTAGAATTGGCGTCAAATTAATATTAATCCATACTGATTTTGTTAAATTATTGACTCATTCATTAATTGACCAAACATTTTTGTTTAGTTAAAGTACTCAATACATCTCCTCCTAAATGCTAAGAATGATTTTTCTAATGTTAAATCGTTGGGAAGTAAATTCCATTGAATCACGCCTCTAACGAAAAAGGATTTTCCATACCTTGATGTGTTGAAGCGCGGCAGTTTGTACTTCCTCGATCGATTGCTTCTGAAAGACTCCAATTTATTGATCAAATAGCCGGGTTGTTTTGTGGCAGCAAGACTGAATAGAAACAAGCAGCTTCTCATGTGACCGAATTTATCAAAGGGACAACCAATGAGTTGATGTTGTAGGTGTGAAACACTTGAGAATCTATTTAAGTTAAAAAACATAGCGTACGCAAGAATTAAGTGCAACTCGTAGTCTAGACAGAGCGAAAGACGAAACTTCGAACAAAAGAAAATCGCATGCAATGAAGTGAGGAAAAAGCAAGCTTTTAAACAATTTAATCTTGGTGTCCACACTAAGGAATGAGCAGGCTAGGTTTAGTGTTTTCAAACCAGCAAATATTTTGCCACACTGTTTTAAGATAAATTTGTCAAATGAGAAATTTTCTTGAATTGTCACTCCAAGGCTAGTAGCATGCTCTTTAAATTCAATATTTTGGTTGTTAAATACCAAAGTGGGTTTCAAAACATAATTTCCTCTACTGTTACTGATAAAAATAGCATGTGTTTTCTTAATATTAATAGACAACATGTTGTTAGAAGACCATTCGTAAACTCTGGCTAGATCTGCATTGATTTTTTCCGAGATATCAGAAGCAGAGGTTCCTGAACAATCAAAGTACAATTGGACATCATCGGCAAAAAGATGAATTTTGCAATACTTTAGTACACCGGGCAAGTCATTTATGTATAAGGAAAACAAAATTGGGCCAAGAATAGAACCCTGGGGTACTCCCGAAGAAATAGGAATGAAGGCTGAAAGTATTCCATTATTGCAAACGGCTTGCATTCGACCCTTCAAATAAGACTGAATTAAAGTTATCGCATGATTAGAGAAATTGAAATTTTGACGAAGTTTTCTGCACATTATTTTATGGGAAATAGTATGAAATGCTTTTGAATAATCCAGGAGTATCAAAACTACCGGCTTGTTATTATCCAAGACAATACCAATATCGTCAAAAACTTTTAACATCGCAGTTTTCGCACTGTGTTTTGGACGATATCCTGATTGATGGGTATTGAGAAGATTATTGTGATCGACGTATTGACAAATTTGCAGCTTCAACAAACGTTCAAAAACTTTGGATAAAGCGCTTAGAATACTAATCGGACGTAGGTTGCCTATGGCATCACCGGAAGATTTCTTTTTTATGGGAATAATTTTTGACTTTTTCCATCCATCGGGAAATCGGCTGGATAAGATGATGGAATTAAATATGTGAGTAATTGGTTTTATAACTTAAGGGCAAATAGTTTTCAAAAATTTCAATGGAAGCAAATCTAGTGCAACTGCGTTTGATTTTACATGATACATTGCATTAATTACATCGACCTCACTGACGATATCAAAGTAGAATTCATTCTCAGGAATGTGTTCTTCATTTTGACTTTGGAAATTATATTCATTCGAATTACTAGAACAGCTAAAGTTCTTGGCGAAACTTACATTAATTTCATCGGAATTTAATCCGTTGATCGGACAAGAGTTGGTTTTACCAACACCCATTGATTTTAATCTTTTCCATAATTCTTGGGCGGGTAATTTGGGATCTAGATGCACTGTAAAATAGTTTTTTTCGCATTATGAATGAGCTGGTTGACTTTATTGCGTAGTCGTTTGAATCAATTGTGATCATCAATGAGCTTTGAATTTTTCCACGCTTTGTACGCCAAGTCACGATCAACCATAGCTTTGCTTATTGAACTGTTAAACCAGGAGTTTTCTTTTTTATCTGAATTGAGAACACGAGTAGGAACGAAATCATCGTACAGATTTGTCATAGCAGTGTTGAAAAACTCTAAAAGAGTGTGTGAATCGGCAGTTTGATAGAAACTCAACCACTCGAGTTCATTATAAGCATCCAACAGCCCATCAACATCCATGGAATTGTAATCCCGAAAAGAAGTTATGTTATCGCACTGTTCCATGTCAAAATCAAACGAAGCAAATATAAGATCATGATTGGAAAACATCGGGACATCTATTTGATTAAATCTTAAAACTTTGGACTCATCATTAAAAAGCATTAAATCTAACTGAGAAGACCCATTCGTATGGAAAAATGTTGGTTGATTTCCTAGAGTAGAAAGATTGAACGATGAACATTAATCATTAATCACGACATTAATCTAGAGGTTCTGGTAGCATTAATACTAAGTAGGTTTGTATTGAAGTCTCCAAGTAAAAGTGTATGGCCGTAATTAGTTCCAAAGTTCAGTAAAATGTTGTCAATATCGTCAGTGCAATCAACTTCAGGAGGATTATAGAAACAAGCAAGGAGGATTTTATCATTTCGTATTGAAATTTCCAGCGCTAAGTATTCGGTCTGCGATACATTAGCTCGATTTTCCGATTTCCCGACAACATTGAATTTGATTCCTTTTTTTATATAAATCAGAACTCCCCCTCCTAGTCGTCCCACTCTGTCATGTCTAACGAGATTATAACCTTGCATTGATAAAATGGTGCTATCTATTCTCTCATTGAGCCAGGACTCAGTCAAACAAACAACATCAACTCTTGCTATAGAAAGTATTTGGCGTAATTCGTCGAGTTTACTAAGCTTGCGAGCACAAATACTCTGGCTGTTGATGCAACACACTGAAAGCTTCCCTTGAACCAATGCCGATTTCAGTACTACTCCGGGTAAACACACGTTCGTTGAGACGTGATAGATGGAATTATCAGCCATAAGCATGAGAAAACGCGGAAGCAATTAGGAGGAAACGATAATTGAGTACTAAACTAAAATCTACGTTATCAAACATTTCAAATTTTGTACTTCATTTACAAGATGTGACGCAAATAATTATTAATAGCATTATTCACCAATACAGCAACGCTCCATTCCATCTCTCGTACCGCCCAGTCCTCGGGCCCAACAGCAGCAACAGCAACAGCAACAACATCAGCACTATAGTTCAACTAAAAACTTTAACTTTTAGGAGGGGAGACACGGGATAAAAAGGAGCGGAGGCAAGGATGTAAACAATAGCAAGAAAGGATAGGTCAACGTTGCATTATATCTTCCAGTTCACTCTCGGACATTACAGCAACCGCACGATCACTTCCATTCGTTTTGACGAAGACGATCGCATCTCTAGTGAAGACTCCCGAAAGTTGTCCGTTTTTCTTCATCGCCAGTACTTTGGATCGTAATCCCCTCGTAGCGAGCCCAAGGTTCTCGTTGATGAAGATCTGCTGATTCACCGAAAATCCAATCTCCAAAAGCGATAGGTTGCGAGAGCGTAGATAGCGTGCGAAAAAATCGTTCCTCTGCACCGTTATGGCAAACTGGATTAACAGCAAACTGGCGGCTCCTGCCTTTGGAGTTCCTTACGTAAGTCGCCTGATATCTACCATGGGTGTACAGTTTTCCGCATATCCCAGAGACTGACACCACGTCGAAAAATATGCAGATAGATCCTCTCTCGGTGTAAACGGCACACCGCTGACAATTAGGTCGTTCATACGCACATTCCGATCCACTGCAGACACAGCATCCGACTTGGTCCTTTCAATGGAAACATTCAGTTTACGAAAGGTGTTGTTGTTTTCCTCACGTAGCTGCTCGATGTCAACAGAAATATCGGCTTTCAGCTTGTTCATTTGAGCCGAAAGAGAGGCACCCATTGTTTTAGTTCATCTTTGGTGGTTTTTTGACACAAAGCGAAATCACTCAGGGAATCACTCATTCTCTTGAGTTCTTCCTTCGTACTTTGTTGATACGATGCAAACTGCAGTTTCATTAGATTCGCAAGATCAGACACACTCATGTCGGAGTCCGATCTTGTTTTTCCAGCTGTTGAACCACTTCGAAGCTGCTTGGGTGCAAGTTGATCTTGTGACATCTTTGGTTGAAGGCGGAATACAGATGAGCACCAACACAAAGCACACTGCTCGATTCACGTCTTTTATTGTCTTCGATTGTAAAAATGACTTCCAGGCACCAAAAAGTGTGAACTTTGTTTATTGGTTTATTTGATTCACCGCACAGTATTTTCGTAAACCGCCAACGGAAAACGATGGAATGACACTTTATCCTCGTGAGAAATAACAGATGGTGATTTATACTTGAATTTTAACTTAGCAATTTCTTATTTGCGCCAGCTCAAAATGATTACGTGTTCACCATTTCTACCATTTCTACAGTATGCATGCGTGGGTGAGCTATCAGTTACGCCAAATCGACGATCAAATGCGTTGTTTACAAAAGCTGACTACGTTCCTTCGAAAAAGTAATCGAGAAATACTTCGTGGGCTGTGTACCACCAATTGCCGAGTTTTTTATCGTGACATTTCGAAAGTTATTTTCAATGTTCGAAAATGTCGGAAATTGATCAGTTTTCAAACAGAGCTCAAACTTCAAGTCGGTCCAAAATAACCACGCTCGTATAGCAGAGTTATTCGATAACTCATCTGTCACTTTTAACCACGAGATAAATTTAACTCGCCCATTGCGACACAGCCTTGGAAGTAAAATTAGGGCCATCCATAAATTACGTATATTTTTTGAACAATTAACCCCCCTTCCCCCTCGGAGCATGTTTTGCAATACACCTAATATATGGCCGGTACCAACTTCTGAAGCCCCTCTACGTTATTTATGAAAGTTCCCACAGAGCAACACTGAAAATCAGCAGCACACCACACAAAACGGGTTGGACCATTTCGGTATTGATCATCAATATTTCGCGATCAGAACATTTAAGCTTGAAATCCCTCCATTTAATTATCGGTACATCTTTAATCTATTGATTGAATTAAAAAAAAAATCTTAATATTTTTTTTTCAGATTTCGTGCGTTTTGTGAACGCACATTCATTATTTTGCATAAGAAAACGGGAACGGGGTGTTTCTGTGGTGATAAGAAGGATTTTCCTACACAGATTGCAGTTTTCGGTTCCAAGCACTGAAATTATCAGACGGTACCTCTATTTATGCTTTTAGATTAGCTATGAAAGTCCCTCCTACTTGGAAAATTATGCTATAGAACGGTTTAAACAACCCCAGTTTTGTTTGCTTATGGGGGCGAGGCATAGCCAGCCGATCGATTGCATAATTCTTCAAGTAGGAGGGACTTGCAATGCTTATCTCTTAGCTTAAATAGAGGTACCGTCGAGTTTTTTCAGTGCTAGGTTCTGAAATTCGAAATTGAGCGTTTAAAAGGGCCTACGTGTAATGTTCGAATCTCTTCATCGATTTTCTGTTTACATTGCTACAACTAAGCAAAACAATTCAATCTGAACATTGCATTAGGTCCTAAGTAACACTGACAAGATTCTCTTCGTCGACTTGCTCCTTGAGTTCACTCGGCCCAGGTATTTTCAGCACACATATCGATAAAAGAAGTTTTTATCTCGCATCTAATACAGCAAACACAACAAGAAACGATTCTGTGCTCAAGTTATTAAGGCTGTGTTCCATTTGGTGAATGTTTACTTAAATTTGACATATGGAAAATTTTCAAATAAACCTGCTTATCCAGCAGACTTATTTCTGACAGACAAGGAATCAATTAAGACAGACGCTTTCTCAAAAATCAGCCGATTAACAACAGGGATTTTCGAACATCTTAATTTATTTTCAAAGTGTCAAATCTAAGTGAAAATTTTCCCAATGGAACACAGCCTTAGTATTTTATTTATTTGTTCAATCGGTAGATAAAAGATGTACCGAGAACTTATTGGAGGGATTCATGGCTGATTGATATCCCGATCAACTATGAAATGTTGCATAACATTGGTTTAAAATTGTGCACTCCGTTTAGCGTTTTGAAGTTGAATCGCTGAGGAATCCTTATTTCTGATCAATCTCATTACCACATAAAAATTTCAAGAGTACAGATATCAGCTCTCACAACATTTATAGCAAAGAAACTGTTTGTTGCAGTCCAGTACACAAGGAGTTTCAATTTCATGAGTGATGTCACAACCGTCCAAGATTTGTGTCCTAGAAATCTTGAAGTGCTAGGGAATAAAGGGTGTCCACGATGAAATTGCCACACACAAAATTGATTCGCAAAATTCGAGTTTTCATCCGATTGCCATCAAATTTTCAGGGATTGAGAAATAACTATTAAACTTCATTTTACCATTTTACTCGTATTTTATTTACAGTCCATACGCAAATGCCCGCACCTTGGCCTTAACCCCGGCCATAAGATTCTGCACAACCTGTGAATCAACCGTTTTTTGCATGTAAACCCATACTTTCTTCAGTTCCTCGACTGTCTTCACTACCTTTGGTCGTTTAAGAAGGTGCTGCTTCATAATCGCCCAGTACTTCTCGATGGGGCGGAGCTCCGGAGTGTTGGGAGGGTTGAACATTTTCGGCACGAAATTGACCTTATTGTCCGCATACCACTTCAGCACGTCCTTGGAGTAGTGGCATGAGGTCAAATCCGGCCAGAAGATTGTTGGGACGTTGTGGGCCTTCAGGAGAGGAAGCAGCCGCTTCTGGAGGCACTCTTTTATGTACACCTGTCCGTTCATCGTGTCCTGGGTCACGAAAGGTGCACTCTGCTTCCCGCACGTGCAGATGGCTTGCCAAACCAGGAATTTCTTCGCAAATTTGGACATCTTCTGACATTCATCATGCTCCGGAACGCTGAACTTATCCTTGGCCGTGAAAAACAGGTTGCCGGGGATCTGTTTGAAGTCGGCCTTCACATATGTTTCGTCGTCCATGATGCAGCATTCAACTTTCGTCAGCATGTTGAGGTACAACTTCCTGGCACGGGTTTTGGCGGACTTGTTCTGCTTCTCGTCGCGATTAGGGGCCTTTTGTACCTTGAACGTTCGAAGCCCAGCCTTAGTTTTGGCCTTCTGGACAAAACTTCGGCTTAGGTGCAGCTTCTTAGCCACATCCCTAACGGAGGCGTTCGGATTTCGGTTGAAGGCCCCAACTACGCGGTTGTGATTTTTGGTGTTGTACGGAATACTTTTTCCTTCACTTTTGGGCTTCCGATCGGTGGTCAACCGTTCCTCGAACCGCTTAATCACTCGCAACACCGTGGAATTCGCGATTCCCAACGTTTTAGCGATGGAACGATGCGAGAGATCCTTGTTCTCGTGATGAATGCGCAAGATTTTATCACGCACGAGCTGTTCTTTCGACTCCATTTCCGCGAGTTTTGATCACAGGACTTTAAAACTAAATAATGCACTATGAACTAAATCCACCCAAATTTTCATTAAATTCTACCCAACGGTTAAAAAGTTAGAGCAATTTCATAGTGTGGCAATTTCATCGTGGACACCCTTCATCAGCCATCATGACGGTCATTGTTGGACGCTTCAATGAATCACCTGAAGAAAGCCTTACTCACATCTGATTGTTATTTAGGAACCAAATTGTAATAGAATATGTATTCGCATTTTTATAAGGTCCTGAATTTAACCAAGTTTTACTAAGTAGGAAATCCAAACAATATGTTAAAAAATGCACGAGAATTTCACTACACAGCTTAACGTAGTCTACGTCAACCCTGCGGTCGTGCCTTGTACACAACCCCACCAATTTTTTTTCAGAATGGTCCCACTGTGCGTGGGTCGGCGTGAGTTTATTTTAATGATTAAAAAAAACTTTCCAAACCAATCGCACATGGACAAAAAATGTTACCACATTTGAGTTCAGATTACTCAAAATCACTCATAGTTTGAATAAATTTTCCGATACTTTCCCAGGGAAAACTTCTCGAATATGTAGAAAATTAAAAAAAAAAAACAAAATTGTACACATGTTAGAAGTGTACTAATAGCCAAACTGAAACCACACTCAGGTTTTCTCATATTCGAGAAATTTTTCTCGGCAAATCGTCGGAAAATTTACCCATTCATTGAGTGACATACGTTTTCGCGAATTTGAGTAACCTGAACTCAAATATGAGTAACTCTTACTCAATTTGGAGTCTTTCTCATTGGCCGTGTATGCGGAATTTGTTTAGAAAAGTATGTGAAGTAGTTGTTAAAATTGCAGGGGGTGGCAAAGTGTTACAACCCTTTTATTAAGCATGCAAAAAGTACGTTATGTAGGGGTGGATAGAGTATTAAAAAGCAATCTATTGCGTTACGTAACATTTTAATTGACCCTAGAAATTCTTTCATTTTTTTTTTTTTTCCTTTGGTTTGTTTTTTCCGTCGATCTTGTTTTCCGTGCTGAGCACCAATGCTACCGACGTGCCAGGAAGGCAGCTCCCACACCTGGACCCTACCTATCGACCCATCAACTCATGAACCGGGGACCAACGGCTTTACTTCCCATCCGAAGGAAGGCGTGATCAGAGATGTTATGCCTCAGAACATCCCGGCGGCGCCGACTGGGATTGAACCCAGGCCTGCTGGGGTGAGAGGTAATCACGCTTACCACTACACCACCTGTGCCGCTGATTTATGTATTTGAAGATGATGTATTTTGGATGTACGTAGAATCCCCCAAAACTTCTACCTGTAAGAGGTCAAGATGCATTTTACAGAAAAGGTGCTGTGGGTTTTTCATCGGCGTGACATAAATTTATTCGGCGGCGTGAAAGATTTTACTGCGGCGGCGCGCCGGCTCAACTTTATCGGCGGCGGCGGCGTATGAAAATCGTTGGCGGCGTCGGCGCACAGGTCTAGTGTAAACACCCCATTAGCAACAGTTTGGAGCTCGTACCGCCTACACACTTAGAAATTGTCGCCGACTTCGGTAATTTTTACCGAAATCTGAACAGCTGAACTGTTCGGTAAAATTTATGCAATTTAATTCAATTGCTTTTCACTTACTTTGAAACTAAATCTACACTAAAATGACAAGATTTGATCGTTTAAACAAGGGTGAACATGTTTTGAAATTATTTTTTTAATTCAATGGACTTTAAAATGAAGGTCAAAGTTTTACCGAACGTTCAACTGTTCTGATTTCGGTAAAATTTACCGAACACGAAAACAAAATCTTAATGTGTACGACATTGAGCAACTTGGTTTATACTAAGCTCTATGCTTGGGATAATAATTCTGAAAATCGACATAATATTCACTTAAATGGGGTAGGTAAGATTTTTTTGAAACATCCTTGGCTATGGTTTTGAGGGTGAGCCCCCAGGTTTCCAGACAAAGTGGGCCACCCTAATGCACACTGATGTACACTAGACTGATGCAAAATTTGACATTTTCGCTCCACAGTGCTCAAAAGGCTTCAAATCATGTCCTGATTAGCCTGCCAAAATTTAAACTCATTTGGTAATAAACTGACTTGGCACAAACCTTTCGAAATTTATATGGAAATTACTATGGGAAAACCAAACTTTTTGTTCATTGTCTTCTACCCATTTTCCATATTGATTTTTCGAAAAGTTCTATTACTATTCTTACGGGAATTTTTCTAAGCTATAATTTTGCAGAATATCGTTTTTCAACCAAATTTCAAATTAAATAGTTATTAATTGTTTAAGAGATTGATAATCTTACGGCATGATCAAGCAGCTGTTCTGTTAGCAACACTGTATTCTGCAGTGTGACATAGTAGCCATGTTGCCTGCTGATCAGTTGAATGAGCATAATCATAAGACATCACTGACTTGAATCATTAATAACTTTTGTTCCGTGCATTTGATTGAAAATTAGTTTGCAACAAAGTTGTAGCTGAGAAAATTTGCTACAATCACTGCTATCATTTTTAAAAGCACAGTGATGTGGTGAATTGTTAGATAGATATGAACAAAAACATAAGTTTTCCCATAGTAATTCCCATATAAACTTGAAATGGTTTGTGCGAAGTCAGTTTCTTACTAAAGTAGTTCAAATTTAGGGAGGCCAATCAGGACCCAATTTGGAACCGTTTGAGCACTGTGGAGCGGAAATTTCAAATTTTGCATCAGTCTTATGTACACTCTCCCCCTGAAGAGCGCGAGTAATACGAACCGCGTAAATCGAATTCGCATAAATGGAGTACACGTAGCATATGGGATTTGACCTAATATGGACCAACATGGAATATCTCGCGATCCTGGACATAAAGAAGGTTACTGTCTTCTGCAAAGTTTTTCAGTGGACTAAGACCTCATGGTTGGTGGACAGAAGTTTAGATTTTTTTCTCACTACGTGGCGCTAGTGTGCATGAAATAGTGATTTCTTTGTTTTTGTCGATATCTTAAAATCCTTTCCAATTAGGAGATCGATGCCTTAGGTGAAGTTGTTCAGCGGATCATGACCTAATATCGGTATTTTCTCACAACGTGGCGCTAGTGTAAATGTATTGATGATTTCCTATTTTACGTGAAATCTTGAAATCCTTGCCATCTAGGAAGTTGTCTTCGGCAAAGTTTTTCAGTGGACCAAAACCTTACCGTTGATGGACAGAAGTTCGGATTTTTCTCACTACGCGGCGCAAGTATGCTTGAATTTGTGATTTCTTTTTTATGTGATATCTTGAAATCCTTGCCATCTAGGAAGTTGCTGTCTTCGGCAAAGTCGTTCATAAGATCAAGACCTAATGGTTGGTGGACATAAGTTCGGAATCGTCCCACTATGTGGTGCTAGTGTGCTTTATTTTTGATTCCCATGTTTATATCGCTGGATTAGATAATGGTGGAAGTCAAGTTGAAAAATTCCACTACACACAAGCTCATTTTTGCGAGTGTCTGTGTGTTTGAGAATCACTGCTGTAATCACCTAATTTTGCAACTATTCCGACTCTCAGTGAAAGGTAGAAATACCATACACCAAATCATAAAGCACTTACCTTGTCATACAGCTCACAAAAATCTGGGTTTTTTACATTATTATTATAAAAAACTGCCCATCTCAATTCAGCCGCACTGTTACTTTGTTTTGGGTCCCCAACGCACACCTTCTCGAAACAGTACACAAACACACTTCAAAAATACAATGTTAATTTCATTGCTTAATTTAATACGATTCCCATCACTTTCCTACCTTATACACTGCTTTACAAGCTGGTTCTATATCTCAACTATCAATTAAACGCGAGAAAATCCGCGGCGGCAAGCTCAAAATCGCGAAAACTACGCAAACGAGCAACGTGAAAATACGGAAACGTCAATCGTTTCCCCCCGGCGCCTTACTATCACTTTCCTGTTGTGGTATTCTCAGTGCATTCGCCTGGCAATGCTAGGCTAGTTGTCTCTTTTATTCTCACACTCTTGAACGATGCAAAATGTTTGACGTCATCATCATTGTCAAACAACGGTGAGAATGGTGGAAGGAGACAAAAAAACACACTACCAGTCCTGTTTTGCTGGCACAGTCTCAGACGGTGTGCGTGTTTACTTTCAGTTGGGCTGATTAACAAGGTTGCTAGCATTATTTCAAATTATTCAAAATAAAACATCATTACAAAAATAAATGTGGCATGAGAACTATGTCAAAATTGCAATAAATATTAATTTCGAAGGTTTATAATACATAATAATGCATTCCTACTGCATACATGATTATATCGAGTAATAAGAGAAATAATGTCTCAATACTAAATTAACTTTTGGCAGCACTGACAGCTGACTAATGTATACAAAAATTGTGTTCAATTTGTGCGTGACTTCTGCGTATCCTGAGCGCGGCTTATCAGAAAAAGAGATAAAAATTCCGAATTTTTCGAAGGCAAAAAAGCAGCTTTAAAACGTAAAAATACAAATTCAGTATGAGAAAGCGTGGCGATTTGTAATTCAAAACCGGAAAGCGATGACGATTTTGAAGAGATCTTGGATTTCCTTACGGTGATTTAGAATCAAATTCAGAACATTCGGTCAATAATGATGATAGTGATTATGAGTTCTATTATAAGCTCATAGATGCAAATGAAGTCCGGAGGTTCGGAATCGACAATCAGACATACTTGGTTCCGGAAGTCCTGATGAATGTGGGCGTCTTAGTGGAATACCTGTATAATGAGAGAGAGAAGGATTAGTATTTTCCATTTACTTTATTTGCTTATCCTTGACAGATACGCGTATTTCGTCTACAATGTGCAGACTTCTTCAGTGTCTTGTACTAATACTCGACTCCGGAAGTGTTTAGAAGACTTTTAATGCTTGCCCAGGCAGTGAACTGCAGAGCTTCTTACTCGGGTAAATTGAAAATATGGATTTATTTAAGAATATGGAAATGGAAGGAAGTATTTTTGATTGTGATAAAATGACCGAGAAAACTGAAGAAATGATTCAGCACAGACAAACAGACATAACACATTGAATATTTCTCATTGTAAAACATCGTCGCTAAAACATTAACGCCATCTGTTGAGTACACTGTGGTACAAAAAGCGTGGTTCTATCTCACCAGCTAAGCGATCGGGGCGTCCTTCAAAGACAACTGGCCGAATTGACAGAGCTATCGTGAAGAAGGCAGAGCTGGACCGGGGACTATCAGTTCCGAAAATTGCGAAACAGATTGAAAGCGAGTTTTCCATTCAACTGACATCACAATCCGTACGAAATCGTCTTCGTAAGAAAAGTCTTAAGGGCAGAGTAGCTCTTTAGGAGCCATGGTTGTCCGCAAAAAAATTTAAAAAGAAAGATGTGGGCCCAGGACCACATTTATATATATATATTTAAAAACAAAATTTGATATTTTATGAAAATCATAGGTATCATTGGTATTGGTAATGGCGAAAGTTATAGTTTATTTCGCAGTGCTGTGATAAATATTCAATTAATTAAGTGTGAAATTGTGCTTCTGCCCCCGTAGAATTGATCCTACGCGTGCCCCATAGTGATAATCTATTGGATATTGTTGAGAGGAGCGTGGATTTTCCATTCGCGGGCGGTAACTTAGATGAATCTACAGCTGTTCTTAATAACGCTTTGAAAACGTGGACTAATCAACTATTTGAGCAAAAGTTTGTTTCTTTGAAGAACTCGAACAGTTGGTACAATTTGAATCTTTTGCGTCTTAAACGGAAAAGGGACAAATGGTACAAAAAGTTTTGTAGATCAAATAATGACAATCATTGGAATAGGTACACATTCGCGCGTAATAAGTATTCACAATCGATAAAGAAAACTCGTTGTGAATATGTTCAAAGGAAGATTGATCAGCATCAAAACAACAGCAAAGAGTAATGGAAAATTTTGAAATCTTCATTAAAACCTAGTAATTGCAAACCGCGGTCCATAACTTTTAATGGCACATTAGAACAGTCAGAACAAGTAATTGCAGCTAAGTTTAACGATTATTTTGTAGACAGTGTTTCATTGACAAATCAATCCATTGAATTGGTCGATGAACCTGACGAAATAAAACAGCCAGTCAATAGTAGTTGTAGATTTGAAGTTTTACTCCCAATTACATTAGATGAACTTAGAGTTATTTGTTTTTCATTAGGAAAATCGGCTGGAGTAGATAACGTTAATGCTAGAGTTATTCAAGATTGCTTTCATGTCATTGGCCACATCTTGCTGGACCTTATTAATGAATCATTACAAACTGGGCATGTGCCACAAATTTGGAAAGGAATCTTTAGTGGTCACTATTCAAAAAGTTGCTGGAACGATTAAAGCCGAAGAGTTTCGTCCCATCAACATTTTGCACACATTAGAGAAAATTCTAGAACTTGTTGTTAAAGGCCAGCTGTTGGAGTATTTAAATAGTAATAGTTTGTTGATACCAGAACAATCGAGATATCGGGAAGGTCATTCTTGTGAAACCGCGTTGAATTTGGTATTAGCGAAGTGGAAAAATAACTTGGAGCGTAAAGATACGATTGTTGCTGTTTTTTTGGATCTTAAACGCGCTTTTGAAACAATTTCTAGGCCTTATTGTTAAGTACAATCAAGCGCTTTGGAATTACGAGTACTGCATATAAATGGTTTGAAAGCTATTTGTCTGACAGAACTCAACGGACTGTTTCTAATGATTCTCTTTGCAGTCCCGTGGGGAATAACCTTGGAGTGCCCCAGGGTAGTGTATTAGGGCCCCTGTTATTTATTATGTATATTGATGACTTGCGACATTAATCTTTTTGCAGATGATACTGTGTTATTCATTGCAGTTAAGGATTTAGATGCTGCCGTTTTACATTTGAATGAAGATTTGCAGTATCTAAGTAGATGGTTGAAGTATAAGCAGTTAAAATTGAATGCAAGTTAAACTAAATTTATGGTAATTTCGCGGAATAGAGTATATGAGAACGTCTCTGTTGTAATTGATGATGAGACTATTGATCGCGTTCGGGAGATTAAATATCTTGGCGTGATTATTGATGAAACACTTAAGTTCAACTCTCACATTGACAATGTCATCAAGAAAATTGCCAAGAAGTATGGAATTCTGTGTCGACTGAAAAACTATGTTACTATTGTCAGAAAAATACAGCTATACAAATCAATCATCTCTCCTCATCTAGACTTTTGCCCATCCATTTTATTTCTGGCCAATGCAACACAAATATCGAGATTACAGCGCTTGCAGAATAAAATAATGCGTTTGATTTTGAGATGTTATAGATTCACTTCCTCAACTTTGATGCTAGACGCCTTACAATGGTTGTCGATGAAGCAAAGAATTGTATATTTGACTATGATGTTGATTTTTAAAGTAGTTAACGGTTTGCTGCCTCGATATTTGTGTGATCGAATTGAAAAAGGAAGTGACTTTCATAGATATAATACTAGAAACGCGGTTGAAATAAGAACACCACATTTCTTGACTTGTGCTTCACCAAATTCATTATATTATAAAGGAATAAATGTTTTCAATTCGATGCCTAGACATATCAAAAGTTCAGCAACACTAACAGAGTTTAAAAGACACTGCATTTCACACGTCAAAACTGTCTTTTGAACGATTATGCAGTATTTTTTTTTTATGAATTGACAAATTATGTATCTTGACGAAGTTATCTCTAACGGATTATTTTATATGGATAGCTGAAATAACGATTTTTTTTTAATAATTATTGTAGCACTGCAAAAACTTTTTCTGTTCGCCACGATGGTGATGATGGATTTTTAATATTTGATTTAATAGAAAATTAATTTTAAAATGTAGTCTACAAAGGTTTGAGCCTCGCTCGCGTATTACAGATATAGAGGACTGAATTTAACATTTGATTAAAAAAAAAATGCAATTTTGAAGCTTATTTGGGAGATACCTTGAGTTAGTAGTAAGTTTTCTGGCAAATGTTGGGGGTTCGTGAGCATTCCTGACATTGCTGAAAATTATGATAGCATCAGATTGCGGGGTTACTAGTGTAATAGGATGCTTTGTTGATTGTTCGTTAACTCTTGATTGCTTAAAACTTATGAATATTTTAAGTGGACAAAAAGGCGAGGTAAGAGGTGGACGCCTGAGCTTTTCCACATTTATATCGCTGTGAAGCAACTGTAAACTCTAGAGGGAATTTATATCTGTAACTGAAACCAGTTCGATTATGTTTGCTAACCTGGTTAAAATGTCATATTTAATTATCTTAAAGATAAATCGTAACCTTTGTAGGGGTAAGAGGTGGGACCATCATCATCATCATCATCATCATATCATATATTGATATTCTGTCACTGAAGACTTTCTAGGTGGCAAAGATTTCAAGATATGACACAAACAAAAAAATTACTAATACATGCAGACTAGCGCCGCGTAGTGAGAAAATTCCGATCCTCTGTCCACCAACCATTAGGTCTTGATCTACTGAACAACTTTGCCGAAAACAGTAACCTTCCATATGTCCAGGATAGCGAGATATCCCATGTTGGTCCCTATTAGGTCAAATCCCATATGCTACGTGTACTCCATTTACGCGAATCCCTCGCGTAAACGGAATCATTCGAGACCAACGTAAATGGAATTCTTGTAGACCGAGTTCGCGTTCTTCGGGCAAAGAGTGTACGTGGTTTTTATATGGACGAGGAGATCCCGTCTCGCTTCATCTCCTCAGATCGGAAGGGAAACATATTTTATGATGGTAACAAATATTTGTGTTTTGAATGCAAGTTGGAGGTTCATCGGATGAATTCCTGCCCCAGACGGAAGGCCCAAAAGCAACAACAATAGGAAAATCAGAAGGAAGGACAGACACAGGACGTAGAACAACAGCAGCAACATGACGAAGAACAGAGTGGTAGCAGCTTACGCGGGTGTGGTGGCTGCGAGTGCATGGTTGGATAACAATACCAAAGAACCAGAGGGAGAAGTTGAGGTCATGAGGAAGAGGTGGTGGAAATGGACGTGATGCTACCGGATGCAGAAAAGAACAGTGAAAAGGAAGCAATTGATGCTCATAAGCTGCAACCACCTGTTTTCAAGCATCGGAATGACGCATATCATTACCAAAAATTTCGAAATGGGAAGCAACAAAAGGGGAATGCAAAAAAACGTAAGAATTCCATAGGAACCACTTACGAATTTTAGCAACAAGAAATCTACATGAATTCCATAAATTTGCCTTATGAAAAATAATGTCGACAACAAAATAATGAAACGGAGCAGACTGGGACCGAACCATGGACGTTAAGATTACGGGTCCTGTGTATGGACCACATATCTGTCAACGCTAGACAAAATGGAATGGCTAAAGGCGTATAAGAGCTACCTTATGTTAGACGAAAAATTTTCATAAGTCGCACTTATGACATTCAAGTCGAACCATTGAAATTCCTAAGTCTATTTTCTCAGTGTATGAAAAATAATATCGACGAAAAATAAAAAGAGGTTGTATCCAAGAAACGACCGTAGATTTGACGTAGGGTTACGAAAGGTAGTTTAAAGTAAATATTAAATTTATTTCTTAACTCGTTACCAGTGAACAAGTTCGATAGGTTGAAATTCGGAAGCAATTTGAGAGTTCCGTTTAAGAGGTGTTCTGTTGGTGTCCTTATAGTACAAGCCAATTCTGGACGATATGTCTTGGATACAAGCTCTTGCTTGAACTCTTTAGTTAACTCTTGTATCAGTCATTTGTGGTCCTGAAAAGACCGAAGCTTGGAAGCCAGTTTAGAACAATGCTGTAGAAATTTTTCCTTGATGTTCTTGGAGATGATAGCGGTGTGGAAATGAAATATGTATTAGGGAAAACACATCAATCACAGAATCTGAGCATACCGGACGGTACCAACGTTTATGCTTTTAGATGCAAATTTTAAACCCCTTAATAAGAGAATTCGCCAAGAATTCTTTGGCATAATTCTCTCAATAGGACGGGCTTAAATTTACATCATAAGGCATAAAGATAGGTACTGTCTGGCATGCGCAGTGCTTGGTATCAATATTCGGCGACTGTGTTAGGAAAACCACTTTTCCCCCATCACGGAAAAGCCTCGATTTCTGATGACAAAATTACGCATTTTCATGCACAAAACGCATAGACATTTTTTTTGTTTATTCAATAGATAATTGACTGGTGAAATTTCTTGCTGAAATTTTTCAATCGCGATCAATCATATAAATTCGAGATTTTTTTGATTTTTTCTAGCGTCCTGAGAAAACCTTACCTTAATTCAAAGTTTTTTTTCCTTGGTTTGTTTTCCGTCGATCTTGGTTTTCGTGCTAAGCACCAATGTTACCGACACCAGGGTAGAAGCTCCCACACCTGGACCCTAGCAATCGACTCATCAACTCATGAGCCGGGGACAAACGGCTTTACTTCCCTTCCGGCGTGATCAGAGATTTTATGCCTCAAAACATCCCGGCGGCACCGACTGGGATTGAAACCAGGCCTCTTGGGGTGATAGGCAATCACGCTTTCCACTAATTCAAAGTGTTTCTGGTGAATTGACAAGGTCATGTGGTATTCGGTCATAGCGAGAATTTTTATGTACCACTTCAAAACCAGACGCATTTGACCACAAACGTTTTGTTGCTGGGTACATTATTATCAAGGAGCTTTGGGGGTGATGTGGCATGCAGTAAGGCGAGCGAATGTTAAATGAAAATTAACTCTTAACCAACAATAATTTATGGTGGCCCTGAAAAGAACCGTTTTGTCGTGATGGTTGAGTAATGCTGAGCTATTGGGGTGTTCAACACATGAGGCTTGTGAACTGTATGTTGTTTGGAACTAGGGTGACGTGCTTGGCATAGATGGTCCACAGCGACTCACGAAGAGCTACTGATTCCGATCAGTAGCAGTGCGGCTTCTTCCTCCTTCTTCGGTGGATGGACGCTCATGTGGACTGCAGCTCGCTGCTTGCGGGCAGCCTTTCGTAGTGTACTGGAGAACAATGTTCAACGCCAGGCGCCAAAAGCACTGCTGCTGCTGCTGATGACGACCGATAGGACACCACCACACACCGTGATTGAATAAGCACCGGTCAGTGAGACCGGATGGAATTCGATTTTGAAATCTGTGTTAGGGAAAGCGCTTTTTGCAGGCAGTAGGTGATAATTTTGAATACCAGTAGGACATTTGTGTAATTTTCAATAGTGACCTATTGAAAATTTATTAAGTGTTCATTTCAGCAGATTCGTAGAAAAATGTCCAATCGATTGGCTTGTTCAAAATTAAAATTCATCCACTATTGACAGAGTTATATGTGGTCAAAACTCACTACTCACTCACACGTATACAACATCAGAAACGAACAGCAGCTTGTGCGAGCCGCACTGATTTCGTTCGTATTCGCATTGCTTCTATTTTCTTCGATGAACAAAACAGACAGCTGAGCGTAACATAAATGATTCTGAGTGTAGTAGTGTGAATGATTTCTCTTTTATTATTTTTGCCATGCTGAGCCTTTTACGATTGCATTCTGCTGAGTGAGCTGAATGAGAATTTCGCAGAAAGAATCACTTTTATTTTCTAGCTTTATACATACATTGACACATTTAAATAGCTGTTAATATTGAGAAAACGGTTATACTGTAAAACAAAAACATAAGCGTCAAGCAAATACCGTAAAACTGCTGTGGCCAATTCAACTGATTTATATCAGTGAGCCAAAAACTATCTGACTCGGCTATTTAAATCGTTAGCATTCGGATCTTACGCATTCAATCCAGTGATGCCACATATACAGATTTATCTGTAATCATACAGATTTTTTTCAATATTTTGATACAGATATCTGTACATACAGATTACAGATTTTTGAAAAATATACATATTTTTCAAATAAAGGGAATATATTTTGTATTGTTTTTTATATTTGTTAATTCCGATGAATAATCGTTTCTTCCACGAGTAGCTAGAATTCAATCTCACATCAAACCCAAATCGTATTTTAACTAAAAAAAAATATTATTGTTTTAGCTTCGACTGGACTTGGAATCATTCGAATGGACTTCTGATGTTCAGTTGTTCTGAACGCTCTAAGGGGGAATTGTTTCCATCAAGGAATTTCCAATGATTTAACAATAAATTGCCTACATTCGAGCGCAATTGTGTATTTCAATTAATCTATTTTGCAATTTTGGATGAAAATACAATTTACACATCTGATTCGGATCAGGGAACCTAAATTTATAAAGCACATTTACTATTAAGGCACTACGAGGCTATTCGAACAGTTGATCGCTTTCACCCATATCAACAATAGCCTAAACATTAGCAAATCATCCAATACGTTTGTCAATATCCATTTTTTTTTGTAAACAATGATTCCGATACTTACTTCGGAATATCATTGCATCGATTCAAACCTGCGGTTTGTATTGTGTCGCTTGCACTAAATTAAAGCGTGCAAGTCTGACTTCCGACGACTCACACCAAATTTTGTTTTCATCTTCCAGCAAAATGGTTTGCTGAAAATGATCCAGCAATACGATTTTTGCTGAAACAACAGCAAACAACTTTTTAATTACTGAAAACCCAGTAAATCAGTTTTTTTTACTGGAAACCAGCAAATCATAAACTGTCAAAAAGACTTGTGATTTTTCACATTAGTTTGACGACCGCTTACAAACAAAATTCTCCAAAGATGTATTGTATGAAGAATTCCTGGTTTCTGATTGAAGAAGTTCACTATTGTTCGTAACAATAACGGTAAGACGGGAATACATTTAAGGAAATATTATCTCTTAGCAGGTTGTGTTTAATTTTAGGTTATTCCGGTGGAAAAGATTCTTTCGGAAAAATTATCATCCGGTGCTAGTGGAGATGATCTTGGATATATTTGAACGTTTAGTGCTTAAGGGTAGATATATATATATATATATGAACTGAATAAATAGTTTTTAAATGAGTTCTCATTCTTTTTGCATTATTTTGTTTAATAAAGTGACAAAAACGTGCGTTTATAATTGCTGAACGATCAGCAATATTTCCACCATAATATTAACTTCTATATAACTTCTGTCAAAAGAAATTTGCTGGAAAACCAGCAAAATTTATTTTGCTGGAAGGATTGCTGGCTTTCCAGCTCGGCAAAATCCAGCAAAATTTTGCTGGTTTCCAGCAATAAAACATGAATGTGTAATTTAGTGCAAGCGACACAATACAAACCGCAAGTTTGAATCGTCTGAAGTCAGACTTACGCGCTTTATTTTAATGCAAGCGACATGAGCATGAGCATGAGGATTGACGACCATACATTTCAATAGTTACCACTCCGTGATTGACCAGATTTAGCGAAATTTGCACAGAGAACCATGGAACAGATCAGGAAGGGGGGGGGGGGGATTTTGATTTTGTGACAAGCAATGCATTTGGTATAGGAAAAACGTCACGATAGGGGGGGGGGGGAGGGCGTAATTTTTTGCTCGATTTAGCGTGACAAACTCGGTAAACAAGCCATTTTAGAAAACCAACAAAGTGGTTGATTACAGTTTGTGAGTCGAAGAATCAACTGGATATTTTTTATATTTAAATATCGTAATTACATAAATAAATCATATTGCATGCAATTCGACTAAACTTCCTGTAAAAGTTCTTTAAGTTCATAAATGTCCAGATAACGGTTTGGGTAATCTGAGAAATAACTAAATCAAATTCTAGGAATTGTGATAGTTACTTCATTAAGGAAATTTTCAGTCGGAAACAGATTTGTCACTTACAACTGTTACTTAATGTTTTGTATTTTAAGACAGTAGAAGAGATACAAAACATTACAAAAAATCAAGATTGTAGTAAGTGGGATGCCTTGGCTCTGTTATCATTTTCAAGAGCTGACATCTACTAAATTGACCTGAAAAAAAACTGGCATCACTGACAAGTTCGAAATAAGGTGGCTTGATTAACGGATCAGTGGCACTACCAAGACAAATGCGAGCACATTCCCTACTAAATCCTTATTTGCGAAGTATGTGATTGTGATAGTTATATCTGTTTGTCTGTGATATAACGGTGACCCACCCTAGTATCCATGCCTAACCGTTTGCATCGATCGGGATAGTCTGGAAGATTAAACGGGGCAGAGCGTAAAATTATTGACTGCTAAGGCTGAGTGTGAAAAAACTGCACTATTCAATCCATTGCTCTGCCCAGACCGCTTGTACCAAACGGTAAAGGACGAGGCAATGAAAGAGCCATCAAAAGTACTCAGTAACTCTCAAACAGGCGACTCACAGCGCTTGCTTTCGCTCACACAGCATGTAATGGAGGCATTTTTCCATAGAAAATGTACGCTCAGTCATTCAAAACAAGGATTGGGTACCATCACGGCAGAATAAACGTGCTGACTGAGCTACTGACTGAGTGCTCGGCTGTCAGTGATTCGTTTATCTCTCAATCATTCAGACTCTCACAAGGTAGTGAATGATGAGCCAGACGGCAGTTCATATTCATATGAAAATGACTCATTGAACCTGACTGTTTTGCGCACTGGACGCAGGGCCAACCAGATGAATCTTCGCTGAACAAGTTCAATCCTTAAAGTCCAGGTAACATCTTTTGGAGTCCATATAACTGAAGCGGTTTCAAGAATTGATCGCACCAGTGCACAATACAAAGCGGTAAGGATCAGAACAATCCTTCACAATTTTCGAAATAAAGCCAAGCTTTTTTTTCGATTAAATATCTACGAAGAAGTTTCTTGAAATGTTATTCTGCATATTTTTAATTATGCATATAAGTTTGTATTAAGGTAGGATTATACTTAGAACAACTAACTTTTAATAATCAGAAGATAATATGTTTATGTCTTCGGTAAAGTTGAAGAAATTTGAATTTCACGAAACTTTGCTCAAGACACCAAGTTTCTACGTCATAATTCTAACGAGATATAAATAGATTTTTGTGGGAGACGAACCAGTCCAGGGCAGAAAGTCTCCTTAATAAAAATACTTAAAAAATTGTAATTGCTACCCCAGAATCCTTATTTGAACTTTTGGGCATTAACCGACCGATTACGACATGTTCTACAAAGTTTTCAATGTCATCAAAATACAGAACTTTTCTGAAGACACCAGTATTGTGAATCACTTCATTTGCTTTGTAAAACGATCTTAAAGGAAAACTTCACCAATTTTTCAACAAAAATTTCTCTGAAAATGGCAGTTTCTGGCAGCCAGAATTAACTTTGTTTAATCATAAATCGCATCGTCTCTGATACAAGAATGAATAGTGAAATTTCCAGAAACTGAAAAATAAAAAAAAATTGAGCTGATTTTTCATATGTGCGCCCCGATCACCACAAATCCATGCGCCCCCTTTAAGGAGCGCCCTTAATCGAAATTAAGAGAAGTACAGACTGGCAAAATTTGTCTGTAATCAGTGCAGTCAGCAAAACTTAAAACCACTAGTTTTTTGGTTATTGGATTTTCAGTTTAACGGTGGATGGAAACGCTTTTCAGTCTTTGGACTTGACCTTCTCCACGGGATATACATTTGTAACATCTACCGTTCAGCGTAATTTTTTTTACGATCTACTAAAAATAGCCCTGATGAAGATCCCAAGCCCTGGAAATCCAAACTTAATTAATAATTCTTCAAGATATTCAAAAGTCTAGACTTTTCAGAAGTTTTCGATGCATCTCTGAAGTTATTGGTACTAACCTAAAGATCTCCAAACTCCAACAAATGTCTCAAAACTTTCTTGAATTTCTCAGAATATTTTAAAACTTCCCGCAATTTACTTGAAGTTCATTGATCCATCAAGAAGTTCCTGATGTTTTATAAAGTTTTCAAAACTTAAAGTCATGGATCATCCTTTAAAATCTCTAAACTTCTCTCTACTTACCTGAAGTTTTAGTTCCTCCATGATAATGTTCCCTTTATTATCATGAAGCTTTCAGAAGGTCCTTAACGTTCCAACAATTTTCCTGATATTGATGGGATTTCCCTGAAAACCCCGCAATATTCCTGAGATTTTTGCAATTATCCATAATTTCTCGGAGATTCTTGATACATCCAGCAATTTAATGAAGACATTGACATACTTTGCACATTCCAATCTCTCGATGTGTTTTCCGTCGATCTTTGTAAAACGATCTTTCATCGTTTTTTTTTTTTCATCATCAGGCTTTTCCCCCGAAGGAAGGCGTGACCAGAGTTTGCCTCAGAAAATCCCGATGGCGCCGACCGGGATTGAACCCAGGCCCATTGCCCAAACTCTGAAAATTCCCATAAATTATGAAATTGCCTAAAAATCTAAAAACTTCTCGAAAGCTGTCAGAATTTCTCTGAAAATCTGAGAACTTTTCAGAAGTATTTAGAAATTCCCTGAGTTTCCAGTTACGTTAACTGAACTGTACTGAGGTTATCTGATCTTCTCTGATGTTCTTGAAGCTACCAGAAAGTTCGTGTAGTCATAAAGTTCTATACCTGAAGATTTTCCCCGAAATTTTTGGACTTCGCAATATACATATGAAGCTTTCTTAATTTTTCAGAACTTCTATGGATTTAATTTCTCGAAAGATTCCTAGAATTTATGGAGCTCTCCTGAATTTATAGAAATTGTGCTTAACATATCATTACACTTCCCCAAACGTCAAGACTTTTCTGAAGTGATTGGAACTGCCCTTAAGATCTCGGAGCATGTCTGAAGGTCTTAAGAACTAGCTTGTATGAGATTCTTGGAATTTCTGTAAAGTATCCACAAGATGGCTGGAGGGACATCCGTTCCGCCATAGATAGTACTGCTGCAGTGACACTAGGTACTGCGATCCCGGACCGAAGAAATGACTGGTTTGACGATTGGAGATTGAATGTGGCGCGATACAGATAAGCGCGGAACAGCCAAACTCGGTTTTCCGAAGGAAGAAGCGTCAGCAGAAAGACCGCAATCGCGAGGCGATGGAAAATCTGTTCCGCGTAAACGACAAACGGAAGTTCTACGAGAAGCTAAATAGTTCGCGCTAAGGCTACGTGCCGCAAGCCGATATTTGCAAGGGCTTGGACGGTAACTTTCGCACTAACGAGTGTGAGGTGATTGAGAGGTGGAAGCAATACTATGACGAGCACGTCAACGGTGATGCAGCAGAAAACGAAGGTGGCAGACCTTGGAGCACGCGCAGAAGACGACAGGCTACCGGCCCCTGATCTTCAAGAAGTTAAGGAGGAGGGGTTGGCTGAAGAACAACTGGTGTAGATCAACTACCAACTGAGCTATTAAAATACGGTGGTGAAGCACTGACTAGAGCGCTTAACTGGGTAATTGCCAAGATTTGAGCGGAGGAGATGTTACCCAAGTAACAATTTTGGTTTTATGAGGGTTCTGGAGACCATGATTTAGACTTGTAGCATGCTTTAAAACTTCGATAAAACTTGCAATGTTACTTGAGTACCGGAGTAGTGGAAGGAAGGTATCGTATGTCCAATCTACAAAAAGGGCAACCAGTTGGATTGCTGCAACTACCGCGCGATCACACTGCTAAGAGCCGCCTACAAGGTACTCTCCCAAATTCTATGCCGCCGCCTGTCACCATTAGCAAGAGAGTTCGTGGGGCAATACCAGGCGGGATTCATGGGTGCCCGCGCTACCACGGACCAAATTTTCGCGATTCGGCAGGTTCTGCAGAAATGCCGCGAATACAACGTGCCCACACATCATTTGTTCATCGATTTCAAATCCGCTTACGACACAATCGATCAAGATCAGCTATGGCAGATTATGCACGGGTACGGATTTCCAGATAAACTGACGCGATTGGTCAAGGTGACGATGGATCGGGGACACTCTCGAGTCCCTTTGAATCTCGAAGGGGGCTACGGCAAGATGATGGACTTTCGTGTCTGCTATTCAACATCGCGTTAGAAGCATCCAGCTTCTTGGCTTCGCCGATGACACCAAAATCATGGCACGGAACTTTGAGACGATGGCAGAAACGTACATCAGACTGAAGGCTGAAGCAAGTCGGATTGGACTTGCCATCAACGCATCGAAGACAAAACACATGAAAAATACGAGTTCAGATTGACGGTGACGAAATCGAGGTGGTTGATGAGTTCGTGTATTTGGGCTCACTGATGACCACCGAAAATGAACAGAGAAATTCAAAGACGCATTATGGCAGGAAATCGTGCCTCCTTGGGACTCCGGAGGACGCTCCGGTCGAATAAAATTCGCCACCGCACGAAGCTGACTATCTACAAGACGCTGAATTAGACCGGTGGTCCTCTACGGCCACGAGACCTGGACTATGCTCGCGGTTAACCAACGCGCCCTTGGTGTTTTCGAACGGAAGGTGTTGCGTACCATCTACGGTGGAGTGCAGATGGATGACGGAACGTGGAGGAGGCGAATGAACCACGAATTGCACCAGCTGTGGACTATGGGTACGTCGTAAGAATGCCGCACGACGACCCAGTTAAAATGGTTCTCGAAAGCGACCCAACAGGAACAAGCAGAAGAGGCGCGCAGCAGGCAAGTCGGATCGACCAAGTAGAAGACGACCTGCGGACCCTTTGCAGACTACGATGCTGGCGAAGTGTGGCCATGGATCGAGTAGAGTCGAGACGACTTCTTCGGACAGCAGAGGACAACAAGGCTTTAGCCAGTTTAGGCAGTCCCTTGATTTTATAGGAGCTTCTATGAAGTTTCAGAAATGTTTACAGAGTTCTTTTAACCACCCAATGATCCCTTAAATTTGTTATTTTTTGAACTTCTTGAAATTTGCCGATATTTTTCTAATTGTAACTGCCATAAAATTCTCGAAATATATTTGAAGCTCTCGGAACTTTTCTGAAGCTCCCGCAATTTTCCTGTTTTTAATGTAACTATTTTGAAGTACTCAGAACAGCTACAAAGTTTACGTAGCTTCCCTAAAAATCTTGTGACTAATTCTTAGAAGTTTCCTGAATTAAAGGGAACAGCTCTTGAAATTTTCGTGAAATTCATTAAACAGCCCTGAGACCATTGCTGTTTGGATGGGAGAGGATAATGAATAATCGTAGAAGAATGAGAGATGAAAATATTTGTCGATGTTCAGCTCTGCGAAAAGCACTTTCAGCTGAGCGAAAATGTCAGATACTAAAGGGTGTCCCACATCAAATTGCACCACCGAAAAAAACGCTGTAGAAAATTACCTAGTTGACCGATGCTTTTCAAAATTTCAGACATTAAAATATTGCCCATAAGTAAGCTTTTCGCATATTTATTTTATTCAACTTCAAAACAATAACTGTACGCTCGCACCTTACGCTTAACTCCACTTATTAGGTTCTGTACAACATCTGGCTGCAGCTTCGTCTGTACGGAAACCCACTTTTTCTTCATGTATTCCTCAGGTTTGACCTTCTTGGGATGCTTCCGTAGTGCCTGCTTCATAATAGCCCAGTATTTTTCGATGGGTATTAGTTCCGGTGCGTTGTGACCCCGTTGGCTTCGTACCACTCCAGGACAACATTTGAATCGTGGCACGAAGCTAGATCCAGCCAGAAGATCGTAAGGCCCTCGTGTTGCTTCAACAGAGGAACAAGACGCTTCTGTAGACACTCCTTGAGGTAGATTTCCCCGAACGGCGCACTCTGTTTGCCACATGAGCAGATCGCTTGCCAAATCATGCATTTCTTGGCAAACTTTGAAAGTTTCTGCTTTCTTACTTCCTCCGGAACGTCAAACTTGTGCTGGGCGGTGTAGAACAGTAGGAAGCTACCGAAAGTCCGCCTTGACATAAGTCTCATCATCCATGATGAGACAATGATGCTTCGTCAGCCTCTCCTGAGTAACACACTTCCGTTAAGAAAAGTTGCAGCAACTTGTTTATGACTGAAATAAGCCGTAAAGAAGTTTCTACAACCGATATGTGACAAGCGTGCTACTAGGGCTGGGTGTACAGTTTCCGGGCCCGTGACTTTCCCACCGTATTTTGCCGTTCGTCACGATTTGGAGCCTTCTGCACTTTGTACGTATGCAGTCCGTGCCGGTCTTTGGCTCTCTGAACGAAAGACTTGGACAGATTCAACTTTTTGGCCACATCCCTGACCGAAGCATTGTGATTCTGCTTAAACGCTTTCACGACACGCTTGTGATCCTTATCACTAATAGGATATCCATTCTGACCGCATTTCTCCTTCCGTTTTGCTCAGAGTTTCGTAGTAACGACTCACTACGACTCACTGCACGATTCTGAGTTGTTTTCCGATGTTCCGATGAGAGAGTTGAGGATTTTGCAGGTGCTTGCGCAAAATCAATTCGCGACGTTGCTTTTCGGGTGAAGCCAGTTTTTCCAACTTTCGAAAAACTGACAGCGATAAAAATACAGTGTAAAAATACACTCTAAACTACTTCTATCCAAATTTCAAGAGAATATACCCAATGAATAATTTTCAACAGCGTTTTTTCCGTGATGCAATTTGATTTGTGACACCCTTTATACGACTGGTGTGGAATCACTTCGCTGACGATAATTTCAAACAGTTTCGACGCAGATGATAAGCTCGTTATTCCTTGATAGTTCCTGACGTTTCTCCTATCAACATATTTGAAAACAGGAAACGTAAATGACTGCTTCCAAACCTCAGAGAATACCTACTCCATCATCCAGTGAGTGACCAGCTGAAAATGGCAGAGAGCGGCTCAGCTGATCATCTTCTGTATGACTTTGATGACAGCACTGGCTTTATAGCAAAACTTTTTATGCACAGGTTATTCTTTCTATGATTTACTTTTGCATCTTAGAAAATGTTATTTATCATCTTCATTAAATACACTTCACAAACTAAAGTTCTACACCATTTCAGCCTTTTGGTATTGGTTTCCACTTTTCAACAGGCTGAAAGGGCACCGAACCTTGATACACAAGAACAATGGCTGTTGAAAAAAAAAAAAAAGAATTATAATACATATTAATCACTAATGCAACCGATAAACGTTGACTAAGTCATCTAAAACTATCCTTCTTATGTGTGAAGAAGGCTTATAAAAAACTGTTTGAGACAACTTTGTAAAATTTTAGAAGAGTTTATAATTAAAATATACAAACTACATTCGCATCCCTATCCAAGAAAAAATATCTACATATAGACTAGCATAATTGGCATTTGAAACCGAATCGTCAACTTGGTTTACAATATCGAAATATTACATTTCCCACTTGGTAGAGAATAATCATTAACATTTGTAGAGCTAACCCAAGAAAGCACACGAAAAAAAAACCAAATCACATAACCTTACATTTTAACAATACTGCAAAGCGAACTTGAAATCAAATTCTAACGTGAGGGTCTCCATTGCCACACACACACACATACACACTCAAGGAGACCCACAAGACATTTACATTATTATCAAGCTCGCATCGTAGAGCCAGTTAGTGGAACTTTCAAAAACCTACATATAGCTACATCCACACGGAAAGTCAAACAACTCTCAACACATTCATGCATCGAATTTACGTTTCATAAAAAAAAAACGCTGAAACGAACCACAAAACAAATCTTGACCAATACCAATACCGCTGCTAGGGTATCTATTGTTATGAATCTATATAAAACAAGGAAAGGAACAATTCTTACCAATCTACAAAAAAAACCCCTTTTGCTACTAATGAACAAAAAAAAAACTCGAGTTAAAATTTGGATCCGAACTTCTGACGAAGGAAAGGAGGAAAAATTGGATTTACTTGTTTTGGAAGGTGATTTCAAAATCAAATTATGCGGCGAATAGCCGACGACCGACAGTAAGCAAAACACAACAAAAAACTTTTGTCAATTATACATGTAGAGACTGGAGCTAAGCGCCGCTTGGAACGCGGCAGTCGGGCGAAGACAAAGCGCAACAAAGCATTACACTGAAAGCATTCTAATACAACTACACAAACTACAAAATTAAAAAAAGCATACACACATACACACACACACATCATAACGCAGCAAATAACAAAAAGCTTATTGAAATGTAATAAGTAAGCCAAATGAAGAGTGAAATTGCATGAAACATAATTATTGTTTTTCCGTAGCTAAAATTGAAACGTTTCCGATCAACTGTGTGTGATGTGTAGCTCAGTTTGTTTCGCAATTGATTTCTGGTTGATTCAGCGTAACGCAAGAAGATTAGTAGACACTAAGATACGACCATGGTGGTCTATAATTTGCCAATTTTATTATTTGCTCAGTGGAATATCATTGTTCAAGAATATGAAACATTGCACTCAGTTATTAAGTTTTCAAATTATTCGGAATCAAGATTAGTTCATCTACAACATTGGAATAAATCAGTTGGTTAATCAAGTTTAAAAGCTCAATTGTTAGCATAAGGCAATCTAATTGCATAGTTAGTGGGCTTGTTGAATGATTTGCAATAAAAGAGAAACTCAATTTAAGAAATTCAGAAAAAATAGCCAATACGTGTAAATGTGTATAAATGTCGAAAGCGATGGCACAGCGAGCCGAAATCGACACAGAGTTAAGTAAAAAAAAAACAAAAGAGTAGAGAAGTATCCCTTAAAAAAAGCAAATTATACTTATGATGATGAACAAAATGTTAGAAAAGAAAATCAATCCATTGTATCTATATACCACTCAATACGAGACACAAGTAACCACATAAGTAAATATGAAAAGTGCGTAGCGAATCCACAGTCGTGTTGCTTTGAAGAGTAGCAAATTATGGCATTCGCATTAAATATGATGTGCTAGATCTCACTAAGGGTGAATTGTTTTAGACAGCATAACGGCAAAAGAGAAAAGAAAGTACACATTAATATATTACCAATGATAGCCACAATCCTCGTATTGAAATCATTCACTTGAAGTGAACCACTACAGTGTATAATCTCATATACCGCATGAAAAAAAAAAGAATAAACAAACGTACACACGAGTTGATAATAAACAGATGATATAAAGCATTAACAATATTAAACACGGTCTTTGATTAATCGATATCACAACCCACGAAACGAAGACAACTGGCTTTAATTAAGCTTCAAAGAAAAAAAAAAAGAACACAATTCCAGGGAAGTTAAAAGAAAAGCACACAATGTGTTTCCCAGTAGAGGAGAGCAGTTTTTTTTTCAGACTCGGTGCTCCGATATCAACTTTACGTGAAATCTAGGCTGCGGCCTCAGGTGGCGATTGCTTGAATTAGGAGTGAAGGTAGGACGATGGGTTGAGCCTTTTTAGAGGAAATACCTCCGTCTAGTATCGGGTGTTGCTCTGACGACGCGACGTGAGACGGTGGGTACAGTAGACGTACGTTGAAGATGAATTACGCTCGAAGCTATCGAGTGTAACGTAAACAAAAAGCTGGGGCCTCATTGTGGAAGCTGAAACGACAGACTTTTCCATTCAAGTGTTCATATGAAAAAAGCTTCCTTTCGACTTCCGCAAGGAGGCCCCTGTATCTCAGAATTTAAACCCAGGACGTGAAATGTGCAGTCTTCATCAGTGTCATTCCCACTAAAGAACTTATCAAAACCTAGCCCCCTTAAGTACTCATCCCCTAGGTAAAAATGTCAAGATCACAGGTATAAAAATAAAACTAAAATGTATAGAAACGGAACCTATCTAACTAAAAAACCAAAGATTTAAGTAAACTAAAGGAGAAAAATTGATACAAATCTTCAATAAATAAAATCTCCAAAGGCCTGGTAACCATCATAATGAAGTAATGAAATTGGGTTTTTAGCAATAACCACAAAGGAAGATAACCTTTTTTACTGTTTTATTTAAAGCATTCCGCTAGCAACCCAATTTCATAACTTCATCAAAAAGCAAAAATAAAGCTGGTTATGCGACACCTAGTTTTTAGATCCGCAAGTACAAAAATGATGATGTACCTACTTAAAAAAAGTAGAAGGATCTGTGCCTAGGGGCACGAACGGAAGCTTGACGTAGGACCGCTAGTGGACGGAATAAATGTGAAGAGCATTTAGTTCTTTTAATTAATCAATTATCTATTATCTCAACTCTTTCCGTTTTTGAATTGTAGGCGTAACAAATTTGTAGTAATTTTCTTAAAAGAGAAAGTTTGTTAAGAGAATCAATCAAAAACACTTGCACCCCTGCTTCCAAGTTTGGTTTCAAGATTACAACTCTGGAGAGCATTTTGTGTGGTCGTTGAGGGCTTGTGGTTCTGAATATGGACAAACAAGCACAGATAAATTCTATTCCTACTCTTTACTGATGTAGGCTTGATGGCCCTGAAAAGAGCCGTTTTATTGAAGAGGACATCCATAGCCACTTACGCTTGGCGTGTTTAGTGTAGGTGACAGCATCACGGACCTCATTTTCCAGGAACACCTTCAGCACACCTCGTAGATCAGACCGGAGATACGTTTGACACAACCACCACGAGCCAGACGACCGATGACGGTTATCTCGAAGAACTTTGCGATGACAATTGGCGCCTCCTTTACCAGACCTTTTCCTCCTTTGCCACGACCAGTCAATTGTTGCTTGTTAGGTGTGAAGGAGTGGACTAGCCACCACCCTCCTACTACTGCTATTGCTGTTCACCACGCCGTCCGAAGCGAAAATGAGCTAATGCCATACAGCAGAGCTCTTTTATATCTTTTCAGGTTAAAGCAGAATGATGTGCAACCAAGTGGTATAAAAGCTACAAAGACTTCTCCCATTATGAGTAGTTTGCTATCATGTAGCGACACTGGCTTTTTTCCTTTTGCGTACACGGCGAATGAGAACGACCCAAATTTGAGATTAGTTCACTCATAATCGCCAAAAGTGCAGGAACTCAGCGATGAGTAGCCGGAAAAAAATAACCATACAATTACCATAAAATAAAATACAGTTACAACGAAATCTATTGTCAACAATCTATCTTATTTAACGTATATTGCACAATAAATTTTAACATGTTGTTATTACAATAAATGTACAGTACGTCCCATATTGTAAGGATTTTCAACAATAGAACAACATTACAATTTACGGTAAATGGCTCAAGTTTGTTCGGGAAAAAATGATTTTTCGTATAGTTAAGATACATAACAAACCCCTTGTTCTATTGTGGATTTCCCCATTTACCATAGATTCTATTGTGGAATTAATAAATTATATGATTATTTTATTGTTGTAGACAGTACGATTTATTGTGAATACAATAAATTCTATTGTATGGTTACAATACATTTCATTGTACCTCTAGGGTACTTTTTTTTAAGGGTAAATTTGTCTCATGGTTTCCTGTCGAAAACCTAAAAAATCTACCAGAAAATGAGGAAATTGACGAAAATTTTATTCAGTCTCGAAGTAGTACCAATAGACTGAGTGAATCCAATCTTTACTTTTCTCAAATTCGGGAATTTTTTCCTGGAAAATCCAGGAAAACCTTGAATGATATCGGCGCCGGTGGTTAGCGTGATTACCTCTCAACCCAGCAGGCCTGGGACCAATCTCAGTCGGCGCCACCGGCATGTTCTAAGGCATAACATCTCTGATCACGCCTTCCTTCGGGAAGTAAAGCCGTTGATCCCCGGTTGAGTTGATGGGTCGATTGGTAGGATCCAGGTGTGGGAGCTGCCTCCCTGCCGTCGGTAGCATTGGAGCTCAGTACGGAAAACAAATCTCGCGTCACTTTTCAATGGGTCCTATCTACATTGATCGATTCTCTTCATCGACACTCTCTTTCGTAAATAACTCGGCTTCACAAATGTGTCCTGCCGTCTTCGTCGAATTAGATGATAGATTGTTGCTTCTTCCATCGAAAATATCTGGCCGTGGCGATTCAAAGTTGATCAAGGTTGATCAAAATAATGTGTACCCCTGCTTCCAGTTTGATTACATGAGCATTTTGTGTGACCGTTGGTTCTTAATATGGACAAACAGGCAGATGAATTCTGTTCCTACTATTTACTGTAGTAAGATTGGTGGCCCTGAAAAAAGTCGTTTTGTTGCCAAAGTTGGTGATGATTTAACCTCCGAAACCAAACAGAGTGCGTCTCTGTCACTTCAAAACGTAGATGACATCCATGGCCACTTACGCTTGGCGTGTTTAGTGTAGGTGACAGCATCATGGATCTCATTTTTCAGGAACACCTTCTGCACACCTCGTAAATCAGACCGGAGATACGTCAGACACCGCCACGGCAAGCCAGACGACGGATGGTAATTATCTCGAAGAATTTGCGTTTGGTTCTCAATATGGCGATGAGTGTGCAAAATATTACGCAATTCCATCCTTCCTATTCGCACGCGCCCGAGGATCGGAGGCGAATGCCACTTCGACTTGTTTCGTCTACTTACTACTCTCTGACGACTGTGCTGGGGAAGCAGCATATGCATGTAGGTAATTGGTGGAGTTGTTAGTTAATTCGACGTTTTTGGACAATGCTGGACATTTACCAGTTTTTCAATAGTTTTTTGTTGAAAATCAACATTCGGAAGCATTGTTATCGATGCGTAGCCATATTTCTTATCGATTAGTGATAAAATTATTGAAATTGGACCAGGCGCAGCTGAGTTATTAACATTCAAAATCTTTCTTAATTTTTTACATGTTCCATTTTCGGTTTTCACAAAGTGTTCCCCCATATAGAAATCAAAGACGTAGTCCTACGTCAAAAAATCTTTTTAATCTGTTCCTGGCTGACAATAATCTGTATAAATTCCGTAGTATGATTTTATTGCGGATCGTCGTAAGTATACTTTGAGTTTATTTGAAGTTCAGAAATAGTTTGTGCATAGTTTAGAATCTTGAAGAATGACTTAAGTTTGCTTTCTAAGGAATTAATTTATTCAAAAGACCTCGAAACCATGAATCTCAATTTTTTTGAGTGATTTTTATCTCTTTTAAAAGTGAAAAATACAAAAAAATCAAGACCCAGTAATGAGACAAAAATGAAAAAAAAAAATTAATTTATAAATAATCACATTTTCGTAAAACTTGATTTTTCCGAGATTACGAAAATCTTTTTCAGGTCAGTGTTTTTTTTACTCATAAATTTTAGAAAATAAAAAATAAGCATTAAAATTTTATGAAGCATTAGTTGTAAAATGTCATGCTCGTTGTTTCAAAATCAATTCTTTCTTAAATTTGTCTAGTCAAAACAAATTTCAACTTCTTCGGCATTTCATTTGGCAGATTATAAGGATATTGAATTATTGCTATTGCTCGAAGCTATACACCCAAGTGTACTCAATATTGTTTTGTGAAAAACTTTGGGATGGTTTCATCTGTATTTATCTAACGGCCAACCAGCCATCAACATCTCGGCATAATCCGCCTAGGGTGCGGCGCATCACTCGCGTCAATTCCGAGGCCCCATCACTGCAGGAGATTGAAGCAGCTATCCGAAGCATGAAATCCAACAAGGCTCCAAGGGTTGATCGCATATCAGCGGAGATGCTCAAAGCTGACCCCATGCTATCCGCACAAATGTTGCATCAACTATTCTGTAATATCTGGGACACCGCGACTTTTCCGGTCGACTGGATGCAGGGAATCTTAGTGAAGGTCCCAAAGAAGGGGGATCTGACTGTGTGCGACAATTGGCGAGGCATTATGTTACTGTGTATTGTTCTCAAAGTTCTGTGCAAATTTATCCTGAATTGGATACAGGAGAAGATCAACGTGACCCTCCGACGGCAGCAGGCAGGATTCCGTGCCGGATGATCTTGTGTGGACCATATTGTCACGCTCCGCATCATCCTGGAGCAGGTCAATGAATTCCAAGAGTCCCTTTATTTGGTATTCGACCGTCTCAATCACGAGAATCTGTGGGGCGCCCTGAGACGCAAGGGAGTCCCGGATAAAATCGTCAACCTCATCGAAGCGTAGTATGAGGCTTTCACGTGCAGAGTTCTGCATAACGGAGCCTTGTCCGACCCTATCCGGGTAGTCGCTGGTGTGAGACAAGGATGTATACTATCACCGCTACTGTTTCTCATCGTAATCGACGAGATCATGGTAGGTGCAATTGACCGTGTACCAAACCGTGGGCTGCTTTGGCAGCCTATCACCATGGAGCAACTCAACGACTTCGATTTGGCTGATGATGTTGCTCTACTAGCACAACGGCGCTCTGATATGCAGAGTAAGCTGAATGACCTAGCCGAACGCTCCTTTGCGGCGGGTCTCACCATCAACGTCAACAAGACCAAATCGTTGGATATCAACACGGGCAACCCTTCCAACTTTACGGTAGCGGGGCAAGCAGTGGAGAAGGTCGAAAGTTTCCAATATCTTGGCAGCCAAATAGCGTCGGACGGCGGGACCAAGAGCGACATAGGTGCACGAATCAAGAAGGCTAGGGCTGCCTTTGCGAGTTTACGAAACGTATGGAGATCCAACCAGATAAGTCAACGCACCAAAATCCGAATTTTCAACTCGAACGTGAAATCTGTGTTGTTATACGCCAGCGAGACGTGGTGTGTATCAGCGGAGAACGCTCAAAAGCTGCAGGTCTTCATCAATCGATGCCTGCGGTATATAATTCGTGCCTGGTGGCCTCACAACTGGATCTCGAATGCCGAGCTCCATCGTCGATGTCATCAGAAGCCGATAGCAACAGAAATTCGAGAGCGAAAGTGGAGGTGGGTCGGCCACACACTTCGACGGGGCGGAAACGAAATCTGCAAGCAAGCGCTGGATTGGAATGCGGCAGGACATCGTAGCAGAGGTTGACCCAGGGGCTCATGGCGGCGGAGCCTCAATAAGGAAATTAAGCAAGTCGATAGGAATCTGACCTGGGCCCAGGTCAAGGCAAAAGCAAGCAGCCGCCCAGGATGGAAGTCTTTCGCTGGTGGTGCACAGGACCCTTAAGTAAGTAAGTAAGTAAGTAAGTAAGTATCAAAATTTTGAAAAAAATCTGGATCATTACAGATAAATCTGTATATTTGACATCACTGAGACGACGTTGAAGGCACCCACAACTATCGGAGGAAAGGCTTTCCGCAATAGGCAGCATGACTAGGCCGCCGTCATACGGTCGGCATCGACTAGCACTGGTTGTGGCCACCCTTTGAAAAACAACTGGCCCTTTTCAGGGCCACCAATTCAAAAACGGAAAGAGTTAAGAACTAAATGATCAACATATTTGTTCGTCCATTAGCAGTCCTACGTCAAGCCTCTGTTCGTGCCCCTGTTTCTGATTGATATGTCAGAAATGGGCACATTTGCCGAAGTAGTGCTCTACCCCACTATTTAATACGACCAGTACCAAACAACACGCACTTCCAACAGAGACAGGGAGTGTAGGTATGTACACATCTTTCATAGTCTTTCTACAACATATCGTCATCGTCATCATCATCATCATCATCATCATCGCCAATTCCATCATTACTCACCATAAGCGTTCAACTCCACCCACCACCACACCGGTCAGTCGCGCCGTTGTTTGCACGCTGAGCGAGCATTTCCCACCGGTCGTCAGGACGGCCGGAGTAGGGGGAGTGTAGCGAAACAGTTGTTGTATCAGGCCGAGTACAAGACGCCCCTAATGGAGTAGGACGGATTTTCGTTCTGCATTCACCGCCTGCCGTGTTTCCCGCTGTTAGCGTAGTAGCTACCTACTTCCAATGCATACATACTCCAACCCCGTGTTCAGTATTGATGGCGATACGCTGTACCGCCGGAGGCTCCCAGCCGTGCGACATGAGGATCCTTTTTAATAACTTGTTCTCGCTCTCACTCTCTCTCACTCTGATCTGGTTTGGCACAGATGATTGTGTGGAGGATTTGTTCGTAGGTGGTGTAGCTAGGATGTTGCTGTTCGCCGCCATCCTCATGCCGTTATTTTTCTAAAACATCCCTTTCAAATGTTAATCTTACTTTTGGAGTCGAATGAACAAACAATTCGAATTGTCGATAACGTCAATTCACGTCAGTTTTTCTATATTTAGTAATTCCCATTCAAACTTCAAAACGCCAGTATGAGATCGCAACCAAATGCGCTCAAATTTTTGAGAATTATTGGGACCTGATAGAGAATCGATTGAGTGGTGTGAAGCAACATCGATACTATTTATAGCTAATTTTGTGAATTGTGTTTATATTTTTAACTTTAACTAGTTCCGACAAGGTGAATTGTCAATTTTAAAGGTATAATGCAGCCATAATTTTTTCGCCTAGCTCTACTGGGGGCTTTTCAAAGGATTTTTAACTAGTATTTTCAACCGATCAGAAGCCATCCACGAGCAGTGTAAACCTATTTACAGATGCAACATTTCTCCGTTTCTTCGAGCTGGTTCATTGGATTCATTACGGAAATCACGATAATTGAATTGGTTGCAAAAAAAATTGATGATTTGATGTTAAGTGACGATTGCGTTGTATAGGTAGGCAAACATAGGGAAACATAGGGAGGGTTAAAGCCTTGGATATTACAGGTATTGATAAGCACTCGATTTCATTTATCGTTCTTTTTGCGAAATTCTTACCATTGGTCAGGTTAACACATTATATACATCTATTAAGTTATTTGCCTAAAATGACACGCAGTTTTTGCTCTGTCAAGGCCATCAACATTTTTTGGCAAAAGAGTAAATTTTAAAAACAAGCTGGATAATTCATTAGGTCTTAAGCAATATTGAAAGATTTTTTTAGATTATAGTCACTTTAACGCTCTTGGGTCATTCGTGACTTGTCCGGGGGTGAGATTTGAACTCGTGACTTTGGCGTGAGAGGTATGAATGCTAACCACTACGCCGGGGTCGCCCCCTAGTATATTGAAAGATTATTTTCGTCTACTTTCTCTTTGCATTCTCATGGACAGGTATGTTCAGCACACAAATCGATGAAAGAAGCTATTATATAGCTGCTAATAACTAATAGAAGGTGTAAATAATGTTCAGTCCGTATTTTCGCTCAAATTCTCGTTTCGATTTTGTTTCGTTTTGTGCTGTCACGTTGCGCGGTCGAAGTGTCGCCACGTTCTTGCGTTCTGGCAAGTTTACTTGAAGTTTCGTTTTGTGCTGTCACGTTGCGCCGTCGAAGTGTCGCGACGATCTCGCGTTCTGGAAAGTTTGCTTGAACTTTCAAACACGAAACAAATGGTGCGTAAACGTGCCGATGAGACAGCAGCCGGCTCTTCAAAGAAGGTGCTAATCAAGCCCAGCGCGTCGCAGGGTGACGTCTTAAAACGGGCACTGCAATCCAACCAGTATGCAGTACTCCCGGAAGAAAATGGCGATGGTTATGCCGTTCTCAGTGCTAGAAGAGAGCGGATTCCCCTGCTTTTCACGCCGGTGAAGGATGTTGCTAAGCTGGGTGCCAAACTGGTAAAACACAAGCTGCTGCCTCGCTTCAAGCTTTGCAGCATTGGTACCAAAATCATGTGCTCCAGCCTGGAGGAGTACAAACAAACAGGATGTTTCCTGAAGGACAACAACGTGGACTTCTTCACGCATGATCTGCCATCGAGCAAGCCACTGAAGGTGGTTTTGCGTGGATTACCGTCGTTCGAGGCTGCTGCGGTGAAGTCCGAGCTGGAGCGGCTTGGGCTCCAACCTGAGGCCGTGTTCCAGATGAACCGGCGTCCCAACCACAACACTAGCTTCCGTGATCAGTTGTTCCTGGTGCACTTCACGAAGGGATCCACCAGTCTTGCGGCTCTGAGATCCAAAATCCAGGACCTGTTTCAGGTCATCATCAGATGGAAGCATTACAAATCCCAACATCGTGATGTTACGCAGTGTACCTATGAACTGCCTCTCCTATGGCCATGGCACCAAAAACTTCCATATGAAGACAAACTGCGGAAAATGTGCTGTGAGCAAGATGATGATATCGAGCCAACGTGTGTCAACTGCGGTGGAAACCACCAAGCCTCCAATCCCGGATGTCCCAAGCGAGTGGAGTTCATGAATATCCGTCGAAAGGCTACAATCAACAATCAGCCCGGTTTCCTCCGTAATCATCGGTCACCTTCTGTACTCACAGAAGTCCAGTACCCAGCTCTCCAGCCCCATCGACATGTTCCGAACCTAGTCCCACTTCCGCTCAACAACCAAATAGCCAATCCTGCACACTTAGAAATACCTCATTTTACACGCGACGGAATCCATCTTTGACATAAAGGATGAGACGTAAACAAACATGTCATGTAAAATTAAGTGCTCCGAGACTGAAAAGTTCGGTACTCGACGAAAGTTACGTTTGATTGAACTGAATTTCGCGTCTTGAGTGACTCAATTTTATGTCAAAATTGACGCTCGTATATGGGTCATTCCATCTCAAGTGACCGCCAAAAACTGAAGAATTGAATCGACCCTCTCCGATTTGAACCAAACTTGGTGGAACGACTTATTTTAGCCAACAATCAAAAATCCAACGTTTTGTACCCATCGACTCACCCCCCGATTCTGGAGACTGCCCCCACTTTTTTCCGTTCTTCAAGAAACACCATTTTTCTTTTGAACATATCTCTGGACCAAATTATGCTACAGACAGGATTGGGCACTCATTTTAAAAGATTTCTAACGTACGATCAAATGGGGTAGAATTTTTATGCAGTGTTGTCAACTTGTCGATGTTTGCAATTTAAAACTTAAAATGCAAATATCTCAAAATGCCCCCACTTTGTTTCTAATTTTGATAGCACCAAAATATTTGGCAGACATTTTTACATAAGAATCACCTAACCACCAACAACCACTTTTTTCGTTTGGGAGATATGGATTTTTAAAGATTTAATGTTACTAAAAAGTTCCATTACTGTACAACCCTTCAATATGAAACTTTGGACAATCCTGAAAGTTGATAGAAACGATGAACCCTGTAAGTTAGATGAGGATCTAATCCTTCTTTCATTTTATGCCATGAAATGCTCAGATAATATTAAACCAGATTTGTTTCGACAGTGTTGCCAGCGTTGCAAACTTAAATTTAGATTGATAATTTTTCTTATTTCCAACACTTTTGCGTTCGGAAATGTATTTTGTATTACATGGTATTTTAGGCAGATCTATTCGTTTTGTGTTTCTTTATTTACTGATTATTTTAACTAAGCTTTTGAAATATTCAAAAACTAATTTGATTCTAAATTAAAGCAGCCGTGTTTCTATCTTACTTATTGCTATCATTTATTGAACAAATATCATCTTATACATTGAGTAGCATGAGCAATTACTTTGAACGCTTTTTTGAAATTACTTTGAAACATGAACCCGTTTCTGAACAAGAAATCGTTTTCATAAGAACAGTATCTTCGCCGGTAGGGGTGGCACAATGCATTCCGCGAATTCCAGGAATGGGTCGTGCTAGAGCGAATCGGGCTTCTAAATCCTGCTTATTCGTATGGTATTGCTCCGATGTCACAAATTGTACATTAAAATTGCAATTTGACAGTGCCCATTCGTATAACTCTTTTGGCGTTTGTATCGTTGTACCCTGTAGACTGGCTCTCGTTGCCAATCTTTTCAAGGTACCTTCTAAACCGTCACTAGGGCCTTTGCCGTGTGCCGTGGCAAAGTAATGTCACTCAGCCGGAACTCCGAAGTCTTCTCGATGGTAGAGAAAGTTGATGACGTTGAATCGGTTTTTATATTGCAAACCAGCGTCATCAGAAAAGTATATAATTTTAGTCAAATGTGAGAGCCGAGATTTCAGGAATGCCATAAACTGCCTCTGGAAACTGTGGTAGATAGCTGTGAAATGCTCAAGAACGTCGGAGATAATGATACAGTTTAATGGAACAACCTTTTCTTGCTCTAAGAAATAGGCGGCGAATAGATGGACGGTGGCTTGCAGGTTATTATAGTGAACCCCTTGTACGCTGTCTTGGAACACAAACGAATAATTTTCGGAAAAGTCCGCAACAACAAGAACTTCTCCTTCCTGCAGATTGTCGCAAGTATTTTTATAGAAGTCTGCCTGTTTTGCAGCAATATAATCGTATTTTCGGACCTCTGGGATAGCTTCAAGAAATATATCAATGAAAGCTTCTGCATCACTGACTTTCGTTTTCAAACTGCACCGATCTTGCTGAGTCCATTGCTTGCACGTTATTTCCTCGATAGAGTTATCGTCCCAATATGACCAAATCGTTTTTCTAATCGAATCCAAATCGCCACAAACTGTATTGGCACACTTATTCAAAAAGCATGGCTCCGATGGTGGATCACAGAGGTTCTGCTTCAGTACGTCTCTTTACGAAGATAATGCTTTCATACCTTCTACTTGCCCTTGAATTTCGTTGAACTTAGCACTCAAAAATTTGAGTTTAAAATTTTCGTGAACCACGCATACGCAAACTGTGTGTGTTCCTGCAGCTCCAGCCAGCACACACTCAGGTGGCCGTAGCTCAGCAAATTTTGAAAACCCAATGTCGATTTTGGGAAACTTCTCTTTAAAGAAAGAGAAAGTTTCCCTGAGATTTGCCAGCACCAACCGCTTTTGCTTCAGAACACGAGAGTTTCCATCTCGAACACTCTTGAATTCCTTCTTTCCGGCTAACTCTTTGCTTAAATCAGCTTCACGGTAAAATGATAAAACCGTATGCACGACGTCTTCTGAAATAGGGTGACCTTTTTTTGGATTAGGTGAACAGAGAACACCTTTCTGTTCAACGCACTTCTTCATATTTCGAACTAATCTTTCGGAACACTCGAACTCGCCTGTAGATCACCAAATGCAATCAATTAATTCTAAACTCTGTTCTAAATTAATTAAGCTTACTCTGAATTTTGCGCACAGTCCAGGATTTGGGCAAAACTGACAAGACTTGGATTTTATCGCTATCTTTCGTACAAATCCGAAACTTTTCTTTCAGCTGCTTGATTATCTCCTCTCCATCTGCCTCATATTGTCCAGTCTGTGATTTTTTTTTTCTTCCATTAAGCAATCTTCGCCGAGAGCAGCGGCAAATGCAGTTTCCAACGCTTTTGAAGCATTGGAGTACTTTCCTGTGGCGGAGGCGAACCAGCCTAAGGCTGAAAGCCTCCTAAATAAAGCTAAATTAATTAATTACTTTCCTGTGGGATATTGCATCGATCGGTTCACCTTATGTCTACGAATCGGTGATTGTCCAAGCGACTCCAGCGTGGTGTACAAACTTGAAAATGTCAGTTCATTTCTAGCGGGATCTTCGGCATCATCGCTGTCATCTTCAACCTCTGTGTTAAATAAGTAACAGCGTGAAAAACAAAGTATACAATTTAAGACCCACAACCCCTCAAATGGCATTTTTCTTACCCGGTATGTCTACATCCTCCCACGCATCGGCTGGACAAGTAATCCCAGCTCCATCTGCCGAAAAATAGTCTTTTGTAATTTAATGTAATTTTTTGCACAGGAAACGTATTATTTCACTACCATTCGCAAACTTACCATTTTCAGCATGAGGTCCCTATACGATTCCTCTTGCAAAGCCTTTTCCCTTACTGACTTATCGCATTGAACGCAGATTTTGCGACCCTCAATCACATCCTTTACGTGATGATTAAAATCGTCGTGAAATTGTTTGGAAATTGTTTTCAAATTTCTTCGGCGAATATTTGAATGCACTTTTAACGGGTTACAGCATTGCTTCTGTATAGCTGCGTGGCTTTCACACACATTACATTCCCGAGATGAGAACTGACGGGAGGACCAATGCTGTTTTGCGATAGTACATTTTCTTTTTAAGTACAATCCAATCGAACACGCCATTTTCAACCAGATAGTAACGACTGCAAGTGAACCACAATTCCAACTGACACTTCTCAGACACTATCCGTAAACTGGGACGGGACACGACAATCGAGAATATTGTTGTTATTGATATTTGTTATGCATACCTCATTGCAAATTTTTCATGAAGATTGACGGTGTCGTTTCGTGTTGCCAAGATTGCAGAAAGTTATTTAAATTGTTATGAAGATATATGTTTTGGATCAACAAATTAATATGTGCAGCCGAAACCAGTTCTTATTTGATTGTAACAATTTCACTAAATTATAAAACAGAAAATGCAATGTTAACTAATAAATTTTTAAATATTAAATCCAGATAACAACTTTACAGCAACCAATATCCGGGATCAACATAAATACATTTGACACTTCGTTCCCTTTTATTCACTGGCTGCTACGGTTGCTACTGCCTAATCGACCAATCAGCAACTGGCTCCAGTTTGACAGCAAATTGGCTCCAAATCGCTACCCGATTGTCGGGTCCCGTCCCAGTCCGTAAATACAGTTTCTTTTTAGTATCAAGTAGGCCTTGACAAACTTGTTGATATTTGAAAATTAAAGCGGCACTTTTCTGCCAGATGCGTATAAATCTGTGCAGCCGCTCATGCACATTTGAAAAAAAGTGATACTATACTGTGCTATTTTCTAGATGGCAACACTGTCGAAACAAATCTGGTTTAATATTATCTGAGCGTTTGATTGTATAACATGAAAGAAGGATTAGATCCTCATCTAACTTACAGGGTTCATCGTTTCTAACAACTTTCAGGATTGTCCAACGTTTCATATTGAAGGGTTGTACCACAAACGAAGTGAACTAAAACTTTGGTGACTAACCTGCTATTGCAATTTTTGACGTAGGACTACGTCTTTGATTTCTATATGGGGGTACACTTTGTGAAAACCGAAAATGGAACATGTAACAAATTAAGAAAGATTTTGGTCCAATTTCAATAATTTTATCACTGTTGCCGCAAGTCTACCAATTTACCACAGGGGTGGTGAATCTGGTAACCCGGTCGCTGAAGGCGACGCGTCCAACAGAAACGTCACCCGCTGTCACCGATGATCAACCGAGCTCAGGACGGTCGAGCTGTCAAACGAAAACCCTGCACGACCTCGGATGACTACGGCGTTTTAGTGGAGTGATATTTGTATTTAATTAGTTGAATTTCCTATTAACCTTAAATCTATTTTTCCGTGGATTAAAGTTATATACATATTGCTAACCATAAAAGCACTAAATTGTAAGTTACTTGTCCTAAATCTACCATTTCTGTTCTAATTAATCCTATTAATTGTAGCTTTGAAGCTGATAAAAATATAGCTCTCGAAAATTAGTGCAAGGGGGTTTTATTACGGCAACAATTCTTCGAAGAATTTACCTTGAACGATGCCGAACCCCCTGGATCCTCCACGTATGCCTGCAGATAAAGAGGTTAGTTGTGTGGCGTGCAGCAAGTCCGATTTGCCGGCCAACTTCGTGCAATGCGACACCTGTGATTGCTGGTGGCATTTCGCATGTGCCGACGTCGATTCATCGATTAGCGAACGGGCATGGATATGCACCAAGTGCGAAGCTGCCCCCAGCGTGTCGGCAAGAAGCAGCAAATCCAACAAAAGCGGATCGACTGTCGCTCACGAGCTCGAACGACTGAAGCGACAGCAAGACCTCGAGCGGCAACAGGCGGATTTGAAGCTGCAGATGAAATTTTTAAAGCAGCAACAAAAACTGCTGGATAAGGCCAGAGCGGCCGAGGAGACCCGGAGTCAGAAGAGCCAAGTAAGTAGTCAGGCACATAATCGGCGAGTGCGTCGATGGGTAGAGGAGTCGTCCCGTGACGGTACGCGGTGGGCGGAAATCCAGCACCAGCTGCCTCGCCAATCGATCACGGCGTTCAACCACAAGGCTCCAACACCGGTGACCCGAATCAAACCCAGGGGAGAGCGAAATCTCGCGATCGGTCGCAGTCGCGTAACGAAGTGGCTGAATTGCGAGCACAGTTGGAGCAATGCATGAAGCGGATGGAAGAAGCTTTCCGTCAGCAGCCAGCGAACACGGTACCGCAAGCGCCACCGCTGTGGGTACCCGAACCGGGAAGGATGACACGTGATGAACACCGGGATACAGGTGCTATTCCTAAAACGTATCCTAACCCGGAACAAGCAGGTAAGCGTCAGGCCCCTCTTCACGCTCAAAATAAAGGCAATCCTGGTTTATTTGACATAAGTCCTCCCACAACCAACCAAAACAACCACCCATTTCCTCAGTTTGTGCCACCGCAAAGTACAAACCCACTCTCAAACATTAACGATCGCCTTCCTTACATGAATGGGTCCAACCGTCAAGTTTTCCCCCTACGAAATCCCCCTAGAAATCCCCCCGTGAATGTGCAATTGGGTCCCACGTCGCAGCAGCTTGTAGCCCGTCAGTCCTTAGCTAGGGATCTTCCTACGTTCACCGGGGACCCAGCCGAATGGCCTATATTTATCTCCAGCTACAACTACACGACCGAAGCTTGCGGCTATACGGATGGCGAAAACATGATCCGGCTACAACGTTGCCTGAAGGGCAGTGCGCTCGAGAGTGTCAGGAGCAGACTTGTGATACCTTCCACCGTTCCACAGGTCATCGAGGCACTGCAGATGCGCTACGGACGTCCGGAACTCCTGATCAACGCTCTGCTCCAGAAAGTTCGATCGATTCCAGCATCAAGATCGGATCGATTAGAGGGGCTCATCCATTATGGGACCGCTATACAGGCACTGTGCGATCACATCGAGGCGGCGAACGAACTCAGTCACCTGTCTAATCCTACACTTCTGCAGGAACTGGTAGCTAAACTGCCAGCGGACCAGAAGATGATGTGGGCTGGGTATAGACGATGTTTTGCGGGCATCGTAGACCTGAGAACGTTCTGTGCTTACATGCAGCAAGTCGTCGAGGATGCTACGAGTGTACTTTCGTTCGAGTCGGACGGGAACAGATGTCACGGAAGAGAGCAGGGAAAGGAAAAAGCAAAGCAGAAGGGATTCGTCAACCAACACGCGTCCACCGTCGAAGGGTCGTCGGAAGCAGCTGTACAGAAGCCGGCTGACAAGATCGAATGCGTGAACTGTAGTAAATTTGGACATCGTATTCGAGATTGTGGGGAGTTCAAAGCTCTCAGTATCGACAATCGTTGGCGGAAAATTCGTTCGTTGGGCGTCTGCCAAAACTGCCTGTTTAGGCATGGCAGGCGGTCATGCCGAGTCATTACACGCTGCGGCATCGACGGGTGTCAGTATAGGCACCATCCTCTCCTACATTCAACGCAAAGGTCATCGAGTGCTGTCACGCAGGTAGCGGATAATCATACTCATCGTCTGCTTACTTCGAGTGTTCTCTTCAGGATAGTTCCCGTGACTCTCTATGGGAATAGCGGCCAGGTAAATACCTTTGCCTTTCTAGATGAAGGGTCCTCATTGACGTTGATCGAAGGGGAGCTAGTGAACCAGCTTGGGATAACCGGAAGACCACAACCTCTCTGCCTGCGATGGACGGCAAACACCTCCCGTACGGAGAAATCTTCACAGAGTGTTTCCATTTCGATCTCTGGTGAAGGTAAGGAACGGAAGTTCACTATCGTTGGAGCGCGAACGGTCGAATGCTTGAATCTACCGACACAAAGCTTCCATTTGGAGAATGCAGCGGAGCGCTTCAAACATTTGAAGCATCTACCATTGAAGAGCTACCAGGATGCTACTCCTAGGATTCTGATAGGGCTCGATAATCTGCGGTTGGCCCTACCACTGAAGGTCAGAGAAGGAGATGGATCCGGACCTGTTGCAGCCAAAACCAGGCTTGGCTGGTGCGTTTACGGCCAGCAGCAGCAGCTGGAGCAGGAATCGTACAGTTTTCACGTGTGCGAGTGTACGAAAAACGAAGAGCTCCATGAAACGGTAAAGCAATTCTTCGCCGTAGACGAAGTAGGAGCGGCCAACCCCATTCTCTCGGCCGAGGATCAACGAGCGCAGGAGCTACTGGAGCAAACGACCCGGCGAGTTGGAGACAGATACGAAACCGGACTGCTGTGGCGGAAGGATCACGTCGAGTTACCGGAAAGCTATCCTATGGCGCTGAGCCGAATGAAATGTTTGGAGCGTCGTATGGAGCGAGATTCAACACTGAAACAGAAAATACAGCAGCAAGTTCGGGATTACGTGATCAAGGGCTACGCACACGTTGCGTCGGATGCAGAACTGGAGAGAGCTGACCCAAGAAGGGTGTGGTACCTTCCGTTGGGAGCAGTAACGAACCCGAAGAAGCCCGAAAAGGTGCGCATTATCTGGGACGCTGCTGCCAAGGTGGACGGGTTGTCGTTGAACAGCCATCTGTTGAAGGGACCCGACCAGTTGACCTTTCTTCCTGCTGTTCTATTCCGCTTCTGGCAGTTCCACATTGCGGTTAGCGCAGACATCGCAGAGATGTTCCATCAGATTTTGATGATAGCACGCGATAAGCAGTCATTAAGATTCCTATTTCGCTTCGATCCCACACTGCCTCCCATAGTCTACGTTATGGACGTAGCTACATTCGGAGCAACCTGCTCACCGGCTTCAGCGCAGTTCGTAAAGAACTTAAACGCCAAGGAGCACTCGCAGCAGTATCCTCGTGCTGCTCAACGGATAGTAGACAACCACTACGTTGACGACTATCTCGACAGCTTCGGGGATGTAGAAGAAGCCAAGCAGATTGCTGCAGAAGTGCGCTTAGTTCATCGCAACGGTGGCTTCGTTCTGAGGAACTGGAATGCCAACAGCGATGCAGTGCTGGAGTTCCTGGGAGAGCCAGGGATCGATAGAAACAAGAATATCAACCTGGTTGACAAGGAGCACACTGAGAGGGTTCTCGGAATGCTGTGGATGCCCGCAACCGACGAACTATGCTTCTCAACGCAGATGAACGAGGAAGTGCGCACGTTTATCGAGACTTCCACTCGACCTACAAAACGGCAAGTACTGCGCTGTGTGATGACGTTGTTCGACCCGCTAGGATTACTGGCGACGTTCCTCATTCACGGAAAGGTTCTAATTCAGGAGCTATGGCGGACCGGAATCAACTGGGATGAGAATATCAAGGACGCTGAGCTGAATCGCTGGCGGGAATGGGTGCAAATGATCCAGTTTATTTCAACGGTTCGTATCCCGAGATGCTACTTCGAAGCAGCGACGAGTTCCACCTATGAGAATGCACAGCTGCACGTTTTCGTTGACGCAAGCCCTGCGGCGTATTGCTGCGTCGTGTATCTACGCGTGATGGATTCTGAGGGTAACGGACAGTGTTCTTTAGTGGCAGCAAAGGCGAAGGTGGCTCCTCTGAAGCCAATGTCCATTCCCAGGCTTGAGCTACAAGGGTGCGTACTTGGAACACGGATGTTGAAATTTGTTCAGGAAAACCACACCATCCCGATCACGAAGCGCTATCTGTGGACGGACAACACTACGGCGCTTTCTTGGATCAGGACGGATCCACGCAACTACCGCCCCTTCGTTGCCCACAGAGTAGGAGAAATTCTGGAGACTACCAGCGTAGATGAATGGAGATACGTTCCATCGTTGTCCAACCCGGCTGACGAGGGGACTAAGTGGGGCAAAGGACCGTATTTCAGCACCGATAGCCGCTGGTTTGCTGGACCACAGTTCCTGAGGTACCCGGAAGACGACTGGCCAACTCCACCAGAGTTATCTTCCATCGAGATTGAGGAGATACGTCCTTCTGTTCTTTTCCACTTTCCGTATGAGCCAGTCATTCAGTTTGAAAGGTTCCCGAAGTGGGAGAGGCTACATCGCACGGTAGCTTATGTGCTACGTTTCATGAACAACATCAACGGAAAGCGGCGCAAAATGTGTGGCGAATTGCAACAAGAGGAGCTCCAGGCAGCGAAAGCGGTGATCATGAAGCAGGTGCAGTGGCAAGTGTTTCCGGACGAGATGACAATTCTCACGAAGAACAAGTCTGCTGCGGAAGGTGAAGCACAACCGATCCCGAAAAGTAGTTCGCTGTATCAACTAGTACCGGCGTTGGACGAAGACGGAGTAATGCGACAGAGCGGACGCATCGGAGCAGCAAAACATGCATCGTACAATCTGCGGCATCCAGTGATTCTTCCCCGGAAGAGTGAAGTGACTACGCTCGTGGTGGATGAGTACCACCGGAAGTATAAACATGCCAACCCGGAAACTGTAGTCAATGAAATCCGTCAGCATTTTGAAATCCCTCGATTGCGAACAGTGGTGCGAAGGTGCAGCCGTGAGTGTAGGTACTGCATACTTCGCCGAGCGCGGCCGTACATCCCTCCGATGGCTCCACTTCCAGCGGCCCGTCTTGCAGCCTGCAGCCGTCCATTTAGTTTCGTCGGATTGGATTATTTCGGTCCGTTGTTGGTGAAGCAAGGAAGAGCGAGCGTGAAGAGGTGGATCGCACTTTTCACTTGTCTCACCGTGCGCGCGGTCCATCTGGAAGTTGTGCACAGCCTGACGACTTCATCATGCGTTTCCGCCGTCCGAAGGTTCATCGGCCGTCGCGGAGCACCAGTAGAATTCTACAGCGATAACGGGACCAATTTTCAAGGCGCCGAACGACTTCTGCGGGAACAAATTGAGCAGGGACTATCCGCCACCTTCACCAGCTCGAAGTGCAAATGGCTCTTCATTCCGCCAGGTGCTCCACACATGGGCGGTGCCTGGGAAAGGATGGTCCAGTCAGTGAAAGCCGCGATGGGTGAAGCTTACGGGGATGGGAAACTTGACGAGGAAGGACTTGGGACTTTGGTTGTGGAGGCTGAGAGCGTAGTCAATGCTAGGCCTTTGACGTATCTGCCGTTAGACTCGGAGGAATCTGAGGCACTAACACCGAACCATTTCTTGCTCGGGAGTTCGAGCGGAATCAAGGAACCGGGCCGGGACATTCGCTACCAGCAGCGGAACCTTCAGAAGACGTGGGTAGAGATACAACAGCAACTGGACATCTTCTGGAAACGGTGGCTTAAAGAATATCTGCCAGTTATTCGCCGGCAACCGAAGTGGTTCGAAGAAGCTGCGAGAGAGATCAAGGATGGTGACTTGGTTCTCATTACCGATGACGGCAGACGAAGCGAGTGGACCAGAGGACGTGTGGAGCAAGCTATTAGAGGACCTGATGGAAGAGTGCGTCAAGCTATCGTGCGGACTAAGGGAGGTAGTGTACGAAGACCGGTTACCAAGATCGCCTTGCTGGATGTTGGAGAAACCCGTGCAGTCTTGGCCGATGGCAAGATGCACCCGGCGGAGGATGTTGCCGCAAGTCTACCAATTTACCACAGGGGTGGTGAATCTGGTAACCCGGTCGCTGAAGGCGACGCGTCCAACGCGTCACCCGCTGTCACCGATGATCAACCGAGCTCAGGACGGTCGAGCTGTCAAACGAAAACCCTGCACGACCTCGGATGACTACGGCGTTTTAGTGGAGTGATATTTGTATTTAATTAGTTGAATTTCCTATTAACCTTAAATCTATTTTTCCGTGGATTAAAGTTATATACATATTGCTAACCATAAAAGCACTAAATTGTAAGTTACTTGTCCTAAATCTACCATTTCTGTTCTAATTAATCCTATTAATTGTAGCTTTGAAGCTGATAAAAATATAGCTCTCGAAAATTAGTGCAATCGATCAGAAATATGGCTACGCATCGATAATAATGCTTCCGAATGTTAATTTTCAACAAGGAACTATTGAAAAACTGGTAAATGTCCAGCATTGTCCAAAAGCGTCGAATTAACTAACAAATCCACCAATTACTTACATGCATATGCTGCTTTCCCAGCACAGTCGTCAGAGAGTAGCAAGTAGACGAAACAAGTCGAAGTGGCTTTCGCCTCCGATCCTCGGGCGCGTGCGAATAGGGAGGATGGAATTGCGTAATATTTTGCACACTCATCGCCATATTCAGAACCAAACGCGAATTCTTCGAGATAACCACCATCCGTCGTCTGGCTCGCCGTGGTGGTGTCTGGTGGTATCTCCGGTCTGATTTACGAGGTGTGCTGAAGGTGTTCCTGAAAAATGAGATCCGTGATGCTGTCACCTACAATAAACACGCCAAACGTAAGCGGCCATGGATGTCATCTACGTTTTGAAGTGACAGAGACGCACTCTGTTTGGTTTCGGGGGTTAAATCATCACCAACTTTGGCAACAAAACGGCTCTTTTCAGGGCCACCAAGCTTATTACAGTAAAGAGTAGGAATAAAATTCATCTGCCTGTTTGTCCATATTCAGAACCAACGACCACACAAAATGCTCGTGAAATCAAACTGGAAGCAGGGGTACAAATTATTTTGATCAACCTTGATCAACTTTGAATCGCCACGGCCGGATATTTTCGATGGAAGAAGCATCTAGCATCTAATTCGACGAAGACGGCAGGACACATTTGTGAAGCCGAGTTATTTACGAAAGAGAGTGTCGATTAAGAGCATCGATCAATGTAGATAGGACCTATTGAAAAGTGACACGAGATTTGTTTTCCGTACTGAGCTCCAATGCTACCGACGCCAGGGAGGCAGCTCCCACACCAGGACTTTACATCCCGAAGGAAGGCGTGATCAGAGATGTTATGCCTTAGAACATGTCGGTGGCGCCGACTGAGATTGGACCCAGGCCTGCTGGGGTGAGAGGTAATCATGCTAACCACCGGCGCCGATATCTTTCAATTTCCTCATTTTCGGGCAGATTTTTTAGGTTTTCCACAGGAAACCATGAGACAAATTTACTCATCGCTAAACTCAAATTTGGGTCATTCTCATTCACCGTGTACGCAAAAGGAAAAGAGCCAGTGTCGCTACTTGATAGCAAACTACTCATAATGGGAGGAGTCTTTGTAGCTTTTATACCACTTGGTTGCACATCATTCTGCTTTAGGGCATCTTTAGCGGTGGTCTGATCTAGATCTAAATTTATGTCACATTTGAACCAGCTTAAATTAAAAAGATCAACCCAAAATAGATCAAACTGTGTGCGAACGCACCGGTTGGTCTATTGTTGGCCGTTCTATTTCAAATGACAAAACCCCATAACCGTGAAATTGACCTCCGATGGCTGTCTCCGGGATTGATGTGCGGCTTTAACAAAAAGCCTTGAACTGCTTGTCCTCCTGCTCCTCGTGCTTCCCAGTGAAATAAAACCTGTATTTATTGAAATTTGTCTGGTATGTTGTTGCGTGTTGGGTTTTGGCCCAAGTCAGAAACTGGACAATTCCCTGGGGGGTACCCGGAACATACCATGTGGCCAATGTGGATCTGGACACTATATTTGACTTAAACTGATCTTGTTTTTCAACTTTTATGAGATTTTATGTGTCAAATCACAGGGTTTGGACCATATCAGAAACTAGTCACTTCCCTAGGGGTTCCTGAAAGATGTCTGGAAGTAAGAAATGTGGTCCTGGGTACATTATTTGACTTCCATTGATCTTGGTTTTGAAATCTAATGTGATTTGCTATGTGGCGCATGATGGGTTTTGGATTAAATCAGAAGCTGGCCATTTCCTTGGAGGTGCCCGGAACATATCCGATAGGGGTCAACATGATTCTGTGCACTATATTTGACTAACATTGATATTGCTTTTGAAATTTAATGTGATTTGATGTGTCACATGATGAGTTTTGGACCAAGTTAGAAACTGGCCACTTCCCTGGGAGTTTCCAGAACATGCCCGGAAAATCCTGCAGAACAGAAGCGTCTGGATGTTTCCCTTGTGATCCTTTCGCAGCTGCAACGACAGGGCCGGCAGCAACAGCAGCACCGATAGCGCGATAGAGCTAGAACTACACCAATGTCAACAGCAGTCGATAGTTCCGCCAACGTTTCTTAGAAAATCGAGGAACTAAATCGGTTTGTTTTGCAGAAAAAACCCCAACAACGAGACAAAACAATACAAAACCTCGAGTTCAACAGCTGTCAAACTAGTTTGGAAAATTGCTTGCCTTGATCCAAATTCAGTTCAAAATAGATCGAGAATTATACTGGTCAAAACAAATTACATTTTAGAACTAGTCTAAAACAAAATAAAGACCACCAGTGCAATGGCTCGGTCTGGGTCTGTTCCTAAATGTTAGACCAAACCAAAGCATCCCCGCTAAAGATGCCCTTGACCTGAAAAGATATAAATGAGCGCTGCTGGATGGCATTGGCTCATTTTCGCTTCGGACGGCGTGGTGAACAGCAATAGCAGCAGTAGGAAGGTGGTGGCTAGTCCACTCCTTCACACCTAACAAGCAACAATTGACTGGTCGTGGCCTTTGCCTCCTCCTTTGAGGAAAAGGTCTGGTAAAGGAGGCGCCAAGCGTCATCGCAAAGTTCTTCGAGATAACCGCCATCGGTCGTCTGGCTCGCCGTGGTGGTGTTAAACGTATCTCCGGTCTGATCTACGAGGTGTGCTGAAGGTGTTTCTGGAAAATGAGGTCAGTGATGCTGTCACCTAAACACGCCAAGCGTAAGTGGCCATGGATGTCCTCTTCAATAAAACGGCCCTTTTCAGGGCCATCAAGCTTACATCAGTAAAGAGTTGGAATAGAATTTATCTGTGCTTGTTTGTCCATATTCTGAACCATAAGCCCCCAACGACCACACAAAATGCTCTCCAGAGTTGTAATCTTGTAACCAAACTTGGAAGCAGTGGTGCAAGCGATTTTGATTGAATCTCTTAATCAACTTTCTCTTTGAAAAAGATTACTACAAATTTGGTACGCCTACAATTCAAAGACGGAAAGAGTTGAGATCAATTGATCAATTAAAAGAACTAAATGTTCTTCACTTTTATTCCGTCTACTCGCGGTCCTACGTCAAGCTTCCGTTCGTGCCCCTAGGCACAGACTCTTCTTCTTTTCAGTGAACCACATGGCAACACCACTACTGGATTGTACTAGCATTTTCACCAAATGTATAAGAATGTTTTGGTTCTATCTCTTTCACTCTACTCAAAACTGAAATGCATAAAAAAATGACAAAATGATACACTCTTTGCACACTGTCAAAGAATCATTGTACACAAAATCAACTTTGTTCAAATCAAAACAAAAAAAACTAACCCATCTGGTGGATGATGGCACAAGCTTTTAAGAAAATTCTATTACAGCGAACCACATAATGTTAATTTATTTCTTCACCAGTTAGTCGTCTGTCACTTCGTTTGTGGTTGTACAGTAATGGAACTTTTTAAAAACATTAAATCTTTAAAAATCCATATCTCCCAAACGAAAAAAGTGGTTGTTGGTGGTTTGTTGATTCTTATGTAAAAATGTCTGCCGAACATTTTGGTGCTATCAAAATTAGAAAAAAAAAGTGGGGGCATTTTTTTTTTTTTGTTTATTAATTTATTTGATAAGGCTCAACCGAATTAACTTTACAGAGCCGAGGATTCTTGGTCACTATACAATACATCTTAAAACTATAGTCAAAAGGTACAACACAATAAACACTTTATCTTCCGCTATCCAAAAAGCCTTCTCCATCAGAACTGGAGCCGCTTCCAGTGGTTTCATTGTATGGCAAATTGTTGTACGCCAACGAGGGTCAGAGCGCGTCCATTGCAGCAATGGACGCAAAACGTGGTCAGCACTCACACACTCATCACGAAACGGTTGCTTTCCAAAGTCGACGACGCATCGACCGAAAGAACTGCTGATGAAGAACAATGAGGAGGACCACACAATGGTTGCTGCCGAGAAAACAGACGATCGCGCAGCACACATCGAGAGTGGCCTGCTTTTGTCGACAGCCGAGTGAACACTGAGTGGGGGCATTTTGAGATATTTGCATTTTTAGTTTTAAATTGCAAAAATCGACAAGTTGTCAACACTGCATAAAAATTCTACCCCATTTGATTGTACGTTAAAAATCTTTTAAAATGAGTGCCCAATCCTGTCTGTAGCATAATTTGGTCCAGAGATATGTTCAAAAGAAAAATGGTGTTTCTTGAAGATCGAAAAAAAGTGGGGGCAGCCTCCAAAACCGGGGGGTGAGTCTATGGGTACAAAACGTTGGATTTTTGATTGTTGGCCTAAAATAAGTCGTTCCACCAAGTTTGGTTCAAATCGGAGAGGGTCGATGCAACTGGTCACTTGAGATGGAATGACCCATATGTCAGTCTCAGGGAACCTAAATTTATATGAAATTTTTTAAGTGTGTGCGAGTATCCAAATGGTTCCCAACAGTCGGACAGTTCAGCATCGTCTCGCTGCTGCTGCGGCCCAGTCAATTCTAGGTTCACTCACCGCCCCTGGTTTAACATACACTGGTTCTGTCTCAGGTGAGCCTGTCGACGATTCTCTGTTCACCTCGGAGGAACTTGTGACACTCGTTGCCGAGGTCATCATCATCATGCGCACCTGCAAGACTCGATCTGAACAACTACATGCTCCCTTGTCACTAAGTATGGACCGTGAAGCCATCAAGATCGAAATTTGGAATCCTTGCTCCTTGAAGAGTAAAAACATCAAGTTTGTTGACTTTCTCAACGAACGGCACATCGACATAGCCGTCAAAACCGAGACTCACTTGAAGCCCGAGCTGAACGTCTTCCTTCGCAACTTTTGGCCTGTAAGGCTTGACCGCACCAGCTCCGAGGGAACATCAGCTGCCGGCTACTACCAAACTTCCAGCTGAAAACTATAGAAGCCATCGGAGTTGAGGTGAGCACATCGCATGGTCCAATCACCATCATCGCGGTCTACTGCCCCAAGAAAACCAACATTAGGGACGGCTCGGCCACAGACCGCTGAAGAGACATCACCAAGCTAACACGACGGCGGCAAAATTTCATCATCGTTGGTGACCTGAACCCCAAGCATCAAGCCTGGGGCAACAGTCAGCGAAACCAAAACGGCACAATCTTGTACAACCAGGGGTTGAAACAGTTGACGTTTTTTACTACACTCGCTCCGTTGTCGTGCGCGACAGTCTGTTTGTATTCGAACACTCATGCTCTACCGTCGTCTCTCTCACACAACACGAGCGGTAGAATAACATTCGAGCTAAAAGAAAATTATCAAAATAGCTATCTGATTTCGTTGTAATTCCTCAATTTGGTGTAAATCAAACCAATTGTGAGAAAACTAAAATACATACATTCGTGACGGTCTTCGGCGACGGTGTCGTATGACAGAGCCTGTCATACGACATTTTAGTTTGGTACTGTACTATGATAGCTTGTTTTGCAAGTGTCGGAGGCAAAGGCAGTCAATTATCACAGAAAATGTGTCGACTACCGTGACCGCTTACAAGACTGTGTACAACGATCTGCAGGAAGCCCACTACAACATCCTGTGTTCAGACACTCCCACCCGGTTGAGTCGATCCGGAGCACATGCCACCATCGACATCTTCAACAGCAACATTGGCGATAGCATCTCTCAACCCATCGCCTATCAGGAACTGAGCTCGGACCACTATCCGGTGGTGACCAAAGTAGGTTCCTCGACCAATAGGTTTCAAGTTTCCCGGCGAAATTACCATCGTGTCAACTGGCAGCAATCGACTACGACGTCCTACCGGAGTCGTTCGAAGAAGTCGATCGGTGTCAGCAAACCATCGAAGAGGCGATATCCCGTGCCAGGGAGCAACACGTACCAGCATCCAGACAGGTGAGTCATACTCTGAACCATGACAGCCCAACCAAAGATCTTATCAGGCTCCGTAACACCATTCGTAGGCAGTTCCAGCGTTCTGGGCGGCCCCATTTGAAGACCAATGTCAATAGGCTAACGAAAGTTATCCAGGCCAGGATGGTGGAAATCAGAAATAACGATTTTGCTAACAAGATTTGCTCTCTCCCAGATTGTGCAAAACCATTTTGGAAGATGACCAAAATTTTGAAAAATAAGACGAAACCGATCCCTCCGCTTTCCTCTGTTGACCAGAATTCGGACCCATCCCTACTCATAACCCCAGTTGAAACGCCTTCGCTTCACCTCCGAGACCGCCTTTTAGGTAGTGAAATTTCTCCACTTCCCATAAATCAGGCTTCCGATGGATCAATGAAGTAAACAGATCCCGAAAGCTAAGCTACTCGTCTATGTTACCGTCAAAACTTTTAAGCTTAATTTGAGGTAGACGAACATGATCCATCCCACCATGTAACGTTGCATCAATTCCCCTAGCTTGTTGATCGAGAGCTGATGTATCTGGAAATTCCTTGACCTTATCATGCAGAAATGATTTGACGTTTACGATTAACGTACCCCATTCTAGTCGAAATTCTAGTACTACGCAATTGGTTTTTCCTATGTTTCGAGGGGTGAATCGATTAGCTTGGGACCGAAGAGAGTACCAGAGCTGAGCCAAAAAGTTGAGCACGTTATTTCGGGATCTTCTAGTATTAGAGTTATCTCTATGGTGGTACCCTCCGTAAAGTTTTCAACAAATTTGCAGATATTGTTAACGGAAGTTTGTTGCCCCTTCAACTTGGTGTACCGAGACTTCAGTGGTGGCCCTTTCTTGGTAGATGATCTTGAAGGCATGTTGAAGAACTTTCAAAAGCAACGTCTGATTGCATGGGCGATGCAATCTTCGAAACTAATAGCTGTGCTAGATGACCGAAGTATTCAGGCAGCAACGTCAAATTTCCTCAAGGTTCGTTTCACGTGCAAGCTAATGTATTATCAGCTTCCTGGGCAAAGATCACCGATAGAAAAACGAACAGTACCTTTACTGCACACGCCTGTGAAACCGCATGTTGCTCTGAAAATGTGCGTTCATGTAGATGAAACGCACTCACCTAACATCCTTCTCCCGCTTTCGGTTAGCTACAGGACAACATAGAACCCAATGCATAGAAAGCTTTCACCATCACCACCACTACCACCACAAACAAGGAAAATCATATCCTTTATTGGCATTACGTACCAACGGTTGTGTGTGAGAGAAGCAGCAGCAGCATGGCGAGAGCGAGAGAAAACCACCGCTAGCAGAAGCGATCTGGGGGACCTCAACCTGAGAGCTACTGGAGAGCGTTCGCCTGTTATTGGGTGGAAGGGCTGCTGCTCGGCTGAATTTTCAGTTTTTTCCTTCCTCCAAATAAAACCACATAATAGCACATAGAAAAAAATCGCCAACCAAAATAATACAAGATTTGCAGAAACTGAAACAAGTCGCTCAAACCAATCATTGTAGTGTTGTAGTGCAGGTAGTGAGGAGCCTAGTTTTCCACGGCTTTTGTTCGGTATGATTTCGCCCTAGTTTTCCGCCGGAGCTGTGTGCGTGTGTGTGGTGTTTGTCAATTTGGATTATGGGAAAGAAGACCTTGCGTGTGCAGCAGGTGGGACAGCGGTTCAATCAATGTAGGTGAAAAGCAACAGGAACCCCAGAGGGACTGATTTGGAAAAAAAGCATCCCGAAATGCACTGAACTGGAACCTAAGATCAGGGCTTTTGTTAAAAATGTAGTGCTTTGGAGGCAAGCCAATCGCCAGCTTTGTGCCGGATAGTGCTCCCATCGTGAAGTCCGAGCTGGGAGAGGAGCAAATTCATCACGCCGACATGTATGCTAGTGATTACGATAAGCTTAACAATTTACAACAAACATTAGCTAGTCTTCTTCTTGCTTGGAAATATTCAATATTTAGCTATGTCTAAAGAAAATTTACGAAAATTCGTGTTCAGAAATCATCTAGTGTATAAAAAGGAAAAAAATAAAAAGTTCTATGAATGCAAACTGAAGCTGCCCGAAGAAGAGAGTGAAGAGGAAATCAGCTCGCTCCAGTAAACGTCTACAAATAGGGGAACGTAAAGGTATGGCAACTAATGGACCACTTGGTAGGGACAAAAGAAGTGATTATAATTGCGATGATAATGGCCTAAAATGCAGAAAGCTTCAGAACGGATGCAGTGAAACAAGTAGAACAAAAGTGGTACCAAAATGACACAACCACAACATTGTGTTCTTTTAACGGGGTAGGGAAAGAGTGGTCCTTACTGTGAAATAAGAGCGAGAGAAGCATTTCAAACACCGTGAAAGTACAATAGCAAGAGAGCGTTGTTCAACAATTTGAGCACCCTGGAACGGGGTCGAAAGAGATCGCTTGCGGGAGCGAGAGTGCAAGTACCAAGAGGGCTCGGTTTCCCTCCTAGGAGTGGGTAGCAAAAAAGTAAACATAATTAAGACGACGTACCTACACCTTCAGCAGCCCGCCAAAATCCACCTGGACCTGACGCCGTCGGCGTCGTTGTTAAATTCGACGCTGTTAGTACTGGTCTGCCTGGTCAAATTGTCGCCGGCACCGGTGGCGGAGCAGTGGAATGGCTGAAGCACCGGGCAGTCCACGGACCGGGGATGAATCGTCCGAAAGTGAAAATGAAACAGAGCCGGCCAAAATTTTCCACCGGAAGCTGTCAACGAAGAAGGATGTCAAATCAGCGGTAGGTGTCGGAATGCGTGTGCCAGTGTGAGTGTGTATGTGTGTGAGTAGGGCTGGAAATGCTATTATGTCATTAGACGTACATATATGCGACACGCTTGGCAGGAAATGGACCGGAAGGAAACCAGGAAGAGATGATGTCACTGATTATTTCGATCCGAGCAACTCAAAACCGATGGGGGTGTGGATCTTATTATTTCACTGCTCGTTTGATTCTGTGGTCAGTATCTGCTGGAGGGCCTCTCCCAAGTAACATTGCAAGTTTATCAAGGCTTTGTAGAATTGTACAAGTCTAAATCAAGATCTACACAGCCCTACACCCAAATTGTTATTTGGGCTAGATAGCCTAGTCAGCTAAGGCATGGTGCTGTGCATGTGCCTGCCTCATAATAAACAAATTCATGCTGCAACTCGCAATCAATAAGGACTGTTCTGTTTATAAAATGGACACACACTTTCAGTCACAACTTTATTATTTCACTACTTATCTTAATACTTTCTTCGGCAAAATTTAAGCTCTGCTTATAAGCAATATATATGAGGCAGTATGTAATTTTTACGAAATTTTAAATCACATGTGCTCTAAAATGCAATTTTTACACTCATGTCAGTATATCTTTTTCAATTGAGTCAAGCCAGATATTTTTGATTTAAGCTCTTCTAAAAATTGTTTTACACCAACTAAAATAAATATGAATTTTGTAGCACATAGTGTTTATACAATTTTGCACAGGGGGAGAGGTAGCTCATCGATTCTTCCGGTTCGCCTCCTAGCATCGTGCTATAAAGTACCAGGCGATAACCATGGTAGTTGATCGATAGCTCGATGACGTCATTTAGTTGACGTCTGCAATGGGAAATTCTCATAGCAGGCGTTGACGATGGGACGTGGTCGAGTTGTTGAATAGCAACTATCGTGGTAACTCACCGATTACCTGTCGATCTGCCAAATTTGGAAAGACGTCTGCATTGAATTGTCTCATATAATAATATTCCGCCCACTATATCACAAGAAATTGCGAGTAGCTGAGTGGAATGGAGATAAGTTAAGCATTGGGTACAGGACCAAGTCTCCCCTGGGTGGTGCCAAAAGATGAGCGCAATAGAATCATCAAGTTGCCATAAGGCACGGAATGAAACTATTGCATGGCTGGGTAGTCAAAGTCTTCCATTTGTTAGTCATTTCAGGTGGATTAGAACAGGTTTAGGTGGGCGTTGGCCAGATTTGGATTTTTCAGATGTAATCCTGGATATGACCCTGTCATTGAACGTCGCGTGAAAGTGGAACTTAATGAAGGCCTAAGTACTTTTTCGTAGTTTTTAGTTTTCGGATTTGAAAGATCGTCGGTTACAGTGGCCTGCTTACTGAGCAGAAAAACGTGGTCCCAGGTCCTTACATATCAAAGAGATTTATGGTAAAATCGCTTGTGTATCGTGTATTTTCCGAAACTCGTTGTTGTCGTTGGTTCCGGGTTTGAATGGATACACAAATTTGAGCAACGGTATTATGTGATATGAGGGGCTCGGTGGCCTTAGAGCAACCGTTTTTGCTTACTGAGCAGAACATCATGAGTCTAATCTCAGGCCCATCCACATTCAAGATTCGTCTATCGTTTTATTTGTTAATATGACTGCATGGTAATAACAGCAACTCGGTGATTAAAAAGGTGCTCGTCTGCCTAGTGGCAAACATTTTTGATTACTGAGCAGAAGACCGTGGGTTAAGTCCCAAGCTCCTTTGCGTTATATGATCGTTATAACATCAATTCAGCTTATCGTTTACCAAAACGAATCCTGCTGTAAACCCAACCCTCTTATCCAACATCCCAGTGATTCCTCGTGGAAGTGCAGAGGTGTTCTCGGCTTCCAACACAATCCTTCCCATTCCTTTCTTGACCTGTGTTCGGGCGCGGCCGGCGCTGGTATTGCCTAATTTAAGATCACCAGTTTTTACACATTGAGGATGATTGCTAGTCCCAAGCATCGTCTATTGGTTCTCTGTGTAATTACAGCTGATCTGGCAGTAACAGAGTAGCAACCGTGGGCGGTCAATCAAGCTCAAGCAAGCTCATAGTGTTTATACAATTTTGCACAATATCCAGTGTATTTTTTCATTAAACGCTTACAACTTAGGAAAATTAACAATACCGTAAGATTATCTGATAGAAGGCATCCAGTCGTAGGTTTGGAAAACAGCTTGAGTGTGGTAAAAATTGGTAGAACTGTTTCAAACACATCGTCGGTACTTGAGCGTGTCGGTGATCATCTCTTTTTGCCAGTGGTGACGGGAAGAGGTGGGGGGAATACCCCTCACCATCCCTCTCCAACGGGGGAGTTTGATAAAGATAGATGATCAAACCGATTTGTACCTTCATTCATAAAAGTTGTCTTTGCTCGCTTTCTACTCTCTAAATAAAAATTTTCACACTGCCGTACTCTAACGGAACTATTAACTCTATACTTTCATCTCCTTATCTATCGTATAAAAATTACCACTCTAGTATGTTATTTGAAATAAGCATTTTCAATTATGTAAATCGTTGACTTCACGCAGAAGTAATATAAGACAAAATGTTAAAGTAAAATCTAACTCTAAATCTTATTAAAGTATAAAGGGAATTAATCATTGCAATTGAGGATTGTAATGATTTTTACCTAAAATTATTAACTATTTTGTTGAACATTTGTTCTAAAGTCTAAACATTCGAAGTTATATATACCTCAGTAGTGCTGTACCAGGGAGGCAACTTCACAATCGTCTTCAGAACTTTGTTCTGAATCCTTTGAAGTGCTTTTTTCCTGGTAGTGGAACAACTAGAGCATATTGGCACAGCGTAAAGCATGGCCACTCTAAAAACTTGTTTAAATATTAGTTGTTTATTCGTCAGGCAAAGTTTGTATTTCCGGTTTATAAGAGGATACAAACATGTTATATATTTGTTACATTCCGCTTGAATAACCTCAATGCGATCTTTAAAAATTAATTTTCGGTCTAGTACCAATCCAAGATATTTCACTTGATTTGACCAGGAAATTGGAACTCCGTTCATAGTGACTGTGTGACTACTACTAGGTTTCAAAAATGAAGCTCTAGGCTTATGTGGAAATATTATAAGTTGAGTTTTGGAAGCGTTGGGAGAAATCTTCCATTTTTGTAAATAAGAAGAGAAAATATCTAAACTTTTCAGCAGTCTGCTGAAAATAACACGAAGATTCTTCCTTTAGCGGAAATGCCTGTGTCATCAGCAAACAAAGATTTGTGGCAACCCTGAGGCAACTCAGGGAGGTCCGAAGTGAAAAAGTTATACAATATAGGCCCAAGAATGCTACCTTGAGGAACTCCTGCTCTAACAAGTAGTTGATCAGATATGGAATTTTGACAATTTACCTGCAGAGTCCTGTCAGTTAAATAATTTTGAACTAATTTCGTAATATATAGTGGAAAATTATTTTTTTTTCAATTTAGCTATCAAACCTTCATGCCAAACACTGTCGAATGCTTTTTCTATGTCTAGAAGAGCAACTCCAGTTGAGAAGCCTTCAGATTTGTTTGAACTGATTAAATTGGTAACTCTTAAGAGTTGATGAGTAGTTGAATGCCCATGGCGAAATCCAAACTGCTCATCTGCATAAATTGAGTTCGTACTGATGTGAAGCATCATTCTATTCAAAATAATCTTTTAAAAAAATTTACTTATTGAAGAAAGCAAACTTATTGGACGAGATTCAGCTGGATTATTATCCGGCTTCAAAATAGGAACAACTTTTGCATTTTTCCATTTATCATGAGAGTATGCCAAATGGAAACATCTGTTTGACAAGAACGACAAAGTACTTTGAGGAAGTTTTTTGATGAGTTAATAGAATATTCCATCATCAACTGGAGCTTTCATGTTATGAAACTTGTTAGTTATAAATCTTACTTCGTCCAAATCAGTCCCTCAGGAATCATCGAAAATATTTTCCCAAGAGAAATTATTCAGATAATCCCGAGCAACCTGATTCTCAATAGGACTAGTAAGACCCAAACTGAAATTATGGGAACTCTCGAATTGCTTAGCAAGTTTCTGAGCTTTTTCCAAATTTGTGATCAAAATTTTACCAACTTCTTTAAGCGCTGGAATTGGCTTTTGAGGTTTTTTCAAAATTTTTGTGAGTTTCCAAAAGGGTTTGGAACTCGGGTCTAATTTAGAAACATCATTTTCAAAAGTTTTATTCATCAGGGCAGAGAATCGCTTTTTAATTTGTTTTTGCAAATCCCGCCAGAAAACTTTCATGGCAGGATCGCGTGTTTTTTCATATTCTCTCCTGCGGACATTTTTAAGACGGATCAAGTCCTGATGATCAGTTAAGACCAAATCAATCGTTGAGGAATTTCTTGCTGAAGAAAAGCATGTTGGGATTGTTGGGCTGTTTGGATATTGAATAGTGTAATAACCTGCAGAACAATCAATCATCAAACAGAATATTACAATTGGAATTGCTTTGAGCATTATTCCATAAGCGGTGTTTTGCATTTAAATCATCAATAATGAAGAACTTAGACCTATGACGAGTAAGTTTCTGGAGGTCACCCTTGAGAAAATTCTTTTGCTGGCCTACGCATTGGAATGGCAAATAAGCAGCTATAAACGTAAGTTGTCCAAATTTAGTTTCAACAGAAACTCCCAAAGTTTCAAAATTTTGGTTTCAAATGAAGAAAGTATTTTATGTTTGATTCGTCTATGAACAATGATGACAACGCCACCACAGGCTCCATCAGGACGATCATTTCTATAAATGAAATAATTTGCGTCCTTCCTAACCTTATGGTCAGGTTTAAGGAACGTTTCAGTTATCACGGCAATATGCACGTTATGAACTCTCAAAAAGTTAAATAGCTCGTCTTCATTATCTTTAAGAGATCGAGCATTCCAATTTAAAATATTCAATGCTTTAAAATCTTTTACTGAATTTTAAAGTCATGACAATATTGTTTGCAAATTTAACTTCAGTTTGAATAGCATCAAACATGGAGTTAGAATTAAGCATACCAGAAATCATATCAATTAATGATTTCTGTAAAAAATCCATTTAAGGGGCAGTAGCTTCCTAAGTTAAAATTGTCAAAATTTCCGTTAGAATTACGTTGTTTAGTATTTTGATTTCTACCCGCTGCAATAGCAGCATCCATTAACTTGCTGAACATTGTTAGCAGCGGGAGTAGGTATAGATGAATAATTTGAAGCAGAAGTGATATTTGTACCTACGGGTACGAATGTAGAATTTGTTCCTCGCTGACCGTTGTTAACAGCAGAGGAATTTGTACCTGGGCGGAAACGTGGAGCGTTTCCTACCCGTCGCTTAGAATGAGATTGTAAGATCGCTTTGCGAGTCTTACATTCCCAAAAATTGGATTTGTGGTTTTAACCACAATTTGAACATTTAAATTTCTTATGATCTTCCTTCACAGGACAGTCGTCCTTTGCGTGAGAGGAATCACCACAATTCATGCATTTAGCTGGCATGTAGCAATTTTTAGTTCCGTGACCCCATCCCTGGCACTTACGGCACTGAGTGAGGTTTTGTAAATTTCCTCCAGTCTTCCTGAAGTGTTCCCACTTCACTCGGACATGGAGCATAAGGCTAGCTTTTTCTAAGGCCTTAAGGTTGTTTAGTTCACTAGACTTGAAGTGAACTAAATAAAAATCATTAGAAATCCCGTTGCGCGAATCGCCAGGACGGGATTTCATTTTCATTTTGATTACTTGAAGTGGCACAACTCCAAGTAATTTTGCCAGTTCATCTTTGATCCATCTTTAGGTGGTGACTGGGCAGTCTTTTCATGACAACCTTGAACACGTTCAGTTTTGGTAAAAAAAATTATGCTCCTGCTCAGTAAGATACTCGAGAGGACATTTGAATCCATCCAAGGTTTCAGCCAATACACGGCATTCATCCCGACGGCCAATTTGCAGTGAAATCTTAAATTTCACGAAGTTCAAAAGTTCCGTGCGAAGAGCATGGAAATCGGAAGCGATTATCACAATAAGGGGTATCTGTTCTTTCTTGGCATTAAGCCGGGAAAGTTAACTAGAATTTTTCCTGGATGATGGTTCATTCTCATCATCCGTGAGCAAATCAAATTGATTGCTCAAATTAATTTTCTCAGAAGGGGGATCAAGAGATTGCCCTTTTCGTTTGCGCTTAGGCGCCATGGCGGCAGTAAATTGTTTATCCAAATCGACTTCCAAGCAGATTACTATAAGAATCTGAAGGATCGAAGAGGAATTTTCCAAATCGATATCCAAGAAGGATTACCTCGGGTAGGGTCCAAACAAGGATCGAAGAGGAATAAGGGTCAAACAAGGTAGAAAATTTAAAGGTATATTGAGCACTGAAAAGTGCTGTTTAAATTTGTTGAAGCTTAAGGTGGTAGTAACACTTCCTTCAGCAAAAAAAAAAAACAAATAGATCCGCATGGCAAGACAGCACGATACGGACTGATCAAGCATTGCATAATTTTGTTTGGATCATAATATTTTTTCCCGATAAAACAATATGAATATTATGAAAAATAAAAATCTACAGACATTTTTGTGGTGCGTTGTGAAAACCTTAACCCGTAAAAGCCTGGGACAAACTTTTTCTTTTCTAAAATTTGTATCTCAGAGATGCCATGCCCGATTAACATCAGTCCGGTGATGTTTGATGGTACATCCTCTGAGGCCCATCTCGCATTGTAATAAATTCAAGCATGTGTTAGCACGGGGGTGTTTTCCCATTCTTTATCATATATCTTACTTATCATTGCGACAACATCTTGATTTTTTTTTCGAGAAACTCCAGAAAATAATAGAGAACAATCATAAAACCCCATGCCTACCTTGGAATAGGTTTAGGATGTTCCGGATTATGGTTCCATATGGTAAATGCTTTATCTATAATAACCACATCAAGCGATACATGCATTCCACATCGAACGCTCGACTGTTTCGGTCAAGTATTGCTTGCACTCCGTAATCGGTACTAGTTTTTTTCCCCTATTGAGGTTTTTTTTTTTCAATCCGCTTTCATACTGAGTGGTGTTGTAGTATACAACAGTGCAGTGAGCATCGCGGAATTGTAATTGCCGCTCAATCGTTCGAGAAAGGAAGCAGTCATTTCCGGCCGAGTCCGGCAGATGAGCTGTACATCTCTAACCAACAAGTTTCATCGCATCACGAAACGGCAAACTCAAGGTCATCGAGTTCACCAGCCGGCGAGCCAGCCGGTGCTTTGTTGCAAACACTCGAGGGCAACAATAGAACGATCATCACCATCATTCTCACATCAGGATAGATCATCGTCATCAGCCACACTCCGTGCGCTTGTGTGGAGAGTTAAGTAACAAACGGTTATCTTCCGTTCTCCGCAACCTGATTAATCTCCATACAGTGTTGATTAACTTTTCTGACACCTTTTTGTTTTTTCCTGAAAAAATTTTCATTTTTTTTTTCTCTTTTTTTTCATTTACTGTTTTTTTTTTTTGCAAGTTGATTAATCTCCCTATAGTGTTGATTAACTTTCCTGGCATTATTTTTTTCCATTTTAAAGTTTTTTTTTTTTTTTTTGCTTTGTTGGATTAAGTATTATTTTTACCGTTATATTTTTTGGATAAGTTTATTTTTTTTTCTTATTTTTTTTTTATTTATTATTTTTTTTTCTCAACGCATATATATATATATATATATATATATATATATATATATATATATATATATATATATTTCCTTTTTTATGTCGAAATCTGTTGCGGAGGTACTTAAGACCCCGCAATGGATGAAACCAATGATGGCGGGGGTATTTCGCTAGCAGATATCTCCGATGATGAGTCTGTTAAATCTCCATCATTCGAAAATCTGCTTCTCACTGAAGAGGAAATGGATACCTCAGGGGATTCTACTTCGGACCCCAAAACGAGCACTGGAGCTTACCCAAAGGTGATGTCTAAACAACAACCTTCTTCACCCCCTGCCCCCCCTTCTCCACCATCGCCCCCTCGTCCACCTGTTCCCCCTACTCCAACCGTTCCCTTAAAAATTTCTGCGACCCCCCGCCATAAAGCTTACCCAAGCGACTCAAAAGGTCCGTGGGTTGTTTTTTTCCGGCCCAAACAAAAACCTTTGAATATTTCTCGGATTTCGAAGGATCTGACAAAACATTTTTCGGCCGTAACCGATATCTTTAAGGTAACGTCAAACAAACTGCGCGTTACCGTTGATGACCTGAAACAGGCAAACCGGATTGTTGCCTGTGAGCTTTTTTCGATCGAATATCGAGTCTACGTCCCCAGTTGTGACGTAGAAATTGAAGGAGTGGTCACCGAATCGAGTCTGACTTGTGAGGATTTCCTGCAAGTCGAATCTTTCGGCATTTTCAAAAACCGTGCCCTCCCGAAAGTCAAGATACTGGACTGCATTCAACTGCAGTCAGTGTCGCACATAGGCACAAAAAAAAAGTATACCCTCTCAGATTCGTTTCGTGTGACCTTTTCAGGATCGGCATTACCTGACTACGTCACAATTGGGAAGGTTCGACTACCTGTACGCTTGTTTGTACCGAGGGTAATGAATTGCTTGAAATGCAAACAACTAGGTCACACCGCGGACTTTTGTTCCAACAAACCGCGGTGCGATCAATGTGGGGAGGAGCATACGGAGGGTCCTTGTCATGCTACCCCAAAATGCGTTTACTGTAAGGATGCTCCGCATGCTCTGAGTGATTGCCCGAAGTACAAACAGCAGGGAGAAAAACTAAAGCGGTCTTTGCAAGCTCGCTCTAAGCGCTCGTTAGCAGAAATTTTAAAAACGACCGCTTCATCTTCCCAAACCACCCCAAAAAGCAACAACACATTCCACCTCCTGCCAGATGATGATCAGGGCTCTGACTCAGAGGTGGGTGAGAGTAGTCCTTTTGTCTTTAATGGCAACACGAGGAAGCGGTCCAAAATAAACGTCACCCAAAAACCTCGTAAGGCCTCTCGTATGGACTACCAACCTACCTTGACAAATTTAAGAGGTAGCGGAAATGTACCGAAACCCCCACCACCGGGATTTAAATCTTGTAATTTTAACAAGGACTTTCCGCCACTTCCGGGATCATCTAAAACCCCAGATATCCCAGTTTTTCAGCCAGAAAAACAGCTGAATAATCAGCAAGAACATGATGCCATGTTCACGTTTTCTGAAATTGTGGAGAGCATCTTCAATATATTCAACGTCTCTGACTCAACTCGGAACATTATTAATTTAGTGCTTCCATTCGTGAAAACTCTTTTGAAGCAACTAGCTTCTAGGTGGTCCTTCCTTGCATCGATCATATCCTTTGATGGATAATTTTCCGAATGAGGTCGGGGATATGATCTCTGTTCTTCAGTGGAACTGTAGAAGTCTTATACCGAAACTTGACACATTCAAATTTTTAGTTCACAACTCACTTTGTGATGCATTTGCTCTTTGTGAAACATGGCTTTCTTCAGACACCGATCTCCCTTTCCACGATTTTAACATTATTCGCCTTGATCGAGCAGATTCGTATGGAGGGGTGCTTCTCGGGATTCATAAGCTCCATTCCTTTCATAGAATCGATCTGCCTTCCGTGACAGGCATTGAAGTTGTCGCATGTCAGGTAAATATTCGAGGTAAAAGCCTCAGTATTGCCTCAGTATATCTTCCTCCAAGAACTGCGATTTCTCGCCAAGGTCTCTCAGATATCTGCTCAGCTTTATCTGAGCCTCGGTTGATATTAGGAGATTTTAACTCCCACGGTACAGGCTGGGGGGAACTGTACGATGACAACCGCTCAACCCTGATATACGACCTTTGCGATAACTTCAATATGACAATTCTAAACACTGGGGAAGTAACACGAGTGGCCAAACCTCCAGCAAGAGCAAGTAGATTAGACCTCTCCCTCAGTTCGAGTTCACTATCGTTGGATTGCTCGTGGAAAGTAATTCAAGATCCCTACGGTAGTGACCACTTGCCAATCAAAATTTCTATTACCAATGGTTCATCTTCCACTCGCTCGGTTGACATCGCGTACGACCTCACGAAAAACATCGACTGGCAAAAATTTGCGTCCGCGGTTCTCGGTGGTACTGATTCGGTTGACATACTCCCTCCGCTGGATGAGTACTCCTTTTTATCGCGACTTATCGTTGACTGCGCTCTTCAAGCACAGACGAAACGCGTTCCGGGTGTTTTCGTTCGCAAACGACCTCTCACTCCGTGGTGGGATAAGGATTGCACCGACGCGAACAGCGAGAAGTCCGCCGCGTTTAAACGCTTCCGCAAACACGGTAAGGTCGAAGATTTCGAGCGGTACACCGACCTCGAGAAAACTTTTAAGAGCTTGATTAAAGCCAAAAAACGCGGTTACTGGCGTCGGTTCGTCGATGGTTTGTCGAGAGAGACTTCGATGAGAACACTCTGGAATGTCGGCAGGAGAATGCGCAACGCGTCATCACCGGTCAACGAAGACAAGGAGTACTCAGACAGTTGGATATTCAGCTTCGCGCAGAAAGTTTGCCCGGATTCGGTGTCGGTTCAAACCAACGTTCGTGATAGTCCGTCGGGTAGTAACGAAATAGATTCTCCGTTTTCGATGGTGGAATTCTCACTTGCTCTCCTCTCATGTAACAACTCAGCTCCAGGAATGGATAGAATCAAGTTCAACTTGCTCAAAAATCTCCCAGACGTCGCGAAGAGACGCTTGTTGAACTTATTCAATCAATTTCTGGAGCACAACATTGTTCCGGATGATTGGAGGCAAGTAAGAGTTATCGCCATTCGAAAACCCGGTAAACCCGCGTCGGATTATAACTCGTACCGTCCCATCGCGATGCTGTCCTGTATACGGAAATTGTTGGAGAAAATGATTCTTTTTCGTCTAGACAAATGGGTCGAGTCGAATGGTTTACTTTCAGATACGCAATTTGGATTTCGAAGAGGCAAAGGGACGAGCGACTGTCTTGCGTTGCTTTCAACTGAAATTCAACTGGCCTATGCGCAAAAACAGCAAATGGGTTCAGTTTTCTTGGATATTAAGGGGGCTTTTGATTCTGTTTGTATCGATGTCCTTTCGGATAAACTCCACGATAGTGGGCTTTCACCAATTATGAACAACTATTTGAGCAACTTGTTGTCTGAGAAATATATGAGCTTTTCTCATGGAAACTCGACAACTTCACGAATTAGTTACATGGGTCTCCCCCAGGGCTCATGTTTAAGCCCCCTTCTTTATAATTTTTACGTTAAAGACATTGATGGTTGTCTTGATGAAAATTGCTCGCTAAGGCAGCTTGCAGATGACGGCGTTGTGTCCGTTATAGGGCCAAGTGCACCGGACCTGCAAGGACCATTGCAAGATACCTTAGACAATTTGTCTACTTGGGCTATGAAGCTGGGTATCGAATTCTCTCCGGAGAAAACTGAGTTGGTTGTTTTTTCTAGGAAGCATCATCCTGCACAGTTACAGCTTCAACTAAAGGGTAGAACAATCACTCAAAGTATATCTTTCAAGTATTTAGGTGTCTGGTTCGATTCCAAATGCACATGGGGAAAACATATTGCGTATCTGAAACAAAAATGCCAACAAAGAATCAATTTTCTTCGTACAATTACCGGAACTTGGTGGGGAGCACACCCGGAAGATCTGATCAGGTTGTACCGAACAACCATCCTTTCGGTTTTAGAGTACGGCAGCTTTTGCTTCCAATCCGCAGCAAAAACACACATTCTTAAGCTGCAACGGATTCAATACCGTTGCCTTCGTATTGCGCTAGGCTGTATGCACTCGACTCATACGATGAGCCTCGAAGTACTCGCGGGTGTTTTCCCACTGACAGATCGTTTCGCTGAGCTGTCTTTCCGGTTTCTCATCCGTTGTGAAGTATTGAATCCTTTGGTAATAGAACACTTTGAGAAGCTGCTCGACCGAAATCCTCAAACAAGATTCATGAGTTTGTACTATGAGTACATGACGCTGGAGGTTGGTCCTTCTTCATTAATCTCCAATCGTGATTGCTTCCAAGCCTTCTATAGTTCCTCTGTAAATTTTGATCTGACCATGATGCAAGAAATCCATGGAATACCAGATCACCATCGGTCGATGGTTGTTCCCTCAATTTTTGCAATCAAGTACCACCATGTAAGTAACGATAAAAGATTTTTCACAGATGGGTCAACCATAAATGCTTCCACTGGATTTGGTGTATTTAATCAATTTCATAGCGCCTCCTATAAACTGCAGAAACCATGCTCCGTATACGTTGCGGAACTCGCAGCTATATTTTACGCAGTAGAGCGAATTGCCTCACTACCTTCTGACCATTATTTCATTTTTACGGATAGTCTTAGCTCATTGGAGGCTATTCGTTCAATGAGGCCGATGAAGCACTCCTCGTATTTCCTGCCTGAAATACGATCTAAACTGAGTGCTTTATCTAACTGCTCCTATACTATCACCTTAGCTTGGGTCCCATCTCATTGCTCAATTCCGGGTAATGAGAAAGCGGACTCATTGGCTAAGGTGGGCGCTATGGAAGGCGATATTTTTGAGCGACAAATCGCCTTCAACGAATTTTTCTCCATTGCTCGCCAGCAAGTCCTCATCAGTTGGCAACAAAAATGGAATGATGGTGAATTGGGAAGATGGTTACATTCTATTCTCCCACAGGTGTCGAACAAACCATGGTTCAAAGGGTTGGACATGAGCCGCGACTTTATACGCGTTATTTCAAGGCTTATGTCCAATCACTGCTCGTTAGACTCGCACTTCTATCGAATTGGGCTCTCAGGCAGCAATTTATGTGCGTGTGGCAGTGGTTATCACGATATCGAGCATGTTGTTTGGTCGTGTACCTTACACCGTGTTGCCAGATCTGAGTTATCCACATCCCTCAGGGCCCGAGGAAAACAACCCGCGATACCCGTTAGAGATGTCTTGGCGAGCCGAGACCTTGACTATTTGAATTTAATTTATGTGTTTTTAAAACGGATAGATTTGAGGATTTAGAAGTTAGTGTCATCTTGTGTTCTCCCAAGTTGTTAGCTACCCATCGGTGTACCCCCATGTTTGTCTTTTTCATCAGAGTGTCGCCTAGTTCGAGATCAAGAGCACATTGCTCTCCAAACCTTGTGTTCACAATCCCTACCCTGCCATCCATTTGTTACAATTTGTTACCCCTAACCTCGAGATAGCCGCGAGTAATCGGCCCCCGCTTTACTAACGTTAGTTTTAAGTAATTTTGTTATCTAAACAATGAATATCGGCTCCGCAAAGCTACAGCAAATGAGCCTGGAAAAATAAACGAATTATTAAAAAAAAAAAAAAAAAAAAAGCGATACATGAAATCACATCTACTTCCAAATGACAATGGCACTCAAAATGACAAACATAGAACCATATAGCCGACGTAGAACCGGTTCCGGATATTCCGAAATATGATTTCACGTGGTCAAATTTGATATCTCACACAACCATATCAAGTGACATATTAAATCACATCTGCTCGGTAAAATATGACCAATGACACAAAAAACAACAAGTATGGTCACCGTAGAACCGGTTCTGGAATATCATGGATCCACATGGTAAAATTTGATATCGCTCATAACCATATCATGCATATCAAATCACATATACTCCACGAAATATCACCAATGGCTCTCAAAACGACAATCATAGAGCAATATGATTATAGTAGAACCGATTCGGTATATTCCAGATTGTGGTTCCACATGATACAATTTGAGCCGGCGCCGGTGGTGTAGTGGTAAGCGTGACTGCTTTTTCACTCCAATGGGTCTGGGTTCAATCCCAGCCGAGGTCGGTGGGATTTTTCTGAGGCATAAAAATCTCTGGTCACGTCTTCCTTCGGAAAGGAAGTAAAGCCGTTGGTCCCGGCCCATGTGTGTTGAATGGGTGCGATATCCTACGCAGGTGTGGAAGCTGCCTTCCTGCACATTCGATTGCCGTGAATGGAAGGCAATCGATGTCCGTCGGAGATTGGCACTAGATTGCGGAACAGAGACCGACGTTGAATATAGAAAAAATTGATACAATTTGATATCTCTGATAATCAAATCAAGTGACATATAAAATCACATCTACTAGACGAAATATGACCAATGTTTTTCATAATGACAACCATATAGAGCCATATGGCCACCATAGAACTAGTTCCTGATATTCCAGATCATGGATCCGTATGATTATATTTAATATATCTTATATCCACATTAAACGACATATCAAATCACATCTACTCGACGAAATACGATGAACGGCAATCTTTCAAGATCAATATCACCTAAAATCACAGGTACCAATATCACAAGCCATCACCCGTGATTTTCAACCAATATAAGTTGTGATTGTCGATTCCCAAAATCAACCAGCATCAATATCAACCAAGATCAAGACCATCGAAAATCATAGGATTATAAAATATGATACATTCTAGAGTCTGGGACATTCCAAAATTCAAGTCAGCATTCCGGAGGAAATTAAAATGGTGGATTTCAACCCAAGATGGCTTCCACAAATCCAAAATGGTGGACAAAAATTCAATATGGCAGCCTCTGGACAGCGAATATGCATTTAAACCCATGCAATATGGGTATCTACGGAATGAGCTTGATGAGTAGAAGCGGAAAGTCAACACCTGCCGCTATGTTGGAATTCAATATGGTGGACCAAAATTCAATATGGCTGCCGCCGTACAGCGTATATGCATCTAAGCCCATGCAATATGGGTATCAACGGAATGGGCTCGATGAGTAGAAGTGGAAAATTGGCATCGGGCGTGCCAAAATCCAATAAGGATTCCAAAATTGCGGTGGATGTCGATTTTTCACTTCTACTCATCGAACCCATTCTAAAGATATACGTTGTCCGGAGGCCACCATTTTGGATTCCGAAATGGCGGCGTATGTCGATTTTTCACTTCTACTCATCGAGCCCATTCCGTAGATGCCCGTATGGCATAGGTTTAGATGCATACACGCTGTCCGGAGGCCGCCAAATTGGATTTTGATCCACCATCTTGGATTTCAAAATGGCGGTGGATGTCAGTTTCTTACTTTGACTGTAATACCAAGGTATTGATTTTCCGTTTGGTGATTTTGTTACCTCAAAATCAACCTTGATTTTCTGCTTTGTGGTTTTGCTACTCTCAAGATCAGCTAAGATTTCCATCACGGAACTGCCCCCCTATAAACTCAGCAAAACAAAGGTTTTCGGTGAAATGGTGTTCGGTGAAATTGCATTTGGCAAAATTTTCCATAGTAAATTTTTTTCGCCCCTCCCTAGCTCGAAACCTGGCTACGCCCTTGGCCATATGGCCACCGTAGAACTGGTTTCGGATATTCCGGATCATGCTTCCACATGGTCAAACTACCTCTCATAGTCACTTTAGAAACGGTTCAGGATACTCCAGATTGTTGTTCTATATGGTCGAAATGATTGTCTCTTATGGTTATGACAAGTGAAATATCAAATCACATCTCCATGAACTATGTCTCAAAAAATAATCCATAGAACCATATGACCATCGTAAAACATGTTCGGATAAAATCTGGAACGTGCAAAAATCGGTCAACTTCAAATTGGTACATATTTATGTTAAAAATGCATAAAAAACCTGAAATGCTGCAAGGAAGATCAGTGTATACAATGGTTGCTATGATGAGTTTTCACCGTTTGCTCTCCAGTTTTTAAAATGACATCCAAGCAAGAGGAGCAGTGTGGCAAAATTTTGCTCGCGCAGCAAGAGAATCCGACGTTCTCACACGCCAAGTTGGCAAAATTGCTGGATGTGGCCAAATCGCCCGTGACGACGAAGAAGGTGGCGGTGAAATATAAGCGGAATCCTAACCTCTCCATCCGGGACGTCACTGGCAAGCTCAATGTCTCCCATACTAGGTACTGTGCAGCGGGCCAAGAAACGAGCTGGGTTGTCAAAGTTTAAGAAGGTGAAGGGGGCGAACCGAGATTAAAAAACAAAACACGTCGGCAAAGCAGCGGTCCCGAAAGCTGTATACGAATCTGCTCACAAAGTTCGACTGTTACATCATGGACGATGAAACTTATGTGAAGACGGATTTCAAGCAGCTTCCGGGACAGGAGTTTTATTCCGCATCAGGAAAAGGGAAGGTGCCTGAAATTTTCAAAACCATCAAACGGTCGAAGTTCCCTAACAAAAAGTAGAAGGGTCTGTGCCTAGGGGCACGAACGGAAGCTTGACGTAGGACCGCTAGTGGACGGAATAAATGTGAAGAGCATTTAGTTCTTTTAATTGATCAATTATCTATTATCTCAACTCTTTCCGTTTTTGAATTGTAGGCGTACCAAATTTGTAGTAATCTTTTTCAAAGAGAAAGTTGATTAAGAGAATCAATCAAAAACACTTGCACCCCTGCTTCCAAGTTTGGTTACAAGATTACAACTCTGGAGAGCATTTTGTGTGGTTGTTGGGGGCTTGTGGTTCTGAATATGGACAAACAGGCACAGATAAATTCTATTCCAACTCTTTACTGATGTAAGCTTGTTGGCCCTGAAAAGGGCCGTTTTATTGAAGAGGACATGGCCACTTACGCTTGGCGTGTTTAGTGTAGGTGACAGCATCACGGACCGCATTTTCCAGAAACACCTTCAGCACACCTCGTAGATCAGACCGGAGATACGTTTGACACCACCACGGCGAGCCAGACGACCGATGGCGGTTATCTCCAAGAACTTTGCGATGACGCTTGGCGCCTCCTTTACCAGACCTTTTCCTCCTTTGCCACGACCAGTCAATTGTTGCTTGTTAGGTGTGAAGGAGTGGACTAGCCACCACCTTCCTACTGCTGCTATTGCTGTTCACCACGCCGTCCGAAGCGAAAATGAGCTAATGCCATACAGCAGCGCTCTTTTATATCTTTTCAGGTTAAAGCAGAATGATGTGCAACCAAGTGGTATAAAAGCTACAAAGACTCCTCCCATTATGAGTAGTTTTCTATCAAGTAGCGACACTGGCTGGCAAATTTTATTCAATAGTATCTTGTTGAAATTCAACATTCAGAAGCATTGTTATCGATGCGTAGCCAAATTTCTGATCGATTGGTGATAAAATTATTATTGAAATTGGACCAGGGGCAGCTGAGTTATTAACGTTCAAAATCTTTCTTATTTTTTTACATGTTCCATTTTCGGTTTTCACAAAGTGTACCCGCATATAGAAATAAAAGACGTAGTCCTACGTCAAAATATCTCATCTGGCAGGCCATATGCACGTGTGTTCTAAAAAGCGGCATTTTCATTGCTACGGGAACCAAGAGATCTACGTCCATGCCTGGAAAAGTGGCTGCTACCATTCCTAAAGCAACATAATAGACCTGTGCTGTTCTGGCCGGACTTGGCGAGCTGCCACTATGGGAAAAAGGCAATCGAGTGGTACGAAGCAACAACGTGGTTGTGGTACTCAAATACCACAACCCTCCCAACTGCCCAGAACTCCGCTCTATTGAACGGTATTGGGCCTTGGTCAAACGGAATATAAAAAAAAAACTTATAAATCAATGGAAAACGAGCAGCAGTTCAAATCTAACTGGCGTTCGGCGGCGAATAAGGTCGATGAGACCACTGTGCAAAATTTAATGAAAGGGGAGTTGGTTGGAAATGCTAACATGAAGCTTTAGTGTGATGATTTATTAGCTAGAGAATGATCTTTAGAAGAGGGTAGGTGGATAGTTCCGTTAGAGTACGGCAGTATGAAAATTGAATAGAAGTTGAAAATGAGCGAAGGGCCATTAAAGCGACAGTTTACAAGATAGACGCACATTTTTGCCTAGCCCGTACGATGTACGCGGGGACTTGAAGTATGTCTCCAAGTCCACAGGCAAAAATGTGCGTCCCTCTTGTTGCTCATAAACTGACTGCGGCTGTGGAATAGTTCTAGCGACGTTTTCATCACTACCTAAAGCCCCACGTTTTGCGAGAGCATTTCCAGTCGATGGTGTGTTATAATGCAGTTCTTCTTTACCCAACTATTGTGTTGCTCCTCTCGTCATGACCAACGTGATCATCTCAGAGAGAAAGCAGTAGGGTGGTTGTTGCGTGCTGTACCATCATCAGCATTGTTGACGGCTACTCCCGCCTTGAGTTGTTACATTCAAAGTGTTTTTTATGTTACTTCATACGCGAAGTTAACGATTTTCAGAGTTGGTTGGAAATGCTAACATGAAGCTTTAGTGTGATGATTTATTAGCTAGAGAATGATCTTTAGAAGAGGGTAGGTGGATAGTTCCGTTAGAGTACGGCAGTATGAAAATTGAATAGAAGTTGAAAATGAGCGAAGGGCCATTAAAGCGACAGTTTACAAGATAGACGCACATTTTTGCCTAGCCCGTACGATGTACGCGGGGACTTGAAGTATGTCTCCAAGTCCACAGGCAAAAATGTGCGTCTATCTTGTAAACTGTCGCTTTAATGGCCCTTCGCTCATTTTCAACTTCTATTCAATTTTCATACTGCCGTACTCTAACGGAACTATCCACCTACCCTCTTCTAAAGATCATTCTCTAGCTAATAAATCATCACACTAAAGCTTCATGTTAGCATTTCCAACCAACTCTGAAAATCGTTAACTTCGCGTATGAAGTAACATAAAAAACACTTTGAATGTAACAACTCAAGGCGGGAGTAGCCGTCAACAATGCTGATGATGGTACAGCACGCAACAACCACCCTACTGCTTTCTCTCTGAGATGATCACGTTGGTCATGACGAGAGGAGCAACACAATAGTTGGGTAAAGAAGAACTGCATTATAACACACCATCGACTGGAAATGCTCTCGCAAAACGTGGGGCTTTAGGTAGTGATGAAAACGTCGCTAGAACTATTCCACAGCCGCAGTCAGTTTATGAGCAAAAGAAGGACGCACATTTTTTGCCTGTAGACTTGGAGACATACTTTAAGTCTCCGCATACATCGTACGGGTTAGGCAAAAGATGTGCGTCTAACTTTAAAAACTGTCGCATTAATGGCCCTTCGCTCATTTTCAACTTCTATTCAATTTTCATATATCCACCTACTCTCTTCTAAAAAGGTCATTCTCTAGCTAATAAATTATCACACTAAAGCTTCATGTTAGCATTTTCAACCAACCCTACTTTTATCCGCCAAATTGTTATCCTAACTAATTCAAGAAACTTTACATAAGACGTTAACTCAATTGGATGTAATTCCAGTGCGTTTTTATTTTTGTCCTGCTAGATTTCTATGGTCTTTAGATTTATGGTCATTCCATCTCTTGAGATATATTCAGTTAGTTTACTGCACAACAAATAGATTTTTTAAGCTATCTAGTTTAAAAAGAACTCTGAAAACCACTATATCGCTTTGCTATGCAAAGGTTGCATGTTAAACACTTTGATTCTCTCTATTTATATTTTCCGCGAGCCGATAGGAGTACTGCTAGCTGATGTGGTCTACTCAGTGTTCCGGAAGTTCAGACTTAGTTCATCTAAAATTAGAATGTGGGATCTAAAAAAGTTTTCGTTTCGCAATCAGCAAAGCTGTCAACTTCAGATGGCAAAAGTTCCTGACGAAGTCCCAAACGAACTATTAATGCAATCAGAAACGGTACAGCCTGAAGCGTGAAGACGTCGTGTTATCAGTGTTGATGTTAGTGGAGGAAGCTTCCAACATCAAACCGGAAGCACTATAGACATTCATTGGTTTCACCTGCATCGGAGTACGAGTGATGCTTCTCCTACAAGAAGTAAAAAAAGCTCACCAGCTGACGTCAGCGAGGTGGTAATTTTGGATCTGGTGCTATGCTGAAACAGGAACCAGACCAATATCCTCTCTCGGTTGGATTCTTCCTTTCATTCGATGCGGCAATGACGGCATAACAGTGCAGCGGAGGGGAAATGACGTCATTGACGGAAGCTGAATTTAATTAAACGGACTTCTGTACGATGCGAGGTGGAAACACTGTGCTTGAAGTTTCTCGAAAACTGAAAGGTAGAGTAATTATGGTTGACTGATTCGGAAAGTGGATGCAAACTGGTTTCGTAACCTGTGACCTGTTTGGCAGCCCGTGTGTTTCTGAAGCCATCAACAAACTTACATGTTAAGTTTTCAAAATTCAATTTTTGTTTTCAAATGTCACACAATGAAAGCCATACATCAACGACCATTATTCGACGCAAGCACACGTTGCATGCTAAAATTAATCAGAAACAATATCAAAAGCAAACAACAGGTAGGCACAGAATGCCACACTCCCATTCACAATGTTACACAAATTGTGATTCTCCACTTTTATATTTACCCTTTTCCGATCACCGACACCGACACCGAGGATGGAATTGAACTGAGTTTAACTACATAGGTAGGTAGCCAATTCAATTGATTGCCACGATTGGAACACCTGGACTATTTTTCATGTTTTTTTTCCTACCTGTGCTTGGATGCACTTCCGCGTGACAAAGCGAGGGACCTGTTGCAAAGCTGGTGTTGAAAAGCCGTTTCAATTCGATTACATGCAATGATGTTTTTCAGTCAACGATGAATGATGAAATGGTGTTTGTTCGTTTAGCTTTAGATAGGGTCTACCGTGAGGTTTGTAAGTAAATTCTGGGTAGGCCTAATAACATCGTGCTGGAGGCAATTGAGTTAGGTAGTGGATATTCACAGGTTGAAAATTTGCCCTTGATGGATTTTGGATGGTTTTAGAGCAATTTATGGCATTCACCGACCATATATTGGAACTACCTAGATGTCCGATCTGACTATGCAATGGAACCCGAAAACCAGAGCTTGTTGAAATTGAAAAAAAAAAAATTGGTGGGGTTGTGTATAAGACACGACCGCAAGGTTGATGAAGACTACGTTAAGCTGTGTGTGAAATTCTCGTGCATTTTTCTAGATATTGATTTAAAATACAGTAGAATTAACCTATGAGTTCGGTCCTATGCACATATTTTGGATTTCCTACTTAGTAAAGCTTGGTTTAATTCAGGACTCCATAAAAATGCGAATACATATTCTATTATATATATATTTTTTTTTTGGGTATCAAGCTGGAGCTGCGTGACAACTTAATTTTCAAGACTTGACCCATTTGAATAAATTTTGCTTCTATCTTTGACAATACAGCAGAAGGACTAGCCTATGTTGGCCGCTTGAACACTGGATTCCGTATGTATTGTTTCAAGATAGTTATAGAAAAAATGCTGTGACGTGTGCGCGTAGATACATCCGCGTAGTAAACCGATTGAATAAGTAAATCCGTTTCGAATGAAATATCTAAATTATGTAAGTTACGAAAACCGCGCGAATTCCGAAAGCCGTGCGAGACAACCGAAGCGAGAAAAAAGGCTTACTATCATTTAAAGACTGCCACCAAAATAAAGGCAAACATACTTTTGAACATAAAAACCAATAAATGATCCATAAAATATTGGAAAACGTTCCATAAAAAACATCCAAATGTTCCATAAAACTTCGGAGAAAATCCTTAAAAAAGTGTGAATGATCCATAAAAAACATCAATATGATCCATATTTAATGTAAAATTTAGCAACACAATTGTAAAAATGTACCGCTAAATTTCTAAGGAATGAGCATTGAAATTGTACGAATTACCCATAAACATATTGCAATTGATCCATAATACATTCAGCAGTGAACCTTAAACTAAAGAAAGTGATCCATAGAAAATCATGTTTGCGCACTTAAAAATAAAGCCATGTTCGTATTAATGAAATCAACTTCCTCAGAGCAGTCTCGTGTTGGACAGTTTGAAGCTGAAATAGGTTTTATTAAACTAATATAAAATCAAAACCAATCTTAATGCTTATAAGGTGGCAAAAGGAACCAAGAAGTCTGTCTCAAATAAACCACCTAGCAGAAATAATAGAGTGAGGAGTGATGCCGCAACCGAATCTGGAAAAGGAAGTACCAATGTGCAGGAGAAAAGCGCAAATAAGAAAGCGCTGGAGGAAGAGAAACTCCTCCATGAAAAGCGATAGGAGGCTGAGCGGGAGATTTTCAAAACGAGAGTTATCTTCCGTCACTCTTTCAACAAAGATTTGGCTAGATTTAGCATTTAGGGATTCAATTATTATTTAAGTTAAGCACGCAAACGATGTAGAATGAGCTACTTACTAGTTACATAGGGTAAATCATGTATATAGCGTTTAGAAACAAATTGTAGGTTACCAGATTTTAGGATCAAATTGTAGGGTTATTAAATTCAGCATTTGCACGAATTCCACCTCCAACTAACCTACTTCAGTGCTACATAGAGGTAACTTTAAGACCAGAAGGTCCCGAAGAAATGTGCTCAACTTTTTGACTAAGCTCTGGTACTATCTTCGGTCCCAAGCTTATCGATGCACCCATATAAAACACGAGAAAATCCACGAACCCCTCATTTTACCTGTCAAACTTTCATAGCGAATCAAAACAAACATTGTGTAGTACTAGAATTTTGACTAGAATGGGGTACGTTAATCGATTTGCTTGGGACCAATAGGCAAGTCAAGTAGTGAGCCAATTTGAAATCGTTAGTTTCGTATTGATTGTTGGTAGCTAGTTCACTACAAATAACTACAATTTAATTAAACGATAGGTATGTTAACAAATTTAGGCAATTGAAATAATTTAGCTGTAAAACGTTTTTTAAATGGTTTGGAATTGTATCTTCCTTTCCTCTTTTTTTCTCGTTCATACTCCGACCTATCTAAGGTTTGGTTCAACGGAACTGTGAGTTCCCAGTTCCGTTGAACCAAACCTGACGTCTGTCATTTCTGACAGCGACCGTTACCGTAGCTCTCTGAATCCCCCACAGGGTTGTCACTGGACTTGGCGGTACAGGGTTATCCCGATATTCCAAACAGCCATGATCCATAAATTAGACGTATATTATTCACGTTTTGGACACTGTATTATTAATTTTGATCCATAAACCATGAAAAATTGCTCCATTACTGCTTAACTACTTAGATTTACTGTCCTGCCGTGTTTTTAGGTAGATGGTCAAGCGTCTAGAATTAGCTTCTATAATAATCTTCTTAAGAAAAAATGAAAAAAAAAATGTTAATTTTATGGATCATACCTAGGGTAGGTGTTCCAGTTGTTGGTAGACGTGCTTATTTTGGTGTGTTCCAATTATAGTCTATATCTCGGTCTATATACAAATGTTTTTTTAATTTGATCAATAAACCTTGGAAAATTGCTACATTACTGCGTAGCTACTCAGATTTACTGTTCTGCCCGTGTTTTTTTTTGTCAGAAGAGCAGAACGATGGGTGAGCGTCTAGAATAAGCTTCTTAAAAAGTTTCTAAATGAAGCTTCCTTAGGAAACGTCTTAAGAATATTATTATAAAATCTTCTTTTGGAAGCTAATTCTAGACGCTTGCCCGTCGCTTCGCACATCTACCTTAAGTACACGGGCAGGACAGTAAATTTAAGTAGATAAGCAGTGGAGCAATTTTTCAAGGTTTATGGATCAAAATTTTAAAAATAGTGTCCTAAACATGAATAATATACGTCTAATTTGTGGATCATGCCTATATTTTTAAGTGTGCAAACTTGATTTTTTATGGATCACTTTCTTTAGTTTAAGATTCATTGCTGAATGTTTTATGGATCAATTGCAATATGTTTATGGGTAATTCGTACAATTTCAATGCTCGTTATTTAGAAATTTAGTGGTACATTTTTACAATTGTGTTGCTAAATTTCACATAAAATATTGATAATATTGATATTTTTTATGGATCATCCACACTTTTTTAGGGATTTTCTCCGATGTTTATGGATCATTTGGATGTTTTTAATGGAACGTTTTTCAATATTTTATGGATCGTTTTATCAATTCTAAAGGTGCAAACTTAGGGCTGCCCAAAATAAATGTGATAGCCTATGTTGGCAAGTTGATTAATTTTGGTTTCCTCCCTAGATATTCTACTTATTTACTACTGAGCTTTGTATCAAATTAGTTAATTTAAAGAACGTATCAATCGTTTCAAGATTTCACGACCGCACCGAACAAATTCTATACTACATAAGCTCAAAAGCGTTTGAAAAGCTCTACCGAATTGCGTATCACTTCTGCGTAAGTTCCGTAGACGTAGGCGCGTTGAATCCGACAGTCGGCAAAGGTTTAACCTGTACCAACACCGCTCAAGGAACGACCTCGAGTCAGTAAAACCGTTTAGAGCTAAACATCTAAATTACGTAAGATACGAAAATCGCGCAAATTGTGAACGCCACGCGAAACAACCGCAGAGCTTATTATCGCTTAAAGAGTGCCACCAAAATAAATGTGATAGCCTATGTTGGCAAGTTGATTAATTTTGGTTTCCTCCCTAAATATTCTACTTATTTCACTGTTGAGCTTTCTTTCAATTTAGTTTTTTTACCGCACGTATCAATCATTTCAACATTTCGCGACCGTACCGAACAAATTGTATACTATAGAAGCTCAAAAAAAAAAAAAAAAAAACTTTTGGTGAGCTCTACTGCATTGCGAATCACTTCTGCGTAAGCTCCGTAGTTGTAGGCGCGTTGATTCCGACAGCCGCGAAAAGTTAAACATGCATCAATACCACATAAGGAAAGATCGATTCTACGTATGGTTTAGTTCATAGATTAACATTGACTGCTGTTTACAAATGTAAGTACTTGAACACTAAGAAATAAGTTAACTCAAATGCTTTAACCGCATATATAAGAGACTTCGCGTATTGAGAGAATTATATAGTAATCGAGTACAACAAACAATACAATACCTCCAAAATTTTAAAAGCTATTAATTGTCACATACCTCTACTTTGACTTATTTCCTAAACTATTCCTCTCCTTGTTAATCTGCTTGATGCTACCTGCGTTTTCTTTTTAAAGTTCAAGCATAAATAAGAAGATTTATTCTACAATTTTAAAGGTTAGTTGCCTCCCTAAGCGGACCCCTCGCATCCTAATCCTTTTGTTAATCTACTTAATGTCATTAGACTTTCTGAAGTTTCTTATTTAAGTTCATTTGATGATTATGATATCTCATTAGTCTAATTTAATAAATTATTAAAAGCTCTAATTCACCTAATCAAGCATAACCCATGCTTTATTAAGTACCTGCACTTGTGCTTGTAATCTAAAATTAAACGTGTTTCAAGTACTTTTGATTTTGACCTATACCTATTTATTATATCTTAGTTCGACCCAGGTAACACCTTCATGTGACTAAAATGCTTCATTTTGAAGTTAGTTTCCTAGCTGATTTTTAAATTATATAGGGTATATGCTCCAATTACGCTCTCACGCTTCCACTATGTCGCACCACAAAAATACATATGGGTATGTCAAAATAGAAGCACACCACAGTGGAAATCTCGAGCCATAGTTCAAACACTTATCCCAAATCAAAATGAAGCACATATAAGATTAGTTACAATACCATGTACAAAAATTATGTTTAACATTGTTTCCTGAGTAATACTTCAATGAAAACAACAATGAAAGCTTGTCACGCAAATAGAAGGAGCACCGTTGGGCACTTTCTGAAATATTTCAATAGTATAATTCCCTTGCAAACCCAAATAAATCTATCTGCGTAAAAATAAATAAAATAAGAGTGATTTGCGGCAAAACCCGCCAGTATCGCACCCAACGTCAGTGCCTATGCGTAAGCGTACTACAACGCGGCTTTCAAATAAAGGAGTAACAAGTGTGATACTATCACTTCAGGCTAGAAGTTTGGTTCTCTTATGCAATGGTTCATCAGAGAGGGGAAGCTCAGTAATCCTCATCGCATGCTCATGACGCCATGAGCCAACGATGCCGGACCTAAACCAACCGTCTCCAACGCTCCACTATGAAGCATAAGATTAGGCCCGCCCACCAACGTCCAGGTTAAAAACTAGCCAAGGGGAGGGAATACATATTCTATTATATTTGGCTCCTAAATTACAATCAGATATGAGTAAGGCTTTCTTCAGGTGTTTTATTGAAGCGTCCAACAATTACCGTCATGATGGTTGATATTCCCTATCACTTCAAGATTTATGGGGCACAAATCTTGGACGTTTGTGGCATCATTCATGAAATTGAAACTTCTTGTGTACTGCACTGCAGCAAACTTGACTAAGACTATGTGCGACTTGTGCTTAATAGGCCGGTTGTTGTTGTTGTTGTTGTTGTTGTTCTTTATTAGCGACCGTTTAAAAAAAAAAAAAAAAAATTAGTATTTGAATTTATCACTTCTAAACCTATTTCCGGTTGCCTTCTTGGATCTGGTCATGGTCGGGTCTTCGTTAATTAAACGTTGAGGACAGATTTGGCAGCTTTGAGTGCTGCTTTTTTCCAATGTTTCCTTAGTATGTTGATGATACTGATGATTAGCTGGATTGACACTATGACGAGGATAAGTGAGAGCTTCCAGTTGTGGTCTTCTAGGTATCCCGTGTGGACTTCTTCGTTCTCGATTATGGTGACGTCCTGGTCACCGTTTTGGGTGGTATCTTTGCTGTCTGCGTTTCCCATTGTATGAGTGCTGGATGTATGGTTGTACTGTAGTTGAACCGTGGATGATTTGAATATGACTGTTGCTTGATTGCCATTTGTCGGCTTTATAAGTATTGCATTTTGCTGACAGGTCTCTTTGGTGGTGAATTTTGTTGCGTTCTTTTTTTGTTGAATCAGCATAGATTCGATGTTGATTGTGGTTGTTTATATTAGCGTATGGATTTTGCTATCCTTGAAGAACTTGATTGTTTTTTCTATGGAATTTGCAACGTCTCCTAGTATTTCATGTAAAGAGGAGCCCAGGTGATTGGTTTTTCTTTCTGCGACGTAACGGGGACAATCGATTAATATATGCTGAACGGTAATTGGTATTCCACAAGATAGACATATTTCCGGGTGTTCTTTTCTTGCAAGGTGGCCATGAGTTAATTTGGTATGTCCAATTCTTAGCCTTGTTATGATTCGGCTTGCATATCGATCTGGTGTTCTTGATTTGCCTGAGCTTGCTGTTGTTCATGAACCATTTGTTTTGCCAAGCTTGGTTTATATGTTCGTCAACCATTCGTTTGAAATCTGCGAATGGTGTGTAAATGTCGATTGGGGATTTGAACATAGCCCCATGTTTTGCCAGGTCGTCTGCTTTCTCATTCCCCGTGATGTTGACGTGAGCTGGGACCCAACAAAGTTCAACGTTTCTGTGAGTTTCTTGTAGGATCGATTTGATTTTCAAAATCCATGGGTGATAATGTATGAAAGTTGGGCTGCCGTCATTCAGTAGCATAAGCTCTTGTTCCTGTATTATTTCGGCGATCATTTTTCCTCTGCAATCATCTCTATTTGATCCCCATAGACTATGGTGAGCGTTGAAGTCTCCCGATATAATAAATGGCTTGGGGATAAGGTTAATTATGTGGTCAAGTTCTTTTTTGTTAACTATCTGATTTGGTGACAGAGAGTCATTTTTCGAGGTAGGTTGATTTTTATAGCTATTGCTTCAAGACTTGTGTTAAGTTGAATTTTTTAGTATTTTATTCCAAGTTTGATTGCAATAGCAACTCCACCTTGTCCTGAAGGACGGTGGCACAATAAGGTATCGTAACCAGGAATTGAGTGTTCGTTTGACCTGTTTGTTCTTGTTTCTTGTAGACTGATTAGAGATGGTTTGTACTCATTAATCAATACCCGCAATTCTGCGTCTTGTTTTCTGACGCCATTACAATTCCATTGAATAATTTCGGTGGATTTTCGGTTTGCTGTTGGATCCATTCTAGTTGTTTTGATGACGATTATTGGGTTTAGGGTTGCACCTCATCATCGCCACCCTCTTGAGAGCTGACATCCGATTCTGAGTTAACGTACTCAACCGTTTCACATTTTTTCATCTTATCTATTTATTTCCATTTATTTATTTCCATTTCGTCAAGCCAGTGTAGACTACATACAATGATTATTACAATGTTTACTTACATACTATGCATTAATTCTATTCTATTTTAGCTTAGTTTTTATTTGCTGCTTGGACATAGTGATGTCAATAGTTCCGCAATGCAAATTATATAGGCGCATCATTCGATTGATTGGGCTATTTTTTGCATAGTTTGTTCTGTACGATGTTTCTGAAAATAAATTCCGTGTTCTAAGATATCGACAAGGTGTGTAAAAATTTAATTGTACGAGAATTTCTGCCGAATCTATGCGCATTGAAATAATGTCGTTGATGAAGAAAAGCATTGCAAATTGGCGGCGCTCCTTAAGTGTTTGTATATTGATGAGCATGCAGCGCGCTTCATAAGATGGTAATGGAAATGCAGTCCAATTCAATTTACGTAAAGCATATAAAAGGAATTGTTTTTGGACAGATTCTATGCGTTCTTCGTGTATGGAAATGTATGGATTCCATACTAGGTGGCAGTATTCCAGAATTGGCCTTACATATGTGGTATATAAAAGCTTAATAGTGTATGGGTCTTCGAAATTATGACTTAACCTTTTGATGAAGCCTAGCATTCTGTTTGCTTTACTAATGATAGTATTATAATGTTCTATAAAAGTTAGTTTGGAGTCTAGGATTACACCTAAATCTCTTACAATTTTGCTTTTTTCTACTCTTTGGTTGCCTAATGATATTTCAATATGCGGTGTTTCAATTTTTCTGCTAAATGCTATTGCAGTACATTTTTTACGTTCAGTTGAAGTAGACTTTTACTACACCAGGTGTGGAATATATTGATTTCATTCTGGAATTCTTCTGCATCGCTAGAATAACTTATTTCCATAAAGAGCTTCATGTCGTCTGCATATACAAGCAATTTTATTTTTTTAAGTATGTAAGAAATGTCGTTTATGTACAAAATAAAAAGAAGTGGGCCTAAATGAGAACCCTGGGGTACCCCAGAGGTGACTGAAATTGGTTCTGAAAGTTTATTTTGAAAGTGAACTATTTGTTTACGATGTGTTAGGTATGATTGAAGCCAATTCAAAAGTCCAGGCTCCATTCCTATTTTCTGCAATTTGAGATTTAATAATGGTATGTCGATGCGGTAAAATGCTTTACTGAAGTCGGTGTATAGCGCTTCAACGTGCTTGCCACTGTCTAACGCTTTAATAATGAAATATACATATTCTAGAAGATTAGAGGTAGTTAAGCGACCTTTAAAAAGCCGTGCTGTTTACTTGTAATTAGATTTTTCACCTGCTGAAAAATATTGCCGTTTACGATTGATTCAAAAAGTTTTGGAATGCAAGAAATAATAGCAATTCCACGATAATTTCGAATGTCTGATTTTGCACCTGATTTGAAAATAGGTACCAAATAAGATGATTTCCAAATTTCAGGGAATTTTCCATTTTTCAGAGACATGTTGAAAAGACGCTCTAGAGGAAATGCGAGTTCTTCAGAAAGGTTTTTCAAAAATGTGGGTGCGATGCCGTCAGGTCCAGACCCTTTCGACGCGTTTAAGTTTTTTAGTGCATTGAGGACTTCATGTTGAGAAAGTTGGTTGACAGAGATGTTTTTAGAAATTTCAGGAATGAATGCAAAGAAATCGTGGTCACGATCTTCTTCGGAAAATGTGGTGTATACTTCTTGGAAGAAATTTGCAAAGAGATTGCAAATTTCAGAAGAATTCTCACCTACATTTGCATCCAAATTTATTCGCGAAAGAAAATTGCTGCTTTTTAATTTCGTGTTTACATAATTAAAAAAGTTCTTAGGACATGATTTGACTTCATTTTCGACATATCGGTTATAGTCCTCATATGCAGAGTTGATGGCTGTATTTAATTGGTTGCATAAGTTGTGATAGTTTCGCAAATTGGTTTCAGTTTTTTTCTTTTTTGTATAGTTTATGAGCTTTCTGTTTTTTATTCTTTAAATTTTTCAGTTGTGGATTGAACCATGCGGGTAGTTTATTGTTTTGTGTTCGTCTTCTTTTTTTTTTGATGGTACAGTTTCTAAAATTAGGCTTTGAAGAATTGAGTGAAATTTTTCTACTTCAGTATCGACATTTCCTTCAATACTTATTAAATTTTGCCAATTTATTGTACATAGTCTACGTTTGGCTTCTTCGTAATTTACTTTATGGTATTCCGGCACTTCCTCGTATTCCCAGTCGCTGGAGGAAGAAGAATTTTGTACGAAGATTGAGTATTCAATTGCTGTGTGAAACACTTCATTTTTCCATAAAGGTGCTAATGATGTATCCACACAGAAGTCTTCAGTACAATTTGTAAATAAAAGGTCTAAATATGAGTTCTGTTGATTTTTTACATGGTTTATTTGATTAAGACCAAAATAAGATATTTTGTCGAATAATAATTGTAATGCTTCGTCTTCACCTACGACCGGGAGTAAAAATGATTCATTTTCAATGTCTGTAATAAAGTCTGCGTTATCTTTCTTTTTCCTTGGGGGAGATTCGATGGGATTGCCTTGGCTTCTGGTGTGTTTTCCTGATGGTTTGTATCCGTAGAGTTTCAGTGTGTTCTCCAGTTTGGAATAATTCTCTTTGAGAATTTCGAGCTCCTTTTCTGTCGTTTTTCTTTTTTGTTTTTCATCTCTGTAGGCATTAACTGCCTGTTCAAACTGGTTTTGTATTTCCATGAGCTTATTTTCCATCTCCTTCATTTTTTGTTCGAACTGTTTCTGCAGATCTAACCTTAATGCTTCCGCGTAGGATTTCTTTTCTTCATTTAATTGTTTGATCTTCTCATCAAATTGTTGGGTTAATGCACTATTAATGGAATCTGAATCCGTGATTTTATTTTCGCTTTCCACTATTTTTCTAGCTTCCCAAAAGTTAATATTTCTGTCTACTTTCACTTTGGTGATAGCTACTTCTTTCTTGAATGCTGGGCACCCTTTGAAGAATGCTCCATGGAACCACCACAGTTAACACGTTTTTCTGCATTTTCACAGATTTCATGGAATGCCTCACCGCATTTGTTACACTTTTTTTCACTGTTACAGTTTTTTTCCGATATGCCCGAACTTATAGCACACGAAGCACCTCAAAGGGTTCCGATACCACGGTCTTGTTTCCAACAGAATGTACCCAATTTTTACTTCTTTAGGTGGAACCATACCCTTGACAGTGAGGACAAAAATTCCAGTGGGAGTTTTGTTCTCATCACGTCCTTTCATAATCTGCCGAACTTCAGTTACTCCTGTTTCGATAGGTCTTCGAGTAAGTCTTGGTCACTGTCAAACTTTATGTCCTGGCAAAAAACCACTACTTTGCACGAGTTAAGAGTTTTGTGCTCGTACACTTTGGTGGAAATTCCTTGAGCCAGATTTTCAATTTTGGCCTGGCTTTCACTTTTAACGTGGACGAGAATGTTCCCGTCTTTCGTTTTTTTTGCGCTTGCTACTTCCCCGCAGTAAGCTTTAATTGTTTTATCGACGAGAATCGGAGAGACTCCGTGGAAGGATTTACCCTCCTCTCCCCTTTCCATAACTAAAATCTTTCCACCACCTCCACCAGAGGTTTCTCCCAGCCGGGGGAAACTAGAATTATTCATCTGGTAAATTTAAACCACTGCGTTAGGTGAACAAATTGCACACCGGGTTTATTGACACTCGCGATTTGATGACTTATCACTTTGGCCGTTCGGCCGCGCATGTAATGTGACACCACTCGAGGGTATTTAATTGAACACAAGCGAATTAAAAACAGCAACTGTACTGAACCGTGGTCAAGCTAATACTGAATAGGCCGGTAATGGGGTAGTTAGCCATAATGAGATTGATTAGAAATAAGGTTTACACAGCGATTCAACTTCAAAACGCTAAAAAAATGCACACACAAAAACGGAGTGCATAATTTTGCACCAACATTTCGTAGTTGATCGGGAACATCTCGATTAGCCATGAATCCCTCCAATAATTTATCGGTGCATCTATTTTAAAGATTTTGTTTGCGTTTTCTAGACGCACATGCATAATTTGGCATAAGGGCAGTGGACGTTTCTGTGGTGCGAAAAAATTGACTTCCATACCCGAGCAAAGCTGGAGATCAAATTGAAATCAATATTTGCTTTTATGATGTAACTCATCCAGTTGATATCAGTTTGGTTGACTTAACGGTTTACACAGCAAAAATGAGGGCAACATTTTATACTGTTGAATCAAGCGGAAAACTGATCCGTCTTTCAATTAAATCAATTTGATTACTGATTTTGCATTCATAATGTATAAGTGAATACGGGCCTGGCGTAAATGGTTAGCATCCATGCTTCTCACGCAAGCGTACTACTGCTCCCGCATCGGAGGGCCTTAGCCCAAACGGATCCCATCGCTGCTTCGGATGACGCAGCAAATCGGCTGCTACAGAGCAACCAATTATCGGTGCTCGGAGTAGAAAATGGCGGTGGCGACGCCGCTGAAATTGCGAAAAAGGAGCGGATTCCCCCGCTGTTTACCACGATGAAGGACGTCGCCCAGCTTAGGGATGAGCTGGCAAAACGCAAATTGTTCCCGCGATTCAAAATTTGTAGCGTTGGAACAAAGATCATGTGCTCCAGCCTACAGCAGTACAAGTCGGTCGGTGACCTGCTAAAGAACAGCACAGTGGAGTTTTACACTCACGATTTGCCTTCGATGAAACCATTGAAGGTGGTTTTACGAGGTCTGCCGTCGTACGAAGCGGCTACCGTAAAAGATGAACTGGTGAGGCTTGGATTGAAACCAGAGGCAGTCCACCCAATGAATCGACGGCCTATGCACAATACTAACTATCGTGACCAACTGTTTCTGGTCCACCTCACGAAGGGCTCCACCACCCTTGTTGCGCTCAAGAGCAACATACGTGACCTGTTTCAGGTCATTATCAACTGAGAATACTACAAGCCGCAACACCGTGATGTGACCCAATGCACAAGTTGCCTCTCCTTCGGCCATGGCACAAAGAACTGTCATATGAAACCACGCTGCGACAAGTGTGCTATGGCCCACTCGACGGCGCCCTGTGCTCAATCGATGACACCGACCCGAAGTGCGTGAATTGCGGCGGAACTCACCGTGCCACTACTCGGGACTGTCCCAAGCGAACGGAATTCATCACCATGCGGAAGAAGGTGGCTACTAGCAACCAGCCAGGCCGGCATCGAAATAAACGTGCACCACCAGCCATCACGGACGAACAATACCCGGCAATCCATCCTCGTCGTCTGGTCCAAAATCTTCCACCGCTACCTCTCAACAACAGTCAACGAGCCGCCCCCTCAGCTGCTGCAGCTCTGCTATCGTATGCCCGTGTTGCCTCAGGTGACTCAGAGGAACTAGTAACGCTGGTTGCAGAGGTGATCGTCATTCTGCGCACCTGCAAGACTCGATCTGAACAGCTTCATGCTGCCTTGTCACTCGTCACCAAGTATGGACCCTGAAGCTATAAAAATTGCAAATTGGAACGCTTGCTCACTGACGAACAAGCATAGAGAGCTACTCGATTTCCTCAACACCAAGGAGGTCGACATTGCTATCATCACCGAGACGCATTTGAAGCCCGAACTGAACGTATTCCTTCCCGACTTCCGGCTCGTCAGACTTGATCGCACCTGCTCTGGAGGTGGAGGAGTGGCCATCGCTGCAAGACGGAACATCAGTTGCCGGCTGCTACCAAACATCCAGCTGAAAACAATTGAAGCCATCGGAGTGGAGGTGAACACATCACTTGGCCCAATCACCATCATCGCGGCCTACTGCCCCAAGCAAACCATCAGGGACGGGTCGTCAGTGGCCCTCCGAAAAGACATCATCAAACTCACCCGGAGGAGCGGGAACTTTATCATCGCTGACGATCTAAACGCAAAACACCAAGCTTGGGGCAACGGTCGGAGCAATAGAAACGACATCATCCTCAATGAAGACCTGCAAGAGGGCCACTATACCATCTTGGCCCCGGACTCTCCCACCCGGTTGAGTCGGTCTGGGGTCCATGCGACCATCGACATCTTCGTAAGCAACATGGGACACAACATCTCGCAACCTGTGGCATTCCAGGAGCTGAGCTCGGACCACTACCCGGTGGTGGCCGAAGTTGGATCCTCGGTAAACCGATTCGAAGCTTCCCGGCACAACTACCATCAAGTCAACTGGGCGCAATATCAACACTGCGTCGACACAACAATCGACTACGATGTCCAACCGGGGACGTCCGAAGATGTTGACCGGTGTCAACAAACCATCGAGGAGGCGATTTCCCGGGCCAGGGAACAACACGTGCCAGTATCCAGACAGGTGAGTAACACTCTGAACCTTGACAGCCCTACCAAAGATCTTATTAGACTCCGTAACACCATTCGTAGGCAAAACCAGCATACTGGCCTGCCTAACTTGAAGATCAATCGTAATCGATTAACAAAGATCATTCAGGCCAGGATGGTGAATCTCAGAAATAACGATTTTGCTAGTAAGATCCGCTCACTCCCAGATCGTGCTTGGCTACTTTCCCTCGTGTTGGAAGTCAGCTAAAGTCATACCCATCCGGAAGCCTGGGAAGGATCCGTCCTCTCTTTCAAGTTATCGACCAATCAGCCATCTCTCAGAGTTATCAAAACTGTTCGAAAAAGCAGTATACCACCGGCTCCTAACATCTGCCGATGAAAACAACTTGTTACTCGAGGAACAGTTTGGTTTTCGGAAAGGTCGTTCGACCGTCAACCAGCTGACTCGAGTGACAAACATTCTCAGACGGAACAAGTCTGTTTCGAAAATATCTGCCATGGCGTTGTTGGACGTTGAAAAAGCGTTCGACAATGTCTGGCATGATGGCCTGGTGTTCAAATTGCAGCAGTACGGTCTTCCAATCTTCCTAGTAAAGATAATAAACAACTATCTATCGGACAGGACGTTTCGAGTCTCTCTGAATAGCATCACATCGGATGCTTTCAACATCGGTGCCGGGGTTCCACAAGGAAGCATCCTTGGCCCCATTCTATTCAACCTGTTCACCTCCGATATGCCGGTTCTCCCTGATGGTGGATCGTTGTCTCTGTTCGCAGATGACACATCCATCGTCTACAAGGGTAGAGTCATCGGAGCTCTGACTGCCAAACTTCAGAAAGGCCTGGACGTCCTGTCTGAATACTTCAACAGCTGGAAGATCTGTATCAACGCGGCAAAGACCCAGATCATTATCTTTCTACACTCTAAATCTCCCAGACTTGTTCCGTCGGAGAATGTTTCTGCCTGAACGGCACAGTGGTGGAATGGTCCAAAGAGGTCGTGTACCTTGGGCTAACACTAGACAGCAAGCTTCTTTTCAGGGAGCACGTTGACAAAACGAAAACCAAGTGCAAAATCTTGATAAGATCGTTGTATCCACTTATCAACAGGAAGTCATCCCTGTCCCTTTGAAATAAGCTTGCTGTCTGCAAACAAATCATCCTTCCTGTAATCGAGTACGGTATGCCAATCTGGGAGAGTTGCGCAAAATGCCATCACCTTAAACTCCAAAGGATCCAGAACAAGATCCTTGGGATGCTTTTAAACAGTCCCTCGCGAACTAGAAATTCTGAGATCCACCTCCTGGCTGGAATTCAAACATTAGAAGAACGGAGAGTTTTTATCCTGGAAAGGTTCAGAGACACCTGATCAAGTCACCAGGTCATACGTGATCTAGCACGTTAGGTTAAGTTATGCTTGTAGTTAGGTAGGTTATCACTTTTATCCTATTCAAACAAAACACACCCCTTAAGCGGTATGCTGTAAACTAGTTGCAAAACAAAAATATTAAATTAGGATAGCAAATTTAGCAAAGATGAAGAGCCGGGTAGGCTAATCAATTAAAATGTAAATTCAATGTCGAATCATAAACAAACAGAAATAAACATAATTTTAGCAGTAAAAAAAAATAATTTCAGTACTTGGTATAGAAATCTGTAATCCGTCAGTGTAGGGGAATCCTTTTTTCGCACCACAGAAAAACAACGTTTTCTAATGCAAAATAACGGAGAATTAAATGGAGGGATTTCAAGCTAAAATGTTCCTATCGCGAGATATTCACTATTAAGATTCAATTTACTTTGATGCATTTGTTAAAAATTCAAAAGCAGTTTTATTCGACTCATTATCTTAGATTGCAAAAAGCTCGCGTCATTTTGTGTAAAATATCAAAAGGAATCGAATAGTGCGAGCTTTTTGCAATCTGAAATAATGCGTCGGAAAAAAACTGCTTTTGAAATTTTCCAAAAAGCATCAAGGTAAATTGAACCTTAATACCGAAATTTCGCTTAAATGTCCAACCCGTTTTGTGTGTGTGTGTGCTGATTTTCACTGTTGCCCAATGCTTAGGGAACTTTCATAAATAACGTAGTAGTTGAGGGGGAGAGGGGTTTCAGAAGTTGTGACCGGCCATGTATCAGGTATAGCAAAACACGCTACGAGGAGGAAGGGGGGTTAATTGGTCAAACAAATTCTACGCCATTTATGGATGGCCCTAATTTTACTTCCAAGGCTGTATCACAATGGGCGGGTTAAATTTAACTCGTGGTTAAAAGTGACAGACGAGTTATCGAATAACCCTGCTATACTAGCGTGGTTATTTAGAACCGACTAGAAGTTAAATTTTGGTAACCGTGGATGAGCTCTGTTTGAAAACTGATCAATTTTCTGCATTTTCGAACATTGAAAATAACTTTCGTGACATTCTAACCACGAGTTAAATTTAACTTGGCAATTGGTACACAGCGAAAGAAGTATTTGTCGATTACTTTTTCGAAGGAACGTATCAGCTTTTGTGAACAACGCATTTGATCGTCGATTTGGCGAAACTGGTAGCTCACCCACGCATGCTAACACTACCATCAGATAGAGGAAATTTTCATCTACCTGATATAGTGGTGTTAGTATGTGGGACGAGCTATCAGTTATGCCAAACCGGCGATAAAATGCGTTGTTTACAAATGCTGATATGTCCTTTCGAAAAAGTAATCGAGATTTGTAGTTATCATTCAGGAAAGGAGCGCTTGCGCCATCGAGGCGACGCCGCTACCAGCAGCCAGAGATCTCGACGAGAACGACGCGCAAAGTTCGAGGTGCAAAACTCGAACGCTGCGCGCTTGACAGGAACCGCCTTCCTATTGCTGCTACTGCTGCTGCTACTGTTGCTACTACCTGCTTACCCGCTCTTCATCTTTGTTCTAGTTAATTGGTTATTCTAATGTGATGATTGCGTTTAGCGCTAATTTACAGGATACCCTTTGTGGGATTGTTTTGGTTTGAGTTGAGGCATTTTGCCATTTAAATGATCTTTATTTCTTGTGATTGTGTGGTTTACATGTATGAATTTTTTAAGTGACACAGATGCGTCTTTTCAACTTTAGTACATTTGAGATTTTAATTATTATTTACAGTTCCTAGTCCTATCAGGCCTATTTTAAACACTGGCGTGCACAGGGTGGGGCAAGGTGGGGCAATTGCCCGCCCTTTTAAAAATAAAAATATTTTCACATATACAAAATTATGATATAAAATAACTTGATTTGAAGGTAAAATAACCTGACCTTGATTTGAAGGTAAATGACAATTTTGTATTGCGTCAATCCTTTGAGATGGTGCCTGAAAATTGCACCACAAAGGTGCATGAAGGGACAAATTTATATGATTTTTTTTGGTCGAAAAATTGCACCGCACCGGTACAAAAAAAAAATCTGGTGTAATTTTTTTTTTTCAAGGTGGCTAATGGAGGGTTAAAACAAGAGGGCAAATTTAAGGTTGAAAAAATTAAACTTCGAGATGGTAAATCAAAGAAAAAGCGTTTTATTGAATATTTCTGGTGTAAAAATATCATCAAGGTGGTGCATGGAGAGACTAATCAAACTGAATAACATGGAGGGACTAATCAAAATGAATGACTAATCGTAATGAATTAATTGAATCACGCTAAAAATCTGGAGCTGCACATTTAACGGAAAATTTCTGGTGGAAAGTTCGCAACATGTGAATGTAGAAGCAAGGTTTATTCATTTTTCTGGTGCATAATTTGCATCGTTCTGATGAATGTAAGCTTCATTGAAAATTTATGGTGGAAAATTTGCACCATTATGGTGCATGAAAAGGTAAAGCCTGAAAATTGACCCACAAAGGTGCATGGTGAAACAAACTTCACTGGCAATTTTTGGTGCACCGTTCTGATGAATGGAGGAGCATGATTTATGGAAAAATTCTGGTGCAAAATTTGCATCGCTCTGATAAATGAAATGAACCGAAAATTTCTGGTGGAAATCTTGCACTGGTCTGGTAAATGAAGGCACAAGCTTTATTTAAAATTAAGCTATATTGAAAATATCTGGTGGAAAATCTGCACCACAACAATGAACGGATGGGCAAGCTTTTCGGAAAATTTTTGGTCTTAAATTTGCATCCTTCTGCTGAATAGAGAAACATACTTTAATAATAATTTCTGGTGTTAAATTTGCACCATTGATTTGCACTGATGATTGAAGGAAAGCTGCTTTACTGAAAATTTATGATGAATAATCTGAAAATAGGGACAAGCTTTATTTGGTGGAAAACCTGCAACATTCTGATGATAGGAGAAGCAAGCTATATTGAAAATTACTGGTGGAAATGAAAAAAAGGAAATCTGCACCAATCAGAAGATTGGAGAAGCAATTTTTATTAAACATTAACGGTGGAAAATTTGCATCGTTCTGGTCAAATGAAATTTTCTGGGGACAAGTTTCTGGTGTAAAATTTGCAACAATCTGCTGCATGGAGGGTCAAGCTGAATTGAAAATTCCTTATGTAAAAATTGCACAGTTCTGGTGAATGGAGGGGCAAGTTTTATTGAACATTTCTGGTAGAAAAACTACAACGTTTTGGTGGATGGACGGACAACTTAAACTTGACTTCCGAGAAGAACCTCAAGGGTATTGAATTCTGAGGATTGTTCCAAAATAAAAGATTCCTGGGAATGATTGCATGAAAATTCTGCGAATGATTTCTAGTGATTCTTGCAGATAGTTCCAAGATAATTTCGAAAAGAATACCGAGAGAATCGAATTTTGAATGAAATTACAAAGGTATGTTGGGGAAAATTTCAAGGAAATTCCGAGGATAATTTCAAGCTCATTTTAGGAAGAATTTCTGGTGAATTCAGAGGAAATTCTTCTGAAACTTAAGGGGAATTTCTGTTCCAAGGTGTTCTGAGAAAAAAAAAAGTCTAAAATATTCCGAGAAGAACCTCAAGGATATTGAATTCTTTAACAGTTTTAAAATATTTCTGGGTAGAGTTCAAAGAAAATTCTGTGGTTAATTTGTAGTGCATCCTGCGAATAGTTCCAAGATAATTTCGAAAAGAATACCGAGAAAATCAAATTTGGAGTCAAATTCCAAAGGAAATCCCTCCGCAAAATTTAAAGTGAATTCCGAGGATAATCTCAAGCTCATTCCGGGAAAAAATTCTGGAACTCTAAACGGATTTCAGTTTAAAGGTGTTCTGAGAAAAAAACATGAAGAGTTCTAAATATAATTCCAGTGGACTTCTGAGAAGAATTTCAAAAGAGCTCTTAGGAGAGTTCTAAAAAAATCCGAGAAGAACCTTAAGGATATTGAATTCTGAGGACAGTTCCAAAAGATTTTCGGGGAGTATTCCAAGAAAAGTCTGCGAATAATTTGTAGTGAATCCTGCAGATAGTTCCAAGATAATTCCGAAAAGAATACCGAGAAAAATTAGATTTTGAGTGAAATTCCAAAGGGATTTTACGCAAAATTTAAAGCGAATTCCGAGGATAATCTCAAGCTCATTCCGGGAAAAATTTCTGAAACTACTGAGGAGATTCTTCTGAAACTCTAAGGGAATTTCAGTTTCAAGGTGTTCTGAGTAAATGCCAAGAAGAGTTCTAAAAATAATTCCAGTGGCATTCTGAGAAGAATTTCAAAAGAGCTCATAGAGTTCTAAAAATTTCGAAAAGAACCTCAAGGTATTCTGAGGATGGACTTTTTCGCAACTGTACAAAGGTTGAAGATGCTTTTGGATTCCCTAATTGAAAAGTGGGTAAAAGTCTGCTATTTATTAATTTTATCTAGATGAATGCGTCATTGGGACGGTACTAATGGATATTTTTGGTCGCTATTGAAAATTTAGTCGATTGCTGAATTTATCTATGGGCCCAAATTAGGGGCATTTAGACCGACATTACATCCATTTCCCGTATATTAATAACGCCGAATTGACCGACGGAAACATTCGGTGGTTGTGAGACGGGTGTTGAAAACAGACGCGACGACCATCTTCAATACTATTGCGGAGGTCCTGACAGCGATGCAGATTTCTTGGGAGCAGGTGATGGCAGTATGTTTTGACAGTGCCAGCACAATGGCTGGCAGCACTGCTGAAGTACAAGCCAAGTGCAAGGACAAAACAACCATATACTTTTATGAAGAGCTTTGAGTGTGTTGGTTTATTTCATTTTCATTCCGTTATAATTGCTTATCTTTTGAAAGATACGCGTATTTCATCTACTTCTTGAAGACTTCATCAGTGCCAAGTACTCAACACCACCGATCAAGATTGGATTGATCAAGAGCAATATACTGTTTGTTCACTGCTATGCGCACTGTTTAAACCTTGTACTTGTCGAAGCAGTGTGCATGCGAAAGGAGAATGCGATTCTTATTGGTCTTTCATGTCGGTTTGTTGGTGCTATCACCACCATCTGACGTGACTTCAGCTGAACCCAACCACCAAGGCAACAACGTTGCAGCAAATGTATCATTTCGGTTAAAGCCCTAATATCGCAACCATTTGACGAACCGATCATCATCGACATCGTCGATGGGATTGAATTGCATATTTCCATTGGCTGTCTGAAAGCAGTTTGCGTTAAAGAGGATGAACCACCACCGGAGCAAAAAATAATTAAATTAGCTAAATTGAACAGTAGGAAAATAGTGGGAGGTGGACAGCACCATCCACCACATACTTTGGAGTACAAATGCCCCTCCTTAACAAGATTCCTGTGCACGCTAGTGATTTTAAAGTATGACCACCTTGGTGGGATTGGTTTGATTTGAATTGGAAAAGGAGACTACTTATAACTACTATTTACAACTACAACTAACCTACAACTACTATGTACACCTAACCTACTATATACAAATTGCTTATCAAAGCATGTTCTGATAAATTACATTTTTGTGCAAATTTAGTCTTAATTTCGTTAATTTTTGAATCTATTTTGGCAATGCCTGCCTCTTCATGTAAATTTGTTAATCTAGTGTCGAAAGGACGATCAAGAACCATCCTCAGCACTCTATTCTGAGCGACCTGGATTTTGTTCCTGTGAGTCTGTGCACATGATTCCCACACCGGAGCTGCGTAGAGGATCGCAGGTGCTATTATTTGATTGTAGACAGCCAGTTTGTTCACCCTTGAGAGGCGGGATCTGAGTTGAGGCACATTAGCAGCGCTGTTTTATAAGTTTTCAGATTCAAGCAGCACTATGTGCAACCAAATGGTACTCGATTATCACGACTGGGTTTGGGGAGAACGTTTATTTTATGAAAACAGTGATAAAATTATCACTTTTTATTTGTACATTTTTAAAACAGTTTTTATGAAAAAAAAAATTGAAGAAGCGGTTATTGTAACAGCTTACTAGAGTTATTTCTTATCGATTGGTGTATTTGCATTTTGATTTCATCTATAAATGACAAAGTTATAATTGAACGCTCATAACATACTTTACACCTTTTCGTGACGGTCGCAATTTTAGATTTTCGATTTACCCCCAGTACCTTACCGTAAGACGTAGTCTACGTCAAAAAGAATATTCAGTTGCTATGTGAAACACATAATTTTTCCACAATGGAAAAAATGATTCAGTCACACAGAAATCATATTAAAACGCATCAAACGCAAACTTCATCCTGTGCAACGCTTTGGCGATGGCTTCCCAGCTAGCGCTATTGAATGCGTTCGTGATGTCGACGTCGACGCTCATGATTATCAGGATAGATATTTGCATAACATGCACTAAAGTGACTTAAACGTCAACAAGATTGGACCTCCGTACCTAAGTATCGACGGTGTATTAGTATGGTCTTTGATTTTGGAATTTTGGAAGCCACACCTAGTTTCAGATCCTCAACAGTCCGACTTGCATCGGAAGCCACGCCTGGTATTTAGATGCAATATTTTACATTAAACAGCTCGTGGTTAGTCATAGAATTAACATCCTTAACGTTCGGTGTATCTACACACAGTTTTTCGGGTCACACACCCCGGAGAATTACGCAGCAAATCTCTCGATACGTCGAGAGTTTCCAAAGGTTTATTTTTGTGCCGAAAAATAGACAATCCCAGGTTCTTCTGAAAACAGTTGGCAATACCTTGTTGGGCAACATTTACATTGGACAAACAAGTTACAGACAAGTAAAACAATATAATTTAAGAAATCCAGCAATTGTTTGCCGTTTGTGAAAGAAAACAGGAAAACGATAATTCACCCAACTGAAAACTGTCAGAACAACCTTCAAGCAAAATTTGCAACTCGCTTTTACATCCCTCCGTGGAACATAAGACCCACTACATATCATACCAAGGTCTTCAATTTCCATCTTAATGCATCAGAAGTAAGTTTGTGTGACATTTGAAGTCCAAACTTGCCGCCACCCGCTTGGCAGTCCTGGCAGTGAAGCACCATCCCACTATCGTCACCCATTTGCACAGTCTCCATCCTTTCCGTCCTTTCCGCCCTTAAATATAACCGTCCCGTTCGTCATATCCTGCTGGTGACCCAGTTTTCCGACGTTGACTGACATCTCGTTCCATGCCGCTACACACTGGCACTGACTGGGTGGACCCCTCCATGGCCTTCCGAGGTGGTGTAAACTTGAAAGCGCATTGTGAGTGAGTGCCCCTACGTCGTTTCGTAATACTTGATGATGATGACGATGATGATGATGATTGTGATGATGGTGATGACGGTGTGGTGACGATTCTGGCCGTCGTCACCAAGCGCATGCCATCGGATAGCATGCAAGCTGGTCATTTTGATGTCAGCAACAGAAGCATCGAGATGAAAAGCTGACAGGTTGATACCTCGGTCTTCATCATCCGATAAATGGTGCTGCAGGGGACATCTTCCTACTGGACATGAATGGCTGCAGCAGTAGGTTCAATATTGCGTTGAATTGAATTAATTGACGTAGGGGCATTGCCGACTGCCACGGAGTTTATGCCAACAGGATAATCACATGGTTGTGTAAACTAATTGCGTTAAAGGAAACGTGGCCAAATCGGTACCACAATTGTGTGGTTGAAGAGATGAATTACTTAAGTCTTGTTCGTTTCATCATTTTACCTGATGCACTAATGAAAGTAACTAATGAAAGGCCCTTAATAACATATAAAGACTATACTCGAAAAAAGTGAGACACATTGAGTTTGGTACTTTTAAGTGGGTGGGTAAAAATTTATGAAATTTTGACTGAAACAAGTTAAAAGTGTCAAGTGGTTATCGAGATGACATCGGAGCAAGAGCAGTTTTACCAAAAAATCTTGTGCGCCGTCGTGAAAAATCTAACTGCGTCCCACAGATGGATTGGGAAAACCTGGGAATCTATCATTCGGTGGTGATGTCATTCAAGGGGACCCAGATAACCCAGCGGCGGGCAAGCTGCGGCAAAAATGAAAACAGCTGATCGGGTGAAGGCGCAGGAAGGTGTTTAGTCTGTTAATGCGTCGGCCGTATCTTTCGATCTACGATGCGGCAAAGAAGGCAGAACTTTCCATGTGCTTTGTCTAAAAAACGATGCAATGTGCCGGCATCAACGTCTATAAGGTCCTGACCCTTCCTGTGGTCTCACGAAGGTGTTAAACCCTTTTTTGCCGGATTTGGCATCCTGCCACTACGTGCAGCCTGTGTAAGACTGCGACAACAATGTTGTTTTTGTACCAAAATACTTCAAGTTTTGAGCCATCTTGAAGGCCAAACTTCGTAAAACACCTAAGGTGTTAGTGAACGAGTTGACTTTGAAGAAACAGTGAAGAAAAACGCTTCAAAATAAGTGAAAAAAAATGCTCTGGTCAATTGAATTCAGCCGCTTAGTTGTTCTGGTTGGCCGTGAAGAACCCTAACCACAATGAAATAGTTTATTCCCTGAAAGTTTGAAGAAAATCTGACTAAACATTATTTTTTGACGATTATTTGGTGTGTCCGTTTTTAAATTTTTTTTTAGTACAGCCTTCAACCAAATGCAACCTAGCGAGTGTTTACCATAAGACAGAAGCGATTTCAACGTAAACATCCTTGGCATCAGCGTTGCCAGGTCACATAACTGAAAAATCTGGACCAGTCTAAATATAAAATCTGGATAAATCTGGAATACTCCAAAAAATCCTGTTTTTAACATAATGCTACTGAAATTAAAGTGATGTGTCAATCTCCCGTAAAAAGCGGTCAGTACGACCATCTGGAATTTATTCAAAGTCTACTAGAATGTTTATGAAATCAATGTTTTAAAAATATATAAAGCCAACTTGTTAGCATTGCTACAATCATCCAAAAGCTAAGAAAAGTATTGACACATTGTTCCCAAAAAGTTTAAATTTTTGGTAAAATACTGCAAAATATATTTTTAGGAAGCAACTTTGATGGGATGATTTTTTTTTAATTAATAGTCGATTTAGTCATAATATTTGATGCAGTACCAAAATATGACTTAAAATTATTTTTAATTTTAAATAATTGTAATATTACTCTGCGATTGATCGGACTTCCAATTTAATTCTTGACATCATACAACTCACAACACTCCAGTAGGCAATTTTATTTTAAACTAAAATTCTCCTAGCAGAAGTGAGAATCAAAACCTAACATCGTGGTACTTACACACAGTTTACCTAAACTTCGGGTAACTCCACATGACCATTGCAAATAATTTTATGCCAAAGAATAATATTATTATATAACAAAAATGAACGTCTGAAAGCGTTCTGACTCTAAATTCTGGAATTTATATTTTCCTGGGTAACAGATCATGAATTCTTTTTAGTCTGAGTAAATACAGAGTTCAATTTGAATCATCCTAGAATTTCATCATACTTCTATTCCGGATTCCCCTAAACTAATCTTGATAATATCCAAACTTTTTTATAAACAATCTACGAGTGCTTAGCATTATCTCTTGTAATTTCTTGTAAATCGCTCTCTGATTCCAAAATTCCCTCAAACTGGTAATAATTTCCAAAAATTGGCATAGTTTTGTCTCAATTTTTCTCTTTGAAATTCCCTTAGAAAATTCTTAATAATTTCCTAGGTCATTTCCTCTTCAGAATGACCGTCACATTCTGCTCAAACTTATCCTTTGGACTGCTTTGTAGGTAAGATCAGAATCGTTTTGAAATCCTCTTCACTATTTCCTAAGTACTCAAGTTCTTTGTCAAAAAGGGCTTGAAAGTCTCCCATAAATTGCCAGATTTCTTAAAATTTGATAAAAAATTCCATAGAAACATTGCACATAATTCCATTGAAATAATTCTCACGATTCGTATCAGCATTCGTCTTAAGTTTCATCTTAAGAATTCTTTATGATTTCTCTTCCGAATTCCAACTATTTCCATTCTTCACAAAATCTCCATGCAATTGTCATCAGAGTTTGCAAATGACAATTTATACCGTCTTCACTTCAATCAAAGGTTGCACAGACTGCATACTTACACTTCACTATAAACTATTTTCAGAATTACCTTAAAATTCTGAAATCTAGGGCAATTCTAAAGTATTGCAGACTGCTAAGGTAACTCAATATTCACAAGTACTTTAAAAATCTAATAAATTATCCTCAAAAATATCACGAATATACTTCAAAGTCCTGGTGGTTGTCTAGATTCAAAAACCTTGCTAATTTTCCAAAGCTCAATTTATTGTTTTCAATCCTGAACAGTTTTCGATTTCTCTAAATTCCACAATTAGGAAAATTCCTCCATATTGAAATATTGATTTTTATAAATCCAAGATTCAAAAAAAAAATTATTATAGCCAAAATCTAAGCAAAAACTTCAAATAAAAAATCCTGGCCCGACATTTCCCGACTGCTTCCAGTTTGATTACATGAGCATTTTGTGTGGTCGTTGGTTCTGAATATGGACAAACAGTCAGATAAATTCTATTCCTACTCTTTACTGAATAAACTTGGTGGTAATGAAAAGGGCCGTTTTGTTGGCAAAGTTGGTGATGATTTAACCTCTGAAACCAAACAGAGTGCGTCTCTGTCACTTCAAAACATAGATGACATCCATGGCCGCTTACGCTTGGCGTGTTTAGTGTAGGTGACAGCATCACGGATCTCATTTTTCAGGAACACCAGCACACCTCGTAAATCAGACCGGAAATACACCGCCAGACACCGCAACGGCGAGCCAGACGACGGATGGTGGTTATCTCGAAGAATTTGCGTTTGGTTCTGAATATGGCGATGAGTGTGCAAAATATTACGCAATTCCATCCTCCCTATTCGCACGCGCCCGAGGATCGGAGGCGAATGCCACTTCGACTTGTTTCGTCTATTTACTACTCTCTGACGACTGTGCTGGGGAAGCAGCATATGCATCTAGGTAATTGGTGGATTTGTTAGTTAATTCGACGCTCTTGGACAATGCTGGACATTTACCAGTTTGTCAATAGTTTCTTGTTGAAAATCAACATTCGAAAGCATTTTTATCGATGCGTAGCCGTATTTCTGATCGATTGGTGATAAAATTATAGTAATTGGACCAGGGGCAGCTGAGTTATTAACGTTCAAAATCTTTCTTAATTTGTTACATGTTCCATTGTCGGTTTTCACAAAGTGTACCCATAAGAGTGATGCAAAATTTGAAATTTTCACTCCACAATACTTAAACGATTCCAAATCGGATCCTGACTAACCTCTCAAAATTTAAACCCATTTGGTGAGAAACTGAGATGGCACAAACCATTTGAAGTTTGTATGGGAATTACTATGGTAAAACCAAGATTTTTGTTCATGTCTATCTAATAATTCACCATATCGGTCTGCTTCAAAAGCTTTCAATTTTACTTGTAGGAAATTTTCCCAGCTACAACTTTGCTCGAGGCCACTTTTTGATTAAATGCAAGGATCGAAAGTTATTAATGGTTCAATGCACTGATGTCTTATGATCATGTTCAATCAACTGCTCAGCAGGCAACATTGGTGTTTCTGGGGTGTTGAATAGGACACACAAATTATGGCTACTATGTCACACTGCAAAATACAGTGTTGCCTACAGAGCAGCTGCTTGATCATGTCATAAGTTTACCAATCTCTTAAATAATTAATAACTATTTCCTGTCTCGTTATACATAGAAACTATCTTCAACAAAGTTGTAGCTGAGAAAATTTTCTATAAGAATAGCTATCGAGCTGTTTTGCTGCTCAATATGGAAAAAAAGACTAGAAGGCAATAAACAAAAAGTTGAGATTTCCCATAGTAATTTACATGTTAACTTCAAATGGTTTGTGCGAAGTCTGTTTCTAACCAAATGAGTTGTAACTTTTGGAGGCTAATCACGACCCGATTTGAAACCATTTAAGCACTGTGGAGCGAAAAAGTCAAATTTTGCATCAGTCTAGTACCCATATATAGAAATCAACGACGTAGTCCTACGTCAAAAATTTGAAATAGCTTTCACCAATAAATCAATAAAATTGGAAATGGCTTGCGCCCCGGGTCAAAATGTTCAGGTAAAAATTGATCAAAATAGTTTGATTTGAAGAGGTTGGTGCCCCTGATAAACATGATCAAGGAAACATTTAAAATAAAATAGACAAGTTTAAATAAATAAAAAAAAAAAATTGCTCCTATAAAACATGCTCTAGGAAAAGTTTAAAAATAATGTTAAATTTTAAATGGCAGCGCCCCTGGTAAATCAAGGAAAACTTAAAAAAAAATGAATACTAGTGCCCCTGGTAGACATGTGCAGGGAAAAAAATAAACTTGAAATGAACTGCGCCCCTGGTAAACCATTTCAGGTTAAAATAGATAAAAATCTTTTAATTTAAAGTGGCTGATATACACGATCAAGGAAAAATTTCAAATCAAATATTTTTAGTTTAAATGGTAGCAAGTTGAGGGAAAATGTTCAGATTAAAAAATATTAATAAAATTTGTATTTGTTTTGGCTAGCGCCCTTGATATACATCCTGAGAGAAAAATGTTAAATTTGAAATGGCTTGCACCCCTGATAAATATAATACGGAAACAATGAATCAAAACTGAAAAATTTGAAGTGGCCTGGGCCCGGTGAAAAAAGATAGAAATTGTTTCACGGTGAGGTATGGAAAAGAAGTTTGGAATCATAAGATCTCTAAGCTTCAAGATGTTTTCTGTACTTCTGAGTTTCTCAGAACTTCTGTGAAGTTTCGTTTTTTTTTTCATAAGTTCATCAAACTTACCTGACGTTCTCTGGACTACCTTTAATTTTAGGAACTTTTTGAAAGTTGTTGCTATTTTCCCGAACTGCGCCTAAGTTCTGGAAATTTACCTGAAATTCTTGAATCATCCCTGAAGTACGCGCAATTTTTGTGATATTCATGCAACTTCTCTAAATTTACGTAACTTCTCTTGAAATTTTTAAACTGAGTCCAACTAAATTTCCTGTAATTTTCCTAAAGTTAATGCAACTGCCCTAAATCTATTCATTCTGCACATTTTCCTAAAACCTGAACTGCTCTAAGCCACTGGTGCTATGATAACCAACCCTTAAAGATTTTAAAACGTCACTGTGGTTCTGGACGTTCGTTAAGTTCTCTGAACTACC